>NW_028288812.1:0-600000 GCF_059628265.1 Tinamus guttatus | reverse complement strand
TCATGGACTTCGGTGGGGGTGAAACCAAAGATCTTTATTTAGAGTTAACCACAATTTATACAGCTTCTGACCCTGGAGCAGCCCTCACCCTGCCTGGCAGCACGCAAAGCCCAGCAACCCAACCAACCGATCAATTAGATGATCACATCTCATACACATCGCGAAGGGACCCATCTTGGTCTCTTGTCTGTTAAAACACAAGCATGAACTCTTCCTCAAGTTACTAAGTCTTTTGGACCTCTCAACTTCCACAAACCTAGACCTTTTATGGTAACTTGTCTGTAAATTTTCTGACTTGGCCAAAGTGTTGAGTAACTTGTCTCTCACCTCCTATGTTACAATTTAAAAAATTAAGTACATATAAAGCTTTATCCAATCTTTCTTGGGGGCCATCTCCCTGAGCTCTCCCTTTCTGTTTAATTAACATATTTTTTAGGGTCTGGTGCACGCGCTCAGTAACTGCCTGCCCAGTAGGAGAATGAGGTATACCGAAGACATGTTAAAGGCCCCATTGTGTAAGAGTCCTGGGTTTGCATAGCAACATACGCAGGCCCATTGTCTTATCATTTTTGGAACACCCATGACTGCAAAACATCTCAACCAGTGCTTACACACATCCCAAATAAAGTACGGATTGGCTCAGTGATTTAACAAAGTCCACAAATTTCTTCCACTTCTGCTGCTTCTGCTTCCTCTGCTTATTTTTCTGCTTGTACTTCATCTCCTTCTTTTGCTTCTCTCCTGAACATTTCCCAGCCATCTGACCCTCGATCCCCTTTTGTAACCCCATTATGTGGGTCTGGGAGGGTACAAATCGGGTGCCTTCTCTGGGTCCACATGGCCTGAGTCGAACAGATCTTAGCGCAGAGGATTGGCAGCCCCCCCACCCCAGCCCCCCCCCCACCCATATGCTGGTGCTGACGGTCCTGCTGCACATGGCTGGTGGCTTTTGTCCCCCTGAACATCCCAGGCCATTTTTAAGGTGATCCACCACCAGGTGGTCACATGTTTTACCGCGCGTGTATCGCCATCTGCCACCGCCTCCTTAAAGCACTTTCTGAGATCTTCCCACATCTATCGCTAGAGCCTGCCTTCCTTCAGGAAAGTAGGTACCTTCTCCCGAATCCACTCAAGTAACATGACTAAATCCTTCCCGGAAACCTGTGGTGCGCAGTTCTGTTCGTGTACCACGCGCTGCAGCTCGTCTACACTGCCTTTCTGCTCTTGAGACGTTCCACCTCCCATGGTTCCAGGCCGCTTGTGTAATTAGGAGATGGGTGCACACTGGAGCTCTTCCTGCTCCGTTCCCAGTTAGGCTGGGCTGTGCTACCAGGTTCAGGCTTCACCAGCCGCCTCAATGTTAGTGCTCCACGTTGGGCAACACTTGCACAATATGATGCACACAGACTTCAGTGGGGGCGAAACAAAAAACCTTTATTTATACTTAAACGCCACTTACGGAGCTTCTGACCTCAGAGCAGTCCCCACCCTGCCCGGCAGCACGCGACACCCCACCATCAAGCAACCAATCAACCAGATGATCACGGGCTGATCACGCGCGAGGCCATCCAGTGACCTTCTTGGTCATGCGCTGCCCATGTGGCTGCAGCTCCCCGCCTCTCCAGCACAGCCGACCGTCTGTGAACCAGGCATTCTTTGCTACTGACCTTAGGCTGATATGCATAGCCTCGTGTCTCTGTGCAGGGTGCTTGTGAGAGAGGATGGAAAGACTAGGAGACTCCCCTCTAATGAGGGGCACCTCTTGTCCACTCATCTTTCCTCCTTCTCCAGCTCAGCCTCGGCTCTGAGCTCCTGGATCTCTTTACCCTAACTGGAGCTCTCCAGGGAGCAAGAGGCAGCCCACAGTGACCCTTGCCCCAGGGACCAGACCCTGTAACAGTCCTGCTGGCCACAGGCTTCACAGTGGTAGGAAGGGCTCTCCACCTGCCTGTGGGCCACAGGCACTACTGCTCCTGTGGTGCAGCACATGAGGACTTGCGCAAGGTCTGTCCACACAAGTCGTACCTGCCCACAGAGCAGGATGCCCCGCCAGGCACCTTTGGAGATCTAGTAGTGAGAAAGAGCAGAAATAGAAGGATGTGGTAGAAGTCGATGCATAAATGGAACCATTGCTAATGTAACTTGATGTCCAAAGTTCTCCTTTTGCCACTGACAAGTCTCCTCAAATGCATGTTAAAGCCAAAAGACTTTGGCTTTGGCTAGGGGCTTATGATGACCACAGCCGTGGAAGAGCAGACTGTGACCAGTGATGGGCTGTGAACCAACAGCTCCAGGAGGTGCTCCTGGAAAGGGCAGCTGAGTACTTGGAGCAGCGTCAGAGAGACTCTGGGCACAGGCTGTTTGATGCAGAAAAAAACCTTTATTGGGCTTATGGGGAAGGGATTGTGTGGAGGCCGGGTTAGGGGCTGGAGACACGCACACGGCTGCAGTGCTGGCTCTGGAGGCCTGTGCGGGGTGCGAGCGTCAGCGCGCGCTGCTCCAGCAGCGCCGCACGTCATCGTCAGGAGGCCCGTGCACGCCAGCTGGCCAGAAGACAGCCAGGTTGCCCTGCCGCACGCCGAAGAGGATGCGGATGAGCAGGCTGCTGCCCGAGGCGCTGTGCAGGCAGAGCTGGCAGGCATGCGCGCAGGGCAGCACGGCAAGGTGGCAGTGCTGTGAGGCGGGCAGCAGCAGCCAGGCTCTCTGCACCACGTGCTGGAACCATTCTGCTATCCTGCGCGCGTCGAGGTAGGAGCGGGTGCAGAGGGTGCGCAGGAGGCCTGGGCCGCGGAAGGAGCCCGGCAGCGACGCAGTCTGGTGCAAGAGGCAGTGCACATCGCCCAGCAGGCACTGCCGCGTGCACACGCACCGCGCGTGCACACGCACACGGCCCTGCCACGGCGAGCGTCCCTGCCCATGGGTCGTCTCCAGGTGGAAGGCATGGCCGGGTGGTGGGCGCAGCGGCACCAGGAAGCTGTAGTGGCTGCTGGGGCAGCCTGGGTTGCTGCCAGTTACACAGATGCCTGGGCCCAGGCGCGGGAAGAAGGAGCCCAAGGAGAGCGCGTGGCAGGCGGAGAGCAGCTCGTCCAGCAGTTCCTCCAGGGCCTCGGGCATGACCCAGACTGGTTGCTGGAGCTGACACTGCTGCAGACACCCCGCTGCCTGTCTCTGGCCCGCACACTCCTCATCCTTTCCCTCATCCTCCTTCTGCTCTTCTTCCTCTTCTTCCTCCTCTTCCTTGTCCTCCTCCTCCTTGTCTTGCTGCTGCCCTGCCCAGCTGCAAGATGGACTCGACGGCTTCCCGAGCTCACGACGCCGCTTCCTGGCCAGCCAGCCATGGCCCACAAGCAGCACGAGGGCTCCCAGCACCTCCCCGAGCTTCCCCCAACGGCTGCCAGCCAAGAGCCACTGCTGGGTAGCGTCACTGCCCTCCTGCCGCTGCTGCTGCCGCTGCTCAATGGGCTGCGGCTGCTCCAGCTCTTCCTGCAACCGGGCCATGGAAAGTGTGAGGTGCTGCAGGCGCCGCTGCAGCCGCTCCTGAGTGCCCGCATCCACGTGGTCGCTGACCCTGAGCGGCTGCTGCACCACGGCCAGCGCCATCAGCATGAGCACCAGGCACACAGCCATGGCGCTCTCGCTGGCCAGACCGAAGTGCCGCGGTAACGGCCGCGCGTCCCGTCCCCTCGCATTCCGCCCGCCTGTGACACCCGCTGCCCCTTTGTGACTGTGCCGCGTGCTCTGTGCTGCCACGGGCGCTGCCCTGCCACCAGCCCTGGCCCAGCCCAGCAACGGCATGAGAGGGCCTGGAGCCTTCATGTCATGAAACTACTAGTGCTTCAGGACTCTGCTGTGTATTTGATCTTGAGGGCTGCACCCCTCCTAACATCTCTAGCTCCTAAGGCTTCCTGAACTCGCCACACCATGGTTATCCTCAACCTCCCTCTCAGAAAGCATTTCCTTCCTCTTCCATCAGGATTGAAAGTCTGGCCCCTGGCAGCACAGGATGACCAGTCTTGCTTGGACCGATCTTGCTTGGGCATGGATGGATCTCGGCCTGGCACTGGGAGCCTCTTTCACCTTCAAGGGAGCGCCATCTTGGTGTTCCAGAGGTCTTGTGTCTCTACGCAGGGTGTTTGTGGGAGGGGATGGAGATAACCAGGAGGCTCCCCTCTGATGAGGGGTGTTGGGAGCCAAGCCGGATTACAAGACACAAACTCAATATGAGTTTAGATCTTGCTCTGTTTATTAGCCGAAGTGCGCGTATATTTATACCTACAAGCATCTGAGGGATTTCTAGGCTAGCTTTGGTTGGTTGCTAGGGGGGTTGCTAGCTCCCGACCGCATAGGCTCTTCTCAGCTCTGCAAAGTTGTTTACCCAAAACGGCCAGCTACTCTTTCCCAGCTAGCTCCTCATTCCCAGCCAGCCAAGGAAAATTCGCTAACACTCCCCTGTACATTATCAGCAAGGCGCAGGTGGTACAGATCCTCAGCACAGCATTTCTCTACAATTCCCCCTTTTTTCTTTTGCACTAGTCAAGCCTTGCTGGTAAGCGAGACTATCATACGTCTAATACATGCAAAAGTACAGCTAAAGATACAAAGCATAAACAGTAAAACAACCAGTAACATTAGCCTCAATTTTACTAGTACATGCACCCATCCCCAAGTCCATGTTGGTCTGCAAAGTCTTCCCAGCCAGAGAGTCCGACGTCCTGCTGAGCAGCGTCCATTGTTTATTGATCTGCTGATGGGCAGTTCAAAGACTCTCGATCATTTCAACATCGGGGTTGTGCTTACCGCCTGGAGCCGTAAGGTGTCCTTGGTCTCCAAGCCATTCCTCTATAAGTCCTCCTTTTTTCTTTTGCAATAACCAGGCTTTATGAGTATGGGAGGGTAGCATTCGCCTTAAGCATGCAAAGGCACAGCTGAATAAGCCTAGGACAAGAAGCATAAAAATCCAAAGCATCAATCCTGTCTTAAGCAAGGATTTTAGCCACCCACCAATACCCAATAAATCAATTAACCCATCCAGCCCAAAGAAGACCACATCTTTCTGTATCTTCTGGGTGTGTTCCATCAGCTGTTGGATTTGCTGGTGGATTGCTCTGGAATGGTCCTGCAGGTCCATGCAGCACATTCCTTCAAAGTCTTCACATTCGTGCCCATGGGCTAGCAGCAGGAAGTCGATGGCCGCTCTATTTTGTAGCACCGCGTGTTGCACCTGTGATAAATCTAGCGCAAGATTAGAGAGGACCTGACTGGTGACATTTGCTTGTTTAACCACCCAGCAGGACAGGGTGTCTAAGACTTTGTGGGCTCGCGCTGCTGCCGCCCCCGGTACGAAGAGGGATGCGAAAACTACCTCCCACTTAGACCAGAGGCGGACTTCGTCATTACAGTCCTCCGTCTGGGTTATGCTATGCGCCATTCGCCGAGTTCTTCTTTTGACACTGGTGCTGTTAGGATGGACCCAGGGCAAAGCCATACTTACTTGGCCTACCGTACATGGACCCCCTATGGGCTTTGATGGAATTCCGGACCAAGCCCGGTTGCCACATATGAGAAAATATCCTGCAGGCAAGGTTCGAGGGGTTACGGAGCTGGATCCCGGATGTGAGGAATTGTGGGACATCTTGCCACACCATTTATCCCAACTACTCCCGTTGCCGACTGGGTACAACCAGCTGGGCGCCTGAGAGTTACTGCGGTAATTATTACTATAACCCGAAGCGCAACCCTTCTGCGATGCATTAAAATAAAGGCAAGTAGAAGCATTAAGGAAGTCTAATAACTCTATCTCCTGTGGTTCAGGCCCTACAGGCAGTCCTTGGTTCCGAAGATCGAAATGGTTGATTCCCGTTGCCAAGTTCTCGAGTGCTGTCAATCTTCTCAAAGTTTGGGGATTCCCCAATGATGGCATTGCCTTTACTGCATTTCAGAAATACTTCCACGTGGTAACGCTTACAGATACCCCAACTAGACATGTTACAAAGAGGGTACTAGGGGTGGCCAGACTAGCGCAAAAACACGTGGTATTTAGCTCTTGAGCTAAGGTCACCCAGATGTTCCGTCGAGGGTCAAACAACCGTGGATGGTACCCTGGAGCCCCTTCCGTCCCAGAGCCCAGTACCCAGAACATCAGTAACACTGTTGCCCGCCACTGTCCTGCACATCCTTTTCGACAGGACGCTCCCTCGCGTCCGCGACTCCTTTCGCTGGGCGAGTCAATCTGCTGGGAACCCATAAACGACCTGTGGGTGTAGAAACAAACATATGCCCTCGACTATTGAATACGACTTTTGCTGGACCCTCCCATAACCTGGTTCGAGGATGCTGATAGTGCACGCTCATAGGTGACTCCTGCATCTTTTCACTACGGACCTGCTGTGCATGCACCTACATGGAGGGTTCCGTGTCATCTCCAAACACACAAAGATGGTTTGATACAAACAGTATGTAGGACAACTGCTCTTTTGGGTCTGTCATTTCCTTAAATTTCATCAGGTAATCTTTTAAGGTGCGATTAGCCCGTTCTACCATGGCCTGGCCGGTGGGCGAATTTGAGATTCCCCTGACATGCTTAATGCGCCATTTTTTGCAAAGCTGACGGACACTGTCACTGGCATATGCCGGACCATTGTCCGTCTTAATCATTTCTGGGACTCCTAACACTGCAAAGCAAGCAGTGAGATGTTTTTTCACATGGAGGGCTCTTTCCCCAGGCTGAGCAGTTGCCCATATTACATGCAAGTAAGTATCAATAGACACATGCACATACTTAAGTCGAGCAAACTCCGGAACATGTGTTACATCCATTTGCCATATCTCTAATGCCTTCAGGCCCCTGGGGTTCACAGCAATGCCCAGACCCGGCCCATTTCTGGTCCATGCTGCAAGGCTGCTCCCCCTAAAGTGAAAAGGAGCACCCGGAAGAAGCGGCGGGTGATCGTCGTGGGTGACTCCATGCTACAGGGCACGGAGGCACCGATATGTAGACCGGACCCCTCATCCAGAGAGGTCTGCTGCTTGCCTGGGGCCAAAAAAAAGGATGTTACAGAAAGGCTCCCAAGAATTGTTCAAGAGTCTGACTATTATCCTCTAGTATTGTTTCATGTGGGCGCTAATGATGCCATGGGGAAAATGAGGGATGTCAAGCAAGACTTCAGAGCCCTAGGGATGGCCATCAAAGGTACAGGTGCCCAGGTAGTGTTCTCCTCTATTCTGTCAACGAGGGGAATGGATTCAAGGAGGAGAAGGCGAATATGGCAGCTTAACAACTGGCTGCGCCGCTGGGCTTGGCAACAGGGTTTTGGCTTCTATGACCATGGGACTCTGTTTGATGACCACCAGCTAGTGGGGAATGATGGGACCCATCTTAGCAAGAGGGGCACACGTCTCTTTGCCAAAAGGCTGGCCAACCTGGTTAGGAGGGCTTTAAACTAGGCAAGAAGGGGGAAGGGGAGTGGCACACTGACACGGCAAGCAGTACCGCACAGCCCAGGTCAGATGGCGTCCAGCAGGAGTACGCTAGTGGGGAAGTGAGGATAGGAAATGATGACGGAGGATCCTCTTCCAACCCTCCTGGGAAACCTGTGGCCTCTGTTGCTTCCCTGAAATGCCTGTACACCAATGCGCGAAGCATGGGGAATAAGCAGGATGAACTGGAGATCTGTGTGCGGTCCCAGCGTCATGATCTCATTGGAATCACAGAGACGTGGTGGGATAGCTCGCACGACTGGAGAGCTGCCATGGAAGGCTATGTGCTCTTTAGGAAGGACAGGCTGGGAAGGCGAGGTGGTGGAGTTGCTCTTTATGTGAGAGAGCAACTGGAATGCATGGAACTCAACCTGGGAGTGGAGGATGAGCGAGTTGAGAGCTTGTGGGTAAGGATTAGAGGGCAGGCTAATGTGGGAGACACTGTGGTGGGTGTCTGCTACAGGCCACCTAGCCAAGACGAGGAGGTTGATGAGGCCTTCTATAGGCAGCTGGATATTGCCTCACGGTCACAGGCCCTGGTTCTCATGGGGGACTTCAACTACCCCGACATCAACTGGGAGGACAACACAGCCAGGCACAAGCAGTCCTGGAGGTTCCTGCAGAGCGTCGACTATAACTTTTTGACGCAGGTTGTGGAGGAGCCGACGAGGAGAGGTGGGCTATTGGACCTTGTGCTATGAAATAGGGAGGGCCTAGTAGGAGATGTTAAGGTGGGGGGGTAGCCTCAGCTGCAGTGACCATGAGTTGGCGGAGTTCAGGATTCAACGAGGAGGAGGCAGGGCTATAAGTAGCCTTGCGACGATGGACTTCAGGAGGGCCAACTTTAGCCTCTTCAGAGACCTCCTCGGAAGAATCCCATGGGCTAGTGCTCTAGAAGGAAGGGGGGGCCCCAACAGAGCTGGTTAGTTTTCAAGCGGCGCTTCCTCCACGCCCAGCAACAGTGCATCCCTGTGTGTAGGAAGTCAGGCAGAGGGGGCAGGAGAACTGCGTGGATGAGCCGTGAGCTTGTGGCAATGCTCAAGCAGAAGGCAGCGGTATACAGAAAGTGGAAAAAAGAACAGGTCCCCTGGGAGAAATACAGGAACATAGTCAGGGAATGCAGAGATGAGACAAGGAAAGCTAAGGCACGGCTGGAAGGCAATCTGGCAAGGGACGTTAAAAATAACAAAAAAAAATTCTTCAAATACATCAACAGCAAAAGGAAAATCAGGGAAAACGTGGGTCTGCTGATGGACGGGATGGGCACCCTGGTTACGAATAACACAGAAAAAGCAGAGTGGCTGAATGCGTTCTTTGCTTTGGTGTTTACCAAGGGCAGCCCTTTAGAGCCCCAGGCACTAGGGACAAGAGAAGAAGCTGGTGGAGAGGAAGACTTGCCCTGGGTAGAGGAAGATTGGGTCAGAGAGCACCTAAGGAACCTCGATACCCACAAATGCATGGGCCCTGATGGGATGCACCCCAGAGTGCTGCGGGAGCTGGCAGATGCCATAGCTAAGCCGCTCTCCATCATCTTTGAAAGATCCTGGAGAACGGGGGAGGTGCCGGAAGACTGGAAGAAGGTCAATGTCACACCAGTCTTCAAAACAGGCAAGAAGGAGGACTCAGGAAACTACAGGCCAGTCAGCCTCACCTCCGTCCCCGGAAAAGTGATGGAACGGCTCATACTGGCCGTTGTCTCCAGGCACATGGAGGACAAGAAGGTGCTCAGGAGTAGTCAGCATGGATTCACCAAGGGGAAATCTTGCTTGACTAACCTGATAGCCTTCTATGATAGAATGACCGGCTGGATAGACGAGGGGAGAGCAGTGGATGTCGTCTATCTCGACTTCACCAAGGCTTTTGACACCGTCCCTCACAACATCCTCCTGGGCAAGCTCCGGAAGTGTGGGATAGATGAGGGCACAGTGAGGTGGATTAGGAACTGGCTGGATGGGAGGGCCCAGAGAGTGGTGATCAGCAGTTCAGAGTCTAGTTGGAGGCCTGTAGCTAGCGGGGTCCCACAGGGGTCAGTCCTTGGTCCAGTCCTGTTCAATTTATTCATCAATGACCTGGATGAAGGCACAGAGTGCTCCCTCAGCAAGTTTGCTGATGACACGAAACTGGGAGGAGTAGCCGATACCCCAGGGGACTGTGCTGCCATCCAGAGGGACCTGGACAGACTGGACAACTGGGCGGTGGAAAACCTCATGCAATTCAACAAGGCCAAGTGCAAGGTCCTGCACCTGGGGAGGAATAACCCCAGACACCAGTACAGGCTGGGGACCAACCTTCTGGAGAGCAGCTCTGCGGAGAAAGACCTGGGTGTCATGGTGGATGACAAGTTGACCATGAGGCAGCAGTGTGCCCTCGTGGCCAAGAAGGCCAATGGAATCCTGGGCTGCATTAAGAAGACCGTCTCCAGCAGGTCGAGGGAGGTGATCCTGCCCCTCTATTCAGCCCTGGTGAGGCCACATCTGGAGTATTGTGTCCAGTTCTGGGCTCCACAGTACAAGAGGGATGTGGAGCTGCTGGAGAGAGTCCAGCACAGGGCCACAAGGATGATCAGGGGCCTGGAACATCTGCCCTATGAGGAGAGGCTGAGGGAGCTGGGCCCTGTTCAGCCTGGAGAAGAGAAGGCTGGGAGGGGATCTAATCAGTGTCTACAAATACCTCAAGGGAGGGAGTGCAGAAGACGGTGATGGTCTCTTTTCACTGGTGGCCACTGATAGGACTAGAGGAAATGGCCGGAAACTGAAACACCAAAAATGCCATAGGAACTTAAGGAAAAATTTCTTAGCAGTGAGGGTGACAGAGCACTGGAACAGGCTGCCCAGAGAAGTTGTGGAGTCTCCTCCTCTGGAGATCTTCAAAACCCGCTTGGATGCAGTCCTGTGCCACGTGCTCTAGGTGACCCTGCGTATGCAGGGGGGTTGGACTAGATGATCTCTAGAGGTCCCTTCCAACCCTAAGCATTCTATGATTCTATGATACTTCACTGTTCTTAACATGAATGCAGCTTACGTTGCACAAACCAGAGCTACTTCAGAAAGTCTCAATTTCTCCCTGGAAGAATGAACAGCTGGGGATACAGAAATGCAAGATTTGCTTTCTGTAGAACTTAATCTGGCTTTATTTATTTCATTAACCCACTTATTTCATTAACCCATTTCAGAAATCTGCACTGCTATGGAGAGTCCCTGCTCCTTATATCCCAAGAAAACACTTCCACTCCCTCTCTTTTACCATGTGTAGTAGTTCTGTTGCTCTCTGACCTGACCAGAAAATGAGTTTTTATCACTGTGAAATTAGGTTTTTCCAAGACAGTGTTTCCACAGTGGTAAAAACTCATGTTGGCTGTAAACTATAAAAACTACATATGGTTCCAGAGCAGCAGGAAACCTAAGGCTCCTTCCGTTCATGTGTTTCTTTGGACTTTCTCCACTTACACTGCATGCCAGGTGCACTCCAACCCTCCAGACCTTCTTTTGCTAGAAAACAGTAAAATACCTAGTGTCTGCAAGCAGCTCTGAGGAACTGAGGCCTGGAGACAGTTTTTTCTCATTGAAGCTGATTGAGCCAAGGTCTCCTCAGAAGTGGTAACAAGGGGAGGGAGATGTGAGAACCCCATTCCCAGCTGAAAATAAAATAAAAAATAAAAAGCCGGGGCGCGGGGGGGGGGGGGGGAGGGGGCGGGCGGGGGGGATGCAGGTAATGGACCCAGAAACAGGAACTTGGGATGGAAACATCCCCGGTGCTGACAAGTCCTCCAGGTTGGATTCCGCCTTGGAGTATGAAGAGGACGCAGGTGACTAGCAGCTGGCAAAGCAGCTTTCTGAACCAAACGCAGCCAACGTGCAAATCGGCCAGAACTACTTCTCGTTTTAAAGCACCCGAGCAGCAGAACATGCACGGCCGTTTCAAGCAGCAATCCCATGAAAGCTTTCCGTGAGAGTGTTAAAGCTGCGGCAGTAGGGCAGAGGCAGTTTATTTTATTAAAAATAAGCCCTTTGGGGATAGCACGGACCAGAGCGGCTGCCCGAACACTCCTCCCCCCGCACCGCCCTCTCCCCCCGCCATTTTCCCCTCGGGCTGCTGCGCTCGGGTGCTTCCTGGCGGCGAGCGCGCATGCGCGGCAGGGAGGCCGGGGCCGCTCGCGGGGGCGGGGGCGGGGGCGGGGGAGGAGCACGCGCATGCGCATGCGCGCGGCGCCGCACAGGGGGCGGCCGTTGTGGCGGTTCCGCGGGTGAGTAAGGCGGGGGCCGCGTCCTGTCCCGGTGCTGCCCTTTTACGAGGTGGCGGGTTGGAGGGGGGCGGCTCAGTTTTCAGCCGGGAACGAAGGGAGGGCGCAGGGATGTGTCTGTTTCGGCTTCCCCTGAAACGGTGACGTTGCATTTTGAGCCTGTGTGCGTGGTTTTCTTCTGCCGGCGCAGCCTGTCATAGGCTATATAGGAAGGTCGCCTAGCGCTGTTAGATGAGGCCTAAGAAAAAAAAAAAAAAAAAAAAGGGAGCAGGTGCTTTTCTGCCCTAGGGGGAAACAGTTGGACAGTTTTAGTTGGGACCTGAAAACACATAGATATATGTATCAAAAACAAAACAAAAAAAGGCCTCATGAAAAAAACAGATATGTCAAATAGGATCAGTATCACTTCTTCATTTTGCCCTTTTTTCCATTCTCTTCTATAGCGTGCAGCAATCAAGGTGCAGACATTTTAAAAAGGAACAACGAGGTTTAATGTCGCCAAGTTTAGCCAGGATAAATGCATTTCAGTGTTTTATTTGTCTATCCTGCGTTGAGATTTTTAGAATAACTCCTGATCTAATATATCTGGGTTCTTGGTGTAATATATTTGGGTCCTGAAGCTATTGCTGTGAGCAGCATGCCGTTTTTTGTCAAGGTGGAACTTCTTGTTATCTCTTGCAACCTCATCAAAATTGAGAAGATGTAGGGTCTTTGGAAATGGCCAGGGCATGCATGTATATTACTTTAAAGTAAAGGAAATGCTTCTCATGTGTCTTTTCTTCTACACTACTTGAATGCGGTGCAGGTTCATCATAATAAGCTTTTTAGAGCTGCTAAAGAATATCCGAGTGATTGACTAAAATTTGTGAATCATGCCACTTTGTTATGTAGAGAGTATGCATGTAAACTTGCTTCCTGCATGAAGGCTAGAATGGAATCCTAAAAGTGGAAGCCAGAGCTGTGGATGTGGTGAAATCTTATTTGAAAGCAAAAAAAAAAAAAAAAAGAGAGAGAAAATAATGTATGTGGTTCTTATTTATTTTTCTGCTAAAACTTTGTTTTTTAGGCAATGTAAGCATTTTAAGGATATGGTTGAGAAGAAATAGGTATGTCAGCTCTTTGCCCACCGCCCTCACCTGCAGTTGCCAAAACAGAGATCTGTTTGAATGGAGAGTCACCTTTGTTAGCTGCCACTTTTGCTTACTGGGACAATATTCTTGGTCCCAGAGTGCGACACATTTGGGCCCCAAAGACCAAACAAGTTCTCCTCAGCGATGGTGAAAGAACTTTTCTTGCAAATCACACACTAAATGGAGAGATACTTCGGAATGCAGAAAGCGGTGCAATAGATGTGAAGTTTTTCGTTTTGGCAGAGAAAAGAGTAATCATTGTGTCATTAATCTTCGATGGAAACTGGAATGGAGACAGAAGCACCTATGGACTGTCCATTATACTTCCACAAAGTGACCTTGGCTTCTACCTGCCTCTTCACAGGGTGTGTGTGGATGGGTTAACACATATTATAAGGAAAGGAAGAATATGGATGCACAAGGTAGGTTTGCTTTTCATTGCTAAAAACAGTTGTCTTAGTTGTTTTGGGCACTAGCAAAATATGAGGCTGTGTCATACCCAGACAAAAACTGGAAGGAAAGTGATCTCTCTAGAAGTAAGAAATCCATATGTCAGCAAATTCAAAGCTGGATTTTCAGTCATGTGAATTGTTGTTACATAGGGCATTGTATGAGCATATGCCAGTTTCTAGTTAAAACAGGTGTCCTGTGCATTGTCTTTCATCTCCCCGAATCTAATAAAAATTAGTACTACAAAATGTGCTAAATAAAGTATTCGTATTCAGTAGAATTGGAAAATTACTATGTTTCAGATAATTGTTTTCACACTTTGTGTCCAAAAAAGGAAACTCTTGGAATGATTTCACGTTACTGCTATTGTATACAGTAGTCACTGCATTATTTCCCCAAAAAGATATTGGCAAGCAGTTTTTGCAAGAGAACTCACCAGAGTATTAAGCTGTGGGAGAATCAGTAAGATAAATCTGCTTTAGTCCAAATATTATTACTACTTCTGAATCCTGAAGAAGAAAACTATATTAAATTATTTTTAAAGAATTGCACCTTAGTGCATTGTGGATTTTTCGTGATTAAATGGAAATTATGTCTTTCATTAAAAACACGTGATGGTCTAATCATAAAGTCAGTTGCTCTCTATACGTTAGTACTTTTGACATAAAGAAATGCTCATGCTCTTACTTAATTTCCCAGTCATTTAGGTCTCTCTTTACAGACTTTCTGTGTGGAATAGGGAAGTTCAGATAAAGCTTTGTGCATCGTTGTTAACTACAGCTTCCCTCTTTTTCAATCTACTGTAGAAATGGCCTTTCAGTTATTTAAGCTTTTATTGTGAATAATAATTCAATATTGTTCAATTACATTTTGAATGTTGTTTGCTACTGAGCTGCTGGTGAGTGTGTTTGGAAAGCCTAGTCCAATCTCTTCTACAGTGGTGTTTTATATGCTGTGAGGTTTTGTGTCTCCTGGACTTGACTTCTGGTTCTTTAAAACAGAAGGCATGTTTTGAGGTCTTGTCAGTGTCTGAAGATGTGAAAATAATCCTGTCTTTCCTCCCCTGTCCAAACCAATGTCTTTCCTTATCCTAGAGATATCATTTTCTCCTGTTTCTGTGGGAGTCATCCCTGTGTATGTTAATCATTTGAAAATAAAAGTATATAAAACGGAATTCTGAACTTTAATCTTTTGATCATTTGTCATTTTCTTGGTCTGTAACAAAAGAACTACTAATCTGTTGTTACTGACATCATTCTCTCACTTTCCTGCTACTCCTGCTATGTGTAAGAGGTTTGGTGGGAAGTGGAACAGGGAGCACTGATCACTTTGAAGTGACTTCATTCCTAGCAGTGTCAACTCTGTAAAAGAAAAAGACTTGAACATCAAAGTTTGAATCTAAGAAGCATGTTTTTGGAGGGAAGAAATTTGGCCTTTGACTGTTGTGTGCATGCGTGTATAGAGAAATACCAAAGCTTTTATATTTAACTGCTTTCTTGCTCAGGAGAGGCAAGAACATTTCCAGAAGATTGCCCTGGAAGGCACGGAGAGAATGGAGGATCAGGTAAGACAGGCGGTTGATGAATATGGCACAACATGACAAAATTAATCGACTGGATCTCGTGACTGTAGCACTTGGTGCCACTTCTCATTTCTGGGATTCAGGAAGATACTTTGGACTGGCTGATGACCTGCCATACACATGAGGCCAACTACTGAAGATAGGATGGTGGGAGCTGTGAAAAAACAAATACATTGCGTCACTTTATGTGTAAAAGGAAAGTCTATGAAGAATGTTGTATTTCAGAAGAGGGAAGTGTTTTATGTGTACTTCAGTTTCCCTAAAGGTAGTAGCTTCCACAGATATATGCTTTCTCCTGTTAAGAGTAGTTTTTCAATAGGTCATTACCTTTTCAGGTTACAGAGATGTATGGAATCTGTTGTGTTAGAATGTGCTTGTAGATCTAATGTGTGAGACTGTGAGGTTTCTGAAAGAGTAAGTAGGAAAATGTGGCTTTTGGGTGTGTGTGAAGCAAGAGAAATAAGGCACCATGTTAATAACTAGTAAGCCTGGTACTGTTGCCCTGTCACTGTGAAAACATTATAGTTTGAATACAGTACTTGCATGTAATGTGGTGTGAATAAATTGTATCATTGTAAATGTTTTCTGAGTAGGTTGATCAAACTGATCTGGTGAATCAGCCTAGCACCCCGGGAACGCATTTTACATGTCTGGTTAAAAAGTGAATTGCGTGTTTCCAATTTACAATTGCTGTTGAAGTTTTGTGTATTAACTCATACACCGCACTTGCAAATAATAGAAACTTAAGATGTTTTGCCTGAGTTTCTCCCTGGCAACTTCCTGTACTGCATGCTTTAACTTCAAACATGTTATTTATTCCACAGGGCCACAGTATCATTCCGATGCTGACAGGAGAAGTTATTCCTGTAATGGAACTCCTTTCGTCTATGAAATCACACAGTGTTTCAGAAGAAATAGATGTAAGTCCTTATATTTATTGCATTCTGAGTAATAAAGTGATGTTCTCATTTGAAGCTCTCAACAACAACAAAAAATAACGTTCCACTTGGTGAAGTTTTGCTCAGCACTTAGTAAAATTAGCTACCAGTGATACCATTTTTAAAAGAACGGGAGAGAGGCTGTTCACACAAAACAAAACAAGTGAAGATGTAATTGGGTTTAATGTTGATAACCGTTTCAGTGTGGTTTATCATTCTCATGAAAGAAATAGAAGTGATTTGACTTGAACTAATTTAAGGTAATCTGGAGAAGGCATTAGAAAAACCTCTTGGGTGCAATCTGACTGTCAAGTTGGAGAAACAAGTTTAATCATCAATGACTTGTTCAGTATTCTTTGGCCAAAGACTGAGGCCTTTTTACGCTTTTGGTTTTCTGGCAATGTTAAAACTTTAGTTTAAGCAGATCCTAAAGAGAGAGTTCCTGAAGAGCAAGCACCTGTGTTCAAAACAAAAAGTAGTTATTTAAAATTGGCACATATCCTTGTGTAACCTTTGTTTATGTTTATTTGCGTTTCAGGTAAGTGATACTGTGCTAAATGACGATGACATTGGGGATAGTTGTCATGAAGGCTTTCTCCTCAAGTATGAAATACAGTTTTGATAGCAAAATGACATAGACTTGTGTGTGTGTATATTTATAAATATGTATGCATGTGAGTGTGTGATTAGATTTATTTGTAAGAATGGAAAAAGACATGTATTTGACTTTTATTGTATTTTTAATGTAAAACCAGAAATAATTGCACTTCAGAGAAACAGTATTCTGTGGGAATAGTATTTCATCGATTTTTAGATCATGTTATTTTAGAATATCACGCTTACAATTTCATTAATTTCTGTACTGCTTAACTTCAAATAATCTATAATCTGTTTATACAGTGTGACATATTCTTTCAGTACTGCACAAATTCATGTGTTAAATTTACAAATTGTTGACACATAGTATTTACTTTTATAGAAAAATTGGGTTCTCTTTGTGTTTTTAATCCTTTAAGGCTATCACTCTTTATAAAATAATATGACGAATGTTGTTAGATGGATTATTGTAAACAACTAGAGTCACTGATTCTATGATGATAAGTTACTCTTCTATCAGTTAATGGCTGCCTTGATGCTACTTCTCTTTCACAGATAAAATTTTCAAGAAGCAGAATAACTTGGCCATTTGCCTAAAGGGTCCTAACATCAAGGACCCTGCTTGAAACATATCTATTACTCTGACATGCTGCTGACAACATCCAAATAAAGAGCAGTGAGATGTGCAGTGTTGCACAGTAGTCCTCCTAAGTCAGAGTCACTGCATATGTTACAGCTGTGTATCTCTACAGTGATCAGGAGCATACTTCTGCGTTATGTGATTTTCTGTGTACCCCCTTTTCCTGCTTTTATAACTTTTTTAAAAATTACTGCTAATAGTATCAAGGTCGTACAGTTTTATGCAGCAGTTGTACAATCAGTGGCAAGATTATTGAGCAGAAGTGACATGAATGATCTGATAAACTCTGTGTCTTGAAGGATAAAGATTCAGTTAAGCTTCCTGTGCTGCTCTACTTGATAAGGTCTACTACCCTCTGAAAAACAGCATCAAGTCCTCTGGGTCTGCTCTCAATCTAATATAGTGTTGGAATGGATTTCCTTATTTTGCTGACTAAAAATTGGATCGCACAAAGTAAGAAATTCATCTGCACACCTTGAATCTATTTTAAAAATATTTGGTAAGGTAAAGAGTAGTAGGCCCACTATAAAGTCCACCTGTAGGACTTTCACCTGTAGGAAAGTCTCAGCATAGCTGTTATAATCCTAACCATTTTAGAAGTGTTTATTAGAACTGCTTAAACAGTATCCAAACAGTTGCTCAATTCTAATACTTATTCACAGATGTCGGAAAAAAGCTTTCTAATTACAAAGATAACCAGACTTTTGATACCGTGTGGTAGGTAAGAAAAGTGACGACAAAGGTGACGACAAAACATCAACAGAAGTCTGTTAAGAACAGGCTAAGAGTTGTGAGGATTAGTGCAGATAAACTTGTAGCAGCTGCCAAACTGAGGAGTGACTAAATCAGAGCAGTGCTGCTGGCAAATCACAAGACAACACTCTCTAATTCCCAGTGTGTCACTCTATATCAAGGATCTCATACCTGTGAAGTGTTCTTGTCCATGTAGTTAACAAGAGTAGGGCAGTCCATCTACCAAGTGTCCCAAAACTGGTATCTGACACAAAGTTTTCGAAAATGAGAACCATCAAATAAATCATCTTTCAAAATTCTTTCAAATCCTTTATTATTAATGTCTTCTGCTATTTTAGGTGAATTATTTTCTAGTGGTGGTGAAGTGGTGTAGATGGTATACTACAGTTACGATACAGAGACAGTTTGGGTTAGCACCCAAGTGATATTTGGAGATTTTGTCTGCCGGTTTTTCTATCAATTGGACTAAAACTGTAAGTGTTGCTAAAATCTGAAAGTTATATTGGGGACTTAATTCTGTGGAATCATGGTGATGATTATATTTTAAAAGTATTTATAAAGGTATTAACCTGTTCTGTTTTTATTTGCAGTGCAATTAGTTCACATTTGCAGACCTGTGGTTGTTCTGTAGTTGTAGGAAGCAGTGCAGAAAAAGTGAATAAGGTAATGCACTTCTGAACAAACCAACTGGAATGGCCATTGTTAAGAGTGTGAATGTGTCATTTGCCTATAGATGTACCTGAGGTTGAAGAGAGAGAGAATATCATTATGGAATTGTCTTCAGTTAATTACTCTAACAGTTATCAATTCTGCTTGAAAAGTGGCTTATAAGTTGTTTTCTGGCAACTTTAAGCAAGGCAATATATTTAATTTTATTCATATTGTTCATAAGGGAATAGTGGATGAATTGGAGATTTTAAGATCAGGTTTGTTAGCTATAAATATGAATTGAACCATTCTGGTGTGACTTGCATAGCTCAGGTCAACAGGTGTTGTCCATGTACTTTAAGAAATGGATATCTGCATAATTTTACTGTGCTGGGGAATACATACTTCTGCATCATGAACTGCTTGTGTTTCATGAAACAGATACACAACTGTAGTTATAAACACACTCCTCAGAATGTGCAGCTTATTAGGATCTTCATCTGTACCATCAGTTTCAAGATATTTGCATACCTGTGTCTGCAATCTATTTGAAATTAATTTGTAAATAACTGCAGACTTAGATCCTTAAATTAAGTTGACTCAACTTTTCAGAAGAGCCAAAGAGATGCAAAACACAAATGTAGACCCCTAAAACTGCAAGAAAAACACCATATTTCAACATAATTGCTGTAGCATGTGTAAAACTGACCTAATGTTAGCAACTTTCCAGGGCTAGAAACAACAGGCAGCATTAGCTGCACTTCTTGGTAGAGAATAGTAAAATGTACATATACCACTATGATCCAGAACTCACCGTTGGAGGCTGTCATTTTGGAACAATAAAATTACTACCTTTTTCGATAGCCACCCTTTTCTCCATTTTATTAATACTTTTTAACTTTCTTCTAAATCTGTTGATTTCATATTGGTTCAGGTTAAGTATTTGTTATCTTTTCTGTTTTTTCTTGTAATGTTTTTTGTACAAATATGGGAAGTTTTGATGCTTTTTTTAAAATTTACTAAGTGTTTAAAAGAAAAATTAAAGGACAATTTTTTTTTATTCAGTGTTTTCCAACTCAGATTTTATACACAGCTTTCTGATTACATATAAAGCTAGTTTCAAATAAATTGAAAATAATTTCTGGAAGATATATATCTGTGTTTGTAGTCCACTGAAATATTTCTAAAATCTTATTTATTTATGGCATATGGCAGTATATCAGCCTTTCACCCAGGAGGGTTTCCCTCCACCCAGGAGGACTTAATTAGACTATTATTCCATCTTTTCTAATAAATTCACCAAAGTTAATCTTGAATCAAAATATGCACAGACAAATCATGGATTTTATTTTTTAAAAAGTAAATGGAAGTCACTAACTAAATTGCCTCTCTGCTTTCACTCTTTAATCTTCTAATGTTAAAGCCTGTTTGATTCAGAATATTCCTGCAGGTGGGAATGGAAAGAAGGGCTTTATAAAAACATACGATCCTAGAGCCTTCAGGTATTAGATACTATTACGTTTAATGAGGACACTGGTACTACTCAGAGTATTTTCTCTGCAGAGTAGTAACAATATTTTCATGTTCTTAGACCGTGACATGGCTGCTGGAGTATACATGTGGAGAAGCAGTATGGTCAAATAAATTCATTTCCTGACAGAAAATATTTTTCTATATTGGAGTTTTCTCTCCGATCATGTTTTTTTAATTATGGTGTACTGATCGTTCAGTTCT
The DNA here is from genome assembly GCF_059628265.1 of Tinamus guttatus. NCBI lineage: Eukaryota > Metazoa > Chordata > Aves > Tinamiformes > Tinamidae > Tinamus > Tinamus guttatus. The sequence goes on along the minus strand of NW_028288812.1, from coordinate 579,812 downwards.
AGTTTATTTTGTAAGCATAAGACTTTCCATTTACAGAAATTCTTACTTTCGTGTTTTTTTGATAAATATGTGAATGTATCTGTGTGTATTGCTTCAACTCAAATATCAATTGAAATGTGAAACAGCTTAACATACTATCTTTGAACAGTTAGAGCAGTAAGAATGTGTATGTATGAATCCAATGTTAGTATGTTTGTTTTGCATATTAGGAACCTGTTTGTCACATTTGCACACTATTTCTTTATATTCCATAGTTTGATTTCTGTATACAGCTAATTTTCTGGTGTAATTTTTAACAGATCTTTCACCTGAAACCAGGCTTATCTCTGAGGAGTACTTTTCTTGCACAATTTCTGCTAGTCCTTCACAGAAAAGCCTTAACTTTAATAAAATACATAGAGGATGACACGTAAGTGAATAAGTAATAGAAAATAGACTGTAGGAAATTATGTTCTTTTTGATGTAATCCAGCTTCAAAAATTCTTCTCATCTTTCTTGCAGGCAAAAAGGAAAAAGGCCTTTTAAGTCTCTTCGGAGTTTAAAGATAGACCTTGACCTAACAGCAGAGGGCGATCTTAACATAATAATGGCTTGAGCTGAGAAGATTAAACCAGGTCTACATTCCTTCATCTTTGGGAGACCATTCTACATTAGTGTACAAGAACGTGATATGCTGATGACATTTTAAAATTACCCATTGTTCATGTGTAATATTGCAGTCTTGCATGCTGGTAAAAGAAATCAATGTGAATACCACATTTCAGACAATCACTGATTTATAATGAAGCAATAGTAATAAAGGAAATCTGCAAGAAGCAGGAAGAAGTGCTATCAGACGGAATATCAACTGAAATAGAAGAGCATGCTTTGACTGTTAACAAGCAAGTGTTAACAAGCAATTGTTGATTGTTAACAACATAAATTGCAGCACTGCACAATGGAACTGTGACCTTATTTAAGATGTTATGTTCACTGCCAACCAGGATATTCTGCCACAGATCGTTGGTCTACCATTAAATATTCAGTGATCTAGCATAATTGAGATCTTTCAAAACACAGAAGATTTGTTTTTCTCAGCTTCTGTTGTCAGTCTTTGGCTATTAACTGCTATTGTTTTATCCACTGTCAGTTTGTATGCAGGCCAGGTCAAAACCTTAAAATCTTCCCGCAGAGCACCAAAGTGATATTCTAAGTATTCTATTTGTATGCCGTAAACCTTTTCATTACTATGTATTTTTGTTTGTTTTGTTTTTTGACACTTTGGCTCATGGTTAATGTATGCTGTATTGAAACGGGTGACACATCTGTGTTTGATGACGGTGTATTTCTCTTTTTTTTGGATGAAGGCAGCAATATGTGTCATGTTTTAGAGTAACCTTATAACTAGTTGTTAATTGTAAAAGAACTGCTCTTGTAGTTTGAAAAGCTGCTATTGCTTGTTTGATGAACTTATTCACAGCAGTCCTTGGAGGACAGTTTCCTCTTTTCAAGGTAGTCTTTACTATCTCTTCCGTGAAATGAGATATAAAATCAATAATTCAGATTCATGATGTTTTTTTAAATGGAATACTGTCAGTTCCTAACACATTCAGAATTCTTTACTTTTCACAGAAAGGAGAGATTTATTGTTAAATATTGAGAGCTCCTGCAGGAAGGCAGTTGTGTCTCAGTTATGTGCTGTTTTTATGAATGAAAATGTTCAACCTCAGTAAGTAGCTGCATCTTGTCCAGCCTTTTTTACTTCTTTTTTATTATTTTTGGACAACAGACTTCACCAATTTTTCAGGAGCACTTGTCAGAGTTATGCTGACATAAGTTGCTTGTGCTTAGATTCTGTTTGTCTTGCTAGCATTTTCTTTTCCTTCTGCACTTTAGTCGGTTTATAATTAAACTACAAGTCTGATTCATAACCTTTAACTCTCTAGGCTCACAATTGTGGGAGAAATTATAATGAACAGTTTTGAACCTTACATAGAAATAGTGTTAAAGTCTAAATAGATGTAAATGTGGTGCTGGAATTAATCACTGTAGCTTGATAGCCGTTGGAAACGTAACATTAACACTATTAACAGTAAAGCTCTAATTTATTGAATATGCTCTCACTTTTTGACTAAATCCTGGAAACTTAATACTTTTGTTACACTTCTGTCAGCACAGAATGTATTGTGAAGTAAATTATTAAATGCATCTGCATGCCCTGTTGTAAATCTTGTTCAGAAAATGAAAGTATTCTAAGAAAACTCATACAGACTTTTTGCCTTGAGTTTCTGCTGAAATTTTTCAAAGAATTATTGTTCAGTATCTGAATCATGTAAGCCTTTATCCTTTGACACAAAGAACAAACTTACTTCTCATTAAAAGTAAGAAATGTTTATTCTAAGATGGGAACAATATAGGAACATTGTCAAGGAATGCAGGGATGCAATGAGGAAAGCCAAGGCCCCTGTGGAATTAGAGGTAGCAAGAAGTGCCAGAAACAATAGGAAGGGCTTCTATAAATACACCAGCACCAAGAGGAAGACTAGGGAAAATGTTGGTCCGCTGCTGAATGGGGGGGGGGGGGCTTGGTGACAGAGAAGGAAGAGTTACTAAATGCCCTATTTGCTTCTGTCTTTACTGCCAAGGATGGTCACCGTGAACTACAGGGACCAGAGACAAAACAGAAAACCTGGAGAGAGGAAGACTTTCCATCGTTGAGGAGAATTGGGTTATAGATTATTTAGGCAAACTGAACACACATGGAACAGCACACAAGAGTGCTTAGAGAGCTGGCGGGGATTATTGCTGAGCCACTCTCCATCATCTTCGAGAGGTCATGGAGAGCAGGAGAGGTACCGGAGGACTGGAAGAAAGCCAGCATCACTCCAGTCTTCAAAAAGGGCAAGAGGGAAGACCTGGGAAACTGCAGGCCAGTCAGCCTCACCTTCTTCTCTGGAAAGGTGATGGAGCAGCTCATCCTAGAGACCATCTCTAGGTATGTCAAGGAAAAGAAAGTGATCAGGAGTAGTCAGCATGGATTCACCAAGGGAAAGGCATGTCTGATGAACCTGATAGCCTTGTACAATGGGATGACAGGCTGGATGGATGAGAGGAGAGTCATGGATGTTGTCTGCCTCGATTTCAGCAAGGCTTTTAACACAGTCATAGAATCATAGAATGCTTAAGGTTGGAAGGGACCTTTAGAGATCATGTAGTCCAACCCCGCTGCACATGCAGGGTCACCTAGAGCATGTGGCACAGGGTGGCATCCAAGTGGGTTTTGACTCCACAACCTCTCTGAGCAGCCTGTTCCAGTGGTCTGTCACACTCACTTTCAAGAAGTGTTAAGAAGCACCCTCACTGCTCCTTATCTGCACCTTTTTTGGGGGGGGCATGCTTACAGTACAACTGTACACAACTTTGTGTGTCCCTTCAGTGGTCACATTGCTCAGACACATATATAACATATTTATATATTGTTTCTGGATATGGTATCACAGTGGTGCAAAATACTTATATACTCCTATTGGTTAAATATGCTTCAGTAGGCACTTAGATAAAGGTTCAAGGCAAGGTAATATTATACCTGACGGTGATGATTTTGATTGTGGCACTCTTGATTTCTACATGTTACAAGCCTCTGTTTTTGTTACAGTTAGCTAAATCATATAAGTTTGCAGTCATACATATTGTTCTATTTAGGCATAAGGAAAGCTAATTCGGTTTTACACTCTTTCCTGTTTCTTTGTAATATAGCATGGATTAAGGGCAGTGGTCCTGAAACAGTACCTCCAAAACCAGGGTTTCTTTTGTACTTTGTAGCCAAATCGTGGTTTGCTTTGTATGAAAAAGGTATCTTATGGAAATATGAGGAGAGCAAGAAAGGCAGGTTGGTTATAAGTTTGACATTCTCGTATGTTCAGGCCTTGGTTTTGAGTGGAAGACTTAAAGAAGACAAACACACGGAAAAGGACACAAATACATGCAAAAGAGTGCCAGATTTGTTTTATGCAAATTCAGATTAGTTTATGCAATTGGTTTTCTGCCACATTGACAATCCCCAAATCAGTTACGATGACGAAAGGAAAAAAAGATGATATTCAGTGTTTTTAAAAACTTCATAGGATTTAGTACAACTCAGTCATCCTTAGATATACTTGAGAATTTTACCTGGAGAAATGGCCATCTGAGATCACGACATTATAGAGTTGCATTATCTGTGTGCTTAATATAGGCAAGATTGTACATGCTTGATTTATTTATCTATCTATTTATTTATCTGTATTTTCTCCAAGAGCATGGCACTGAATATTCGTAGCATTCAGTGCCATGCCTCTACTACATGTGGATTTTTAATATGACCATATATATAACTATGAAAAACAAGTCCTTTATTTATTTATTTTTCTGCAAAGATAGGAGTCTAAAGTACTGAGCAGATGTACACTGGAGACTTCCCATCATGTAATCTGTGATTCATTGTTCAAATGACTTGAAATTACTTTAGCATTATAAAAAAATTGCTTACTTGTTGAATTTCAGTTGAAAGAACTTAACACGTTAAGCTCTTCTGAGTATGTAATAAGGCAAAAACACTCCGAATTAGTAACACGTGAAATTAAACAACTTCAAATGAACATATAATTGGATTTTTTTTCCATTTTAACAGATAAAAATGCCTGGGTACTTTTCAGACTGATTCAACTAGGAAATATAGCAACATGATGGAGACAAATAACCAGCTAATCAGTAAAAATATCAAAAAATATAAATATTTTGTTTCAAAGGTACTTCAGACCTGACTGGAGATATATAGAGAGAGAATACAGAAGCTCTTAATTTTATGCTGTCTCTCAAGTATGATAATTGGAAGATATTCGGTATGAAGTTCCCTAGATAAAATGGTAGTAAAAGAAAACAAAATTCTCACTGGCATGTCAGCAACCAAAATTAGAACAGATTCCCCAAAATGGCACTTAAGGCCACATCGTTGAAGTGCAGTAGTGCAGTGCCCAAGCTGCATTGAAAGTCTCTGTTCTAAATGTTGTCATAGCTCACATAGCTCACAACTCTTCCTCTTCTCACTCTAGGAAGAAAAATATCTATGTGACAATTCTGTAGTAATTGCAGATGGGTAAGATAGCAAAACCCACATAAATCAAAGGTTTTAATAAACAGAGATTTCACGTCATAAAATAATAATTCTTGAAAAAAAAAAGTTATATATCCATTGAAGGACAAGATGATGCCAAAAGACACAGCATTGCCTGACAGACAAAATACTCACCATCAGCAAAGAAATGCATAAAATCCTCTCGACACTTTCAATTGCAAATCTCTAGAAAGAACAGGAAATAACTTGGGTGGGGAAAGAAAGCATTTAAGAGGGGAAAAGTGGTGTGTAGAAAGCCAAGATCACCGTCATCAGAATGCTCTTACATTCAGTTGACAGAACAATCAAGTCAGTGAGCTGGTTGATCTGTCTTTAAAAGATCAGGATTCTTCTTTCACTCTTTTTTTGAAAAAGTTCAAGTGAATTCCATTTTTCTTGTTTGAACAGAAATACATTTCTTCAGTATTTTGTAAACTTTATTTCTTAACTGCAAGCAGATGCAGGCTGTGAATTAGAAACTTGTTCAAATATTTATTTTCTAACTTCATTGACCTTTCTCTTTCTGTGCCTATCTCTAAATCCCAAGCAACGGGTTGCAAACAAAAAAACACCAACCCAATATTTGTTTCTGTTTTTTTTTTTTTTCATCCTACCAGGCACATAGTAGCTGTAGTGTTTTTCCAGAAATCTGATTAAATCCCCTCATCTATCCAGCTGGTCATTCCATCATCGAAGGCTATCAGGTTAGTCAAGCAAGATTTCCCCTTGGTGAATCAATGCTGACTACTCCTGAGCACCTTCTTGTCCTCTATGCCTGGAGACAATGGCCAGTATGAGCCGTTCCATCACTTTTCCGGGGAGGGAGGTGAGACTCACTGGCCTGTAGTTGCCTGGGTCCTCCTTCTTGCCTGTTTTGAAGACTGGCGTGACATTGGCTTTCTTCCAGTCCTCCGGCACCTCCCCCGTTCTCCAGGATCTTTCAAAGATGATGGAGAGCGGCTTATCTATGACATCCGCCAGCTCCCGCAGCACTCTGGGGTGCATCCCATCAGGGCCCATGGATTTGTGGGTATCGAGGTTCCTTAGGTGCTCTCTGACCCAATCTTCCTCTACCCAGGGCAAGTCTTCCTCTCTCCAGGCTTCTTCTCTTGTCCCTAGGGCCTGGGGCTCTAAGGGGCTGCCCTTGGTAAACACCGAAGCAAAGAAGGCATTCAGCCACTCTGCTTTTTCTGTGTTATTCGTAACCAGGGTGCCCATCCCATTCACCAGTGGACCCACCTTTTCCCTTGATTGTCCTTTTGCTGTTAATATAGCTGAAGAAGTTTTTCTTGTTATTTTTAATGTCACTTGCCAGATTGTGTTCCAAACGTGCCTTAGCTTTCCTTGTCGCATCTCTGCATTCTCTGACTACGTTCCTGTATTTCTCCCAGGGGGCCTGTCCTTTTTTCCACATTCTGTATACCACCTTCTTCTGCTTGAGCATTGCCACAAGCTCCTTGCTCATCCACGCCGGTCTCCTGCCCCCTCTGCCTGACTCCTTACACGCAGGGATGCACTGCTGCTGGGCATGGAGGAAGTGCTGCTTGAAAACTAACCAGCTCTCTTGGGCCCCCCTTCCTTCTAGAGCTCTAGCCCATGGGATTCTTCCAAGGAGGTCTCTGAAGAGGTTAAAGTTGGCCCTCCTGAAGTCCATGGTTGCAAGACTACTTACAGCCCTGCCTCCTCCTTGGAGGCATGGGAGGAAGTCTCCCATAACTTCCTCACAAGGAAGCTCAGGAGGTGAAGCTTAGATGAATGGACAGTGGAGAGAGGACTGGCTGGATGGCAGAGCTCAGAGGATTGTGATAAATGAGGTCAAGTTTTGTTGGAGGCTTGTGGCCAGTGGTGTCCCGCAGGGGTCAGTACTGGAACCGGTGCTCTTCAACTTGTTCATCAATGATTTGAATGAGGGCACAGAGTGCGCCCTGAGCAAGTTTCAAGATGATACAAAACTGGGTGGAGTGGCCAACACTCCAGAGGTCTCTGTCAGAGAGACCTGGACAGGATGGGCAGGGAGGAACGTCACGAGGTTCAACAACAATTGGGATAGCACAAGGTGTACGGACTCTGAATTGCATGTAGTATTTAGAGGTTTACAGCAATTTTGAGTCTGGTCTTGAACTGCCAAAAGCTACCAAAGTTGAAACCACATTAACGTAATCCTGCACAGGCTTGAATCAGTGAGAGAAATATGGTAATGCCAGTTTTAGAATTGACCCCCAATTTTTGAAAGCAGCAGCTGTCATCCTGACTCTGCATGGGGTTGAGTGCTCCCCACAGCCTAAGCTGTTCACTGAGCTTCTAACACTGGTCTGGGTTCTGCACAAGGCTGTAAAAATGCTAAAACAAACAAAAAAAGAGCCTGGCACAGAGGGAGAAAAAAATTGTTTGCTTAGTGCAACATATGAAATTCATGGACTTCGGTGGGGGTGAAACCAAAGATCTTTATTTAGAGTTAACCACAACTTATACAGCTTCTGACCCTGGAGCAGCCCTCACCCTGCCTGGCAGCACGCAAAGCCCAGCAACCCAACCAACCGATCAATTAGATGATCACATCTCATACACATCGCGAAGGGACCCATCTTGGTCTCTTGTCTGTTAAAACACAAGCATGAACTCTTCCTCAAGTTACTAAGTCTTTTGGACCTCTCAACTTCCACAAACCTAGACCTTTTATGGTAACTTGTCTGTAAATTTTCTGACTTGGCCAAAGTGTTGAGTAACTTGTCTCTCACCTCCTATGTTACAATTTAAAAAATTAAGTACATATAAAGCTTTATCCAATCTTTCTTGGGGGCCATCTCCCTGAGCTCTCCCTTTCTGTTTAATTAACATATTTTTTAGGGTCTGGTGCACGCGCTCAGTAACTGCCTGCCCAGTAGGAGAATGAGGTATACCGAAGACATGTTAAAGGCCCCATTGTGTAAGAGTCCTGGGTTTGCATAGCAACATACGCAGGCCCATTGTCTTATCATTTTTGGAACACCCATGACTGCAAAACATCTCAACCAGTGCTTACACACATCCCAAATAAAGTACGGATTGGCTCAGTGATTTAACAAAGTCCATAAATTTCTTCCACTTGTGCTGCTTCTGCTTCCTCTGCTTATTTTTCTGCTTGTACTTCATCTCCTTCTTTTCATAGAATCATAGAATCATAGAATGCTTAGGGTTGGAAGGGACCTCTAGAGATCATCTAGTCCAACCCCCCTGCATACGCAGGGTCACCTAGAGCACGTGGCACAGGACTGCATCCAAGCGGGTTTTGAAGATGTCCAGAGAAGGAGACTCCACAACCTCTCTGGGCAGCCTGTTCCAGTGCTCTGTCACCCTCACTGTTAAGAAATTTTTCCTTAAGTTCCTATGGAATTTTTGGTGTTTCAGTTTCCGGCCATTTCCTCTAGTCCTATCAGTGGTCACCACTGAAAAGAGACCATCCCCGTCCTCTGCACTCCCTCCCTTGAGGTATTTATATACACTGATTAGATCCCCTCTCAGCCTTCTCTTTTCCAGGCTGAACAGGCCCAGCTCCCTCAGCCTCTCCTCATAGGGCAGATGTTCCAGGCCCCTGATCATCCTTGTAGCCCTGCGCTGGACTCTCTCCAGCAGCTCCACATCCCTCTTGTACTGTGGAGCCCAGAACTGGACACAGTACTCCAGATGCGGCCTCACCAGGGCTGAGTAGAGGGGCAGGATCACCTCCCTCGACCTGCTAGAGATGCTCTTCTTAATGCAGCCCAGGATTCCATTGGCCTTCTTGGCCACGAGGGCACACTGCTACCTCATGGTCAACTTATCATCCACCATGACACCCAGGTCTTTCTCTGCAGAGCTGCTCTCCAGAAGGTCGCTCTCCAGCCTGTACTGGTGTCTGGGGTTATTCCTCCCCAGGTGCAGGACCTTGCACTTGGCCTTGTTGAATTGCATGAGGTTTTTCACTGCCCAGTTGTCCAGTCTGTCCAGGTCCCTCTGGATGGCAGCACAGCCCTCTGGGGTATCGGCTACTCCTCCCAGTTTCGTGTCATCAGCAAACTTGCTGAGGGAGCACTCTGTGCCTTTATCCAGCTCATTGATGAATAAATTGAACAGGACTGGACCAAGGACTGACCCCTGGGGGACCCCACTAGCCACAGGCCTCCAACTAGACTCTGCACCGCTGATCACCACTCTCTGGGCCCTGCCATCCAGCCAGTTCCTAATCCATCTCACTGTGCACTCATCTATCCCACACTTCCGGAGCTTGCCCAGGAGGATGTTGTGAGGGACGGTGTCAAAAGCCTTGGTGAAGTCGAGATAGACGACATCCACCGCTCTCCCCTCGTCTATCCAGCCGGTCATTTCATCATAGAAGGCTATCAGGTTAGTCAAGCAAGATTTCCCCTTGGTGAATCCATGCTGACTACTCCTGAGCACCTTCTTGTCCTCTATGCCTGGAGACAATGGCCAGTATGAGCCGTTCCATCACTTTTCTGGGGACGGAGGTGAGACTCACTGGCCTGTAGTTGCCTGGGTCCTCCTTCTTGCCTGTTTTGAAGACTGGCGTGACATTGGCCTTCTTCCAGTCTTCTGGCATCTCCCCCGTTCTCCAGGATCTTTCAAAGATGATGGAGAGCGGCTTAGCTATGGCATCTGCCAGCTCCCGCAGCACTCTGGGGTGCATCCCATCAGGGCCCATGGATTTGTGGGTATTGAGGCTTTTGCTTCTCTCCTGAACATTTCCCAGCCATCCGACCCTCGATCCCCTTTTGTAACCCCATTATGTGGGTCTGGGAGGGTACAAATCGGGTGCCTTCTCTGGGTCCACAGGGCCTGAGTCGAACAGATCTTAGCGCAGAGGATTGGCTGCCCCCCCTCCCACCCCCTCCCCCACCCATATGCTGGTGCTGATGGTCCTGCTGCACATGGCTGGTGGCTTTTGTCCCCCTGAACATCCCAGGCCATTTTTAAGGTGATCCACCACCAGGTGGTCACATGTTTTACCGCGCGTGTATCGCCATCTGCCACCGCCTCCTTAAAGCACTTTCTGAGATCTTCCCACATCTATCGCTAGAGCCTGCCTTCCTTCAGGAAAGTAGGTACCTTCTCCCGAATCCACTCAAGTAACATGACTAAATCCTTCCCGGTAACCTGTGGTGCGCAGTTCTGTTCGTGTACCACGCGCTGCAGCTCGTCTACACTGCCTTTCTGCTCTTGAGACGTTCCACCTCCCATGGGTCCAGGCCGCTTGTGTAATTAGGAGATGGGTGACCACTGGAGCTCTTCCTGCTCCGTTCCCAGTTAGGCTGGCCTGTGCTACCAGGTTCAGGCTTCACCAGCCGCCTCAATGTTAGTGCTCCACGTTGGGCAACACTTGCACAATATGATGCACACAGACTTCAGTGAGGGTGAAACCAAAAACCTCTATTTATACTTAAACGCCACTTACAGAGCTTCTGACCTCAGAGCAGTCCCCACCCTGCCCGGCAGCACGCGACACCCCACCATCAAGCAACCAATCAACCAGATGATCATGGGCTGATCACGCGCGAGGCCATCCAGTGACCTTCTTGGTCATGCGCTGCCCATGTGGCTGCAGCTTCCCGCCTCTCCAGCACAGCCGTCCGTCTGTGAACCAGACATTCTTTGCTACTGACCTTAGGCTGATATGCATAGCCTCGTGTCTCTGTGCAGGGTGCTTGTGAGAGAGGATGGAAAGACTAGGAGACTCCCCTCTAATGAGGGGCACCTCTTGTCCACTCATCTTTCCTCCTGGATCTCTTTACCCTAACTGGAGCTCTCCAGGGAGCAAGAGGCAGCCCACAGTGACCCTTGCCCCAGGGACCAGACTCTGTAACAGTCCTGCTGTCCACAGGCTTCACAGTGGTAGGAAGGGCTCTCCACCTGCCTGTGGGCCACAGGCACTACTGCTCCTGTGGTGCAGCACATGAGGACTTGCGCAAGGTCTGTCCACACAAGTCGTACCTGCCCACAGAGCAGGATGTCCCGCCAGGCACCTATGGAGATCTAGTAGTGAGAAAGAGCAGAAATAGAAGGATGTGGTAGAAGTCGATGCATAAATGGAACCATTGCTAATGTAACTTGAGGTCCAAAGTTCTCCTTTTGTCACTGACAAGTCTCCTCAAATGCATGTTAAAGCCAAAAGACTTTGGCTTTGGCTAGGGGCTTATGATGACCACAGCCGTGGAAGAGCAGACTGTGACCAGTAAAGGGCTGTGAACCAACAGCTCCAGGAGGTGCTCCTGGAAAGGGCTGCTGAGTACGTGGAGCAGCGTCAGAGAGACTCTGGGCACAGGCTGTTTGATGCAGAAAAAAAAATGTTTATTGGGCTTATGGGGAAGGGATTGCGTGGAGGCTGGTTTAGGGGCTGGAGACACACACACGGCTGCAGTGCTGGCTCTGGAGGCCTGTGCGGGGTGCGAGCGTCAGCGCGCGCTGCTCCAGCAGAGCTGCACGTCGTCGTCTGGAGGCCCGTGCACGCCAGCTGGCCAGAAGACGGCCAGGTTGCCCTGCCGCACGCCGAAGAGGATGCGGATGAGCAGGCTGCTGCCCGAGGCGCTGTGCAGGCAGAGCTGACAGGCATGCGCGCAGGGCAGCACGGCAAGGCGGCAGTGCTGTGAGGCGGGCAGCAGCAGCCAGGCTCTCTGCGCCACGTGCTGGAACCATTCTGCTATCTTGCACGCGTCGAGGAAGGAGCGGGTGCAGAGGGTGCGCAGGAGGCATGGGCCGCGGCAGGCGCCCGGCAGCGACGCGGTCTGGTGCAAGAGGCAGGGCACATCGCCCAGCAGGCGCTGCCGCGTGCACACGCACCGCGCGTGCACACGCACACGGCCCTGCCACGGCGAGCGTCCCTGCCCATGGGTCGTATCCAGGAGGAAGGCATGGCCGGGTGGCGGGCGCAGCGGCACCAGGAAGGTGTAGTGGCTGCTGGGGCGGCCTGGGTTGCTGCCAGTCACACAGATGCCTGGGCCCAGGCGCGGGAAGAAGGAGCCCAACGAGAGCGCGTGGCAGGCGGAGAGCAGCTCGTCCAGCAGTTCCTCCAGGGCCTCGGGCATGACCCAGACCGGTTGCTGGAGCTGACACTGCTGCAGACACCCCGCTGCCTGTTTGTGGCCCGCGCACTCCTCATCCTTGCCCTCATCCTCCTTCTGCTCTTCTTCCTGCTCTTCCTTGTCCTCCTCCTCGTCTTGCTGCTGCCCTGCCCAGCTGCACGACGGACTCGACGGCTTCCCGAGCTCACGGCGCCGCTTCCTGGCCAGCCAGCCGTGGCCCGCAAGCAGCACGAGGGCTCCCAGCGCCTCCCCGAGCTTCCCCCAACGGCTGCCAGCCAAAAGCCACTGCTGGGCAGCATCACTGCCCTCCTGCCGCTGCTGCTGCCGCTGCTCGATGGGCTGCCGCTGCTCCAGCTCTTGCTGCAGCCGGGCCATTGAATGTGTGAGGTGCTGCAGGCGCCGCTGCAGCCGCTCCTGCGTGCCCGCATCCACGTGGTCGCTGACCCTGAGCGGCTGCTGCACCACGGCCAGCGCCATCAGCATGAGCACCAGGCACACAGCCATGGCGCTCTCGCTGGCCAGACCGAAGTGCCGCGGTAACGGCCGCGCGTCCCGTCCCCTCGCATTCCGCCCGCCTGTGACACCCGCTGCCCCTTTGTGACTGTGCCGCGTGCTCTGTGCTGCCACGGGCGCTGCCCTGCCACCAGCCCTGACCCAGCCCAGCAACGGCATGAGAGGGCCTGGAGCCTTCATGTCATGAAACTAAACTCAATATGAGTTTAGATCTTGCTCCGTTTATTAGCCGAAGTGCGTGTATATTTATTCCTACAAGCATCTGAGGGATTTCTAGGCTAGCTTTGGTTGGTTGCTAGGGGGGTTGGTAGGTCCCGGCCGCATAGGCTCTTCTCAGCTCTGCAAAGTTGTTTACCCGAAACGGCCAGCTACTCTTTCCCAGCTAGCTCCTCATTCCCAGCCGGCCAAGGACAATTCGCTAACACTCCCCTGTACATTATCAGCAAGGCGCAGGTGGTGCAGATCCTCAGCACAGCATTTCCCTGCAATTCCCCCTTTTTTCTTTTGCACTAGTCAAGCCTTGCTGGTAAGCGAGACTATCATACGTCTAATACATGCAAAAGTACAGCTAAAGTTACAAAGCATAAACAGTAAAACAACTAGTAACATTAGCCTCAAGTTTACTAGTACATGCACCCATCCCCAAGTCCATGTTGGTCTGAAAGTCTTCCCAGCCAGAGAGTCCGACGTCCTGCTGAGCAGCGTCCATTGTTTATTGATCTGCTGATGGGCAGTTCAAAGACTCTCGATCATTTCAACATCGGGGTTGTGCTTACCGCCTGGAGCCGTAAGGTGTCCTTGGTCTCCAAGCCATTCCTCTATAAGTCCTCCTTTTTTCTTTTGCAATAACCAGGCTTTATGAGTATGGCGGGGTAGCATTCGCCTTAAGCATGGAAAGGCACAGCTGAATAAGCCTAGGACAAGAAGCATAACAATCCAAAGCATCAGTCCTGTCTTAAGCAAGGATTTTAGCCACCCACCAATACCCAATAAATCAGTTAACCCATCCAGCCCAAAGAAGACCACATCTTTCTGTATCTTCTGGGCGTGTTCCATCAGCTGTTGGATTTGCTGGTGGATTGCTCTGGAATGGTCCTGCAGGTCCATGCAGCACATTCCTTCAAAGTCTTCACATCGTGCCCATGGGCTAGCAGCAGGAAGTCGATGGCCGCTCTATTTTGTAGCACCGCGTGTTGCACCTGTGATAAATCTAGCGCAAGATTAGAGAGGACCTGACTGGTGACATTTGCTTGTTTAACCACCCAGCAGGACAGGGTGTCTAAGACTTTGTGGGCTCGCGCTGCTGCCGCCCCCGGTACGAAGAGGGATGCGAAAACTACCTCCCACTTAGACCAGAGGCGGACTTCGTCATTACAGTCCTCCGTCTGGGTTATGCTATGCGCCATTCGCCGAGTTCTTCTTTTGACACTGGTGCTGTTAGGATGGACCCAGGGCAAAGCCATACTTACTTGGCCTACCGTACATGGACCCCCTATGGGCTTTGATGGAATTCCGGACCAAGCCCGGTTGCCACATATGAGAAAATATCCTGCAGGCAAGGTTCGAGGGGTTACGGAGCTGGATCCCGGATGTGAGGAATTGTGGGACATCTTGCCACACCATTTATCCCAACTACTCCCGTTGCCGACTGGGTACAACCAGCTGGGCGCCTGAGAGTTACTGCGGTAATTATTACTATAACCCGAAGCGCAACCCTTCTGCGATGCATTAAAATAAAGGCAAGTAGAAGCATTAAGGAAGTCTAATAACTCTATCTCCTGTGGTTCAGGCCCTACAGGCAGTCCTTGGTTCCGAAGATCGAAATGGTTGATTCCCGTTGCCAAGTTCTCGAGTGCTGTCAATCTTCTCAAAGTTTGGGGATTCCCCAATGATGGCATTGCCTTTACTGCATTTCAGAAATACTTCCACGTGGTAACGCTTACAGATACCCCAACTAGACATGTTACAAAGAGGGTACTAGGGGTGGCCAGACTAGCGCAAAAACACGTGGTATTTAGCTCTTGAGCTAAGGTCACCCAGATGTTCCGTCGAGGGTCAAACAACCGTGGATGGTACCCTGGAGCCCCTTCCGTCCCAGAGCCCAGTACCCAGAACATCAGTAACACTGTTGCCCGCCACTGTCCTGCACATCCTTTTCGACAGGACGCTCCCTCGCGTCCGCGACTCCTTTCGCTGGGCGAGTCAATCTGCTGGGAACCCATAAACGACCTGTGGGTGTAGAAACAAACATATGCCCTCGACTATTGAATACGACTTTTGCTGGACCCTCCCATAACCTGGTTCGAGGATGCTGATAGTGCACGCTCATAGGTGACTCCTGCATCTTTTCACTACGGACCTGCTGTGCATGCACCTACATGGAGGGTTCCGTGTCATCTCCAAACACACAAAGATGGTTTGATACAAACAGTATGTAGGACAACTGCTCTTTTGGGTCTGTCATTTCCTTAAATTTCATCAGGTAATCTTTTAAGGTGCGATTAGCCCGTTCTACCATGGCCTGGCCGGTGGGCGAATTTGAGATTCCCCTGACATGCTTAATGCGCCATTTTTTGCAAAGCTGACGGACACTGTCACTGGCATATGCCGGACCATTGTCCGTCTTAATCATTTCTGGGACTCCTAACACTGCAAAGCAAGCAGTGAGATGTTTTTTCACATGGAGGGCTCTTTCCCCAGGCTGAGCAGTTGCCCATATTACATGCAAGTAAGTATCAATAGACACATGCACATACTTAAGTCGAGCAGACTCCGGAACATGTGTTACATCCATTTGCCATATCTCTAATGCCTTCAGGCCCCTGGGGTTCACAGCAATGCCCAGACCCGGCCCATTTCTGGTCCATGCTGCAAGGCTGCTCCCCCTAAAGTGAAAAGGAGCACCCGGAAGAAGCGGCGGGTGATCGTCGTGGGTGACTCCATGCTACAGGGCACGGAGGCACCGATATGTAGACCGGACCCCTCATCCAGAGAGGTCTGCTGCTTGCCTGGGGCCAAAAAAAAGGATGTTACAGAAAGGCTCCCAAGAATTGTTCAAGAGTCTGACTATTATCCTCTAGTATTGTTTCATGTGGGCGCTAATGATGCCATGGGGAAAATGAGGGATGTCAAGCAAGACTTCAGAGCCCTAGGGATGGCCATCAAAGGTACAGGTGCCCAGGTAGTGTTCTCCTCTATTCTGTCAACGAGGGGAATGGATTCAAGGAGGAGAAGGCGAATATGGCAGCTTAACAACTGGCTGCGCCGCTGGGCTTGGCAACAGGGTTTTGGCTTCTATGACCATGGGACTCTGTTTGATGACCACCAGCTAGTGGGGAATGATGGGACCCATCTTAGCAAGAGGGGCACACGTCTCTTTGCCAAAAGGCTGGCCAACCTGGTTAGGAGGGCTTTAAACTAGGCAAGAAGGGGGAAGGGGAGTGGCACACTGACACGGCAAGCAGTACCGCACAGCCCAGGTCAGATGGCGTCCAGCAGGAGTACGCTAGTGGGGAAGTGAGGATAGGAAATGATGACGGAGGATCCTCTTCCAACCCTCCTGGGAAACCTGTGGCCTCTGTTGCTTCCCTGAAATGCCTGTACACCAATGCGCGAAGCATGGGGAATAAGCAGGATGAACTGGAGATCTGTGTGCGGTCCCAGCGTCATGATCTCATTGGAATCACAGAGACGTGGTGGGATAGCTCGCACGACTGGAGAGCTGCCATGGAAGGCTATGTGCTCTTTAGGAAGGACAGGCTGGGAAGGCGAGGTGGTGGAGTTGCTCTTTATGTGAGAGAGCAACTGGAATGCATGGAACTCAACCTGGGAGTGGAGGATGAGCGAGTTGAGAGCTTGTGGGTAAGGATTAGAGGGCAGGCTAATGTGGGAGACACTGTGGTGGGTGTCTGCTACAGGCCACCTAGCCAAGACGAGGAGGTTGATGAGGCCTTCTATAGGCAGCTGGATATTGCCTCACGGTCACAGGCCCTGGTTCTCATGGGGGACTTCAACTACCCCGACATCAACTGGAAGGACAACACAGCCAGGCACAAGCAGTCCTGGAGGTTCCTGCAGAGCGTCGACGATAACTTTTTGACGCAGGTTGTGGAGGAGCCGACGAGGAGAGGTGGGCTATTGGACCTCGTGCTATCAAATAGGGAGGGCCTAGTAGGAGATGTTAAGGTGGGGGTAGCCTCGGCTGCAGTGACCATGAGTGGGTGGAGTTCAGGATTCAACGAGGAGGAGGCAGGGCTATAAGTAGCCTTGCGACGATGGACTTCAGGAGGGCCAACTTTAGCCTCTTCAGAGACCTCCTCGGTAGAATCCCATGGGCTAGTGCTCTAGAAGGAAGGGGGGCCCCAACAGAGCTGGTTAGTTTTCAAGCGGCGCTTCCTCCACGCCCAGCAACAGTGCATCCCTGTGTGTAGGAAGTCAGGCAGAGGGGGCAGGAGACCTGCGTGGATGAGCCGTGAGCTTGTGGCAATGCTCAAGCAGAAGGCAGAGGTATACAGAAAGTGGAAAAAAGGACAGGTCCCCTGGGAGAAATACAGGAACATAGTCAGGGAATGCAGAGATGAGACAAGGAAAGCTAAGGCACGGCTGGAAGGCAATCTGGCAAGGGACGTTAAAAATAACAAAAAAAAAATTTCTTCAAATACATCAACAGCAAAAGGAAAATCAGGGAAAACGTGGGTCCGCTGATGGACGGGATGGGCACCCTGGTTACAAATAACACAGAAAAAGCAGAGTGGCTGAATGCGTTCTTTGCCTCGGTGTTTACCAAGGGCAGCCCTTTAGAGCCCCAGGCCCTAGGGACAAGAGAAGAAGCTGGTGGAGAGGAAGACTTGCCCTGGGTAGAGGAAGATTGGATCAGAGAGCACCTAAGGAACCTCGATACCCACAAATCCATGGGCCCTGATGGGATGCACCCCAGAGTGCTGCGGGAGCTGGCAGATGCCATAGCTAAGCCGCTCTCCATCATCTTTGAAAGATCCTGGAGAACGGGGGAGATGCCAGAAGACTGGAAGAAGGCCAATGTCACGCCAGTCTTCAAAACAGGCAAGAAGGAGGACTCAGGAAACTACAGGCCAGTCAGCCTCAACTCCGTCCCCGGAAAAGTGATGGAACGGCTCATACTGGCCGTTGTCTCCAGGCACATGGAGGACAAGAAGGTGCTCAAGAGTAGTCAGCATGGATTCACCAAGGGGAAATCTTGCCTGACTAACCTGATAGCCTTCTATGATAGAATGACCGGCTGGATAGATGAGGGGAGAGCGGTGGATGTCGTCTATCTCGACTTCACCAAGGCTTTTGACACCGTCCCTCACAACATCCTCCTGGGCAAGCTCCGGAAGTGTGGGATAGATGAGTGGACAGTGAGGTGGATTAGGAACTGGCTGGATGGGAGGGCCCAGAGAGTGGTGATCAGCAGTGCAGAGTCTAGTTGGAGGCCTGTTAGCTAGCGGGGTCCCCCAGGGGTCAGTCCTTGGTCCAGTCCTGTTCAATTTATTCATCAATGACCTGGATGAAGGCACAGAGTGCTCCCTCAGCAAGTTTGCTGATGACACGAAACTGGGAGGAGTAACTGATACCCCAGAGGGCTGCGCTGCCATCCAGAGGGACCTGGACAGACTGGACAACTGGGCGGTGAAAAACCTCATGAAATTCAACAAGGCCAAGTGCAAGGTCCTGCACCTGGGGAGGAATAACCCCAGACACCAGTACAGGCTGGGGACCGACCTTCTGGAGAGCAGCTCTGCGGAGAAAGACCTGGGTGTCATGGTGGATGATAAGTTGACCATGAGGCAGCAGTGTGCCCTCGCGGCCAAGAAGGCCAATGGAATCCTGGGCTGCATTAAGAAGAGCGTCTCCAGCAGGTCGAGGGAGGTGATCCTGCCCTCTATTCAGCCCTGGTGAGGCCACATCTGGAGTATTGTGTCCAGTTCTGGGCTCCACAGTACAAGAGGGATGTGGAGCTTCTGGAGAGAGTCCAGGACAGGGCCACAAGGATGATCAGGGGCCTGGAACATCTGCCCTACGAGGAGAGGCTGAGGGAGCTGGGCCTGTTCAGCCTGGAGAAGAGAAGGCTGAGAGGGGATCTAATCAGTGTATATAAATACCTCAAGGGAGGGAGTGCAGAGGACGGTGATGGTCTCTTTTCACTGGTGGCCACTGATAGGACTAGAGGAAATGGCCGGAAACTGAAACACCAAAAATGCCATAGGAACTTAAGGAAAAATTTCTTAACAGTGAGGGTGACAGAGCACTGGAACAGGCTGCCCAGAGAAGTTGTGGAGTCTCCTTCTCTGGAGATCTTCAAAACCCGCTTGGATGCAGTCCTGTGCCACGTGCTCTAGGTGACCCTGCGTGTGCAGGGGGGTTGGACTAGATGATCTCTAGAGGTCCCTTCCAACCCTAAGCATTCTATGATTCTATGATACTTCACTGTTCTTAACATGAATGCAGCTTACGTTGCACAAACCAGAGCTACTTCAGAAAGTCTCAATTTCTCCCTGGAAGAATGAACAGCTGGGGATACAGAAATGCAAGATTTGCTTTCTGTAGAACTTAATCTGGCTTTATTTATTTCATTAACCCACTTATTTCATTAACCCATTTCAGAAATCTGCACTGCTATGGAGAGTCCCTGCTCCTTATATCCCAAGAAAACACTTCCACTCCCTCTCTTTTACCATGTGTAGTAGTTCTGTTGCTCTCTGACCTGACCAGAAAATGAGTTTTTATCACTGTGAAATTAGGTTTTTCCAAGACAGTGTTTCCACAGTGGTAAAAACTCATGTTGGCTGTAAACTATAAAAACTACACATGGTTCCAGAGCAGCAGGAAACCTAAGGCTCCTTCCGTTCATGTGTTTCTTTGGACTTTCTCCACTTACACTGCATGCCAGGTGCACTCCAACCCTCCAGACCTTCTTTTGCTAGAAAACAGTAAAATACCTAGTGTCTGCAAGCAGCTCTGAGGAACTGAGGCCCGGAGACAGTTTTTTCTCATTGAAGCTGATTGAGCCAAGGTCTCCTCAGAAGTGGTAACAAGGGGAGAGAGATGTGAGAACCCCATTCCCAGCTGAAAATAAAATAAAAAATAAAAAGCCGGGGCGCTGGGGCGGGGGGGGCGTGGGCGGGAGGGGGGGATGCAGGTAATGGACCCAGAAACAGGAACTTGGGATGGAAACATCCCCGGTGCTGACAAGTCCTCCAGGCTGGATTCCAACTTGGAGTATGAAGAGGACGCAGATGACTAGCAGCTGGCAAAGCAGCTTTCTGAACCAAACGCAGCCGACGTGCAAATCGGCCAGAACTACTTCTCGTTTTAAAGCACCCAAGCAGCAGAACATGCACGGCCGTTTCAAGCAGCAATCCCATGAAAGCTTTCCGTGAGAGTGTTAAAGCTGCGGCAGTAGGGCAGAGGCAGTTTATTTTATTAAAAATAAGCCCTTTGGGGATAGCACGGACCAGAGCGGCTACGCCAGCACTCCTCCCCCCGCACCGCGCTCTCCCCCCGCCATTTTCCCCTCGGGCTGCTGCGCTCGGGCGCTTCCTGGCGGCGAGCGCGCATGCGCGGCAGGGAGGCCGGGGCCGCTCGCGGGGGCGGGGGCGGGGGCGGGGGCGGGGGCGGGGGCGGGGGAGGAGCACGCGCATGCGCATGCGCGCGGCGCCGCACAGGGGGCGGCCGTTGTGGCGGTTCCGCGGGTGAGTAAGGCGGGGGCCGCGTCCTGTCCCGGTGCTGCCCTTTTACGAGGTGGCGGGTTGGAGGGGGGCGGCTCAGTTTTCAGCCGGGAACGAAGGGAGGGCGCAGGGATGTGTCTGTTTCGGCTTCCCCTGAAACGGTGACGTTGCATTTTGAGCCTGTGTGCGTGGTTTTCTTCTGCCGGCGCAGCCTGTCATAGGCTATATAGGAAGGTCGCCTAGCGCTGTTAGATGAGGCCTAAGAAAAAAAGAAGGGAGCAGGTGCTTTTCTGCCCTAGGGGGAAACAGTTGGACAGTTTTAGTTGGGACCTGAAAACACATAGATATATGTATCAAAAACAAAACAAAAAAAGGCCTCATGAAAAAAACAGATATATCAAGTAGGATCAGTATCACTTCTTCATTTTGCCCTTTTTTCCATTATCTTCTATAGCGTGCAGCAATCAAGGTGCAGACATTTTAACAAGGAACAACGAGGTTTAATGTCTCCAAGTTTAGCCAGGATAAATGCATTTCGGTGTTTTATTTGTCTATCCTGGGTTGAGATTTTTAGAATGACTCCTGATCTAATATATCTGGGTTCTTGGTGTAATATATTTGGGTCCTGAAGCTATTGCTGTGAGCAGCATGCTGTTTTTTGTCGAGGTGGAACTTCCTGTTATCTCTTGCAACCTCATCAAAATTGAGAAGATGTAGGGTCTTTGGAAATGGCCAGGGCATGCATGTATATTACTTTAAAGTGAAGGAAATGCTTCTCATGTGTCTTTTCTTCTACACTACTTGAATGTGTTGCAGGTTCATCGTATAAGCTTTTTAGAGCTGCTAAAGAATATCCGAGTGATTGACTAAAATTTGTGAATCATGCCACTTTGTTATGTAGAGAGTATGCATGTAAACTTGCTTCTTGCATGAAGGCTAGAACGGAATCCTAAAAGTGGAAGCCAGAGCTGTGGATGTGGTGAAATCTTATTTGAAAGCAAAAAAAAAAAAAGAGAGAGAAAATAATGTATGTGGTTCTTATTTATTTTTCTGCTAAAACTTTGTTTTTTAGGCAATGTAAGCATTTTAAGGATATGGTTGAGAAGAAATAGGTATGTCAGCTCTTTGCCCACCGCCCTCACCTGCAGTTGCCAAAACAGAGATCTGGTTTGAATGGAGAGTCTCCTTTGTTAGCTGCCACTTTTGCTTACTGGGACAATATTCTTGGTCCCAGAGTGCGACACATTTGGGCCCCAAAGACCAAACAAGTTCTCCTCAGCGATGGTGAAAGAACTTTTCTTGCAAATCACACACTAAATGGAGAGATACTTCGGAATGCAGAAAGCGGTGCAATAGATGTGAAGTTTTTCGTTTTGGCAGAGAAAAGAGTAATCATTGTGTCATTAATCTTCGATGGAAACTGGAATGGAGACAGAAGCACCTATGGACTGTCCATTATACTTCCACAAAGTGAACTTGGCTTCTACCTGCCTCTTCACAGGGTGTGTGTGGATAGCTTAACACATATTATAAGGAAAGGAAGAATATGGATGCACAAGGTAGGTTTGCTTTTCATTGCTAAAAACAGTTGTCTTAGTTGTTTTGGGCACTAGCAAAATATGAGGCTGTGTCATACCCAGACAAAAACTCGAAGGAAAGTGATCTCTCCAGAAGTAAGAAATCCATATGTCAGCAAATTCAAAGCTGGATTTTCAGTCATGTGAATTGTTGTTACATAGGGCATTGTATGAGCATATGCCAGTTTCTAGTTAAAACAGGTGTCCTACGCATTGTCTTTCATCTCCCTGAATCTAATAAAAATTAGTACTACAAAATGTGCTAAGTAAAGTATTCGTATTCAGTAGAATTGGAAAATTACTATGTTTCAGATAATTGTTTTCACACTTTGTGTCCAAAAAAGGAAACTCTTGGAATGATTTCACGTTACTGCTATTGTATACAGTAGTCACTGTATTATTTCCCCAAAAAGATATTGGCAAGCAGTTTTTGCAAGAGAACTCACCAGAGTATTAAGCTGTGGGAGAATCAGTAAGATAAATCTGCTTTAGTCCAAATATTATTACTACTTCTGAATCCTGAAGAAGAAAACTATATTAAATTATTTTTAAAGAATTGCACCTTAGTGCATTGTGGATTTTTCATGATTAAATGGAAATTATGTCTTTCATTAAAAATACGTGATGGTCTAATAATAAAGTCAGTTGTTCTCTATACGTTAGTACTTTTGACATAAAGAAATGCTCATGCTCTTACTTAATTTCCCAGTCATTTAGGTCTCTCTTTACAGACTTTCTGTGTGGAATAGGGAAGTTCAGATAAAGCTTTGTGCATCGTTGTTAACTACAGCTTCCCTCTTTTTCAATCTACTGTAGAAATGGCCTTTCAGTTATATTGACCATGATGGAACATGTTTTCTGGTGGCATTCTCTGAAAATAGTCTTAAATTCTTCATTCTTTTTCAGATGTTCCTGAAATAGACAGTCCAGCTTGGTCAGTCAAGACAGTTAAATTCTATTTAAAAAGTTCTTGTTGGGTTTTTGAGGAAGGTCAAAAGTGTTTATAGCGTTTTTTGAAGATGAGGAGAGCAGAGAAATCAGAGCCTTAACCTTACTTGGTATTAAACATTTAGATTAAATTTTAGGCGTGAGTAGTGTGTGAAGACAGGCTGAAATACTAGTTTCCAATTTCTGACAATTTATCAAGCGTGTCTATATGAGAACAAATTATATTGAATTCAAATGTCAGAAGAACTATGCATCTGTTCTGGCATTTATAGTGTTGTGGTTATCAGTTCTCATGAGATCTGTTTAGGGATGAACAATCAGACTTTAGACAAGAAGAAACCTTCTGAACTCAGGGCTAAGACAAATGTGGAACAATATTCATACTGGTAAAGACAAGCGATTCCAAACAGGGGTACCGTATGGGGTGAGAAATCCCTTTTATTCATATAGATATCATATTTTAGTTCTTTGACAATTAATGGCAGCTCTATTTCTAAAGAGGAAAAAAAAGTGGCTTATGGTATTACAGTGGTACTAAGGTATCTACATGAAGTCTTCTTTCAAAACAAAGGATCTTCATTGTCTAGGAAGCTTCACAATAGAAGTGTCCTTAAGGAATCTACATTGTAGCCTTTCAAATCGTTAGCTGGGTGCCATTTGATGGCAATTTACTATAGATTATGCCTTATTCCCCTGTTTCAAAAGAGTTAGGCAAACTCTACCCACTTGAGATTGATGGACTTCAAGTAGTTCATGAGACCAATGGGATTAGAAATGCAGTAACTTCCTAGCATTTAGCAAAACTTATTAGTTGTTGTGGCATTATTTATTTTTGGATCTCGTAGTGATTGATCAAGTGATTTAAGCTTTTATTGTGAATAATAATTCAATATTGTTCAATTACATTTTGAATGTTGTTTGCTACTGAGCTGCTGGTGAGTGTGTTTGGAAAGCCTAGTCCAATCTCTTCTACAGTGGTGTTTTATATGCTGTGAGGTTTTGTGTCTCCTGGACTTGATTTTAAAACAGAAGGCATGTTTTGAAGTCTTGTCAGTGTCTGAAGATGTGAAAATAATCCTGTCTTTCCTCCCCTGTCCAAACCAATATTTTTCCTTATCCTAGAGATATCATTTTCTCCTGTTTCTGTGGGAGTCATCCCTGTGTATGTTAATCATTTGAAAATAAAAGTATATAAAACGGAATTCTGAACTTTAATCTTTTGATCATTTGTCATTTTCTTGGTCTGTAACAAAAGAACTACTAATCTGTTGTTACTGACATCATTCTCTCACTTTCCTGCTACTCCTGCTATGTGTAAGAGGTTTGGTGGGAAGTGGAGCAGGGAGCACTGATCACTTTGAAGTGACTTCATTCCTAGCAGTGTCAACTCTGTAAAAGAAAAAGACTTGAACATCAAAGTTTGAATCTAAGAAGCATGTTTCTGAAGGGAAGAAATTTGGCCTTTGACTGTTGTGTGCATGCGTGTGTAGAGAAATACCAAAGCTTTTATATTTAACTGCTTTCTTGCTCAGGAGAGGCAAGAACATTTCCAGAAGATTGCCCTGGAAGGCACGGAGAGAATGGAGGATCAGGTAAGACAGGCTGGTTGATGAATATGGCACAACATGACAAAATTAATCGACTGGATCTCGTGACTGTAGCACTTGGTGCCACTTCTCATTCCTGGGATTCAGGAGGATACTTTGGACTGGCTGATGACCTGCCATACACATGAGGCCAACTACTGAAGATAGGACGGTGGGAGCTGTGAAAAAACAAATACATTGCGTCACTTTATGTGTAAAAGGAAAGTCTATGAAGAATGTTGTATTTCAGAAGAGGGAAGTGTTTTATGTGTACTTCAGTTTCCCTAAAGGTAGTAGCTTCCACAGATATATGCTTTCTCCTGTTAAGAGTAGTTTTTCAATAGGTCATTACCTTTTCAGGTTACAGAGATGTATGGAATCTGTTGTGTTAGAATGTGCTTGTAGATCTAATGTGTGAGACTGTGAGGTTTCTGAAAAAGTAGGAAAATGTGGCTTTTGTGTGTGTGTGAAGCAAGAGAAATAAGGCACCATGTTAATAACTAGTAAGCCTGATACTGTTGCCCTGTCACTGTGAAAACATTATAGTTTGAATACAGTACTTGCATGTAATATGGTGTGAATAAATTGTATCATTGTAAATGTTTTCTGAGTAGGTTGATCAAACTGATCTGGTGAATCAGCCTAGCACCCCGGGAACGCATTTTACATGTCTGGTTAAAAAGTGAATTGCGTGTTTCCAATTTACAATTGCTGTTGAAGTTTTGTGTATTAACTCATACACCGCACTTGCAAATAATAGAAACTTAAGATGTTTTGCCTGAGTTTCTCCCTGGCAACTTCCTGTACTGCATGCTTTAACTTCAAACATGTTATTTATTCCACAGGGCCACAGTATCATTCCGATGCTGACAGGAGAAGTTATTCCTGTAATGGAACTCCTTTCGTCTATGAAATCACACAGTGTTTCAGAAGAAATAGATGTAAGTCCTTATATTTATTGCATTCTGAGTAATAAAGTGATGTTCTCATTTGAAGCTCTCAACAACAACAAAAAATAACGTTCCACTTAGTGAAGTTTTGCTCAGCACTTAGTAAAATTAGCTACCAGTGATACCATTTTTAAAAGAACGGGAGAGAGGCTGTTCACACAAAACAAAACAAGTGAAGATGTAATTGGGTTTAATGTTGATAACCGTTTCAGTGTGGTTTATCATTCTCATGAAAGAAATAGAAGTGATTTGACTTGAACTAATTTAAGGTAATCTGGAGAAGGCATTAGAAAAACCTCTTGGGTGCAATCTGACTGTCAAGTTGGAGAAACACGTTTAATCATCAGTGACTTGTTCAGTATTCTTTGGCCAAAGACTGAGGCCTTTTTACGCTTTTGGTTTTCTGGCAATGTTAAGACTTTAGTTTAAGCAGATCCTAAAGAGAGAGTTCCTGAAGAGCAAGCACCTGTGTTCAAAACAAAAAGTAGTTATTTAAAATTGGCACATATCCTTGTGTAACCTTTGTTTATGTTTATTTGCGTTTCAGATAAGTGATACTGTGCTAAATGACGATGACATTGGGGATAGTTGTCATGAAGGTTTTCTCCTCAAGTATGAAATTCAGTTTTGATAGCAAAATGACATAGACTTGTGTGTGTGTATATTTATAAATATGTATGCATGTGAGTGTGTGATTAGATTTATTTGTAAGAATGGAAAAAAACATGTATTTGACTTTTATTGTATTTTTAATGTAAAACCAGAAATAATTGCACTTCAGAGAAACAGTATTCTGTGGGAATAGTATTTCATCGATTTTTAGATCATGTTATTTTAGAATATCACCCTTACAATTTCATTAATTTCTGTACTGCTTAACTTCAAATAATCTATACTCTGTTTATACAGTGTGACATATTCTTTCAGTACTGCACAAATTCATGTGTTAAATTTACAAATTATTGACACATAGTATTTACTTTTATAGAAAAATTGGGTTCTCTTTGTGTTTTTAATCCTTTAAGGCTATCACTCTTTATAAAATAATATGACGAATGTTGTTAGATGGATTATTGTAAACAACTAGTCACTGATTCTATGATGATAAGTTACTCTTCTATCAGTTAATGGCTGGGCTGCCTTGATGCTACTTCTCTTTCACAGATAAAATTTTCAAGAAGCAGAATAACTTGGCCATTTGCCTAAAGGGTCCTAACATCAAGGACCCTGCTTGAAACATATCTATTACTCTGACATGCTGCTGGCAACATCCAAATAAAGAGCAGTGAGATGTGCAGTGTTGCACAGTAGTCCTCCTAAGTCAGAGTCACTGCATATGTTATAGCTGTATATCTCTACAGTGATCAGGAGCATACTTCTGCGTTATGTGATTTTCTGTGTACCCCCTTTTCCTGCTTTTATAATTTTTTTAAAAATTACTGCTAATAGTATCAAGGTCGTACAGTTTTATGCAGCAGTTGTACAATCAGTGGCAAGATTATTGAGCAGAAGTGACATGAATGATCTGATGAACTCTGTGTCTTGAAGGATAAAGATTCAGTTAAGCTTCCTGTGCTGCTGTACTTGATGCTGTTTTTCAGAGGGTAGTAGACCTTATCAAGTCCTCTGGGTCTGCTCTCAATCTAATATAGTGTTGGAATGGATTTCCATATTTTGCTGACTAAAAATTGGATCGCACAAAGTAAGAAATTCATCTGCACACCTTGAATCTATTTTAAAAATATTTGGTAAGGTAAAGAGTAGTAGGCCCACTATAAAGTCCACCTGTAGGACTTTCACCTGTAGGAGAGTCTCAGCATAGCTGTTATAATCCTAACCATCTTAGAAGTGTTTATTAGAACTGCTTAAACAGTATCCAAACAGTTGCTCAATTCTAATACTTATTCACAGATGTCGGAAAAAAGCTTTCTAATTACAAAGATAACCAGACTTTTGATACCGTGTGGTAGGTAAGAAAAGTGAGGACAAAGGTGACGACAAAACATCAACAGAAGTCTGTTAAGAACAGGCTAAGAGTTGTGAGGATTAGTGCAGATAAACTTGTAGCAGCTGCCAAACTGAGGAGTGACTAAATCAGAGCAGTGCTGCTGGCAAATCACAAGACAACACTCTCTAATTCCCAGTGTGTCACTCTATATCAAGGATCTCATACCTGTGAAGTGTTCTTGTCCATGTAGTTAACAAGAGTAGGGCAGTCCATCTACCAAGTGTCCCAAAACTGGTATCTGACACAAAGTTTTCGAAAATGAGAACCATCAAATAAATCATCTTTCAAAATTCTTTCAAATCCTTTATTATTAATGTCTTCTGCTATTTTAGGTGAATTATTTTGTAGTGGTGGTGAAGTGGTGTAGATGGTATACTACAGTTACGATACAGAGACAGTTTGGGTTAGCACCCAAGTGATATTTGGAGATTTTGTCTGCCAGTTTTTCTATCAATTGGACTAAAACTGTAAGTGTTGCTAAAATCTGAAAGTTATACTGGGGACTTAATTCTGTGGAATCATGGTGATGATTATATTTTAAAAGTATTTATAAAGGTATTAACCTGTTCTGTTTTTATTTGCAGTGCAATTAGTTCGCATTGGCAGACCTGTGGTTGTTCTGTAGTTTCTAGGAAGCAGTGCAGAAAAAGTGAATAAGGTAATGCACTTCTGAACAAACCAACTTGAATGGCCATTGTTAAGAGTGTGAATGTGTCATTTGCCTATAGATGTACCTGAGGTTGAAGAGAGAGAGAATATCATTATGGAATTGTCTTCAGTTAGTTACTCTAACAGTTATCAATTCTGCTTGAAAAGTGGCTTATAAGTTGTTTTCTGGCAACTTTAAGCAAGGCAATATATTTAATTTTATTCATATTGTTCATAAGGGAATAGTGGATGAATTGGAGATTTTAAGATCAGGTTTGTTAGCTATAAATATGAATTGAACCATTCTGGTGTAACTTGCATAGCTCAGGTCAACAGGTGTTGTCCATGTACTTTAAGAAATGGATATCTGCATAATTTTACTGTGCTGGGGAATACATACTTCTGCATCATGAACTGCTTGTGTTTCATGAAACAGATACACAACTGTAGTTATAAACACACTCCTCAGAATGTGCAGCTTATTAGGATCTTCATCTGTACCATCAGTTTCAAGATATTTGCATACCTGTGTCTGCAATCTATTTGAAATTAATTTGTAAATAACTGCAGACTTAGATCCTTAAATTAAGTTGACTCAACTTTTCAGAAGAGCCAAAGAGATGCAAAACACAAATATAGACCCCTAAAACTGCAAGAAAAACACCATATTTCAACATAATTGCTGTAGCATGTGTAAAACTGACCTAATGTTAGCAACTTTCCAGGGCTAGAAACAACAGGCAGCATTAGCTGCACTTCTTGGTAGAGAATAGTAAAATGTACATATACCACTATGATCCAGAACTCACCGTTGGAGGCTGTCATTTTGGAACAATAAAATTACTACCTTTTTTGATAGCCACCCTTTTCTCCATTTTATTAATACTTTTTAACTTTCTTCTAAATCTGTTGATTTCATATTGGTTCAGGTTAAGTATTTGTTATCTTTTCTGTTTTTTCTTGTAATGTTTTTTGTACAAATATGGGAAGTTTTGATGCTTTTTTAAAATTTACTAAGTGTTTAAAAGAAAAATTAAAGGAAGATTTTTTTTATTCAGTGTTTTCCAGCTCAAATTTTATACACAGCTTTCTGATTACATATAAAGCTAGTTTCCAATAAATTGAAAATAATTTCTGGAAGATATATATCTGTGTTTGTAGTCCACTGAAATATTTCTAAAATCTTATTTATTTATGGCATATGGCAGTATATCAGCCTTTCACCCAGGAGGGTTTCCCTCCACCCAGGAGGACTTAATTAGACTATTATTCCATCTTTTCTAATAAATTCACCAAAGTTAATCTTGAATCAAAATATGCACAGACAAATCATGGATTTTATTTTTTAAAAAGTAAATGGAAGTCACTAAATAAATTGCCTCTCTGCTTTCACTCTTTAATCTTCTAATGTTAAAGCCTGTTTGATTCAGAATATCCCTGCAGGTGGGAATGGAAAGAAGGGCTTTATAAAAACATACGATCCTAGAGCCTTCAGGTATTAGATACTATTACGTTTAATGAGGACACTGGTACTACTCAGAGTATTTTCTCTGCAGAGTAGTAACAATATTTTCATGTTCTTAGACCGTGACATGGCTGCTGGAGTATGCATGTGGAGAAGCAGTATGGTCAAATAAATTCATTTCCTGACAGAAAATATTTTTCTATGTTGGAGTTTTCTCTCCGATCATGTTTTTTTAATTATGGTGTACTGATCGTTCAGTTCTAGTTTATTTTGTAAGCATAAGACTTTCCATTTACAGAAATTTTCACTTTCATGTTTTTTTGATAAATATGTGAATGTATCTGTGTGTATTGCTTGGACATAAAATAAAAAGAATACTAGGCCTATTGAATATGTTATAGATTTGGTATGTAACTGTATATTAGCTACTCTGCAATATATTCCTTTTTTAAAAGTTTAGAAAAAAAAAGGTCTTCTTGAGTAAACCTGTTTTAAAATAAGTACTTTGTGATATTTTTAAAAAATGTGAAAGAAAGAAGCTGTTTTGTGTGTATTGAGAGTGATGATAAACTACTTCCAATCAAACGCATACTAACACTTGACGTTCTGTTCATGAGATACAGATAACTGGAGAAAAGAAAATGATCAATTCTTAGATGAAATTTGCTAAATATAATTAGTAAGTATTGTTCCAGGGATATTAGATATTAAAGGCTTAAATAGTTAGGACTGTTTTAAAAAATGTATATTGATAAGCTAGATGTTTGAGAGAAAAAAAAAAGTCTGGAACAATGCGAGTTTCAATATATATCCAGGGCAATATTGGTATTTGATATAAATCAATAGATAGATATACATTGATATAGATATAAATTCTATACAAGTCCTTGTTGTTACTGTGTTCTTGTGCTCATTTTGTCATGGTACATCTATTCTAAAGAAAATGCTTTCTCTAGCTTGCTTTATAACTAAAATACCTGTTGCAAAGCATCAAATAGATTCTGTCAGAAAGTAGCATGGCAATGTTCGTGTTAAAGATACTGAGCAAGGATAGGGCCTTCCCAAACACAGATAGATAAGAAATTACAGTTTAAGACTGTAGTTAAGATTAGTACCATGGAATATGTGCTAATATTTGAAGATTACTTTTAGTTGTTGCAGGATAGGTGTATGCAAAAGGTTAATGAAAAACAGCGCACATTTTTCTATTACTATGCAACAATGTCTGGAATTTCAGCATTGGAAAAGATACCTGAGATTCACTTCAGATAATTTTAAAAAGGAAAATACAACTCAAATATCAATTGAAATGTGAAACAGCTTAACATACTATCTTTGAACAGTTAGAGCAGTAAGAATGTGTATGTATGAATCCAATGTTAGTATGTTTGTTTTGCATATTAGGAACCTGTTCGTCACATTTGCACACTATTTCTTTATATTCCATAGTTTGATTTCTGTATACAGCTAATTTTCTGGTGTAATTTTTAACAGATCTTTCACCTGAAACCAGGCTTATCTCTGAGGAGTACTTTTCTTGCACAATTTCTGCTAGTCCTTCACAGAAAAGCCTTAACTTTAATAAAATACATAGAGGATGACACGTAAGTGAATAAGTAATAGAAAATAGACTGTAGGAAATTATGTTCTTTTTGATGTAATCCAGCTTCAAAAATTCTTCTCATCTTTCTTGCAGGCAAAAAGGAAAAAGGCCTTTTAAGTCTCTTCGGAGTTTAAAGATAGACCTTGACCTAACAGCAGAGGGCGATCTTAACATAATAATGGCTTGAGCTGAGACGATTAAACCAGGTCTACATTCCTTCATCTTTGGGAGACCATTCTACATTAGTGTACAAGAACGTGATATGCTGATGACATTTTAAAATTACCCATTGTTCATGTGTAATATTGCAGTCTTGCATGCTGGTAAAAGAAATCAATGTGAATACCACATTTCAGACAATCACTGATTTATAATGAAGCAATAGTAATAAAGGAAATCTGCAAGAAGCAGGAAGAAGTGCTATCAGACGGAATATCAACTGAAATAGAAGAGCATGCTTTGACTGTTAACAAGCAAGTGTTAACAAGCAATTGTTGATTGTTAACAACATAAATTGCAGCACTGCACAATGGAACTGTGACCTTATTTAAGATGTTATGTTCACTGCCAACCAGGATATTCTGCCACAGATCGTTGGTCTACCATTAAATATTCAGTAATGTAGCATAATTGAGATCTTTCAAAGCACAGAAGATTTGTTTTTCTCAGCTTCTGTTGTCAGTCTTTGGCTATTAACTGCTATTGTTTTATCCACTGTCAGTTTGTATGCAGGCCAGGTCAAAACCTTAAAATCTTCCCGCAGAGCACCAAAGTGATATTCTAAGTATTCTATTTGTATGCCGTAAACCTTTTCATTACTATGTATTTTTGTTTGTTTTGTTTTTTGACACTTTGGCTCATGGTTAATGTATGCTGTATTGAAACGGGTGACACATCTGTGTTCGATGACGGTGTATTTCTCTTTTTTTGGATGAAGGCAGGAATATGTGTCGTGTTTTAGAGTAACCTTATAACTAGTTGTTAATTGTAAAAGAACTGCTCTTGTAGTTTGAAAAGCTGCTATTGCTTGTTTGATGAACTTATTCACAGCAGTCCTTGGAGGACAGTTTCCTCTTTTCAAGGTAGTCTTTACTATCTCTTCCGTGAAATGAGATATAAAATCAATAATTCAGATTCATGATTTTTTTTAAATGGAATACTGTCAGTTCCTAACACATTCAGAATTCTTTACTTTTCACAGAAAGGAGAGATTTATTGTTAAATATTGAGAGCTCCTGCAGGAAGGCAGTTGTGTCTCAGTTATGTGCTGTTTTTATGAATGAAAATGTTCAAACTCAGTAAGTAGCTGCATCTTGACCAGCCTTTTTTACTTCTTTTTTTATTATTTTTGGACAACAGACTTCACCAATTTTTCAGGAGCACTTGTCAGAGTTATGCTGACATAAGTTGCTTGTGCTTAGATTCTGTTTGTCTTGCTAGCATTTTCTTTTCCTTCTGCACTTTAGTCGGTTTATAATTAAACTACAAGTCCGATTCATAACCTTTAACTCTCTAGGCTCACAATTGTGGGACAAATTATAATGAACAGTTTTGAACCTTACATAGAAATAGTGTTAAAGTCTAAATAAGCCCAGCAACCCAACCAACCGATCAATTAGATGATCACATCTCATACACATCGCGAAGGGACCCATCTTGGTCTCTTGTCTGTTAAAACACAAGCATGAACTCTTCCTCAAGTTACTAAGTCTTTTGGACCTCTCAACTTCCACATACCTAGACCTTTTATGGTAACTTGTCTGTAAATTTTCTGACTTGGCCAAAGTGTTGAGTAACTTGTCTCTCAGCTCCTATGTTACAATTTAAAAAATTAAGTACATATAAAGCTTTATCCAATCTTTCTTGGGGGCCATCTCCCTGAGCTCTCCCTTTCTGTTTAATTAACATATTTTTTAGGGTCTGGTGCACGCGCTCAGTAACTGCTTATTTTTCTGCTTGTACTTCATCTCCTTCTTTTGCTTCTCTCCTGAACATTTCCCAGCCATCTGACCCTCGATCCCCTTTTGTAACCCCATTATGTGGGTCTGGGAGGGTACAAATCGGGTGCCTTCTCTGGGTCCACAGGGCCTGAGTCGAACAGATCTTAGTGCAGAGGATTGGCTGTCCCCCCTCCCCCCCACCCCCCACTCCACCCATATGCTGGTGCTGACGGTCCTGCTGCACATGACTGATTGCTTTTGTCCCCCTGAACATCCCAGGCCATTTTTAAGGTGATCCACCACCAGGTGGTCACCTGTTTTACCGCGCGTGTATCGCCATCTGCCACCGCCTCCTTAAAGCACTTTCTGAGATCTTCCCACATCTATCGCTAGATCCTGCCTTCCTTCAGGAAAGTAGGTACCTTCTCTCGAATCCACTCAAGTAACGTGACTAAATCCTTCCCGGAAACCTGTGGTGCGCAGTTCTGTTCGTGTACCACGCGCTGCAGCTCGTCTACACTGCCTTTCTGCTCTTGAGACGTTCCACCTCCCATGCTTCCAGGCCGCTTGTGTAATTAGGAGATGGGTGCACACTGGAGCTCTTCCTGCTCCGTTCCCAGTTAGGCTGGCCTGTGCTACCAGGTTCAGGCTTCTCCAGCCTCCTCAATGTTAGTGCTCCACGTTGGGCAACACTTGCACAATATGATGCACACAGACTTCAGTGGGGGTGAAACCAAAAACCTCTATTTATACTTAAACGCCACTTACAGAGCTTCTGACCTCAGAGCAGTCCCCACCCTGCCCGGCAGCACGCGACACCCCACCATCAAGCAACCAATCAACCAGATGATCACGGGCTGATCACGCGCAAGGCCATCCAGTGACCTTCTTGGTCATGCGCTGCCCATGTGGCTGCAGGTCCCCGCCTCTCCAGCACAGCCGTCCGTCTGTGAACCAGGCATTCTTTGCTACTGACCTTAGGCTGATCTGCATAGTCTCGTGTCTCTGTGCAGGGTGCTTGTGAGAGAGGATGGAAAGACTAGGAGACTCCCCTCTAATGAGGGGCACCTCTTGTCCACTCATCTTTCCTCCTTCTCCAGCTCAGCCTCGGCTCTGAGCTCCTGGATCTCTTTACCCTAACTGGAAATCTCCAGGGAGCAAGAGGCAGCCCACAGTGACCCTTGCCCCAGGGACCAGACCCTGTAACAGTCCTGCTGTCCACAGGCTTCACAGTGGTAGGAAGGGCTCTCCACCTGCCTGTGGGCCACAGGCACTACTGCTCCTGTGGTGCAGCACATGAGGACTTGCGCAAGGTTTGTCCACACAAGTCGTACCTGCCCACAGAGCAGGATGCCCCGCCAGGCACCTATGGAGATCTAGTAGTGAGAAAGAGCAGAAATAGAAGGATGTGGTAGAAGTTGATGCATAAATGGAACCATTGCTAATGTAACTTGAGGTCCAGAGTTCTCCTTTGCCACTGACAAGTCTCCTCAAATGCATGTTAAAGCCAAGAGGCTTTGGCTTTGGCTAGGGGCTTATGATGACCACAGCCGTGGAAGAGCAGACTGTGACCAGTGATGGGCTGTGAAACAACAGCTCCAGGAGGTGCTCCTGGAAAGGGCAGCTGAGTACGTGGAGCAGCGTCAGAGAGACTCTGGGCACAGGCTGTTTGATGCAGAAAAAAACCTTTATTGGGCTTATGGGGAAGGGATTGCGTGGAGGCCGGGTTAGGGGCTGGAGACACACACACACGGCTGCAGTGCTGGCTCTGGAGGCCTGTGCGGGGTGCGAGCGTCAGCGCGCGCTGCTCCAGCAGCGCCGCACGTCATCGTCAGGAGGCCCATGCACGCCAGCTGGCCAGAAGACGGCCAGGTTGCCCTGCCGCACGCCGAAGAGGATGCGGATGAGCAGGCTGCTGCCCGAGGCGCTGTGCAGGCAGAGCTGGCAGGCATGCGCGCAGGGCAGCACGGCAAGGCGGCAGTGCTGTGAGGCGGGCAGCAGCAGCCAGGCTCTCTGCGCCACGTGCTGGAACCACTGTGCTATCTTGCCTGCGTCGAGGAAGGAGCGGGTGCAGAGGGTGCGCAGGAGGCCTGGGCCGCGGCAGGCGCCCGACAGCGACGCGGTCTGGTGCAAGAAGCAGGGCACATCGCCCAGCAGGCGCTGCCGCGTGCACATGCACCGCGTGTGCACACGCACACAGCCCTGCCACGGCGAGCGTCCCTGCCCATGGGTCGTCTCCAGGAGGAAGGCATGGCCGGGTGGTGGGCGCAGCGGCACCAGGAAGGTGTAGTGGCTGCTGGGGCGGCCTGGGTTGCTGCCAGTCACACAGATGCCTGGGCCCAGGCGCGGGAAGAAGGAGCCCAACGATAGCGCGTGGCAGGCGGAGAGCAGCTCATCCAGCAGTTCCTCCAGGGCCTCGGGCATGACCCAGACCGGTTGCTGGAGCTGCCGCTGCTGCAGACACCCCGCTGCCTGTCTCTGGCCCGCACACTCCTCATCTTTGCCCTCATCCTCCTTCTGCTCTTCTTCCTCCTCTTCCTTGTCCTCCTCCTCCTTGTCTTGCTGCTGCCCTGCCCAGCTGCACGACGGAGTCGACGGCTTCCCCAGCTCACGGCGCCGCTTCCTGGCCAGCCAGCCGTGGCCCACAAGCAGCACGAGGGCTCCCAGCGCCTCCCCGAGCTTCCCCCAACGGCTGCCAGCCAAGAGCCACTGCTGGGCAGCGTCACTGCCCTCCTGCCGCTGCTGCTGCCGCTGCTCGATGGGCTGCGGCTGCTCCAGTTCTTCCTGCAGCCGGGCCATGGAATGTGAGAGGTGGTGCAGGCGCCGCTGCAGCCGCTCCTGCGTGCCCGCATCCACGTGGTCGCTGACCCTGAGCGGCTGCTGCACCACGGCCAGCGCCATCAGCATGAGCACCAGGCACACAGCCATGGCGCTCTCGCTGGCCAGACCGAAGTGCCGCGGTAACAGCCGCGCGTCCCGTCCCCTCGCATTCCGCCCGCCTGTGACACCCGCTGCCCCTTTGTGACTGTGCCGCGTGCTCTGTGCTGCCACGGGCGCTGCCCTGCCACCAGCCCTGGCCCAGCCCAGCAACGGCATGAGAGGGCCTGGAGCCTTCATGTCATGAAACTACTAGTGCTTCAGGACTCTGCTGTGTATTTGATCTTGAGGGCTGCACCCCTCCTAACATCTCTAGCTCCTAAGGCTTCCTGAACTCGCCACACCGTGGTTATCCTCAACCTCCCTCTCAGAAAGCATTTCCTTCCTCTTCCATCAGGATTGAGAGTCTGGCCCCTGGCAGCACAGGATGACCAGTCTTGCTTGGACCGATCTTGCTTGGGCATGGATGGATCTCGGCCTGGCACTGGGAGCCTCTTTCACCTTCATGGGAGCGCCATCTTGGTGTTCCAGAGGTCTTGTGTCTCTACGCAGGGTGTTTGTGGGAGGGGATGGAGATAACCAGGAGGCTCCCCTCTGATGAGGGGTGTTGGGAGCCAAGCCGGATTACAAGACACGGACTCAATATGAGTTTAGATCTTGCTCCGTTTATTAGCCGAAGTGCGCGTATATTTATACCTACAAGCATCTGAGGGATTTCTAGGCTAGCTTTGGTTGGTTGCTAGGGGGGTTGCTAGGTCCCGGCCGCATAGGCTCTTCTCAGCTCTGCAAAGTTGTTTACCAGAAACGGCCAGCTACTCTTTCCCAGCTAGCTCCCCATTCCCAGCCAGCCAAGGACAACTTGCTAACACTCCCCTGTACATTATCAGCAAGGCGCAGGTGGTGCAGATCCTCAGCACAGCATGTCCCTACAATTCCCCCTTTTTCCTTTTGCACTAGTCAAGCCTTGCTGGTAAGCGAGACTATCATACGTCTAATACATGCAAAAGTACAGCTAAAGATACAAAGCATAAACAGTAAAACAACCAGTAACATTAGCCTCAATTTTACTAGTACATGCACCCATCCCCAAGTCCATGTTGGTCTGAAAGTCTTCCCAGCCAGAGAGTCCGACGTCCTGCTGAGCAGCGTCCATTGTTTATTGATCTGCTGATGGGCAGTTCAAAGACTCTCGATCATTTCAACGTCAGGGTTGTGCTTACCGCCTGGAGCCGTAAGGTGTCCTTGGTCTCCAAGCCATTCCTGTATAAGTCCTCCTTTTTTCTTTTGCAATAACCACGCTTTATGAGTATGGGAGGGTAGCATTCGCCTTAAGCATGCAAAGGCACAGCTGAATAAGCCTAGGACAAGAAGCATAACAATCCAAAGCATCAATCCTGTCTTAAGCAAGGATTTTAGCCACCCACCAATACCCAATAAATCAGTTAACCCATCCAGCCCAAAGAAGACCACATCTTTCTGTATCTTCTGGGTGTGTTCCATCAGCTGTTGGATTTGCTGGTGGATTGCTCTGGAATGGTCCTGCAGGTCCATGCAGCACATTCCTTCAAAGTCTTCACATCCGTGTCCATGGGCTAGCAGCAGGAAGTCGATGGCCACTCTATTTTGTAGCACCGCGTGTTGCACCTGTGATAAATCTAGCGCAAGATTAGAGAGGACCTGACTGGTGACATTTGCTTGTTTAACCACCCAGCAGGACACGGTGTCTAAGACTTTGTGGGCTCGCGCTGCTGCCGCCCCCGGTATGAAGAGGGATGCGAAAATTACCTCCCACTTAGACCAGAGGCAGACTTCGTCATTACAGTCCTCCGTCTGGGTTATGCTACGCGCCATTCGCCGAGTTCTTCTTTTGACACTGGTGCTGTTAGGATGGACCCAGGGCAAAGCCATACTTACTTGGCCTACCGTACATGGACCTCCTATGGGCTTTGATGGAATTCCGGACCAAGCCCGGTTGCCACATATGAGAAAATATCCTGCAGGCAAGGTTTGAGGGGTTACAGAGCTGGATCCTGGATGTGAGGAATTGTGGGACATCTTGCCACACCATTTATCCCAACTACTCCCGTTGCCGACTGGGTACAACCAGGTGGGTGCCTGAGAGCTACTGCGGTAATTATTACTATAACCCGAAGCGCAACCCTTCTGCGATGCATTAAAATAAAGGCAAGTAGAAGCATTAAGGAAGTCTAATAACTCTATCTCCTGTGGTTCAGGCCCTACAGGCAGTCCTTGGTTCCGAAGATCGAAACGGTTGATTCCCGTTGCCAAGTTCTCGAGTGCTGTCAATCTTCTCAAAGTTTGGGGATTCCCCAATGATGGCATTGCCTTCACTGCATTCCAGAAATACTTCCACGTGGTCTCGTTTACAGATACCCCAACTAGACATGTTACAAAGAGGGTACTAGGGGTGGCCAGACTAGCGCAAAAACACGTGGTATTTAGCTCTTGAGCTAAGGTCACCCAGATGTTCCGTCGAGGATCAAACAACCGTGGATGGTACCCTGGAGCCCCTTCCGTCCCAGAGCCCAGTACCCAGAACATCAGTAACGCTGTTGCCCACCACTGTCCTGCACATCCTTTTCGACAGGATGCTCCCTCGCGTCTGCGACTCCTTTCGCTGGGCGAGTCAATCTGCTGGGAACCCATAACCGACCTGTGGGTGTAGAAACACACATATGCCCTCGACCATTGAATATGACTTTCACTGGACCCTCCCATAACCCGGTTCGGGTGACTCCTGCATCTTTTCACTACGGACCTGCTGTGCATGCACCCACATGGGGGGTTCCGTGTCATCTCCAAACACACAAAGATGGTTTGATACAAACAGTGTGTAGGACAATCGCTCTTTTGGGTCTGTCATTTCCTTAAATTTCATCAGGTAATCTTTTAAGGTGCGATTAGCTCGTTCTACCATGGCCTGGCCGGTGGGCGAATTTGAGATTCCCCTGACATGCTTAATGCCCCATTTTTCGCAAAACTGACAGACACCATCACTGGCATATGCCGGACCATTGTCCATCTTAATCATTTCTGGGACTCCTAACACTGCAAAGCAAGCGGTGAGATGTTTTTTCACATGGAGGGCTCTTTCCCCAGGCTGAGCAGTTGCCCATATTACATGCAAGTAAGTATCAATAGACACATGCACATACTTAAGTCGAGCAGACTCCGGAACATGTGTTACATCCATTTGCCATATCTCTAATGCCTTCAGGCCCCTGGGGTTCACAGCAATGCCCAGACCTGGCCCATTTCTGGTCCATGCTGCAAGGCTGCTCCCCCTAAAGTGAAAAGGAGCACCCAGAAGAAGCGGCGGGTGATCGTCGTGGGTGACTCCATGCTACAGGGCACGGAGGCACCGATATGTAGACCGGACCCCTCATCCAGAGAGGTCTGCTGCTTGCCTGGGGCCAAAATAAAGGGTGTTACAGAAAGGCTCCTAAGAATTGTTCAAGAGTCTGACTATTATCCTCTAGTATTGTTTCATGTGGGCGCTAATGATGCCATGGGGAAAATGAGGGATGTCAAGCAAGACTTCAGAGCCCTAGGGATGGCCATCAAAGGTACAGGTGCCCAGGTAGTGTTCTCCTCTATTCTGTCAACGAGGGGAATGGATTCAAGGAGGAGAAGGCGAATATGGCAGCTTAACACCTGGCTGCGCCGCTGGGCTTGGCAACAGGGTTTTGGCTTCTATGACCATGGGACTCTGTTTGATGACCACCAGCTAGTGGGGAATGATGGGACCCATCTTAGCAAGAGGGGCACACGTCTCTTTGCCAAAAGGCTGGCCAACCTGGTTAGGAGGGCTTTAAACTAGGCAAGAAGGGGGAAGGGGAGTGGCACACTGACACGGCAAGCAGTACCGCACAGCCCAGGTCAGATGGCGTCCAGCGGGAGTACGCTAGTGGGGAAGTGAGGATAGGAAATGATCACGGAGGGTCCTCTTCCAACCCTCCTGGGAAACCTGTGGCCTCT
Organism: Tinamus guttatus; assembly: GCF_059628265.1. NCBI lineage: Eukaryota > Metazoa > Chordata > Aves > Tinamiformes > Tinamidae > Tinamus > Tinamus guttatus. Next base: position 539,827 of record NW_028288812.1, on the reverse strand, counting down.
GTTGCTTCCCTGAAATGCCTGTACACCAATGCGCGAAGCATGGGGAATAAGCAGGATGAACTGGAGATCTGTGTGCGGTCCCAGCGTCATGATCTCATCGGAATCACAGAGACATGATGGGATAGCTCGCACGACTGGAGCGCTGCCATGGAAGGCTATGTGCTCTTTAGGAAGGACAGGCTGGGAAGGCGAGGTGGTGGAGTTGCTCTTTATGTGAGAGAGCAACTGGAATGCATGGAACTCAACCTGGGAGTGGAGGATGAGCGAGTTGAGAGCTTGTGGGTAAGGATTAGAGGGCAGGCTAATGTGGGAGACACTGTGGTGGGTGTCTGCTACAGGCCACCTGACCAAGACGAGGAGGTTGATGAGGCCTTCTATAGGCAGCTGGATATTGCCTCACAGTCACAGGCCCTGGTTCTCATGGGGGACTTCAACTACCCCGACATCAACTGGAAGGACAACACAGCCAGGCACAAGCAGTCCTGGAGGTTCCTGCAGAGCGTCGACGATAACTTTTTGACGCAGGTTGTGGAGGAGCCGACGAGGAGAGGTGGGCTATTGGACCTCGTGCTATCAAATAGGGAGGGCCTAGTAGGAGATGTTAAGGTGGGGAGTAGCCTCGGCTGCAGTGACCATGAGTTGGTGGAGTTCAGGATTCAACGAGGAGGAGGCAGGGCTATAAGTAGCCTTGCGACGATGGACTTCAGGAGGGCCAACTTTAGCCTCTTCAGAGACCTCCTCGGTAGAATCCCATTGGCTAGTGCTCTAGAAGGCAGGGGGGCCCAAGAGAGCTGGTTACTTTTCAAGCGGCACTTCCTCCACGCCCAGTAACAGTGCATCCCTGTGTGTAGGAAGTCAGGCAGAGGGGGCAGGAGACCTGCGTGGATGAGCCGTGAGCTTGTGGCAATGCTCAAGCAGAAGGCAGCGGTATACAGAAAGTGGAAAAAAGGACAGGTCCCCTGGGAGAAATACAGGAACATAGTCAGGGAATGCAGAGATGAGACAAGGAAAGCTAAGGCATGGCTGGAAGGCAATCTGGCAAGGGATGTTAAAAATAACAAAAAAAAATTTCTTCAAATACATCAACAGCAAAAGGAAAATCAGGGAAAACGTGGGTCCGCTGGCGGACGCGATGGGCACTCTGGTTACAAATAACACAGAAAAAGCAGAGTTGCTCAATGCCTTCTTTGCTTCGGTGTTTACCAAGGGCAGCCCTTTAGAGCCCCAGGCCCTAAGGACAAGAGAAGAAGCTGGTGGAGAGGAAGACTTGCCCTGGGTAGAGGAAGATTGGGTCAGAGAGCACCTAAGGAACCTCGATAACCACAAATCCATGGGCTCTGATGGGATGCACCCCAGAGTGCTGCGGGAGCTGGCAGATGCCATAGCTAAGCCGCTCTCCATCATCTTTGAAAGATCCTGGAGAATGGGGGAGGTGCCGGAAGACTGGAAGAAGGCCAATGTCACGCCAGTCTTCAAAAAAGGCAAGAAGGAGGACTCAGGCAACTACAGGCCAGTCAGCCTCACCTCCGTCCCCGGAAAAGTGATGGAACGGCTCATACTGGCCGTTGTCTCCAGGCACATGGAGGACAAGAAGGTGCTCAAGAGTAGTCAGCATGGATTCACCAAGGGGAAATCTTGCCTGACTAACTTGATAGCCTTCTATGATAGAATGACCGGCTGGATAGATGAGGGGAGAGCGGTGGATGTCGTCTATCTTGACCTCAGCAAGGATTTTGACACCGTCCCTCACAACATCCTCCTGGGCAAGCTCCGGAAGTGTGGGATAGATGAGTGGACAGTGAGGTGGATTAGGAACTGGCTGGATGGGAGGGCCCAGAGAGTGGTGATCAGCGGTGCAGAGTCTAGTTGGAGGCTGTAGCTAGCGGGGTCCCCCAGGGGTCAGTCCTTGGTCCAGTCCTGTTCAATTTATTCATCAATGACCTGGATGAAGGCACAGAGTGCTCCCTCAGCAAGTTTGCTGATGACACGAAACTGGGAGGAGTAACTGATACCCCAGAGGGCTGCGCTGCCATCCAGAGGGACCTGGACAGACTGGACAACTGGGCGGTGAAAAACCTCATGAAATTCAACAAGGCCAAGTGCAAGGTCCTGCACCTGGGGAGGAATAACCCCAGACACCAGTACAGGCTGGGGACCGACCTTCTGGAGAGCAGCTCTGCGGAGAAAGACCTGGGTGTCGTGGTGGATGATAAGTTGACCATGAGGCAGCAGCGTGCCCTCGTGGCCAAGAAGGCAAATGGAATCCTGGGCTGCATTAAGAAGAGCATCTCCAGCAGGTCGAGGGAGGTGATCCTGCCCCCCTACTCAGCCCTGGTGAGGCCACATCTGGAGTATTGTGTCCAGTTCTGGGCTCCACAGTACAAGAGGGATGTGGAGCTTCTGGAGAGAGTCCAGGACAGGGCCACAAGGATGATCAGGGGCCTGGAACATCTGCCCTATGAGGTGAGGCTGAGGGAGCTGGGCCCTGTTCAGCCTGGAGAAGAGAAGGCTGAGAGGGGATCTAATCAGTGTATATAAATACCTCAAGGGAGGGAGTGCAGAGGACGGTGATGGTCTCTTTTCACTGGTGGCCACTGATAGGACTAGAGGAAATGGCCGGAAACTGAAACACCAAAAATGCCATAGGAACTTAAGGAAAAATTTCGTAACAGTGAGGGTGACAGAGCACTGGAACAGGCTGCCCAGAGAAGTTGTGGAGTCTCCTTCTCTGGAGATCTTCAAAACCCGCTTGGATGCAGTCCTGTGCCACGTGCTCTAGGTGACCCTGCGTATGCAGGGGGGTTGGACTAGATGATCTCCAGAGGTCCCTTCCAACCCTAAGCATTCTATGATTCTATGATACTTCACTGTTCTTAACATGAATGCAGCTTACGTTGCACAAACCAGAGCTACTTCAGAAAGTCTCAATTTCTCCCTGGAAGAATGAACAGCTGGGGATACAGAAATGCAAGATTTGCTTTCTGTAGAACTTAATCTGGCTTTATTTATTTCATTAACCCACTTATTTCATTAACCCATTTCAGAAATCTGCACTGCTATGGAGAGTTCCTGCTCCTTATATCCCAAGAAAACACTTCCACTCCCTCTCTTTTACCATGTGTAGTAGTTCTGTTGCTCTCTGACCTGACCAGAAAATCAGTTTTTATCACTGTGAAATTAGGTTTTTCCAAGACAGTGTTTCCACAGTGGTAAAAACTCATGTTGGCTGTAAACTATAAAAACTACACATGGTTCCAGAGCAGCAGGAAACCTAAGGCTCCTTCCATTCATGTGTTTCTTTGGACTTTCTCCACTTACACTGCATGCCAGGTGCACTCCAACCCTCCAGACCTTCTTTTGCTAGAAAACAGTAAAATACCTAGTGTCTGCAAGCAGCTCTGAGGAACTGAGGCCCGGAGACAGTTTTTTCTCATTGAAGCTGATTGAGCCAAGGTCTCCTCAGAAGTGGTAACAAGGGGAGAGAGATGTGAGAACCCCATTCCCAGCTGAAAATAAAATAAAAAATAAAAAGCCGGGGCGCTGGGGCGGGGGGGCGTGGGCGGGAGGGGGGGATGCAGGTAATGGACCCAGAAGCAGGAACTTGGGATGGAAACATCCCCGGTGCTGACAAGTCCTCCAGGTTGGATTCCGACTTGAAGTAAGAAGAGGACGCAGATGACTAGCAGCTGGCAAAGCAGCTTTCTGAACCAAACGCAGCCAACGTGCAAATCGGCCAGAACTACTTCTCGTTTTAAAGCACCCGAGCAGCAGAACATGCACGGCCGTTTCAAGCAGCAATCCCATGAAAGCTTTCCGTGAGAGTGTTAAAGCTGCGGCAGTAGGGCAGAGGCAGTTTATTTTATTAAAAATAAGCCCTTTGGGGATAGCACGGACCAGAGCGGCTGCCCCAGCACTCCTCCCCCCGCACCGCGCTCTCCCCCCGCCATTTTCCCTTCGGGCTGCTGCGCGCTCGGGTGCTTCCTGGCGGCGAGCGCGCATGCGCGGCAGGGAGGCCGGGGCCGCTCGCAGGGGCGAGGGAGGAGCACGCGCACGCGCATGCGCGCGGCGCCGCACAGGGGGCGGCCGTTGTGGCGGTTCCGCGGGTGAGTAAGGCGGGGGCCGCGTCCTGTCCCGGTGCTGCCCTTTTACGAGGTGGCGGGTTGGAGGGGGGCGGCTCAGTTTTCAGCCGGGAACGAAGGGAGGGCGCAGGGATGTGTCTGTTTCGGCTTCCCCTGAAACGGTGACGTTGCATTTTGAGCCTGTGTGCGTGGTTTTCTTCTGCCGGCGCAGCCTGTCATAGGCTATATAGGAAGGTCGCCTAGCGCTGTTAGATGAGGCCTAAGAAAAAAACAAGGGAGCAGGTGCTTTTCTGCCCTAGGGGGAAACAGTTGGACAGTTGTAGTTGGGACCTTAAAACACATAGATATATGTATCAAAAACAAAACAAAAAAAGGCCTCATGAAAAAAACAGATACATTAAATAGGATCAGTATCACTTCTTCATTTTGCCCTTTTTTCCATTCTCTTCTATAGCGTGCAGCAATCAAGGTGCAGACATTTTAAAAAGGAACAACGAGGTTTAATGTCTCCAAGTTTAGCCAGGATAAATGCATTTCGGTGTTTTATTTGTCTATCCTGGGTTGAGATTTTTAGAATAACTCCTGATCTAATATATCTGGGTTCTTGGTGTAATATATTTGGGTCCTGAAGCTATTGCTGTGAGCAGCATGCTGTTTTTTGTCGAGGTGGAACTTCCTGTTATCTCTTGGAACCTCATCAAAATTGAGAAGATGTAGGGTCTTTGGAAATGGCCAGGGCATGCATGTATATTACTTTAAAGTGAAGGAAATGCTTCTCATGTGTCTTTTCTTCTACACTACTTGAATGTGTTGCAGGTTCATCGTAATAAGCTTTTTAGAGCTGCTAAAGAATATCCGAGTGATTGACTAAAATTTGTGAATCATGCCACTTTGTTATGTAGAGAGTATGCATGTAAACTTGCTTCTTGCATGAAGGCTAGAATGGAATCCTAAAAGTGGAAGCCAGAGCTGTGGATGTGGTGAAATCTTATTTGAAAGCAAAAAAAAAAAAAAAAGGAGAGAAAATAATGTATGTGTTTCTTATTTATTTTTCTGCAAAAACTTTGTTTTTTAGGCAGTGTAAGCATTTTAAGGATATGGTTGAGAAGAAATAGGTATGTCAGCTCTTTGCCCACCACCCTCACCTGCAGTTGCCAAAACAGAGATCTGTTTGAATGGAGAGTCACCTTTGTTAGCTGCCACTTTTGCTTACTGGGACAATATTCTTGGTCCCAGAGTGCGACACATTTGGGCCCCAAAGACCAAACAAGTTCTCCTCAGCGATGGTGAAAGAACTTTTCTTGCAAATCACACACTAAATGGAGAGATACTTCGGAATGCAGAAAGCGGTGCAATAGATGTGAAGTTTTTCGTTTTGGCAGAGAAAAGAGTAATCATTGTGTCATTAATCTTCGATGGAAACTGGAATGGAGACAGAAGCACCTATGGACTGTCCATTGTACTTCCACAAAGTGACCTTGGCTTCTACCTGCCTCTTCACAGGGTGTGTGTGGATAGGTTAACACATATTATAAGGAAAGGAAGAATATGGATGCACAAGGTAGGTTTGCTTTTCATTGCTAAAAACAGTTGTCTTAGTTGTTTTGGGCACTAGCAAAATATGAGGCTGTGTCATACCCAGACAAAAACTGGAAGGAAAGTGATCTCTCTAGAAGTAAGAAATCCATATGTCAGCAAATTCAAAGCTGGATTTTCAGTCATGTGAATTGTTGTTACATAGGGCATTGTATGAGCATATGCCAGTTTCTAGTTAAAACAGGTGTCCTACGCATTGTCTTTCATCTCCCTGAATCTAATAAAAATTAGTACTACAAAATGTGCTAAATAAAGTATTCGTATTCAGTAGAATTGGAAAATTACTATGTTTCAGATAATTGTTTTCACACTTTGTGTCCAAAAAGGAAACTCTTGGAATGATTTCACGTTACTGCTATTGTATACAGTAGTCACTGCATTATTTCCCCAAAAAGATATTGGCAAGCAGTTTTTGCAAGAGAACTCACCAGAGTATTAAGCTGTGGGAGAATCAGTAAGATAAATCTGCTTTAGTCCAAATATTATTACTACTTCTGAATCCTGAAGAAGAAAACTATATTAAATTATTTTTAAAGAATTGCACCTTAGTGCATTGTGGATTTTTCGTGATTAAATGGAAATTATGTCTTTCATTAAAAATACGTGATGGTCTAATAATAAAGTCAGTTGTTCTCTATACGTTAGTACTTTTGACATAAAGAAATGCTCATGCTCTTACTTAATTTCCCAGTCATTTAGGTCTCTCTTTACAGACTTTCTGTGTGGAATAGGGAAGTTCAGATAAAGCTTTGTGCATCGTTGTTAACTACAGCTTCCCTCTTTTTCAATCTACTGTAGAAATGGCCTTTCAATTATTTAAGCTTTTATTGTGAATAATAATTCAATATTGTTCAGTTACATTTTGAATGTTATTTGCTACTGAGCTGCTGGTGAGTGTGTTTGGAAAGCCTAGTCCAATCTCTTCTACAGTGGTGCTTTATATGCTGTGAGGTTTTGTGTCTCCTGGACTTGATTTTAAAACAGAAGGCATGTTTTGAAGTCTTGTCAGTGTCTGAAGATGTGAAAATAATCCTGTCTTTCCTCCCCTGTCCAAACCAATATTTTTCCTTATCCTAGAGATATCATTTTCTCCTGTTTCTGTGGGAGTCATCCCTGTGTATGTTAATCATTTGAAAATAAAAGTATATAAAACGGAATTCTTAATCTTTTGATCATTTGTCATTTTCTTGGTCTGTAACAAAAGAACTACTAATCTGTTGTTACTGTCATCATTCTCTCACTTTCCTGCTACTCCTGCTATGTGTAAGAGGTTTGGTGGGAAGTGGAGCAGGGAGCACTGATCACTTTGAAGTGACTTCATTCCTACCAGTGTCAACTCTGTAAAAGAAAAAGACTTGAACATCAAAGTTTGAATCTAAGAAGCATGTTTCTGAAGGGAAGAAATTTGGCCTTTGACTGTTGTGTGCATGCGTGTATAGAGAAATACCAAAGCTTTTATATTTAACTGCTTTCTTGCTCAGGAGAGGCAAGAACATTTCCAGAAGATTGCCTTGGAAGGCACGGAGAGAATGGAGGATCAGGTAAGACAGGCTGGTTGATGAATATGGCACAACATGACAAAATTAATCGACTGGATCTCGTGACTGTAGCACTTGGTGCCACTTCTCATTTCTGGGATTCAGGAAGATACTTTGGACTGGCTGATGACCTGCCATACACATGAGGCCAACTACTGAAGATAGGATGGTGGGAGCTGTGAAAAAACAAATACATTCCGTCACTTTATGTGTAAAAGGAAAGTCTATGAAGAATGTTGTATTTCAGAAGAGGGAAGTGTTTTATGTGTACTTCAGTTTCCCTAAAGGTAGTAGCTTCCACAGATATATGCTTTCTCCTGTTAAGAGTAGTTTTTCAATAGGTCATTACCTTTTCAGGTTACAGAGATGTATGGAATCTGTTGTGTTAGAATGGGCTTGTAGATCTAATGTGTGAGACTGTGAGGTTTCTGAAAGAGTAAGTAGGAAAATGTGGCTTTTGGGTGTGTGTGAAGCAAGAGAAATAAGGCACCATGTTAATAACTAGTAAGCCTGGTACTGTTGCCCTGTCACTGTGAAAACATTATAGTTTGAATACAGTACTTGCATGTAATATGGTGTGAATAAATTGTATCATTGTAAATGTTTTCTGAGTAGGTTGATCAAACTGATCTGGTGAATCAGCGTAGGACCCCGGGAACGCATTTTACATGTCTGGTTAAAAAGTGAATTGCGTGTTTCCAATTTACAATTGCTGTTGAAGTTTTGTGTATTAACTCATACACCGCACTTGCAAATAATAGAAACTTAAGATGTTTTGCCTGAGTTTCTCCCTGGCAACTTCCTGTACTGCATGCTTTAACTTCAAACATGTTATTTATTCCACAGGGCCACAGTATCATTCCGATGCTGACAGGAGAAGTTATTCCTGTAATGGAACTCCTTTCGTCTATGAAATCACAGTGTTTCAGAAGAAATAGATGTAAGTCCTTATATTTATTGCATTCTGAGTAATAAAGTGATGTTCTCATTTGAAGCTCTCAGCAACAACAAAAAATAACGTTCCACTTAGTGAAGTTTTGCTCAGCACTTAGTAAAATTAGCTACCAGTGATACCATTTTTAAAAGAACGGGAGAGAGGCTGTTCACACAAAACAAAACAAGTGAAGATGTAATTGGGTTTAATGTTGATAACCGTTTCAGTGTGGTTTATCATTCTCATGAAAGAAATAGAAGTGATTTGACTTGAACTAATTTAAGGTAATCTGGAGAAGGCATTAGAAAAACCTCTTGGGTGCAATCTGACTGTCAAGTTGGAGAAACAAGTTTAATCATCAATGACTTGTTCAGTATTCTTTGGCCAAAGACTGAGGCCTTTTTACGCTTTTGGTTTTCTGGCAATGTTAAAACTTTAGTTTAAGCAGATCCTAAAGAGAGAGTTCCTGAAGAGCAAGCACCTGTGTTCAAAACAAAAAGTAGTTATTTAAAATTGGCACATATCCTTGTGTAACCTTTGTTTATGTTTATTTGCGTTTCAGGTAAGTGATACTGTGCTAAATGACGATGACATTGGGGATAGTTGTCATGAAGGCTTTCTCCTCAAGTATGAAATACAGTTTTGATAGCAAAATGACATAGACTTGTGTGTGTGTATATTTATAAATATGTATGCATGTGAGTGTGTGATTAGATTTATTTGTAAGAATGGAAAAAGACATGTATTTGACTTTTATTGTATTTTTAATGTAAAACCAGAAATAATTGCACTTCAGAGAAACAGTATTCTGTGGGAATAGTATTTCATCGATTTTTAGATCATGTTATTTTAGAATATCACGCTTACAATTTCATTAATTTCTGTACTGCTTAACTTCAAATAATCTATAATCTCTTTATACAGTGTGACATATTCTTTCAGTACTGCACAAATTCATGTGTTAAATTTACAAATTGTTGACACATAGTATTTACTTTTATAGAAAAATTGGGTTCTCTTTGTGTTTTTAATCCTTTAAGGCTATCACTCTTTATAAAATAATATGACGAATGTTGTTAGATGGATTATTGTAAACAACTAGAGTCACTGATTCTATGATGATAAGTTACTCTTCTATCAGTTAATGGCTGCCTTGATGCTACTTCTCTTTCACAGATAAAATTTTCAAGAAGCAGAATAACTTGGCCATTTGCCTAAAGGGTCCTAACATCAAGGACCCTGCTTGAAACATATCTATTACTCTGACATGCTGCTGACAACATCCAAATAAAGAGCAGTGAGATGTGCAGTGTTGCACAGTAGTCCTCCTAAGTCAGAGTCACTGCATATGTTACAGCTGTGTATCTCTACAGTGATCAGGAGCATACTTCTGCGTTATGTGATTTTCTGTGTACCCCCTTTTCCTGCTTTTATAACTTTTTTAAAAATTACTGCTAATAGTATCAAGGTCGTACAGTTTTATGCAGCAGTTGTACAATCAGTGGCAAGATTATTGAGCAGAAGTGACATGAATGATCTGATAAACTCTGTGTCTTGAAGGATAAAGATTCAGTTAAGCTTCCTGTGCTGCTCTACTTGATAAGGTCTACTACCCTCTGAAAAACAGCATCAAGTCCTCTGGGTCTGCTCTCAATCTAATATAGTGTTGGAATGGATTTCCTTATTTTGCTGACTAAAAATTGGATCGCACAAAGTAAGAAATTCATCTGCACACCTTGAATCTATTTTAAAAATATTTGGTAAGGTAAAGAGTAGTAGGCCCACTATAAAGTCCACCTGTAGGACTTTCACCTGTAGGAGAGTCTCAGCATAGCTGTTATAATCCTAACCATTTTAGAAGTGTTTATTAGAACTGCTTAAACAGTATCCAAACAGTTGCTCAATTCTAATACTTATTCACAGATGTCGGAAAAAAGCTTTCTAATTACAAAGATAACCAGACTTTTGATACCGTGTGGTAGGTAAGAAAAGTGACGACAAAGGTGACGACAAAACATCAACAGAAGTCTGTTAAGAACAGGCTAAGAGTTGTGAGGATTAGTGCAGATAAACTTGTAGCAGCTGCCAAACTGAGGAGTGACTAAATCAGAGCAGTGCTGCTGGCAAATCACAAGACAACACTCTCTAATTCCCAGTGTGTCACTCTATATCAAGGATCTCATACCTGTGAAGTGTTCTTGTCCATGTAGTTAACAAGAGTAGGGCAGTCCATCTACCAAGTGTCCCAAAACTGCTATCTGACACAAAGTTTTCGAAAATGAGAACCATCAAATAAATCATCTTTCAAAATTCTTTCAAATCCTTTATTATTAATGTCTTCTGCTATTTTAGGTGAATTATTTTCTAGTGGTGGTGAAGTGGTGTAGATGGTATACTACAGTTACGATACAGAGACAGTTTGGGTTAGCACCCAAGTGATATTTGGAGATTTTGTCTGCCGGTTTTTCTATCAATTGGACTAAAACTGTAAGTGTTGCTAAAATCTGAAAGTTATATTGGGGACTTAATTCTGTGGAATCATGGTGATGATTATATTTTAAAAGTATTTATAAAGGTATTAACCTGTTCTGTTTTTATTTGCAGTGCAATTAGTTCACATTTGCAGACCTGTGGTTGTTCTGTAGTTGTAGGAAGCAGTGCAGAAAAAGTGAATAAGGTAATGCACTTCTGAACAAACCAACTTGAATGGCCATTGTTAAGAGTGTGAATGTGTCATTTGCCTATAGATGTACCTGAGGTTGAAGAGAGAGAGAATATCATTATGGAATTGTCTTCAGTTAATTACTCTAACAGTTATCAATTCTGCTTGAAAAGTGGCTTATAAGTTGTTTTCTGGCAACTTTAAGCAAGGCAATATATTTAATTTTATTCATATTGTTCATAAGGGAATAGTGGATGAATTGGAGATTTTAAGATCAGGTTTGTTAGCTATAAATATGAATTGAACCATTCTGGTGTGACTTGCATAGCTCAGGTCAACAGGTGTTGTCCATGTACTTTAAGAAATGGATATCTGCATAATTTTACTGTGCTGGGGAATACATACTTCTGCATCATGAACTGCTTGTGTTTCATGAAACAGATACACAACTGTAGTTATAAACACACTCCTCAGAATGTGCAGCTTATTAGGATCTTCATCTGTACCATCAGTTTCAAGATATTTGCATACCTGTGTCTGCAATCTATTTGAAATTAATTTGTAAATAACTGCAGACTTAGATCCTTAAATTAAGTTGACTCAACTTTTCAGAAGAGCCAAAGAGATGCAAAACACAAATGTAGACCCCTAAAACTGCAAGAAAAACACCATATTTCAACATAATTGCTGTAGCATGTGTAAAACTGACCTAATGTTAGCAACTTTCCAGGGCTAGAAACAACAGGCAGCATTAGCTGCACTTCTTGGTAGAGAATAGTAAAATGTACATATACCACTATGATCCAGAACTCACCGTTGGAGGCTGTCATTTTGGAACAATAAAATTACTACCTTTTTCGATAGCCACCCTTTTCTCCATTTTATTAATACTTTTTAACTTTCTTCTAAATCTGTTGATTTCATATTGGTTCAGGTTAAGTATTTGTTATCTTTTCTGTTTTTTCTTGTAATGTTTTTTGTACAAATATGGGAAGTTTTGATGCTTTTTTTAAAATTTACTAAGTGTTTAAAAGAAAAATTAAAGGACAATTTTTTTTTATTCAGTGTTTTCCAACTCAGATTTTATACACAGCTTTCTGATTACATATAAAGCTAGTTTCAAATAAATTGAAAATAATTTCTGGAAGATATATATCTGTGTTTGTAGTCCACTGAAATATTTCTAAAATCTTATTTATTTATGGCATATGGCAGTATATCAGCCTTTCACCCAGGAGGGTTTCCCTCCACCCAGGAGGACTTAATTAGACTATTATTCCATCTTTTCTAATAAATTCACCAAAGTTAATCTTGAATCAAAATATGCACAGACAAATCATGGATTTTATTTTTTAAAAAGTAAATGGAAGTCACTAACTAAATTGCCTCTCTGCTTTCACTCTTTAATCTTCTAATGTTAAAGCCTGTTTGATTCAGAATATTCCTGCAGGTGGGAATGGAAAGAAGGGCTTTATAAAAACATACGATCCTAGAGCCTTCAGGTATTAGATACTATTACGTTTAATGAGGACACTGGTACTACTCAGAGTATTTTCTCTGCAGAGTAGTAACAATATTTTCATGTTCTTAGACCGTGACATGGCTGCTGGAGTATACATGTGGAGAAGCAGTATGGTCAAATAAATTCATTTCCTGACAGAAAATATTTTTCTATATTGGAGTTTTCTCTCCGATCATGTTTTTTTAATTATGGTGTACTGATCGTTCAGTTCTAGTTTATTTTGTAAGCATAAGACTTTCCATTTACAGAAATTCTTACTTTCGTGTTTTTTTGATAAATATGTGAATGTATCTGTGTGTATTGCTTCAACTCAAATATCAATTGAAATGTGAAACAGCTTAACATACTATCTTTGAACAGTTAGAGCAGTAAGAATGTGTATGTATGAATCCAATGTTAGTATGTTTGTTTTGCATATTAGGAACCTGTTTGTCACATTTGCACACTATTTCTTTATATTCCATAGTTTGATTTCTGTATACAGCTAATTTTCTGGTGTAATTTTTAACAGATCTTTCACCTGAAACCAGGCTTATCTCTGAGGAGTACTTTTCTTGCACAATTTCTGCTAGTCCTTCACAGAAAAGCCTTAACTTTAATAAAATACATAGAGGATGACACGTAAGTGAATAAGTAATAGAAAATAGACTGTAGGAAATTATGTTCTTTTTGATGTAATCCAGCTTCAAAAATTCTTCTCATCTTTCTTGCAGGCAAAAAGGAAAAAGGCCTTTTAAGTCTCTTCGGAGTTTAAAGATAGACCTTGACCTAACAGCAGAGGGCGATCTTAACATAATAATGGCTTGAGCTGAGAAGATTAAACCAGGTCTACATTCCTTCATCTTTGGGAGACCATTCTACATTAGTGTACAAGAACGTGATATGCTGATGACATTTTAAAATTACCCATTGTTCATGTGTAATATTGCAGTCTTGCATGCTGGTAAAAGAAATCAATGTGAATACCACATTTCAGACAATCACTGATTTATAATGAAGCAATAGTAATAAAGGAAATCTGCAAGAAGCAGGAAGAAGTGCTATCAGACGGAATATCAACTGAAATAGAAGAGCATGCTTTGACTGTTAACAAGCAAGTGTTAACAAGCAATTGTTGATTGTTAACAACATAAATTGCAGCACTGCACAATGGAACTGTGACCTTATTTAAGATGTTATGTTCACTGCCAACCAGGATATTCTGCCACAGATCGTTGGTCTACCATTAAATATTCAGTGATCTAGCATAATTGAGATCTTTCAAAACACAGAAGATTTGTTTTTCTCAGCTTCTGTTGTCAGTCTTTGGCTATTAACTGCTATTGTTTTATCCACTGTCAGTTTGTATGCAGGCCAGGTCAAAACCTTAAAATCTTCCCGCAGAGCACCAAAGTGATATTCTAAGTATTCTATTTGTATGCCGTAAACCTTTTCATTACTATGTTTTTTTGTTTGTTTTGTTTTTTGACACTTTGGCTCATGGTTAATGTATGCTGTATTGAAACGGGTGACACATCTGTGTTTGATGACGGTGTATTTCTCTTTTTTTTGGATGAAGGCAGCAATATGTGTCATGTTTTAGAGTAACCTTATAACTAGTTGTTAATTGTAAAAGAACTGCTCTTGTAGTTTGAAAAGCTGCTATTGCTTGTTTGATGAACTTATTCACAGCAGTCCTTGGAGGACAGTTTCCTCTTTTCAAGGTAGTCTTTACTATCTCTTCCGTGAAATGAGATATAAAATCAATAATTCAGATTCATGATGTTTTTTTAAATGGAATACTGTCAGTTCCTAACACATTCAGAATTCTTTACTTTTCACAGAAAGGAGAGATTTATTGTTAAATATTGAGAGCTCCTGCAGGAAGACAGTTGTGTCTCAGTTATGTGCTGTTTTTATGAATGAAAATGTTCAACCTCAGTAAGTAGCTGCATCTTGTCCAGCCTTTTTTACTTCTTTTTTTATTATTTTTGGACAACAGACTTCACCAATTTTTCAGGAGCACTTGTCAGAGTTATGCTGACATAAGTTGCTTGTGCTTAGATTCTGTTTGTCTTGCTAGCATTTTCTTTTCCTTCTGCACTTTAGTCGGTTTATAATTAAACTACAAGTCTGATTCATAACCTTTAACTCTCTAGGCTCACAATTGTGGGAGAAATTATAATGAACAGTTTTGAACCTTACATAGAAATAGTGTTAAAGTCTAAATAGATGTAAATGTGGTGCTGGAATTAATCACTGTAGCTTGATAGCCGTTGGAAACGTAACATTAACACTATTAACAGTAAAGCTCTAATTTATTGAATATGCTCTCACTTTTTGACTAAATCCTGGAAACTTAATACTTTTGTTACACTTCTGTCAGCACAGAATGTATTGTGAAGTAAATTATTAAATGCATCTGCATGCCCTGTTGTAAATCTTGTTCAGAAAATGAAAGTATTCTAAGAAAACTCATACAGACTTTTTGCCTTGAGTTTCTGCTGAAATTTTTCAAAGAATTATTGTTCAGTATCTGAATCATGTAAGCCTTTATCCTTTGACACAAAGAACAAACTTACTTCTCATTAAAAGTAAGAAATGTTTATTCTAAGATGGGAACAATATAGGAACATTGTCAAGGAATGCAGGGATGCAATGAGGAAAGCCAAGGCCCCTGTGGAATTAGAGGTAGCAAGAAGTGCCAGAAACAATAGGAAGGGCTTCTATAAATACACCAGCACCAAGAGGAAGACTAGGGAAAATGTTGGTCCGCTGCTGAATGGGGGCGGGGGGGGGCCTTGGTGACAGAGAAGGAAGAGTTACTAAATGCCCTATTTGCTTCTGTCTTTACTGCCAAGGATGGTCACCGTGAACTACAGGGACCAGAGACAAAACAGAAAACCTGGAGAGAGGAAGACTTTCCATCGTTGAGGAGAATTGGGTTATAGATTATTTAGGCAAACTGAACACACATGGAACAGCACACAAGAGTGCTTAGAGAGCTGGCGGGGATTATTGCTGAGCCACTCTCCATCATCTTCGAGAGGTCATGGAGAGCAGGAGAGGTACCGGAGGACTGGAAGAAAGCCAGCATCACTCCAGTCTTCAAAAAGGGCAAGAGGGAAGACCTGGGAAACTGCAGGCCAGTCAGCCTCACCTTCTTCTCTGGAAAGGTGATGGAGCAGCTCATCCTAGAGACCATCTCTAGGTATGTCAAGGAAAAGAAAGTGATCAGGAGTAGTCAGCATGGATTCACCAAGGGAAAGGCATGTCTGATGAACCTGATAGCCTTGTACAATGGGATGACAGGCTGGATGGATGAGAGGAGAGTCATGGATGTTGTCTGCCTCGATTTCAGCAAGGCTTTTAACACAGTCATAGAATCATAGAATGCTTAAGGTTGGAAGGGACCTTTAGAGATCATGTAGTCCAACCCCGCTGCACATGCAGGGTCACCTAGAGCATGTGGCACAGGGTGGCATCCAAGTGGGTTTTGACTCCACAACCTCTCTGAGCAGCCTGTTCCAGTGGTCTGTCACACTCACTTTCAAGAAGTGTTAAGAAGCACCCTCACTGCTCCTTATCTGCACCTTTTTTGGGGGGGGCATGCTTACAGTACAACTGTACACAACTTTGTGTGTCCCTTCAGTGGTCACATTGCTCAGACACATATATAACATATTTATATATTGTTTCTGGATATGGTATCACAGTGGTGCAAAATACTTATATACTCCTATTGGTTAAATATGCTTCAGTAGGCACTTAGATAAAGGTTCAAGGCAAGGTAATATTATACCTGACGGTGATGATTTTGATTGTGGCACTCTTGATTTCTACATGTTACAAGCCTCTGTTTTTGTTACAGTTAGCTAAATCATATAAGTTTGCAGTCATACATATTGTTCTATTTAGGCATAAGGAAAGCTAATTCGGTTTTACACTCTTTCCTGTCTTTGTAATATAGCATGGATTAAGGGCAGTGATCCTGAAACAGTACCTCCAAAACCAGGGTTTCTTTTGTACTTTGTAGCCAAATCGTGGTTTGCTTTGTAAGAAAAAGGTATCTTATGGAAATATGAGGAGAGCAAGAAAGGCAGGTTGGTTATAAGTTTGACATTCTCGTACGTTCAGCCCTTGGTTTTGAGTGGAAGACTTAAAGAAGACAAACACACGGAAAAGGACACAAATACATGCAAAAGAGTGCAAGATTTGTTTTATGCAAATTCAGATTAGTTTATGCAATTGGTTTTCTGCCACATTGACAATTCCCAAATCAGTTACAATGACAAAAGGAAAAAAAGATGATATTCAGTGTTTTCAAAAACTTCATAGGATTTAGTACAACTCAGTCATCCTTAGATATACTTGAGAATTTTACCTGGAGAAATGGCCATCTGAGATCACTACATTATAGAGTTGCATCATCTGTGTGCTTAATATAGGCAAGATTGTACATGCTTGATTTATTTATCTATCTATTTAGTTATCTGTATTTTCTCCAAGAGCATGGCACTGAATATTCATAGCATTCAGTGCCATTCCTCTACTACATATGGATTTTTAATATGACCATATATATAACTATGAAAAACAAGTCCTTTATTTATTTATTTTTCTGCAAAGATAGAAGTCTAAAGTACTGAGCAGATGTACACTGGAGACTTCCCATCATGTAATCTGTGATTCATTGTTCAAATGACTTGAAATTACTTTAGCTTTATAAAAAAAATTGCTTACTTGTTGAATTTCAGTTGAAAGAACTTAACACGTTAAGCTCTTCTGAGTATGTAATAAGGCAAAAACACTCCGAATTAGTAACATGTGAAATTAAACAACTTCAAATGAACATATAATTGGATTTTTTTTCCATCTTAACAGATAAAAATGCCTGGGTACTTTTCAGACTGATTCAACTAGGAAATATAGTAACATGATGGAGACAAATAACCAGCTAATCAGTAAAAATATCAAAAAATATATATATTTTGTTTCAAAGGTACTTTAGACCTGACTGGAGATATATAGAGAGAGAATACAGAAGCTCTTAATTTTATGCTGTCTCTCAAGTATGATAATTGGAAGGTATTCGGTATGAAGTTCCCTAGATAAAATGGTAGTAAAAGAAAACAAAATTCTCACTGGCATGTCAGCAACCAAAATTAGAACAGATTCCCCAAAACGGCACTAAAGGCCACATCGTTGAAGTGTAGTAGTGCAGTGCCCAAGCTGCATTGAAATTCTCTGTTCTAAATGTTGTCATAGCTCACATAGCTCACAACTCTTCCTCTTCTCACTCTAGGAAGAAAAATATCTGTGTGACAATTCTGTAGTAATTGCAGATGGGTAAGATAGCAAAACCCACATAAATCAAAGGTTTTAATAAACAGAGATTTCATGTCATAAAATAATAATTCTTGAAAAAAAAAAAGTTATATATCCGTTGAAGGACAAGATGAAGCCAAAAGACACAGCATTGCCTGACAGACAAAATACTCACCATCAGCAAAGAAATGCATAAAATCCTCTGGACACTTTCAATTGCAAATCTCTAGAAAGAACAGGAAATAACTTGGGTGGGGAAAGAAAGCATTTAAGAGAGGAAAAGTGGTGTGTAGAAAGCCAAGATCACCGTCATCAGAATACTCTTACATTCAGTTGACAGAACAATCAAGTCAGAGAGCTGGTTAATCTGTCTTTAAAAGATCAGGATTCTTCTTTCACTCTCTTTTTGAAAAAGTTCAAGTGAACTCCATTTTTTCTTGTTTGAACAGAAATACATTTCTTCAGTATTTTGTAAACTTTATTTCTTAACTGCAAGCAGATGCAGGCTGTGAATTAGAAACTTGTTCAAATATTTATTTTCTAACTTCATTGACCTTTCTCTTTCTGTGCCTATCTCTAAATCCCCTCATCTATCCAGCTGGTCATTCCATCATCGAAGGCTATCAAGTTAGTCAAGCAAGATTTCCCCTTGGTGAATCCATGCTGACTACTCCTGAGCACCTTCTTGTCCTCTATGCCTGGAGACAACGGCCAGTATTAGCCGTTTCATCACTTTTCCGGGGAGGGAGGTGAGACTCACTGGCCTGTAGTTGCCTGGGTCCTCCTTCTTGCCTGTTTTGAAGACTGGCGTGACATTGGCTTTCTTCCAGTCCTCCGGCACCTCCCCCATTCTCCAGGATCTTTCAAAGATGATGGAGAGCAGCTTATCTATGACATCCGCCAGCTCCCGCAGCACTCTGGGGTGCATCCCATCAGGACCCATGGATTTGTGGGTATCGAGGTTCCTTAGGTGCTCTCTGACCCAATCTTCCTCTACCCAGGGCAAGTCTTCCTCTCTCCAGGCTTCTTCTCTTGTCCCTAGGGCCTGGGGCTCTAAGTGGCTGCCCTTGGTAAACACCGAAGCAAAGAAGGCATTCAGCCACTCTTCTTTTCCTGTGTTATTCGTAACCAGGGTGCCCAGCTCAGAGGATTGTGATAAATGAGGTCAAGTTTTGTTGGAGGCTTGTGGCCAGTGGTGTCCCGCAGGGGTCAGTACTGGAACCGGTGCTCTTCAACTTGTTCATCAATGATTTGAATATTTATTTTCTAACTTCATTGACCTTTCTCTTTCTGTGCCTATCTCTAAATCCCAAGCAACGGGTTGCAAACAAAAAAACACCAACCCAATATCTGTTTCTGTTTTTTTTTTTTTTTCATCCTACCAGGCACATAGTAGCTGTAGTGTTTTTCCAGAAATCTGATTAAAAGCATAATTTGTATTAATTTGTGAAATTGATGCTTACAATAAAAACAATATGGACTATAGAATGGTGACCCCACTGAAAGGAGGAATTTTGCCACGATAAAATTGTAGTACAATCAAACTAATATTCAGGACTCAGGTGAGGTTTCTGAGTTAGAATAAAGAAATAACCAAAATAGCAAGTGAATATGTAAGGTAGGCATAAATTCTTGAAAATGCAGTTTTGAAATTACCTCAGAATCATAGAATGCTTAAGGTTGGAACGGACCTCTAGAGGTCATCTAGTCCAACCCCCCTGCACACGCAGGATCACCTAGAGCACATAGCACAGGACTGTGTCCAAGTGAGTTTGGAAATTCTCCAGAGAAGGAGACTCCACAACCTCTCTGGGCAGCCTGTTCCAGTGCTCTGTCACGCTCACTGTTAAAAAATTTTTCCTTAATTTCCTGTGGAACTTTTGGTGTTCCAGTTTGTGGCCATCACCTCTAGTTCTGTTGGTGGCCACCACTGAAAAGAGGCCAGCACCATCCTCCTCCCTCCCTCCCTTGAGGTACTTATAAACACTGATTAGATCCCCTCTCAGCCTTCTCTTCTCCAGGCTGAACAGGCCCAGCTCCCTCAGCCTCTCTTTATAGGGCGGATGTTCCAGGCTCCTGATCATCCTTGTAGCCCTGCGCTGGACTCTCTCCAGAAGCTCCACATCCCTCTTGTACTGTGGAGCCCAGAACTGGACACAATACTCCAGATGTGGCCTCACCAGGGCTGAGTAGAGGGGCTGGAGACGCTCTTCTTAATGCAGCCCAGGATTCCATTGGCCTTCTTGGCCACAAGAGCACACTGCTGCCTCATGGTCAACTTGTCCACCACGACACCCAGGTCTTTTTCTGCAGAGCTGCCCTCCAGAAGGTCGGTCCCCAGCCTGTACTGGTGTCTGGGGCTTATTTCTCCCCAGGTGCAGGACCTTGCACTTGGCCTTGTTGAATTTCATGAGGTTTTCCACCGCCCAGTTGTCCAGTCTGTCCAGGTCCCTCTGGATGGCAGTGCAGCCCTCTGGGGTATCAGTTACTCCTCCCAGTTTGGTTATCATCAGCAAACTTGCTGAGGGAGCACTCTGTGCCTTCATCCAGGTCATTGATGAATAAATTGAACAGGACTGGACCAAGGACTGACCCCTGGGGGACACCACTAGCTACAGGCCTCCAACTAGACCCTGCACCACTGATCACCACTCTCTCAGCTCTGCCATCCAGCCAGTTCCTAACCTACATCACTGTGCACTCATCTATCCCATACTTCCAGACCTTTCCCAGGAGGATGTTGTGAGGGACGGTGTCAAAAGCCTTGCTGAAGTCAAGATAGACAACATCCACCGCTCTCCCCTCATCTATCCAGCGGGTCATTCCATCATAGAAGGCTATCAGGTTAGTCAAGCAAGATTTCCCCTTGGTGAATCCATGCTGACTACTCCTGAGCACCTTCTTGTCCTCTATGCCTGGAGACAACGGCCAATATGAGCCGTTCCATCACTTTTCCGGGGACGGAGGTGAGGCTGACTGGCCTGTAGTTTCCTGGGTCCTCCTTCTTGCCTGTTTTGAAGACTGGCGTGACATTGGCTTTCTTCCAGTCCTCCGGCACCTCCCCCATTCTCCAGGATCTTTCAAAGATGATGGAGAGCGGCTTAGCTATGACATCCGCCAGCTCCCGCAGCACTCTGGGGGTCATCCCATCAGGGCCCATGGATTTGTGGGTATCGAGGTTCCTTAAGTGCTCTCTGACCCAATCTTCCTCTACCCAGGGCAAGTCTTCGTCTCTCCAGGCTTCTTCTCTTGTCCCTAGGACCTGGGGCTCTAAAGGGCTGCCCTTGGTAAACACCGAAGCAAAGAAGGCATTCAGCCACTCTGCTTTTTCTGTTATTCGTAACCAGGGTGCCCATCCCATTCACCAGTGGACCCACCTTTTCCCTTGATTTTCCTTTTGCTGTTAATATAGCTGAAGAAGTTTTTCTTGTTATTTTTCATGTCACTTGCCAGATTGTGTTCCAAACGCCTTGTCGCATCTCTGCATTCTCTGACTACGTTCCTGTATTTCTCCCAGGGCGCCTGTCCTTTTTTCCACATTCTGTATACCACCTTCTTCTGCTTGAGCATTGCCACAAGCTCCTTGCTCATCCACGCCGGTCTCCTGCCCCCTCTGCCTGACTCCTTACACGCAGGGATGCACTGCTGCTGGGCATGGAGGAAGTGCTGCTTGAAAACTAACCAGCTCTCTTGGGCCCCCCTTCCTTCTAGAGCTCTAGCCCATGGGATTCTTCCAAGGAGGTCTCTGAAGAGGTTAAAGTTGGCCCTCCTGAAGTCCATGGTTGCAAGACTACTTACAGCCCTGCCTCCTCCTTGGAGGCATGGGAGGAAGTCTCCCATAACTTCCTCACAAGGAAGCTCAGGAGGTGAAGCTTAGATGAATGGACAGTGGAGAGAGGACTGGCTGGATGGCAGAGCTCAGAGGATTGTGATAAATGAGGTCAAGTTTTGTTGGAGGCTTGTGGCCAGTGGTGTCCCGCAGGGGTCAGTACTGGAACCGGTGCTCTTCAACTTGTTCATCAATGATTTGAATGAGGGCACAGAGTGCGCCCTGAGCAAGTTTCAAGATGATACAAAACTGGGTGGAGTGGCCAACACTCCAGAGGTCTGTGCTGCCATTCAGAGAGACCTGGAGAGGATGGGCAGGGAGGAACGTCACGAGGTTCAACAACAACTGGGATAGCACAAGGTGTACGGACTCTGAATTGCATGTAGTATTTAGAGGTTTACAGCAATTTTGAGTCTGGTCTTGAACTGCCAAAAGCTACCAAAGTTGAAACCACATTAACGTAATCCTGCACAGGCTTGAATCAGTGAGAGAAACATGGTAATGCCAGTTTTGGAATTGACCCCCAATTTTTGAAAGCAGCAGCTGTCATCCTGACTCTGCAAGGGGTTGAGTGCTCCCCACAGCCTAAGCTATTCGCTGAGCTTCTAACACTGGTCTGGGTTCTGCACAAGGCTGTAAAAATGCTAAAACAAACAAAAAAAGAGCCTGGCACAGAGGGAGAAAAAAAATGTTTGCTTAGTGCAACATATGAAATTCATGGACTTCGTTGGGGGTGAAACCAAAGATCTTTATTTAGAGTTAACCACAACTTATACAGCTTCTGACCCTGGAGCAGCCCCCACCCTGCCTGGCAGCACGCAAAGCCCAGCAACCCAACCAACCGATCAATTAGATGATCACATCTCATACACATCGCGAAGGGACCCATCTTGGTCTCTTGTCTGTTAAAACACAAGCATGAACTCTTCCTCAAGTTACTAAGTCTTTTGGACCTCTCAACTTCCACATACCTAGACCTTTTATGGTAACTTGTCTGTAAATTTTCTGACTTGGCCAAAGTGTTGAGTAACTTGTCTCTCACCTCCTATGTTACAATTTAAAAAATTAAGTACATATAAAGCTTTATCCAATCTTTCTTGGGGGCCATCTCCCTGAGCTCTCCCTTTCTGTTTAATTAACATATTTTTTAGGGTCTGGTGCACACGCTCAGTAACTGCCTGCCCAGTAGGAGAATGAGGTATACCGAAGACATGTTAAAGGCCCCATTGTGTAAGAGTCCTGGGTTTGCATAGCAACATACGCAGGCCCATTGTCTTATCATTTTTGGAACACCCATGACTGCAAAACATCTCAACCAGTGCTAACACACATCCCAAATAAAGTACAGATTGGCTCAGTGATTTAACAAAGTCCATAAATTTCTTCCACTTCTGCTGCTTCTGCTTCCTCTGCTTATTTTTCTGCTTGTACTTCATCTCCTTCTTTTGCTTCTCTCCTGAACATTTCCCAGCCATCTGACCCTCGATCCCCTTTTGTAACCCCATTATGTGGGTCTGGGAGGGTACAAATCGGGTGCCTTCTCTGGGTCCACAGGGCCTGAGTCGAACAGATCTTAGCGCAGAGGATTGGCTGCCCTCCCACCCGCCCCTTCCCCCCCCCCCCCCCCCCCCCGCCACTCATATGCTGGTGCTGACGGTCCTGCTGCACATGGCTGGTGGCTTTTGTCCCCCTGAACATCCCAGGCCATTTTTAAGGTGATCCACCACCAGGTGGTCACATGTTTTACCGCGCGTGTATCGCCATCTGCCACCGCCTCCTTAAAGCACTTTCTGAGATCTTCCCACATCTATCGCTAGAGCCTGCCTTCCTTCAGGAAAGTAGGTACCTTCTCCCGAATCCACTCAAGTAACATGACTAAATCCTTCCCGGAAACCTGTGGTGCGCAGTTCTGTTCGTGTACCACGCGCTGCAGCTTGTCTACACTGCCTTTCTGCTCTTGAGACGTTCCACCTCCCATGGGTCCAGGCCCCTTGTGTAATTAGGAGATGGGTGCAAACTGGAGCTCTTCCTGCTCCGTTCCCAGTTAGGCTGGACTGTGCTACCAGGTTCAGGCTTCACCAGCCTCCTCAATGTTAGTGCTCCACGTTGGGCAACACTTGCACAATATGATGCACACAGACTTCAGTGGGGGTGAAACCAAAAACCTTTATTTATACTTAAACGCCACTTACAGAGCTTCTGACCTCAGAGCAGTCCCCACCCTGCCCGGCAGCACGCGACACCCCACCATCAAGCAACCAATCAACCAGATGATCATGGGCTGATCACGCGCGAGGCCATCCAGTGACCTTCTTGGTCATGCGCTGCCCATGTGGCTGCAGCTCCCCGCCTCTCCAGCACAGCCGACCGTCTGTGAACCAGACATTCTTTGCTACTGACCTTAGGCTGTTATGCATAGCCTCGTGTCTCTGTGCAGGGTGCTTGTGAGAGAGGATGGAAAGACTAGGAGACTTCCCTCTAATGAGGGGCACCTCTTGTCCACTCATCTTTCCTCCTTCTCCAGCTCAGCCTCGGCTCTGAGCTCCTGGATCTCTTTACCCTAACTGGAGCTCTCCAGGGAGCAAGAAGAAGCCCACAGTGACCCTTGCCCCAGGGACCAGACCCTGTAACAGTCCTGCTGTCCACAGGCTTCACAGTGGCAGGAAGGGCTCTCCACCTGCCTGTGGGCCACAGGCACTACTGCTCCTGTGGTGCAGCACATGAGGACTTGTGCAAGGTCTGTCCACACAAGTCATACCTGCCCACAGAGCAGGATGCCCCGCCAGGCACCTATGGAGATCTAGTAGTGAGAAAGAGCAGAAATAGAAGGATGTAGTAGAAGTCGATGCATAAATGGAACCATTGCTAATGTAACTTGAGGTCCAGAGTTCTCCTTTGCCACTGACAAGTCTCCTCAAATGCATATTAAAAGCCAAGAGGCTTTGGCTTTGGCTAGGGGCGTATGATGACCACAGCCGTGGAAGAGCAGACTGTGACCAGTGATGGGCTGTGAAACAACAGCTCCACGAGGTGCTCCTGGAAAGGGCAGCTGAGTACGTGGAGCAGCGTCAGAGAGACTCTGGGCACAGGCTGTTTGATGCAGAAAAAAAACGTTTATTGGGCTTATGGGGAAGGGATTGCGTGGAGGGCGGGTTAGGGGCTGGAGACACACACACGGCTGCAGTGCTGGCTCTGGAGGCCTGTGCGGGGTGCGAGCATCAGCACGCGCTGCTCCAGCAGCGCCGCACGTCGTTGTCAGGAGGCCCGTGCACGCCAGCTGGCCAGAAGACGGCCAGGTTGCCCTGCCGCACGCCGAAGAGGATGTGGATGAGCAGGCTGCTGCCCGAGGCGCTGTGCAGGCAGAGCTGGCAGGCATGCGCGCAGGGCAGCACGGCAAGGCGGCAGTGCTGTGAGGCGGGCAGCAGCAGCCAGGCTCTCTGCGCCACGTGCTGGAACCATTCTGCTATCTTGCGCGCGTCGAGGAAGGAGCGGGTGCAGAGGGTGCGCAGGAGGCCTGGGCTGCGGCAGGCGCCCGACAGCGACACGGTCTGGTGCAAGAGGCAGCACACATCGCCCAGCAGGCGCTGCCGCGTGCACATGCACCGCGCGTGCACACGCACACGGCCCTGCCACGGCGAGCGTCCCTGCCCATGGGTCGTCTCCAGGAGGAAGGCATGGCCGGGTGGCGGGCGCAGCGGCACCAGGAAGGTGTAGTGGCTGCTGGGGCGGCCTGGGTTGCTGCCAGTCACACAGATGCCTGGGCCCAGGCGCGGGAAGAAGGAGCCCAAGGAGAGCGCGTGGCAGGCGGAGAGCAGCTCGTCCAGCAGTTCCTCCAGGGCCTCGGGCATGACCCAGACCGGTTGCTGGAGCTGCTGCTGCTGACACCCCGCTGCCTGTCTCTGGCCCGCACACTCCTCATCCTTGTCCTCGTCCTCCTTCTGCTCTTCTTCCTCTTCTTCCTCCTCTTCCTTGTCCTCCTCCTCCTTGTCTTGCTGCTGCCCTGCCCAGCTGCACGACGGACTCAACGGCTTCCCCAGCTCACGGCGCCGCTTCCTGGCCAGCCAGCCGTGGCCCATGAGCAGCACGAGGGCTCCCAGCGCCTCCCCGAGCTTCCCCCAACGGCTGCCAGCCAAGAGCCACTGCTGGGCAGCGTCACTGCCCTCCTGCCTCTGCTGCTGCCGCTGCTCGATGGCCTGCGGCTGCTCCAGCTCTTCCTGCAGCCGGGCCATGGAACGTGTGAGGTGCTGCAGGCGCCGCTGCAGCCGCTCCTGCGTGCCCGCATCCACGTGGTCGCTGACCCTGAGCGGCTGCTGCACCACGGCCAGCGCCATCAGCATGAGCACCAGGCACACAGCCATGGCGCTCTCGCTGGCCAGACCGAAGTGCCACGGTAACGGCCGCGCGTCCCGTCACGTTCCGCCCGCCTGTGACACCCGCTGCCCCTTTGTGACTGCGCCGCGTGCTCTGTGCTGCCACGGGCGCTGCCCTGCCACCAGCCCTGGCCCAGCCCAGCAACGGCATGAGAGGGCCTGGAGCCTTCATGTCATGAAACTACTAGTACTTCAGGACTCTGCTGTGTATTTGATCTTGAGGGCTGCACCCCTCCTAACATCTCTAGCTCCTAAGGCTTCCTAAACTCTCCACACCGTGGTTATCCTCAACCTCCCTCTCAGAAAGCATTTCTTTCCTCTTCCTTTTCCATCAGGATTGAGAGTCTGGCCCCTGGCAGCACAGGATGACCAGTCTTGCTTGGACCGATCTTGCTTGGGCATGGATGGATCTTGGTCTGGCACTGGGAGCCTCTTTCACCTTCATGGGAGTGCCATCTTGGTGTTCCAGAGGTCTTGTGTCTCTATGCAGGGTGTTTGTGGGAGGCGATGGAGGTAACCAGGAGGCTCCCCTCTGATGAGGGGTGTTGGGAGCCAAACCGGATTACAAGACACGGACTCAATATGAGTTTAGATCTTGCTCCGTTTATTAGCCGAAGTGCGCGTATATTTATACCTACAAGCATCTGAGGGATTTCTAGGCTAGCTTTGGTTAGTTGCTAGGGGGGTTGCTAGGTCCCAGCCGCATAGGCTCTTCTCAGCTCTGCAAAGTTGTTTACCCGAAACGGCCAGCTACTCTTTCCCAGCTAGCTCCTCATTCCCAGCCGGCCAAGGACAATTTGCTAACACTCCCCTGTACATTATCAGCAAGGCGCAGGTGGTGCAGATCCTCAGCACGGCATTTCCCTACAATTCCCCCTTTTTTCTTTTGCACTAGTCAAGCCTTGCTGGTAAGCGAGACTATCATACGTCTAATACATGCAAAAGTACAGCTAAAGATACAAAGCAAAAACAGTAAAACAACCAGTAACATTAGCTTCAATTTTACTAGTACATGCACCCATCCCCAATTCCATGTTGGTCTGCAAAGTCTTCCCAGCCAGAGAGTCCGACGTCCTGCTGAGCAGCGTCCATTGTTTATTGATCTGCTGATGGGCAGTTCAAAGACTCTCGATCATTTCAACGTCGGGGTTGTGCTTACCGCCTGGAGCCGTAAGGTGTCCTTGGTCTCCAAGCCATTCCTCTATAAGTCCTCCTTTTTTCTTTTGCAATAACCAGGCTTTATGAGTATGGGAGGGTAGCATTCGCCTTAAGCATGCAAAGGCACAGCTGAATAAGCCTAGGACAAGAAGCAGAACAATCCAAAGCATCAATCCTGTCTTAAGCAAGGATTTTAGCCACCCACCAATACCCAATAAATCAGTTAACCCATCCAGCCCAAAGAAGACCACATCTTTCTGTATCTTCTGGGTGTGTTCCATCAGCTGTTGGATTTGCTGGTGGATTGCTCTGGAATGGTCCTGCAGGTCCATGCAGCACATTCCTTCAAAGTCTTCACATCCGTGTCCATGGGCTAGCAGCAGGAAGTCGATGGCCACTCTATTTTGTAGCACCGCGTGTTGCACCTGTGATAAATCTAGCGCAAGATTAGAGAGGACCTGACTGGTGACATTTGCTTGTTTAACCACCCAGCAGGACACGGTGTCTAAGACTTTGTGGGCTCGCGCTGCTGCCGCCCCCGGTATGAAGAGGGATGCGAAAATTACCTCCCACTTAGACCAGAGGCGGACTTCATCATTACAGTCCTCCATCTGGGTTATGCTACGCGCCATTCGCCGAGTTCTTCTTTTGACACTGGTGCTGTTAGGATGGACCCAGGGCAAAGCCATACTTACTTGGCCTACCGTACATGGACCCCCTATGGGCTTTGATGGAATGCCGGACCAAGCCCGGTCGCCACATATGAGAAAATATCCTGCAGGCAAGGTTCGAGGGGTTACAGAGCTGGATCCTGGATGTGAGGAATTGTGGGACATCTTGCCACACCATTTATCCCAACTACTCCCGTTGCCGACTGGGTACAACCAGGTGGGCGCCTGAGAGTTACTGCGGTAATTATTACTATAACCCGAAGCGCAACCCTTCTGCGATGCATTAAAATAAAGGCAAGTAGAAGCATTAAGGAAGTCTAATAACTCTATCTCCTGTGGTTCAGGCCCTACAGGCAGTCCTTGGTTCCGAAGATCGAAACGGTTGATTCCCGTTGCCAAGTTCTCGAGTGCTGTCAATCTTCTCAAAGTTTGGGGATTCCCCAATGATGGCATTGCCTTTACTGCATTCCAGAAATACTTCCACGTGGTCTCGTTTACAGATACCCCAACTAGACATGTTACAAAGAGGGTACTAGGGGTGGCCAGACTAGCGCAAAAACACGTGGTATTTAGCTCTTGAGCTAAGGTCACCCAGATGTTCCGTCGAGGATCAAACAACCGTGGATGGTACCCTGGAGCCCCTTCCGTTCCAGAGCCCAGTACCCAGAACATCAGTAACGCTGTTGCCCACCACTGTCCTGCACATCCTTTTCGACAGGACGCTCCCTCGCGTCTGCGACTCCTTTCGCTGGGCGAGTCAATCTGCTGGGAACCCATAACCGACCTGTGGGTGTAGAAACACACATATGCCCTCAACTATTGAATACGACTTTCGCTGGACCCTCCCATAACCCGGTTCGAGGATGCCGATAGTGCACGCTCTTAGATGACTCCTGCATCTTTTCACTACGGACCCGCTGTGCATGCACCCACATGGGGGGTTCCGTGTCATCTCCAAACACACAAAGATGGTTTGATACAAACAGTGTGTAGGACAACCGCTCTTTTGGGTCTGTCATTTCCTTAAATTTCATCAGGTAATCTTTTAAGGTGCGATTAGCCCGTTCTACCATGGCCTGGCCGGTGGGCAAATTTGAGATTCCCCTGACATGCTTAATGCCCCATTTTTCGCAAAACTGACAGACACCATCACTGGCATATGCCGGACCATTGCCCGTCTTAATCATTTCTGGGACTCCTAACAGTGCAAAGCAAGCGGTGAGATGTTCTTTCACATGGAGGGCTCTTTCCCCAGGCTGAGCAGTTCCCCATATTACATGCAAGTAAGTATCAATAGACACATGCACATACTTAAGTCGAGCAGACTCCGGAACATGTGTTACATCCATTTGCCACATCTCTAATGCCTTCAGGCCCCTGGGGTTCACAGCAATGCCCAGACCTGGCCCATTTCTGGTCCATGCTGCAAGGCTGCTCCCCCTAAAGTGAAAAGGAGCACCCGGAAGAAGCGGCGGGTGATCGTCGTGGGTGACTCCATGCTACAGGGCACGGAGGCACCGATATGCAGACCGGACCCCTCATCCAGAGAGGTCTGCTGCTTGCCTGGGGCCAAAAAAAAGGATGTTACAAAAAGGCTCCCAAGAATTGTTCAAGAGTCTGACTATTATCCTCTAGTATTGTTTCATGTGGGCGCTAATGATGCCATGGGGAAAATGAGGGATGTCAAGCAAGACTTCAGAGCCCTAGGGATGGCCATCAAAGGTACAGGTGCCCAGGTAGTGTTCTCCTCTATTCTGTCAACGAGGGGAATGGATTCAAGGAGGAGAAGGCGAATATGGCAGCTTAACAACTGGCTGCGCCGCTGGGCTTGGCAACAGGGTTTTGGCTTCTATGACCATGGAACTCTGTTTGATGTCCACCAGCTAGTGGGGAATGATGGGACCCATCTTAGCAAGAGAGGCACACGTCTCTTTGCCAAAAGGCTGGCCAACCTGGTTAGGAGGGCTTTAAACTAGGCAAGAAGGGGGAAGGGGAGTGGCACACTGACACGGCAAGCAGTACCGCACAGCCCAGGTCAGATGGCGTCCAGCGGGAGTACGCTAGTGGGGAAGTGAGGATAGGAAATGATCACAGAGGATCCTCTTCCACCCCTCCTGGGAAACCTGTGGCCTCTGTTGCTTCCCTGAAATGCCTGTACACCCATGCGCGAAGCATGGGGAATAAGCAGGATGAACTGGAGATCTGTGTGCGGTCCCAGCGTCATGATCTCATTGGAATCACAGAGACGTGGTGGGATAGCTCGCACAACTGGAGCGCTGCCATGGAAGGCTATGTGCTCTTTAGGAAGGACAGGCTGGGAAGGCGAGGTGGTGGAGTTGCTCTTTATGTGAGAGAGCAACTGGAATGCATGGAACTCAACCTGGGAGTGGAGGATGACCGAGTTGAGAGCTTGTGGGTAAGGATTAGAGGGCAGGCTAATGTGGGAGACACTGTGGTGGGTGTCTGCTACAGGCCACCTAGCCAAGACGAGGAGGTTGATGAGGCCTTCTATAGGTAGCTGGATATTGCCTCACGGTCACAGGCCCTGGTTCTCATGGGGGACTTCAACTACCCCGACATCAACTGGAAGGACAACACAGCCAGGCACAAGCAGTCCTGGAGGTTCCTGCAGAGCGTCGACGATAACTTTTTGACGCAGGTTGTGGAGGAGCCGATGAGGAGAGGTGGGCTATTGGACCTCGTGCTATCAAATAGGGAGAGTCTAGTAGGAGATGTTAAGGTGGGGGGTAGCCTCAGCTGCAGTGACCATGAGTTGGTGGAGTTCAGGATTCAACGAGGAGGAGGCAGGGCTATAAGTAGCCTTGCGACGATGGACTTCAGGAGGGCCAACTTTAGCCTCTTCAGAGACCTCCTCGGTAGAATCCCATGGGCTAGTGCTCTAGAAGGCAGGGGGGCCCAAGAGAGCTGGTTAGCTTTCAAGCGGCGCTTCCTCCACGCCCAGCAACAGTGCATCCCTGTGTGTAGGAAGTCAGGCAGAGGGGGCAGGAGACCTGCGTGGATGAGCCGTGAGCTTGTGGCAATGCTCAAGCAGAAGGCAGAGGTATACAGAAAGTGGAAAAAAGGACAGGTCCCCTGGGAGAAATACAGGAACGTAGTCAGGGAATGCAGAGATGAGACAAGGAAAGCTAAGGCACGGCTGGAAGGCAATCTGGCAAGGGACGTTAAAAATAACAAAAAAAATTTCTTCAAATACATCAACAGCAAAAGGAAAATCAGGGAAAACGTGGGTCCGCTGACAGACGGGATGGGCACCCTGGTTACAAATAACACAGAAAAAGCAGAGTTGCTCAATGCCTTCTTTGCTTCGGTGTTTACCAAGGGCAGCCCTTTAGAGCCCCAGGCCCTAGGGACAAGAGAAGAAGCTGGTGGAGAGGAAGACTTGCCCTGGGTAGAGGAAGATTGGGTCAGAGAGCACCTAAGGAACCTCGATACCCACAAATGCATGGGCCCTGATGGGATGCACCCCAGAGTGCTGCGTGAGCTGGCAGATGTCATAGCTAAGCCGCTCTCCATCATCTTTGAAAGATCCTGGAGAACGGGGGAGGTGCCGGAAGACTGGAAGAAGGCCAATGTCACGCCAGTCTTCAAAAAAGGCAAGAAGGAGGACTCAGGCAACTACAGGCCAATGAGTCTCACCTCCGTCCCCGGAAAAGTGATGGAACGGCTCATACTGGCCGTTGTCTCCAGGCACATGGAGGACAAGAAGGTGCTCAAGAGTAGTCAGCATGGATTCACCAAGGGGAAATCTTGCCTGACTAACTTGATAGCCTTCTATGATAGAATGACCAGCT
Source organism: Tinamus guttatus (assembly GCF_059628265.1). Classification (NCBI taxonomy): domain Eukaryota; kingdom Metazoa; phylum Chordata; class Aves; order Tinamiformes; family Tinamidae; genus Tinamus; species Tinamus guttatus. The sequence goes on along the minus strand of NW_028288812.1, from coordinate 508,349 downwards.
GGATAGACGAGGGGAGAGCGGTGGATGTCGTCTATCTCGACTTCACCAAGGCTTTTGACACCGTCCCTCACAACATCCTCCTGGGCAAGCTCCGGAAGTGTGGGATAGATGAGTGGACAGTGAGATGGATTAGGAACTGGCTGGATGGCAGGGCCCAGAGAGTGGTGATCAGCGGTGCAGAGTCTAGTTGGAGGCCTGTGGCTAGTGGGGTCCCCCAGGGGTCAGTCCTTGGTCCAGGCCTGTTCAATTTATTCATCAATGACCTGGATGAAGGCACAGAGTGCTCCCTCAGCAAGTTTGCTGATGACACGAAACTGGGAGGAGTAACTGATACCCCAGAGGGCTGCGCTGCCATCCAGAGGGACCTGGACAGACTGGACAACTGGGCGGTGAAAAACCTCATGAAATTCAACAAGGCCAAGTGCAAGGTCCTGCACCTGGGGAGGAATAACCCCAGACACCAGTACAGGCTGGGGACCGACCTTCTGGAGAGCAGCTCTGCGGAGAAAGACCTGGGTGTCATGGTGGATGATAAGTTGACCATGAGGCAGCAGTGTGCCCTCGTGGCCAAGAAGGCCAATGGAATCCTGGGCTGCATTAAGAAGAGCGTCTCCAGCAGGTCGAGGGAGGTGATCCTGCCCTCTATTCAGCCCTGGTGAGGCCACATCTGGAGTATTGTGTCCAGTTCTGGGCTCCACAGTACAAGAGGGATGTGGAGCTTCTGGAGAGAGTCCAGGACAGGGCCACAAGGATGATCAGGGGCCTGGAACATCTGCCCTACGAGGAGAGGCTGAGGGAGCTGGGCCTGTTCAGCCTGGAGAAGAGAAGGCTGAGAGGGGATCTAATCAGTGTATATAAATACCTCAAGGGAGGGAGTGCAGAGGACGGTGATGGTCTCTTTTCACTGGTGGCCACTGATAGGACTAGAGGAAATGGCCGGAAACTGAAACACCAAAAATGCCATAGGAACTTAAGGAAAAATTTCTTAACAGTGAGGGTGACAGAGCACTGGAACAGGCTGCCCAGAGAAGTTGTGGAGTCTCCTTCTCTGGAGATCTTCAAAACCCGCTTGGATGCAGTCCTGTGCCACGTGCTCTAGGTGACCCTGCGTATGCAGGGGGGTTGGACTAGATGATCTCTAGAGGTCCCTTCCAACCCTAAGCATTCTATGATTCTATGATACTTCACTGTTCTTAACATGAATGCAGCTTACGTTGCACAAACCAGAGCTACTTCAGAAAGTCTCAATTTCTCCCTGGAAGAATGAACAGCTGGGGATACAGAAATGCAAGATTTGCTTTCTGTAGAACTTAATCTGGCTTTATTTATTTCATTAACCCACTTATTTCATTAACCCATTTCAGAAATCTGCACTGCTATGGAGAGTCCCTGCTCCTTATATCCCAAGAAAACACTTCCACTCCCTCTCTTTTACCATGTGTAGTAGTTCTGTTGCTCTCTGACCTGACCAGAAAATCAGTTTTTATCACTGTGAAATTAGGTTTTTCCAAGACAGTGTTTCCACAGTGGTAAAAACTCATGTTGGCTGTAAACTATAAAAACTACACATGGTTCCAGAGCAGCAGGAAACCTAAGGCTCCTTCCATTCATGTGTTTCTTTGGACTTTCTCCACTTACACTGCATGCCAGCTGCACTCCAACCCTCCAGACCTTCTTTTGCTAGAAAACAGTAAAATACCTAGTGTCTGCAAGCAGCTCTGAGGAACCAAGGCCTGGAGACAGTTTTTTCTCATTGAAGCTGATTGAGCCAAGGTCTCCTCAGAAGTGGTAACAAGGGGAGAGAGATGTGAGAACCCCATTCCCAGCTGAAAATAAAATAAAAAATAAAAAGCCGGGGCGCTGGAGGGGGGGAGGGGGAGGGAGCGGGAGGGGGGATGCAGGTAATGGACCCAGAAACAGGAACTTGGGATGGAAACATCCCCGGTGCTGACAAGTCCTCCAGGTTGGATTCCACCTTGGAGTATGAAGAGGACGCAGATGACTAGCAGCTGGCAAAGCAGCTTTCTGAACCAAACGTAGCCAACGTGCAAATCGGCCAGAACTACTTCTCGTTTTAAAGCACCCGAGCAGCAGAACATGCACGGCCGTTTCAAGCAGCAATCCCATGAAAGCTTTCCGTGAGAGTGTTAAAGCTGCGGCAGTAGGGCAGAGGCAGTTTATTTTATTAAAAATAAGCCCTTTGGGGATAGCACGGACCAGAGCGGCTGCCCGAACACTCCTCCCCCCGCACCGCGCTCTCCCCCCGCCATTTTCCCCTCGGGCTGCTGCGCTCGGGTGCTTCCTGGCGGCGAGCGCGCATGCGCGGCAGGGAGGCCGGGGCCGCTCGCGGGGGCGGGGGCGGGGGCGGGGGCGGAGCACGCGCATGCGCATGCGCGCGGCGCCGCACAGGGGGCGGCCGTTGTGGCGGTTCTGCGGGTGAGTAAGGCGGGGGCCGCGTCCTGTCCCGGTGCTGCCCTTTTACGAGGTGGCGGGTTGGAGGGGGGCGGCTCAGTTTTCAGCCGGGAACGAAGGGAGGGCGCAGGGATGTGTCTGTTTCGGCTTCCCCTGAAACGGTGACGTTGCATTTTGAGCCTGTGTGCGTGGTTTTCTTCTGCCGGCGCAGCCTGTCATAGGCTATATAGGAAGGTCGCCTAGCGCTGTTAGATGAGGCCTAAGAAAAAAACGAGGGAGCAGGTGCTTTTCTGCCCTAGGGGGAAACAGTTGGACAGTTTTAGTTGGGACCTGAAAACACATAGATATATGTATCAAAAACAAAACAAAAAAAACAGATGAAAAAAACAGATATGTCAAATAGGATCAGTATCACTTCTTCATTTTGCCCTTTTTTCCATTCTCTTCTATAGCGTGCAGCAATCAAGGTGCAGACATTTTAAAAAGGAACAACGAGGTTTAATGTCTCCAAGTTTAGCCAGGATAAATGCATTTCGGTGTTTTATTTGTCTATCCTGGGTTGAGATTTTTAGAATGACTCCTGATCTAATATATCTGGGTTCTTGGTGTAATATATTTGGGTCCTGAAGCTATTGCTGTGAGCAGCATGCTGTTTTTTGTCGAGGTGGAACTTCCTGTTATCTCTTGCAACCTCATCAAAATTGAGAAGATGTAGGGTCTTTGGAAATGGCCAGGGCATGCATGTATATTACTTTAAAGTGAAGGAAATGCTTCTCATGTGTCTTTTCTTCTACACTACTTGAATGTGTTGCAGGTTCATCGTAATAAGCTTTTTAGAGCTGCTAAAGAATATCCGAGTGATTGACTAAAATTTGTGAATCATGCCACTTTGTTATGTAGAGAGTATGCATGTAAACTTGCTTCTTGCATGAAGGCTAGAATGGAATCCTAAAAGTGTAAGCCAGAGCTGTGGATGTGGTGAAATCTTATTTGAAAGCAAAAAAAAAAAAGAGAGAGAGAAAATAATGTATGTGGTTCTAATTTATTTTTCTGCTAAAACTTTGTTTTTTAGGCAATGTAAGCATTTTAAGGATATGGTTGAGAAGAAATAGGTATGTCAGCTCTTTGCTCACCACCCTCACCTGCAGTTGCCAAAACAGAGATCTGGTTTGAATGGAGAGTCTCCTTTGTTAGCTGCCACTTTTGCTTACTGGGACAATATTCTTGGTCCCAGAGTGCGACACATTTGGGCCCCAAAGACCAAACAAGTTCTCCTCAGCGATGGTGAAAGAACTTTTCTTGCAAATCACACACTAAATGGAGAGATACTTCGGAATGCAGAAAGCGGTGCAATAGATGTGAAGTTTTTCGTTTTGGCAGAGAAAAGAGTAATCATTGTGTCATTAATCTTCGATGGAAACTGGAATGGAGACAGAAGCACCTATGGACTGTCCATTATACTTCCACAAAGTGAACTTGGCTTCTACCTGCCTCTTCACAGGGTGTGTGTGGATGGGTTAACACATATTATAAGGAAAGGAAGAATATGGATGCACAAGGTAGGTTTGCTTTTCATTGCTAAAAACAGTTGTCTTAGTTGTTTTGGGCACTAGCAAAATATGAGGCTGTGTCATACCCAGACAAAAACTCGAAGGAAAGTGATCTCTCTAGAAGTAAGAAATCCATATGTCAGCAAATTCAAAGCTGGATTTTCAGTCATGTGAATTGTTGTTACATAGGGTATTGTATGAGCATATGCCAGTTTCTAGTTAAAACAGGTGTCCTGTGCATTGTCTTTCATCTCCCCGAATCTAATAAAAATTAGTACTACAAAATGTGCTAAATAAAGTATTCGTATTCAGTAGAATTGGAAAATTACTATGTTTCAGATAATTGTTTTCACACTTTGTGTCCAAAAAGGAAACTCTTGGAATGATTTCACGTTACTGCTATTGTATACAGTAGTCACTGCATTATTTCCCCAAAAAGATATTGGCAAGCAGTTTTTGCAAGAGAACTCACCAGAGTATTAAGCTGTGGGAGAATCAGTAAGATAAATCTGCTTTAGTCCAAATATTATTACTACTTCTGAATCCTGAAGAAGAAAACTATATTAAATTATTTTTAAAGAATTGCACCTTAGTGCATTGTGGATTTTTCGTGATTAAATGGAAATTATGTCTTTCATTAAAAACACGTGATGGTCTAATAATAAAGTCAGTTGTTCTCTATACGTTAGTACTTTTGACATAAAGAAATGCTCATGCTCTTACTTAATTTCCCAGTCATTTAGGTCTCTCTTTACAGACTTTCTGTGTGGAATAGGGAAGTTCAGATAAAGCTTTGTGCATCGTTGTTAACTACAGCTTCCCTCTTTTTCAATCTACTGTAGAAATGGCCTTTCAGTTATATTGACCATGATGGAACATGTTTTCTGGTGGCATTCTCTGAAAATAGTCTTAAATTCTTCATTCTTTTTCAGATGTTCCTGAAATAGACAGTCCAGCTTGGTAAGTCAAGACAGTTAAATTCTATTTAAAAAGTTCTTGTTGGGTTTTTGAGGAAGGTCAAAAGTGTTTATAGCGTTTTTTGAAGATGAGGAGAGCAGAGAAATCAGAGCCTTAACCTTACTTGGTATTAAACATTTAGATTAAATCTTAGGCATGAGTAGTGTGTGAAGACAGGCTGAAATACTCGTTTCCAATTTCTGACAATTTATCAAGCAAGTCTATATGAGAACAAATTATATTGAATTAAAATGTCAGAAGAACTATGCATCTGTTCTGGCATTTATAGTGTTGTGGTTATCAGTTCTCATGAGATCTGTTTAGGGATGAACAATCAGATTTTAGACAAGAAGAAACCTTCCGAACTCAGGGCTAAGACAAATGTGGAACAATATTCATACTGGTAAAGACAAGCGATTCCAAACAGGGGTACTGTATGGGGTTAGAAATCCCTTTTATTCGTATAGATATCATATTTTAGTTCTTCGACAATTAATGGCAGCTCTATTTCTAAAGTGGAAAAAAAAAGTGGCTTATGGTATTACAGTGGTACTAAGGTATTTGCATGAAGTCTTCTTTCAAAACAAAGGATCTTCATTGTCTAGGAAGCTTCACAATAGAAGTGTCCTTAAGGAATCTACATTGTAGCCTTTCAAATCGTTAGCTGGGTGCCATTTGATGGCAATTTACTATAGATTATGCCTTATTCCCCTGTTTCAAAAGAGTTAGGCAAACTCTACCCACTTGAGATTGATGGACTTCAAGTAGTTCATGAGACCAATGGGATTAGAAATGCAGTAACTTCCTAGCATTTAGCAAAACTTATTAGTTGTTGTGGCATTATTTATTTTTGGATCTCGTAGTGATTGATCAAGTGATTTAAGCTTTTATTGTGAATAATAATTCAATATTGTTCAATTACATTTTGAATGTTGTTTGCTACTGAGCTGCTGGTGAGTGTGTTTGGAAAGCCTAGTCCAATCCCTTCTACAGTGGTGTTTTATATGCTGTGAGGTTTTGTGTCTCCTGGACTTGACTTCTGGTTCTTTAAAACAGAAGGCATGTTTTGAAGTCTTGCCAGTGTCTGAAGATGTGAAAATAATCCTGTCTTTCCTCCCCTGTCCAAACCAATATTTTTCCTTATCCTAGAGATATCATTTTCTCCTGTTTCTGTGGGAGTCATCCCTGTGTATGTTAATCATTTGAAAATAAAAGTATATAAAACAGAATTCTGAACTTTAATCTTTTGATCATTTGTCATTTTCTTGGTCTGTAACAAAAGAACTACTAATCTGTTGTTACTGACATCATTCTCTCACTTTCCTGCTACTCCTGCTATGTGTAAGAGGTTTGGTGGGAAGTGGAGCAGGGAGCACTGATCACTTTGAAGTGACTTCATTCCTAGCAGTGTCAACTCTGTAAAAGAAAAAGACTTGAACATCAAAGTTTGAATCTAAGAAGCATGTTTCTGAAGGGAAGAAATTTGGCCTTTGACTGTTGTGTGCATGCGTGTATAGAGAAATACCAAAGCTTTTATATTTAACTGCTTTCTTGCTCAGGAGAGGCAAGAACATTTCCAGAAGATTGCCCTGGAAGGCACGGAGAGAATGGAGGATCAGGTAAGACAGGCTGGTTGATGAATATGGCACAACATGACAAAATTAATCGACTGGATCTCGTGACTGTAGCACTTGGTGCCACTTCTCATTTCTGGGATTCAGGAAGATACTTTGGACTGGCTGATGACCTGCCATACACATGAGGCCAACTACTGAAGATAGGATGGTGGGAGCTGTGAAAAAACAAATACATTCCGTCACTTTATGTGTAAAAGGAAAGTCTATGAAGAATGTTGTATTTCAGAAGAGGGAAGTGTTTTATGTGTACTTCAGTTTCCCTAAAGGTAGTAGCTTCCACAGATATATGCTTTCTCCTGTTAAGAGTAGTTTTTCAATAGGTCATTACCTTTTCAGGTTACAGAGATGTATGGAATCTGTTGTGTTAGAATGTGCTTGTAGATCTAATGTGTGAGACTGTGAGGTTTCTGAAAGAGTAAGTAGGAAAATGTGGCTTTTGTGTGTGTGTGAAGCAAGAGAAATAAGGCACCATGTTAATAACTAGTAAGCCTGGTACTGTTGCCCTGTCACTGTGAAAACATTATAGTTTGAATACAGTACTTGCATGTAATATGGTGTGAATAAATTGTATCATTGTAAATGTTTTCTGAGTAGGTTGATCAAACTGATCTGGTGAATCAGCCTAGGACCCCGGGAACGCATTTTACATGTCTGGTTAAAAAGTGAATTGCGTGTTTCCAATTTACAATTGCTGTTGAAGTTTTGTGTATTAACTCATACACCGCACTTGCAAATAATAGAAACTTAAGATGTTTTGCCTGAGTTTCTCCCTGGCAACTTCCTGTACTGCATGCTTTAACTTCAAACATGTTATTTATTCCACAGGGCCACAGTATCATTCCGATGCTGACAGGAGAAGTTATTCCTGTAATGGAACTCCTTTCGTCTATGAAATCACACAGTGTTTCAGAAGAAATAGATGTAAGTCCTTATATTTATTGCATTCTGAGTAATAAAGTGATGTTCTCATTTGAAGCTCTCAACAACAACAAAAAATAACGTTCCACTTAGTGAAGTTTTGCTCAGCACTTAGTAAAATTAGCTACCAGTGATACCATTTTTAAAAGAACGGGAGAGAGGCTGTTCACACAAAACAAAACAAGTGAAGATGTAATTGGGTTTAATGTTGATAACCGTTTCAGTGTGGTTTATCATTCTCATGAAAGAAATAGAAGTGATTTGACTTGAACTAATTTAAGGTAATCTGGAGAAGGCATTAGAAAAACCTCTTGGGTGCAATCTGACTGTCAAGTTGGAGAAACAAGTTTAATCATCAGTGACTTGTTCAGTATTCTTTGGCCAAAGACTGAGGCCTTTTTACGCTTTTGGTTTTCTGGCAATGTTAAAACTTTAGCTTAAGCAGATCCTAAAGAGAGAGTTCCTGAAGAGCAAGCACCTGTGTTCAAAACAAAAAGTAGTTATTTAAAATTGGCACATATCCTTGTGTAACCTTTGTTTGTGTTTATTTGCATTTCAGGTAAGTGATACTGTGCTAAATGACGATGACATTGGGGATAGTTGTCATGAAGGCTTTCTCCTCATGTATGAAATACAGTTTTGATAGCAAAATGACATAGACTTGTGTGTGTGTATATTTATAAATATGTATGCATGTGAGTGTGTGATTAGATTTATTTGTAAGAATGGAAAAAGACATGTATTTGACTTTTATTGTATTTTTAATGTAAAACCAGAAATAATTGCACTTCAGAGAAACATTATTCTGTGGGAATAGTATTTCATCGATTTTTAGATCATGTTATTTTAGAATATCACCTTTACAATTTCATTAATTTCTGTACTGCTTAACTTCAAATAATCTATAATCTCTTTATACAGTGTGACATATTCTTTCAGTACTGCACAAATTCATGTGTTAAATTTACAAATTATTGACACATAGTATTTACTTTTATAGAAAAATTGGGTTCTCTTTGTGTTTTTAATCCTTTAAGGCTATCACTCTTTATAAAATAATATGACGAATGTTGTTAGATGGATTGTTGTAAACAACTAGAGTCACTGATTCTATGATGATAAGTTACTCTTCTATCAGTAATGGCTGCCTTGATGCTACTTCTCTTTCACAGATAAAATTTTCAAGAAGCAGAATAACTTGGCCATTTGCCTAAAGGGTCCTAACATCAAGGACCCTGCTTGAAACATATCTATTACTCTGACATGCTGCTGACAACATCCAAATAAAGAGCAGTGAGATGTGCAGTGTTGCACAGTAGTCCTCCTAAGTCAGAGTCACTGCATATGTTATAGCTGTGTATCTCTACAGTGATCAGGAGCATACTTCTGCGTTATGTGATTTTCTGTGTACCCCCTTTTCCTGCTTTTATAACTTTTTAAAAAATTACTGCTAATAGTATCAAGGTCGTACAGTTTTATGCAGCAGTTGTACAATCAGTGGCAAGATTATTGAGCAGAAGTGACATGAATGATCTGATGAACTCTGTGTCTTGAAGAATAAAGATTCAGTTAAGCTTCCTGTGCTGCTCTACTTGATAAGGTCTACTACCCTCTGAAAAACAGCATCAAGTCCTCTGGGTCTGCTCTCAATCTAATATAGTGTTGGAATGGATTTCCTTATTTTGCTGACTAAAAATTGGATCGCACAAAGTAAGAAATTCATCTGCACACCTTGAATCTATTTTAAAAATATTTGGTAAGGTAAAGAGTAGTAGGCCCACTATAAAGTCCACCTGTAGGACTTTCACCTGTAGGAGAGTCTCAGCATAGCTGTTATAATCCTAACCATTTTAGAAGTGTTTATTAGAACTGCTTAAACAGTATCCAAACAGTTGCTCAATTCTAATACTTATTCACAGATGTCGGAAAAAAGCTTTCTAATTACAAAGATAACCAGACTTTTGATACCGTGTGGTAGGTAAGAAAAGTGACGACAAAGGTGACGACAAAACATCAACAGAAGTCTGTTAAGAACAGGCTAAGAGTTGTGAGGATTAGTGCAGATAAACTTGTAGCAGCTGCCAAGCTGAGGAGTGACTAAATCAGAGCAGTGCTGCTGGCAAATCACAAGACAACACTCTCTAATTCCCAGTGTGTCACTCTATATCAAGGATCTCATACCTGTGAAGTGTTCTTGTCCATGTAGTTAACAAGAGTAGGGCAGTCCATCTACCAAGTGTCCCAAAACTGGTATCTGACACAAAGTTTTCGAAAATGAGAACCATCAAATAAATCATCTTTCAAAATTCTTTCAAATCCTTTATTATTAATGTCTTCTGCTATTTTAGGTGAATTATTTTGTAGTGGTGGTGAAGTGGTGTAGATGGTATACTACAGTTACGATACAGAGACAGTTTGGGTTAGCACCCAAGTGATATTTGGAGATTTTGTCTGCCGGTTTTTCTATCAATTGGACTAAAATTGTAAGTGTTGCTAAAATCTGAAAGTTATACTGGGGACTTAATTCTGTGGAATCATGGTGATGATTATATTTTAAAAGTATTTATAAAGGTATTAACCTGTTCTGTTTTTATTTGCAGTGCAATTAGTTCACATTTGCAGACCTGTGGTTGTTCTGTAGTTTCTAGGAAGCAGTGCAGAAAAAGTGAATAAGGTAATGCACTTCTGAACAAACCAACTGGAATGGCCATTGTTAAGAGTGTGAATGTGTCATTTGCCTATAGATGTACCTGAGGTTGAAGAGAGAGAGAATATCATTATGGAATTGTCTTCAGTTAATTACTCTAACAGTTATCAATTCTGCTTGAAAAGTGGCTTATAAGTTGTTTTCTGGCAACTTTAAGCAAGTTGCCAGACTTCTCTTTCACAGATAAAATTTTCAAGAAGCAGAATAACTTGGCCATTTGCCTAAAGGGTCCTAACATCAAGGACCCTGCTTGAAACATATCTATTACTCTGACATGCTGCTGACAACAGCAGCATGACAGAGCAGTGCTGCTGGCAAATCACAAGACAAGACAAGAAAAAATTTAATTTTATTCATATTGTTCATAAGGGAATAGTGGATGAATTGGAGATTTTAAGATCAGGTTTGTTAGCTATAAATATGAATTCAACCATTCTGGTGTGACTTGCATAGCTCAGGTCAACAGGTGTTGTCCATGTACTTTAAGAAATGGATATCTGCATAATTTTACTGTGCTGGGGAATACATACTTCTGCATCATGAACTGCTTGTGTTTCATGAAACAGATACACAACTGTAGTTATAAACACACTCCTCAGAATGTGCAGCTTATTAGGATCTTCATCTGTACCATCAGTTTCAAGATATTTGCATACCTGTGTCTGCAATCTATTTGAAATTAATTTGTAAATAACTGCAGACTTAGATCCTTAAATTAAGTTGACTCAACTTTTCAGAAGAGCCAAAGAGATGCAAAACACAAATGTAGACCCCTAAAACTGCAAGAAAAACACCATATTTCAACATAATTGCTGTAGCATGTGTAAAACTGACCTAATGTTAGCAACTTTCCAGGGCTAGAAACAACAGGCAGCATTAGCTGCACTTCTTGGTAGAGAATAGTAAAATGTACATATACCACTATGATCCAGAACTCACCATTGGAGGCTGTCATTTTGGAACAATAAAATTACTACCTTTTTTATAGTCACCCTTTTCTCCATTTTATTAATACTTTTTAACTTTCTTCTAAATCTGTTGATTTCATATTGGTTCAGGTTAAGTATTTGTTATCTTTTCTGTTTTTTCTTGTAATGTTTTTTGTACAAATATGGGAAGTTTTGATGCTTTTTTTAAATTTACTAAGTGTTTAAAAGAAAAATTAAAGGAAGATTTTTTTTTATTCAGTGTTTTCCAGCTCAAATTTTATACACAGCTTTCTGATTACATATAAAGCTAGTTTCAAATAAATTGAAAATAATTTCTGGAAGATATATATCTGTGTTTGTAGTCCACTGAAATATTTCTAAAATCTTATTTATTTATGGCATATGGCAGTATATCAGCCTTTCACCCAGGAGGGTTTCCCTCCACCCAGGAGGACTTAATTAGACTATTTTTCCATCTTTTCTAATAAATTCACCAAAGTTAATCTTGAATCAAAATATGCACAGACAAATCATGGATTTTATTTTTTAAAAAGTAAATGGAAGTCACTAACTAAATTGCCTCTCTGCTTTCACTCTTTAATCTTCTAATGTTAAAGCCTGTTTGATTCAGAATATCCCTGCCAGGTGGGAATGGAAAGAAGGGCTTTATAAAAACATACGATCCTAGAGCCTTCAGGTATTAGATACTATTACGTTTAATGAGGACACTGGTACTACTCAGAGTATTTTCTCTGCAGAGTAGTAACAATATTTTCATGTTCTTAGACCGTGACATGGCTGCTGGAGTATACATGTGGAGAAGCAGTATGGTCAAATAAATTCATTTCCTGACAGAAAATATTTTTCTATATTGGAGTTTTCTCTCCGATCATGTTTTTTTAATTATGGTGTACTGATCGTTCAGTTCTAGTTTATTTTGTAAGCATAAGACTTTCCATTTACAGAAATTCTCACTTTCGTGTTTTTTTGATAAATATGTGAATGTATCTGTGTGTATTGCTTCAACTCAAATATCAATTGAAATGTGAAACAGCTTAACATACTATCTTTTAACGGTTAGAGCAGTAAGAATGTGTATGTATGAATCCAATGTTAGTATGTTTGTTTTGCATATTAGGAACCTGTTTGTCACATTTGCACACTATTTCTTTATATTCCATAGTTTGATTTCTGTATACAGCTAATTTTCTGGTGTAATTTTTAACAGATCTTTCACCTGAAACCAGGCTTATCTCTGAGGAGTACTTTTCTTGCACAATTTCTGCTAGTCCTTCACAGAAAAGCCTTAACTTTAATAAAATGCATAGAGGATGACACGTAAGTGAATAAGTAATAGAAAACAGACTGTAGGAAATTATGTTCTTTTTGATGTAATCCAGCTTCAAAAATTCTTCTCATCTTTCTTGCAGGCAAAAAGGAAAAAGGCCTTTTAAGTCTCTTTGGAGTTTAAAGATAGACCTTGACCTAACAGCAGAGGGCGATCTTAACATAATAATGGCTTGAGCTGAGAAGATTAAACCAGGTCTACATTTCTTCATCTTTGGGAGACCATTCTACATTAGTGTACAAGAACGTGATATGCTGATGACATTTTAAAATTACCCATTGTTCATGTGTAATATTGCAGTCTTGCATGCTGGTAAAAGAAATCAATGTGAATACCACATTTCAGACAATCACTGATTTATAATGAAGCAATAGTAATAAAGGAAATCTGCAAGAAGCAGGAAGAAGTGCTATCAGACGGAATATCAACTGAAATAGAAGAGCATGCTTTGACTGTTAACAAGCAAGTGTTAACAAGCAATTGTTGATTGTTAACAACATAAATTGCAGCACTGCACAATGGAACTGTGACCTTATTTAAGATGTTATGTTCACTGCCAACCAGGATATTCTGCCACAGATCGTTGGTCTACCATTAAATATTCAGTAATGTAGCATAATTGAGATCTTTCAAAGCACAGAAAATTTGTTTTTCTCAGCTTCTGTTGTCAGTCTTTGGCTATTAACTGCTATTGTTTTATCCACTGTCAGTTTGTATGCAGGCCAGGTCAAAACCTTAAAATCTTCCCGCAGAGCACCAGAGTGATATTCTAAGTATTCTATTTGTATACCGTAAAATTTTTCATTACTATGTTTTTTTGTTTGTTTTTGTTTTTTGACACTTTGGCTCATGGTTAATGTATGCTGTATTGAAACGGGTGACACATCTGTGTTTGATGACGGTGTATTTCTCTTTTTTTTGGATGAAGGCAGGAATATGTGTCATGTTTTAGAGTAACCTTATAACTAGTTGTTAATTGTAAAAGAACTGCTCTTGTAGTTTGAAAAGCTGCTATTGCTTGTTTGATGAACTTATTCACAGCAGTCCTTGGAGGACAGTTTCCTCTTTTCAAGGTAGTCTTTACTATCTCTTCCGTGAAATGAGATATAAAATCAATAATTCAGATTCATGATGTTTTTTTAAATGGAATACTGTCAGTTCCTAACACATTCAGAATTCTTTACTTTTCACAGAAAGATTTATTGTTAAATATTGAGAGCTCCTGCAGGAAGGCAGTTGTGTCTCAGTTATGTGCTGTTTTTATGAATAAAAATGTTCAACCTCAGTAAGTAGCTGCATCTTGTCCAGCCTTTTTTACTTCTTTTTTATTATTTTTGGACAACAGACTTCACCAATTTTTCAGGAGAACTTGTCAGAGTTATGCTGACATAAGTTGCTTGTGCTTAGATTCTGTTTGTCTTGCTAGCATTTTCTTTTCCTTCTGCACTTTAGTCGGTTTATAATTAAACTACAAGTCTGATTCATAACCTTTAACTCTCTAGGCTCACAATTGTGGGAGAAATTATAATGAACAGTTTTGAACCTTACATAGAAATAGTGTTAAAGTCTAAATAGATGTAAATGTGGTGCTGGAATTAATCACTGTAACTTGATAGCCGTTGGAAACGTAACATTAACACTATTAACAGTAAAGCTCTAATTTATTGAATATGCTCTCACTTACTTGACTCCACAACCTCTCTGAGCAGCCTGTTCCAGTGGTCTGTCACACTCACTTTCAAGAAGTGTTAAGAAGCACCCTCACTGCTCCTTATCTGCACCTTTTTTTGGGGGGGGCATGCTTACAGTACAACTGTACACAACTTTGTGTGTCCCTTCAGTGGTCACATTGCTCAGACACATATATAACATATTTATATATTGTTTCTGGATATGGTATCACAGTGGTGCAAAATACTTATATACTCCTATTGGTTAAATATGCTTCAGTAGGCACTTAGATAAAGGTTCAAGGCAAGGTAATATTATACCTGACGGTGATGATTTTGATTGTGGCACTCTTGATTTCTACATGTTACAAGCCTCCGTTTTTGTTATAGTTAGCTAAATCGTATAAGTTTGCAGTCATACATATTGTTCTATTTAGGCATAAGGAAAGCTAATTCGGTTTTACACTCTTTCCTATTTCTTTGTAATATAGCATGTATTAAGGGCAGTGGTCCTGAAACAGTACCTCCAAAACCAGGGTTTCTTTTGTACTTTGTAGCCAAATCATGGTTTGCTTTGTATGAAAAAGGTATCTTATGGAAATATGAGGAGAGCAAGAAAGGCAGGTTGGTTATAAGTTTGACATTCTCGTATGTTCAGCCCTTGGTTTTGAGTGGAAGACTTAAAGAAGACTAACACACGGAAAAGGACACAAATACATGCAAAAGAGTGCAAGATTTGTTTTATGCAAATTCAGATTAGTTTAGGCAATTGGTTTTCTGCCACATTGACAATCCCCAAATCAGTTACGATGACAAAAGGAAAAAAAGATGATATTCAGTGTTTTTAAAAACTTCATAGGATTTAGTACAACTCAGTCATCCTTAGATATACTTGAGAATTTTTAAAAATTTTTTCCTTAATTTCCTGTGGAACTTTTGGTGTTCCAGTTTGTGGCCATCACCTCTAGTTCTGTTGGTGGCCACCACTGAAAAGAGGCCAGCACCATACTCCTCCCTCCCTCCCTTGAGGTACTTATAAACACTGATTAGATCCCCTCTCAGCCTTCTCTTCTCCAGGCTGAACAGGCCCAGCTCCCTCAGCCTCTCTTTATAGGGCGGATGTTCCAGGCTCCTGATCATCCTTGTAGCCCTGCGCTGGACTTTCTCCAGCAGCTCCACATCCCTCTTGTACTGGGGGGTCCAGCATGGGACACAATACTCTGGATGTGGCCTCACCAGGCCTGAGTAGAGGGGCAGGATCACCTCCCTCAACCTGCTGGAGACGCTCTTCTTAATGCACCCCAGGATCCCATTGGCCTTCTTGGCCACAAGAGCACACTGCTGCCTCCTGGTCAACTTGTCCACCACGACACCCAGGTCTTTCTCTGCAGAGCTGCCCTCCAGAAGGTCCGTCCCCAACCTGTACTGGTGTCTGGGGCTTATTTCTCCCCAGGTGCAGGACTTTGCACGTGGCCTTGTTGAATTTCATGAGTTTTTTCACCGCCCAGTTGTCCAGTCTGTCCAGGTCCCTCTGGATGGCAGCGCAGCCCTCTGGGGTATCAGTTACTCCTCCCAGTTTGGTTATCATCAGCAAACTTGCTGAGGGAGCACTCTGTGCCTTCATCCAGGTCATTGATGAATAAATTGAACAGGACTGGACCGAGGACTGACCCCTGGGGGACACCGCTAGCTACAGGCCTCCAGCTAGACCCTGCACCACTGATCACCACCCTCTCAGCTCTGCCATCCAGCCAGTTCCTAACCCACCTCACTGTGCACTCATCTATCCCACACTTCCGGAGCTTGCCCAGGAGGATGTTGTGAGGGACGGTGTCAAAAGCCTTGCTGAAGTCAAGATAGACAACATCCACCGCTCTCCCCTCATCTATCCAGCTGGTCATTCCATCATAGAAGGCTATCAGGTTAGTCAAGCAAGATTTCCCCTTGGTGAATCCATGCTGACTACTCCTGAGCACCTTCTTGTCCTCTATGCCCGGAGACAACGGCCAGTATGAGCCGTTCCATCACTTTTCCGGGGACGGAGGTGAGACTCACTGGCCTGTAGTTTCCTGGGTCCTCCTTCTTGCCTGTTTTGAAGACTGGCGTGACATTGGCTTTCTTCCAGTCCTCCGGCACCTCCCCCATTCTCCAGGATCTTTCAAAGATGATGGAGAGCGGCTTATCTATGACATCCGCCAGCTCCCGCAGCACTCTGGGGTGCATCCCATCAGGGCCCATGGATTTGTGGGTATCGAGGTTCCTTAAGTGCTCTCTGACCCAATCTTCCTCTACCCAGGGCAAGTCTTCCTCTCTCCAGGCTTCTTCTCTTGTCCCTAGGGCCTGGGGCTCTAAGGGGCTGCCCTTGGTAAACACCGAAGCAAAGAACGCATTCAGCCACTCTGCTTTTTCTGTGTTATTCGTAACCAGGGTGCCCATCCCATTCACCAGTGGATCCACCTTTTCCCTTGATTTTCCTTTTGCTGTTAATATAGCTGAAGAAGTTTTTCTTGTTATTTTTAATGTCACTTGCCAGATTGTGTTCCAAACGCCTTGTCGCATCTCTGCATTCTCTGACTACGTTCCTGTATTTCTCCCAGGGGGCCTGTCCTTTTTTCCACATTCTGTATACCGCTGCCTTCTGCTTGAGCATTGCCACAAGCTCCTTGCTCATCCACGCCGGTCTCCTGTCCCCTCTGCCTGCCTTCCTACACACAGGGATGCACTGCTGCTGGGCGTGGAGGAAGTGCTGCTTGAAAACTAACCAGCTCTCTTGGGCCCCCCTTCCTTCTAGAGCTCTAGCCCATGGGATTCTTCCAAGGAGGTCTCTGAAGAGGTTAAAGTTGGCCCTCCTGAAGTCCATGGTTGCAAGACTACTTACAGCCCTGCCTCCTCCTTGGAGGCATGGGAGGAAGTCTCCCATAACTTCCTCACAAGGAAGCTCAGGAGGTGAAGCTTAGATGAATGGACAGTGGAGAGAGGACTGGCTGGATGGCAGAGCTCAGAGGATTGTGATAAATGAGGTCAAGTTTTGTTGGAGGCTTGTGGCCAGTGGTGTCCCGCAGGGGTCAGTACTGGAACCGGTGCTCTTCAACTTGTTCATCAATGATTTGAATGAGGGCACAGAGTGCACCCTGAGCAAGTTTCAAGATGATACAAAACTGGGTGGAGTGGCCAACAAACACTCCAGAGGTCTGTGCTGCCATTCAGAGAGACCTGGACAGGATGGGCAGGGAGGAACGTCACGAGGTTCAACAACAATTGGGATAGCACAAGGTGTACGGACTCTGAATTGCATGTAGTATTCAGAGGTTTACAGCAATTTTGAGCCTGGTCTTAAACTGCCAAAAGCTACCAAAGTTGAAAGCACATTAACATAATCCTGCACAGGCTTGAATCAGTGAGAGAAATATGGTAATGCCAGTTTTGGAATTGACCCCCAATTTTTGAAAGCAGCAGCTGTCATCCTGACTCTGCAAGGGGTTGAGTGCTCCCCACAGCCTAAGCTGTTCACTGAGCTTCTAACACTGGTCTGGGTTCTGCACAAGGCTGTAAAAATGCTAAAACAAACAAAAAAAGAGCCTGGCACAGAGGGAGAAAAAAATTGTTGGCTTAGTGCAACATATGAAATTCATGAACTTCGGTGGGGGTGAAACCAAAGATCTTTATTTAGAGTTAACCACAACTTATACAGCTTCTGACCCTGGAGCAGTCCCCACCCTGCCTGGCAGCACACAAAGCCCAGCAACCCAACCAACCGATCAATTAGATGATCACATCTCATACACATCGCGAAGGGACCCATCTTGGTCTCTTGTCTGTTAAAACACAAGCATGAACTCTTCCTCAAGTTACTAAGTCTTTTGGACCTCTCAACTTCCACATACCTAGACCTTTTATGGTAACTTGTCTGTAAATTTTCTGACTTGGCCAAAGTGTTGAGTAACTTGTCTCTCACCTCCTATGTTACAATTTAAAAAATTAAGTACATATAAAGCTTTATCCAATCTTTCTTGGGGGCCATCTCCCTGAGCTCTCCCTTTCTGTTTAATTAACATATTTTTTAGGGTCTGGTGCACGCGCTCAGTAACTGCCTGCCCAGTAGGAGAATGAGGTATACCGAAGATATGTTAAAGGCCCCATTGTGTAAGAGTCCTGGGTTTGCATAGCAACATACGCAGGCCCATTGTCTTGTTTTATCGTTTTTGGAACACCCATGACTGCAAAACATCTCAACCAGTGCTTACACACATCCCAAATAAAGTACGGATTGGCTCAGTGATTTAACAAAGTCCATAAATTTCTTCCACTTCTGCTACTTCTGCTTCCTCTGCTTATTTTTCTGCTTGTACTTCATCTCCTTCTTTTGCTTCTCTCCTGAACATTTCCCAGCCATCTGACCCTCGATCCCCTTTTGTAACCCCATTATGTGGGTCTGGGAGGGTACAAATCGGGTGCCTTCTCTGGGTCCACAGGGCCTGAGTCGAACAGATCTTAGTGCAGAGGATTGGCTGTCCATCCTCCCACCCCTCCCCCCCACCCATATGCTGGTGCTGATGGTCCTGCTGCACATGACTGATTGCTTTTGTCCCCCTGAACATCCCAGGCCATTTTTAAGGTGATCCACCACCAGGTGGTCACATGTTTTACCGCGCGTGTATCGCCATCTGCCACCACCTCCTTAAAGCACTTTCTGAGATCTTCCCACATCTATCGCTAGAGCCTGCCTTCCTTCAGGAAAGTAGGTACCTTCTCCCGAATCCACTCAAGTAACATGACTAAATCCTTCCCGGAAACCTGTGGTGCGCAGTTCTGTTCGTGTACCACGCGCTGCAGCTTGTCTACACTGCCTTTCTGCTCTTGAGACGTTCCACCTCCCATGGGTCCAGGCCGCTCGTGTAATTAGGAGATGGGTGCACACTGGAGCTCTTCCTGCTCCGTTCCCACTTAGGCTGGGCTGTGCTACCAGGTTCAGGCTTCTCCAGCCTCCTCAATGTTAGTGCTCCACGTTGGGCAACACTTGCACAATATGATGCACACAGACTTCAGTGGGGGTGAAACCAAAAACCTCTATTTATACTTAAACGACACTTACAGAGCTTCTGACCTCAGAGCAGTCCCCACCCTGCCCGGCAGCACGCGACACCCCACCATCAAGCAACCAATCAACCAGATGATCACGGGCTGATCATGCGCGAGGCCATCCAGTGACCTTCTTGGTCATGCGCTGCCCATGTGGCTGCAGCTTCCCGCCTCTCCAGCACAGCCGACCGTCTGTGAACCAGGCATTCTTTGCTACTGACCTTAGGCTGATATGCATAGCCTCGTGTCTCTGTGCAGGGTGCTTGTGAGAGAGGATGGAAAGACTAGGAGACTCCCCTCTAATGAGGGGCACCTCTTGTCCACTCATCTTTCCTCCTTCTCCAGCTCAGCCTCGGCTCTGAGCTCCTGGATCTCTTTACCCTAACTGGAGCTCTCCAGGGAGCAAGAGGCAGCCCACAGTGACCCTTGCCCCAGGGACCAGACTCTGTAACAGTCCTGCTGTCCACAGGCTTCACAGTGGTAGGAAGGGCTCTCCACCTGCCTGTGGGCCACAGGCACTACTGCTCCTGTGGTGCAGCACATGAGGACTTGCGCAAGGTCTGTCCACACAAGTCGTACCTGCCCACAGAGCAGGATGCCCCGCCAGGCACCTATGGAGATCTAGTAGTGAGAAAGAGCAGAAATAGAAGGATGTGGTAGAAGTCGATGCATAAATGGAACCATTGCTAATGTAGCTTGAGGTCCAGAGTTCTCCTTTGCCACTGACAAGTCTCTTCAAATGCATGTTAAAGCCAAAATACTTTGGCTTTGGCTAGGGGCTCGTTATGCCACAGCCGTGGAAGAGCAGACTGTGACCAGTGATGGGCTGTGAACCAATAGCTCCACGAGGTGCTCCTGGAAAGGGCAGCTGAGTACTTGGAGCAGCGTCAGAGAGACTCTGAGCACAGGCTGTTTGATGCAGAAAAAAACCTTTATTGGGCTTATGGGGAAGGGATTGCGTGGAGGCAGGGTTAGGGGCTGGAGACACACACACGGCTGCAGTGCTGGCTCTGGAGGCCTGTGTGGGGTGCGAGCGTCAGCGCACGCTGCTCCAGCACCGCCGCACGTCGTCGTCAGGAGGCCCGTGCACGCCAGCTGGCCAGAAGACGGCCAGGTTGCCCTGCCGCACGCCGAAGAGGATGCGGATGAGCAGGCTGCTGCCCGAGGCGCTGTGCAGGCAGAGCTGGCAGGCATGCGCGCAGGGCAGCACGGCAAGGCGGCAGTGCTGTGAGGCGGGAAGCAGCAGCCAGGCTCTCTGCGCCACGTGCTGGAACCATTCTGCTATCTTGCGCACGTCGAGGAAGGAGTGGGTGCAGAGGGTGCGCAGGAGGCATGGGCTGCAGCAGGCGCCCGACAGTGACGTGGTCTGGTGCAGGAGGCAGTGCACATCGCCCAGCAGGCGCTGCCGCGTGCACACGCACCGCGCGTGCACACGCACACGGCCCTGCCACGGCGAGCGTCCCTGCCCATGGGTCGTCTCCAGGCGGAAGGCATGGCCGGGTGGTGGGCGCAGCGGCACCAGGAAGCTGTAGTGGCTGCTGGGGCGGCTTGGGTTGCTGTCGGTCACACAGATGCCTGGGCCCAGGCGCGGGAAGAAGGAGCCCAATGAGAGCGCGTGGCAGGCGGAGAGCAGCTCGTCTAGCAGCTCCTCCAGGGCCTCGGGCATGACCCAGATCGGTTGCTGGAGCTGCCGCTGCTGCAGACACCCCGCTGCCTGTCTCTGGCCCGCACACTCCTCATCCTTGTCCTCGTCCTCCTTCTGCTCTTCTTCCTCTTCTTCCTCCTCTTCCTTGTCCTCCTCCTCCTTGTGTTGCTGCTGCCCTGCCCAGCTGCACGACGGACTCGACGGCTTCCCGAGCTCACGGCGCCGCTTTCTGGCCAGCCAGCTGTGGCCCACGAGCAGCACGAGGGCTCCCAGCGCCTCCCCGAGCTTCCCCCAACGGCTGCCAGCCAAGAGCCACTGCTGGGCAGCGTCACTGCCCTCCTGCCGCTGCTGCTGCCGCTGCTCGATGGGCTGCGGCTGCTCCAGCTCTTCCTGCAGCCGGGCCATGGAACGTGTGAGGTGCTGCAGGCGCCGCTGCAGCCGCTCCTGCGTGCCCGCATCCACGTGGTCGCTGACCCTGAGTGGCTGCTGCACCACGGCCAGCGCCATCAGCATGAGCACCAGGCACACAGCCATGGCGCTCTCGCTGGCCAGACCGAAGTGCCGCGGTAACGGCCGCGCGTCCCGTCCCCTCGCATTCCGCCCGCCTGTGACACCCGCTGCCCCTTTGTGACTGTGCCGCGTGCTCTGTGCTGCCACGGGCGCTGCCCTGCCACCAGCCCTGGCCCAGCCCAGAAACGGCATGAGAGGGCCTGGAGCCTTCATGTCATGAAACTACTAGTGCTTCAGGACTCTGCTGTGTATTTGATCTTGAGGGCTGCACCCCTCCTAACATCTCTAGCTCCTAAGGCTTCCTGAACTCTCCACACCGTGGTTATCCTCAACCTCCCTCTCAGAAAGCATTTCTTTCCTCTTCCTTTTCCATCAGGATTGAGAGTCTGGCCCCTGGCAGCACAGGATGACCAGTCTTGCTTGGACCGATCTTGCTTGGGCATGGATGGATCTCGGCCAGGCACCGGGAGCCTCTTTCACCTTCATGGGAGCGCCATCTTGGTGTTCCAGAGGTCTTGTGTCTCTACGCAGGGTGTTTGTGGGAGGGGATGGAGATAACCAGGAGGCTCCCCTCTGATGAGGGGTGTTGGGAGCCAAGCGGGATTACAAGACACGGACGCAATATGAGTTTAGATCTTGCTCCGTTTATTAGCCGAAGTGCGCGTATATTTATACCTACAAGCATCTGAGGGATTTCTAGGCTAGCTTTGGTTAGTTGCTAGGGGGGTTGCTAGGTCCCGGCCGCATAGGCTCTTCTCAGCTCTGCAAAGTTGTTTACCCGAAACGGCCAGCTACTCTTTCCCAGCTAGCTCCTCATTCCCAGCCGGCCAAGGACAATTTGCTA
Organism: Tinamus guttatus; assembly: GCF_059628265.1. Taxonomy (NCBI): domain Eukaryota; kingdom Metazoa; phylum Chordata; class Aves; order Tinamiformes; family Tinamidae; genus Tinamus; species Tinamus guttatus. The sequence continues at coordinate 486,143 of NW_028288812.1, read as the reverse complement.
ACACTCCCCTGTACATTATCAGCAAGGCGCAGGTGGTGCAGATCCTCAGCACAGCATTTCCCTACAATTCCCCCTTTTTTCTTTTGCACTAGTCAAGCCTTGCTGGTAAGCGAGACTATCATACGTCTAATACATGCAAAAGTACAGCTAAAGATACAAAGCATAAACAGTAAAACAACTAGTAACATTAGCCTCAATTTTACTAGTACATGCGCCCATCCCCAAGTCCATGTTGGTCTGCAAACTCTTCCCAGCCAGAGAGTCCAACGTCCTGCTGAGCAGCGTCCATTGTTTATTGATCTGCTGATGGGCAGTTCAAAGACTCTCGATCATTTCAACGTCGGGGTTGTGCTTACCGCCTGGAGCCGTAAGGTGTCCTTGGTCTCCAAGCCATTCCTCTACAAGTCCTCCTTTTTTCTTTTGCAATAACCAGGCTTTATGAGTATGGGAGGGTAGCATTCGCCTTAAGCATGGAAAGGCAAGCCTAGGACAAGAAGCATAACAATCCAAAGCATCAGTCCTGTCTTAAGCAAGGATTTTAGCCACCCACCAATACCCAATAAATCAGTTAACCCATCCAGCCCAAAGAAGACCACATCTTTCTGTATCTTCTGGGTGTGTTCCATCAGCTGGTGGATTTGCTGGTGGATTGCTCTGGAATGGTCCTGCAGGTCCATGCAGCACATTCCTTCAAAGTCTTCACATCCGTGCCCATGGGCTAGCAGCAGGAAGTCGATGGCCGCTCTAGTTTGTAGCACCGCATGTTGCAACTGTGATAAATCTAGCGCAAGATTAGAGAGGACCTGACTGGTGACATTTGCTTGCTTAACCACCCAGCAGGACAGGGTGTCTAAGACTTTGTGGGCTTGCGCTGCTGCCACCCCCGGTATGAAGAGGGATGTGAAAATTACCTCCCACTTAGACCAGAGGCGGACTTCGTCATTACAGTCCTCCGTCTGGGTTATGCTACGCGCCATTCGCCGAGTTCTTCTTTTGACACTGGTGCTGTTAGGATGGACCCAGGGCAAAGCCATGCTTACTTGGCCTACCGTACATGGACCCCCTATGGGCTTTGATGGAATTCCGGACCAAGCCCGGTTGCCACATATGAGAAAATATCCTGCAGGCAAGGTTTGAGGGGTTACGGAGCTGGATCCTGGATGTGAGGAATTGTGGGACATCTTGCCACACCATTTATCCCAACTACTCCCGTTGCCGACTGGGTACAACCAGGTGGGCGCCTGAGAGTTACTGCGGTAATTATTACTATAACCCGAAGCGCAACCCTTCTGCGATGCATTAAAATAAAGGCAAGTAGAAGCATTAAGGAAATCTAATAACTCTATCTCCTGTGGTTCAGGCCCTACAGGCAGTCCTTGATTCCGAAGATCGAAACGGTTGATTCCCGTTGCCAAGTTCTCGAGTGCTGTCAATCTTCTCAAAGTTTGGGGATTCCCCAATGATGGCATTGCCTTTATTGCATTCCAGAAATACTTCCACGAGGTCTCGTTTACAGATACCCCAACTAGACATGTTACAAAGAGGGTACTAGGGGTGGCCAGACTAGCACAAAAACACGTGGTATTTAGCTCCTGAGCTAAGGTCACCCAGATGTTCCGTCGAGGATCAAACAACCGTGGATGGTACCCTGGAGCCCCTTCCGTCCCAGAGCCCAGTACCCAGAACATCAGTAACGCTGTTGCCCACCACTGTCCTGCACATCCTTTTCGACAGGACGCTCCCTCGCGTCCGCGACTCCTTTCGCTGGGCGAGTCAATCTGCTGGGAACCCATAAACGACCTGTGGGTGTAGAAACACACATATGCCCTCGACCATTGAATATGACTTTCACTGGACCCTCCCATAACCCGGTTCGGGTGACTCCTGCATCTTTTCACTACGGACCTGCTGTGCATGCACCCACATGGGGGGTTCCGTGTCATCTTCAAACACACAAAGATGGTTTGATACAAACAGTGTGTAGGACAACCGCTCTTTTGGGTCTGTCATTTCCTTAAATTTCATCAGGTAATCTTTTAAGGTGCGATTAGCCCGTTCTACCATGGCCTGGCCGGTGGGCGAATTTGAGATTCCCCTGACATGCATAATGGCCCATTTTTCGCAAAACTGACGGACACTGTCACTGGCATATGCCGGACCATTGTCCGTCTTAATCATTTCTGAGACTCCTAATACTGCAAAGCAGGTCGTGAGATGTTTTTTCACATGGAGGGATCTTTCCCCAGGCTGAGCAGTTGCCCATATTACATGCAAGTAAGTATCAATAGACACATGCACATACTTAAGTCAAGCAAACTCCGGAACATGTGTTACATCCATTTGCCATATCTCTAATGCCTTCAGGCTCCTGGGGTTCACAGCAATGCCCAGACCTGGCCCATGATGACTACACTGGGGGCAGGCCTGCACAATTCCGCGCGCATCGGATATAGTTATATCATACATCCGGATCAGACCTTTGGCATTGATGTGGAACTGTTCATGGGCAATACAGGCAATTTCAAAACGATTCAGTGGCCCACGTTCGGTCACCAAGCTCACTAACCGGTCAGCCCGATCGTTACCCTCCAAACCTAGTGTCCATTGATGGCTCCAGACGTGGATGACACAGAACACCGTCAAACGCCACCTCACCGCTCTTTTGATTTTGATTTGTAGAAACAGCTGGAACAATCGCTGTTTAGAAGTTTCTTTCAAAAGAGCATCCTCAATTCGCTGTACTACTCCAACGACGTACAGGGAGTCCGATACAATATTCAACGGCGTGTCCTTCCAGTGCATCAACGCCCATGCGACAGCCACCAATTCTAAGGTCTGCAGCGAGTCGCCTTCCTCCGCTTGTAGGGTGTGGGCCTTCCACAGGTCCTTCTCCTTCCAGGTGATGGCTGCCCTTCTGGAGGTTTTCCCTGCATCCGTGAACACCGTGAGGCCATCGCACAGAGGTCTTTCTACACACTTTGGTCTTCCTACCCACGAATAGCTGGTGAGGAAGTGGCCAAACTTTCCTGAAGGCCTTTCTGAAGTCACCTCCTCAGGGAACTCCAAGAGCGCTAACTGCAGCGCAGTGGAGGGCCGCAGGGCCCATTCCAGATGCGCCGCCTGTAGGGGAAGGTGGATCGCCGCTGGCTCACCTCTCGAGATTGCCAGTACCCGAGTTCTCCCACGGGGGACTATGTGAGACACCACTTCCAACCGAGGGGTTATGCTCCTGCATGGTTGAACTGAGGAGAAAATCCATTCTAAAACCGCAAGGTAGTCTTCTCCCCCTTTTTTCTTTTGCCACTGCATGACTACCGCTGTGAGGGAATTCTCCCATGAAAGAATGAGAAGGCGCAAAGGTAACCCTGGAAGGTACCGCGGGCATAATCGCGTAGCCACTAATTCCCCTAATCGTTCAACACAGGCTTGCTGCATTGGCGTGAGCGAAATCAGCTTCCCAGCGTCTGTACCTTTGAGCAAAGGACGTAGTCGCTCAAAGTCCTCATTAGAAATACCCAGTAATGAATGCACCCATTGTAGATCTCCCTAATAGGTCTGCACATCAATTAATGTGCGTAGATTCACGTGCAAGGTAACCTTTTGAGGAGCGACTGTGGATTCTGTAATAACCCAGCCAAGGTATTTCCATGGGTTAGTATGTTGCTACCGAGCTGCTGAGTGTGTTAGTGATTGTTTCGTCGTCCTTTGCCGTGAATCGAGTTTTCCGGGCAAACAAAATGTCGTCCATGTAATGGCAGACAATCGTATCAGGTCATCGGCGTCGGAGAGGCTGTAATGCAGCAGCGACAAACATCTGACACATCGTGAGGCTGTTCCGCATGCCCTGAGGCAGGACGATCCATTGGAAACACTGTGCCGGTTCCGCACGGTTCACCGAAGGTAGCGTAAAGGCGAACCTCAAGGAATCCTCCGGATATAAAGGAATGGTATAGAAACAGTCTTTTAAATCCACAATCAACAGATCCCACCCCTGAGGTAACACGGCAGGGGATGGAATCCCCAGCTGCAGCGCACCCATGGGCTCCATCTGCTCATTAGCTTTTCTTAGATCATGTAGCAGGCAAAATTTGCCAGACTTTTTTGGGATAACAAAAATTGGGGTATTCCAAGGGCTAGTGGAGGATTTCAAATGGCTGGCATCCGATTGTTCTTTCACCAGCTTATGTGCGATTTGCAGCCTTTCTGCACTTAGCGGCCACTGCTCGACCCAGACCGGCTGTTTTTGCAAGTGATTTTTAATGGCTGCCTGACAGCGGCCGCTGCGAGAAAACCGAATCGGTGGTAGTCAAGACCACCCCCAGCTGGGACATGCACTCGCGACCAATCAGGGCATTTATATCCAAAGGCAAGGCAAGGATTGTTACCCGTGACGTTATTGTCTTCCCGTTGATGGTCAAGGTGACGGATACCCCGCTTTCATATGCTGTTGCCACATCACCAATGCCATCAACACTCCCTATAGCAGGTCGTATCGGCCAACTGGTCGTCCAAAGCCTTCAGGAGATTATCATCACGTCGGCTTCCATGTCGAATAAGGCATCAAAGGTGATCTGTTGCCCCTGGCGGGTCATAGTTACCGGCAACGTTGGTCTTTTTCGCATGTTCAGGGTCAAGCACACCAATCCTCCTGTAGAGCCGAATCCGTCCTCTCCCCTTTCTGGTCGATCGTCAGCGGAGGGGGCACAACCAGCCATGAGATTGCTCAAGGGTACCAACTGAGCTATCTTACTACCCTTGGATGTAAACACCGGAGGTGAATGGGTGTAGGCCACAATTTCAATGGCTCCAGTAAAGTCTGCATCAGTCACACCAGGACAGACCATAATCCCCTGCATTCCAGCAGAGGAGCAGCCAATTAGCAAAGCGCCGAGATTTCTCTTGGAGGGGTGAAGGGGCCCCTGTGTCGCTGTTGGAATACGGACCGAATTATGGTCTACAAGGGTTACATCTATTGCGGTTGCCAAGTCGACACCCAGGCTGCCGCGAGTGGCTGGTGGCAACTCGGAATCGCCACGGAGGCTGGGGCAGGAGCTACTGTTTTCTTCGCGCGGCTCTGCAACACGCTCTGGTGGCCGTTTCCCGAACGGGAGCAAGCCTCCAGCGCATGTGAATCCGATCGGCAGTTCGGACACCACACCTGTCCCTGCTGACACTCTCATTTCATGTGCCCCTTTTGGCCACATTTATAGCATTTCCTGGCCCTCCTAAGGGGTGGGCCTCGCTGCGTTTCGGAGAGAGGCCGCAGTGCCGCGGCAAGGATCTGAGTATGTGATTGAAACGCTCGCTCTAAAAGGTCCGATTGGGCTTGCAGCGCCTCCGTGAGAAATGCCGCCGGGCCATTTCTTTCTCTTTTAGAGACTTCCTCGAGCATTATTTCAATACGGGTGTCACGTGGCAGGCTTAATATCATATTCTTACATTTCGAACACGCGTTCTCGAACGCTAGCATCTGCAGCATCTGCTTACGCAGTTCATCTGATAACTCGGGTGCTTGTTCCAGAGCTTGCACCAACCGATCCACAAAAGCTGTGAATGGCTCTGTGCCTCCTTGCTTGATCATAGCAAAGGAGGGGGATCTTTTTTCAACAGGCAACGCAAGCAAGGCGGCCAGGGCTGTCTCCGCGGCTGTGTTAAGCAAGGCCACATTATAGGTCAATTGCACCATCTGGTTGGAAAAGGGCCCTGTACCACAAATCATCTCTACGCGGAAGCTGTCCATAGGGTCTCCGGCTTCCCGGGGCCAGTCACACACCCTTTGAGCCTGCCTCTCCCAGTCACGTTCCCATAAAATAAACTGCACTGGAGTGAGCAGCAGTCAGGCAATCAGGCTGCAGTCCGCAGGAAGCACAAGCTCAGAACTAAACAGAAACTGTAACATCTGCTTTGCCGGTTCCGAATGTAAACCATAGTTCGTAGCCGTCTGTCATAGCTGCTGCAATATCTTCCAATCAAAAGCCTTCCACCTAGCCTCTACATTACCGTCTGTCTGTTGCTGGAGCATCACCGGACACGCTATAGTTGACGCGGCCTCCCACTCGCCTTCCAGGATGGCATCCTTAATCACTCCCGTTCATCTGCCTCCACTTGCAGGCCGTACCATAATACCCTCACCGGAAGTAACTCGAACATCCCCCACGGCTTGGCCTCCAAGACCTAGACCCCGCAGTTCTTTAATTGCCTTCCTCAGCGTTCTATTCGATGGTCTTTCGCTACCCTGCCGGTTTACCGGTCTCATCAATTCTGTACAGTCATCATCAGATGTATCCTCACTGCCACTATTTTCTAACTTCCACGAGCTTTTTGCGGACATTCTTGCCGCCCCTGCCCCTCCCTCAGCCCCCGCCGGTGATCCTGCCTCCTCCGGAGGAGCAGAAACCTCTCGAGAAGAGTCAGCTCTACCTGGCTCAGAGCCAAGGCCAGCCTCTTCGGCGATTTCAGCCGCAGTTTTCCAGGATCTGGCAACAATACCCCTTGGAGTAGCATTCAGTCCCCGACTAAATGGTGAAACCTCAGATTCTGCTCCCAACATTTCCGAAGCCGCCATGGCCATCTTCTCAGCAGCCATCTGACAGAGATGGTTCCTAACTTCTTTCCAGGTGTACCCCATCTCTTTAGCAGATTTGCTTCCGCTGATTGTGGATTCCTATAACAAATCCCCGATCTCTCGCCACACTGTAACACTGAATATACTGGCAGGATCCGAAGTCCGAATATACTGGCAGGATCCAGGTCCCCCGAATACCCGCACCGTTGTGCCAGGTCCGACGCCTACCCGCACCGTTGTGCCAGGTCCCTGTGTCGCTTCCAGAGCCAGGTCCCTGTTCGGGCGCGAGATATTGGGAGCTGAGCCGGATTACAAGACATGGACTCAAGATGAGTTTAGATCTTGCTCCGTTTATTACCCGAAGTGCGAGTAAATTTATACCTACAAGCATCTGAGGGATTTCTAGGCTAGCTATGATTGGTTGCTAGAGGGGTGGCTAGGTCCCGGCCGCATAGGCTCTTCTCAGCTCTGCAAAGTTGTTTACCCGAAACGGCCAGCTACTCTTTCCCAGCTAGCTCCTCATTCCCAGCCAGCCAAGGACAATTCGCTAACACTCCCCTGTACATTATCAGCAAGGCGCAGGTGGTGCAGATCCTCAGCACAGCATTTCCCTACAGAGGGGCACCTCTCGTCCACTCATCTTTCCTCCTTCTCCAGCTCAGCCTCGGCTCTGAGCTCCTGGATCTCTTTACCCTAACTGGAGCTCTCCAGGGAGCAAGAGGCAGCCCACAGTGACCCTTGCCCCAGGGACCAGACTCTGTAACAGTCCTGCTGTCCACAGGCTTCACAGTGGTAGGAAGGGCTCTCCACCTGCCTGTGGGCCACAGGCACTACTGCTCCTGTGGTGCAGCACATGAGGACTTGCGCAAGGTTTGTCCACACAAGTCGTACCTGCCCACAGAGCAGGATGCCCCGCCAGGCACCTATGGAGATCTAGTAGTGAGAAAGAGCAGAAATAGAAGGGTGTGGTAGAAGTCGATGCATAAATGGAACCATTGCTAATGTAACTTCAGGTCCAAAGTTGTCCTTTTTCCACTGACAAGTCTCCTCAAATGCATGTTAAAGCCAAAATACTTTGGCTTTGGCTAGGGGCTCGTTATGCCACAGCCGTGGAAGAGCAGACTGTGACCAGTGATGGGCTGTGAACCAACAGCTCCACGAGGTGCTCCTGGAAAGGGCAGCTGAGTACGTGGAGCAGCGTCAGAGAGACTCTGGGCACAGGCTGTTTGATGCAGAAAAAAATCTTTATTGGGCTTATGGGGAAGGGATTGCGTGGAGGCTGGGTTAGGGGCTGGAGACACGCACACGGCTGCAGTGCTGGCTCTGGAGGCCTGTGCGGGGTGCGAGCGTCAGCGCGCGCTGCTCCAGCAGCGCCGCACGTCATCGTCAGGAGGCCCGTGCAAGCCAGCTGGCCAGAAGACGGCCAGGTTGCCCTGCCGCACGCCGAAGAGGATGCGGATGAGCAGGCTGCTGCCCGAGGCGCTGTGCAGGCAGAGCTGGCAGGCATGCGCGCAGGGCAGCACGGCAAGGCGGCAGTGCTGTGAGGTGGGCAGCAGCAGCCAGGCTCTCTGCGCCACGTGCTGGAACCATTCTGCTATCTTGCGCGCGTCGAGGTAGGAGTGGGTGCAGAGGGTGCGCAGGAGGCCTGGGCTGCAGCAGGCGCCCGACAGCGACGCGGTCTGGTGCAAGAGGCAGCGCACATCGCCCAGCAGGCGCTGCCGCGTGCACACGCACCGCTCGTGCACACGCACACGGCCCTGCCACGGCGAGCGTCCCTGCCCATGGGTCGTCTCCAGGAGGAAGGCATGGCCGGGTGGTGGGCGCAGCGGCACCAGGAAGGTGTAGTGGCTACTGGGGCGGCCTGGGTTGCTGCCAGTCACACAGATGCCTGGGCCCAGGCGCGGGAAGAAGGAGCCCAAGGAGAGCGCGTGGCAGGCGGAGAGCAGCTCGTCCAGCAGCTCCTCCAGGGCCTCGGGCATGAGCCAGACCAGTTGCTGGAGCTGCCGCTGCTGCAGACACCCCGCTGCCTGTCTCTGGCCCGCATACTCCTCATCCTTGCCCTCATCCTCCTTCTGCTCTTCTTCCTCTTCTTCCTCCTCTTCCTTGTCCTCCTCCTCCTTGTCTTGCTGCTGCCCTGCCCAGCTGCATGACGGACTCGATGGCTTCCCCAGCTCATGGCGCCGCTTCCTGGCCAGCCAGCTGTGGCCCACGAGCAGCACGAGGGCTCCCAGCACCTCCCCGAGCTTCCCCCAACGGCTGCCAGCCAAAAGCCACTGCTGGGCAGCGTCACTGCCCTCCTGCCGCTGCTGCTGCTGCTGCTCGATGGGCTGCGGCTGCTCCAGCTCTTCCTGCAGCCGGGCCATGGAATGTGTGAGGTGCTGCAGGCGCCGCTGCAGCCGCTCCTGCGTGCCCGCATCCACGTGGTCGCTGACCCTGAGCGGCTGCTGCACCACGGCCAGCGCCATCAGCATGAGCACCAGGCACACAGCCATGGCGCTCTCGCTGGCCAGACCGAAGTGCCGCGGTAACGGCCACGCGTCCCGTCCCCTCGCATTCCGCCCGCCTGTGACACCCGCTGCCCCTTTGTGACTGTGCCGCGTGCTCTGTGCTGCCACGGGCGCTGCCCTGCCACCAGCCCTGGCCCAGCCCAGCAACGGCATGAGAGGGCCTGGAGCCTTCATGTCATGAAACTACTAGTGCTTCAGGACTCTGCTGTGTATTTGATCTTGAGGGCTGCACCCCTCCTAACATCTCTAGCTCCTAAGGCTTCCTGAACTCTCCACACCGTGGTTATCCTCAACCTCCCTCTCAGAAAGCATTTCCTTCCTCTCCCCTTTCCATCAGGACTGAGAGTCTCGCCCCTGGCAGCACAGGATGATCTCAGGGTGCTTCCACTGTGGAAAGTAACGTGCTGCTGGGAAGGGCCTCAGGCTCGTTGAATGGTCCTGCTTGGTGACTTGTCTGCATCGTTCCATATGTCTTGGGGTGAGCTGGGGAAGTCAAGTGGAGCCTGCACCACCTCAGAGCTGTGGGGCACGTCCTGTGCTGGTCATGGAAGCTGCTGCTGCAGACACATTCCCGCCTGCCTGTCCTCTGGGCGCTGCTCCTGCTCTTCCTTGCTGCAGGAGGGCCTCAGCTGCTTCCTGCTCTCACTAGCCCAGGTGCTTACTGGGCAGGCAGCAGCACAAGGGCTCCCAACCAGGATCTGCATGAGAGCAGGGCTTCAGTCAGGCTTTGCAGGGTTTCTAGGTGGCTTGGCAACCACCAGGAGCCACCAGGATTTGCTGAAGCGGCTGTCAAGGTGGCTGCATTTCTATCCCCTGCACTGGGATAGGAAACAGAAAGCAGGCTATCTTCCTGTCGCGTGAGCGCCACCATGTGTGTGCAGTGGCTCTATCAATAAGCAGGAGAGGCAGGCAGGCCAGTGATGAGGAGCGACTGTCCCCCGTGGCCAGGGGACCGGTCTTGCTTGGGCATGGATGGATCTTGGCCAGGCACTGGGAGCCTCTTTCACCTTCATGAGAGCACCATCTTGGTGTTCCACAGGCCTCGCGTCTCTACTCTGGGTGTTTGTGGGAGAGGATGGAGATAACCAGGAGGCCTCCCCTCGCCCAGCAGCTCCGCCAGGGCCTCCGGCATGGCCCACGCCGGACGCTGGAGCTGCCGCTGCTGCAGACACCCCGCTGCCTGCCTCTGCCCCGCGCGCTCCTCATCCTTGTCCTTGTCCTCCTTCTGCTCTTCTTCCTCTTCTTCCTCTTCTTCCTCCTCTTCATTGTTCTCCTCCTCCTCGTCTTGCTGCTGCCCTGCCCAGCTGCACAACGGACTCAGCGGCTTCCCCAGCTCACGGTACTGCTTCCTGGCCAGCCAGCAGTGGCCCGTGGGCAGCACGAGGGCTCCCAGTGCCTCCCAGAGCTGCCCCAGCTGCCAGGGGACTGATCTTAGGCATGGATGGATCTTGGCCAGCTGCTGGGATCCTCTTTCACCTTCATGGGAGCGCCATCTTGGTGTTCCACAAGCCTCGTACAGCATATCAAGGAATTATGGACTTCAGTGTGGTGAAACTAAGGACCTTTATTTAAATGCAGCTTGTATAGCTTCTGGTCCTGGAGACAGCTCCCACCATGCCTAGCAGTACATTAAGCCCAGCAACCCAATCAACCAATCAACTAGATGATCACACGGTGATCACATGCGAGGCCTTCCAGTGAGTTTCTTGAGCCAAGCATGTGGCTGCAGCCTCCCATCTCTCCTTCTCAGCCCCCCATCTACCAACCAGACATTCTTTGCTACTGACCCTAGGCTAACCTCCACATCTCTCCCTTCCTTATTTAGTTTTTGCAGTGCTATAACCGTCTTTATTTGAGTGGTCGTCACTTGATTGATTGATCGATCAATTAACTGTTGCACACATGATAGGAGACAAGATAGACAAATTAACATCAAGTTTAAAAGAAGGGTTTAAGTGAGTCAGAATATCTGTACTGATTGAGTGGAAATATTTACCCGCGTGGTAATACCGAGGCATGGTGGGGAGACTTGAAAATGCTCTACATCCACAGTTTTCAACAAGAACAACAACAACAAAAAACGCTTAAATATATTTTTGTTTTTCTGTGTCTTTACTTGTAGTAATCTTAAAGGTTGCATATACCAATAGCATCTTAAATATATTTTCTTTTCATAGAAAAATACAGTATTTCATATGAAAATGCTCCCTTAAATGAGAAATTTAGTATTTAGAGATATGCCACTTCGAACTATAGAAGACCCAGTTTCAGCCCATGAAATTCTTTTTACAGGAATGGAAAGTTTCTTGTGTGTCTCTCAGTGAGGATTAAGTCTGAATTCCAGACAGGAAATGTGAACATATTGTCTACCTGGCTTTTTTTTTTCCTTTTGTAAGACAGAATTAATTTTAATTTGAAAAAAACTCACATACATTGGCCAAAAAAAATAGGTAGGACATTTCTTAAACACCTCTTCCCTATACATGTTTTGCTTCCACCAGTAAGTTAAACTTACCAAAGTACAATGGGTTTATAATTTTACAACCTCTCTTTTCCCCACCCCCTTCCAAAATTAAACTGCATCTGAAAGTCACAATTTGACAGTAAAGCATGCATGAACTGATAGATGTATCTGCTTTATAATGGAAGTTCCTTCCCAAAGGGGTAGATGAAGGAAATATTGATATTCCCCACAATGGCCACAGATATGGTGACATTCCACATGGCGCAGTCCTTTTCTAATTTAAATGCACTTCAATCCCAGCAAGAATTAGTGCAGTCTAGGGTGGATGAGGTTGTGTCCTATTGTGTCCGTTAAGCTCTGGAGTTCTCTGGGACAGGAATTCAGCTGCAGATTTGCATAGCGTGAAGAAAAAAAAGTAGCTAAGCTGTACATAGATAGTTGCCATCTATGTGCACGAGTACGAGCCAGTATAATTCCGTAGGGAAATCTCAAATTCATGGACTCCAGCAAAGTACTTAAGCTGGGTATCCAACACTCAGCAACATGAAATAACTTCAGCAATCATTTAATGAAAGCAGAAATATTATGAGAAAAAATCAGAATAAAATGTCTTAAAAATAAGAATACCTTTTCAGCTAAAACTGTATGAGATTTAAACGTTTGCTAAACATTCCTGCCCTCAAGCATCTATTTAATCTTGACTTAGTAGCAAAGTGTTTAAATTAGTAAAGTAGAGATTCGTTAAAGAACTTGTTGCAAATGTAAAATTATGTGTGCCAAATTTAGAATATTGATATTTTTATTCCCTCTGTAAAGAGTGAAACAAATAAGCTTTAATGTGAGTAAGCACAAATAAGCTTTAATGTGAGAGCAGACTTACATGCATGAGTTTGTAACCCGTACTTTCTTGCCCTTTCCTTGTTCCTGTGTGAGAGTGAATGGAATGGGTCTAATTTAGATGTCTAAAATTAAACAGTTGTTCGACATTGACTATGTTGTTACGTTACACTTTGGGGATCGGGAAGAGTAAAACCCTTCCATTAAGATTGCTCCATTCAGAAGCAGTTTTCCGTTTTTTTTTTCTAAGTGCAAAGGGATTTTGATATATATCTTCCATTTAATCAAGAGAACACGTGACATGTTGACTGTGGTGTCCACCTACCAGGTAAAAATGCCAAGGTTTCCTTCTCTGGTGAGGTGTAGTCCCATGACATTACATTTTTTGCCTTCAGAACTTTTCCTCTTTTCGCTGTCCACTCCCTAAAATGTGTACAGTCACATAAATATTTTAATTCCTTTTTAATATCTTAAATTCAAACAGAACAGGTTCCACTTGCGATAACTATGCTTTCAGGAAGAGGGTTACTTAGAGATCAGACACAGGGAGAAATCCATGACAAAAGATGTACAGTCTTTGGGAACTCTACTGGGTCCAGAGTTTTCTTGAGCAGCAGATGAACTGATGCAGAAAAATGAAGTCTTGAAGCACTGGTTGGCTCTGCCTGTATGAAGGAAAAGTGGGGAGCAATAGAAGAAATTTGGTTGCATCTTTGACCATATGCTAAATATTTTCAGATTATTCTTCTCTGCTTGTGAAATTGATACAACTATTTTATATATTAATGTGAACTAACATATCCTAGATATTCTTGTTACAGTTATTGAATATTCTGTGTTCTATACATCCCTGCCATATAGAATGATAGAGTTTATATCTCATAGAGATGAGTTGCAAAATAACACTTGAAAATGACTTTTTAAGCTTAGAAGCTTCCCCCATTTTTTTGTGAGTTGGGTGTTTCATGTTTGTGTATGGTATCAGGCAGTTTAAAGAGGTTTGGGTCATGTCAAATTCTGCTGTGTTTTGTAAATTAAGATCTATGTCTCATACAGACTCAAGAAAGGTCTACCTTCCTTATATATGTCTGCATCGTGGACTTACGTCTGCATTAGTGATCTATTGCAAAAGTAAAATGAATACACTGCCCAACTAGTAGTATTTTGAATCTTTGAACAATTGGCATATTCTGTGGAAAGACTACAGAGAGAACATTAAACAGTCTTCACCCATTTTTTAAAGACCTTTGTTCTACTGAAAATGATGAGAGCTTGAGAATACCAAATTTCCTTAAGTACAGTACATATTTCACTTAGAACACTGAATGCTGTTTTTTGAAAACAAGCCACAATTACAAATTTAAAAAATTGTGAACATTTGAAAATTTGAGACTTACCTAAAAGAGAAAGAATTGCCAGAAACTTGCAAAGATACCAAATATAAAAAAATTACCTTCATCTCTTGTATTTTCTCATAAGGCAGTCAATAAATATAAAGCAAGTTCTCACTTCCATTCGAACTGCTTCCCAGGAACAGTGGCTGTAATGTTTATCTTCTAGAAAGTTGGTGATTCTTCGGAAGTACTTTTTCACACTGAGAGTAGTGCTGTTTAGGACCCCTGTTCGGGAGCTGTTTTTTCCTTTAGATAACTCTTCTACCAAGCATGTCTGCAGTTCTTCAATTTGCTGATGAATTCCATTTTGGAATTTCTCAGTACAGCTTGTATTCCAAGCACTTTTAGGAAGGTTTTTGCTAAATAGATGGAAGATATGTTGGAGGAGCTCATGTATCATCATTGTGGCATTCCTCTGCCTAACTTTGGTAATCTCCATGGGGAATTTAAAATCAGTTCTTTCTCCAAGACATTGCTGAGGAAAATTTGCACCCATTCCACACAGAAAGTTCATGTTCTGGTAGTTCACTTTGCTTCCTTGGAAAAGGCAGAGTGGATGAGAAATTTTGATATACAGTGCCAGTATAATGTAAACTGTCAGTAACGATCTCTGAACTAGGATGGACATGCTGATGATCCAGTCAGTTTTAATTTCCTTGTCTTCACATAGATCTGTAAGCTTGTATTTTCTTGAATGTCTTTTCTGTGTTCATATGCCTTTCCATGACTCTGAATTTATTTCTCCTGAATGAGACATCAGCTATTACTTATGTTCTATAAACTGAGTTTTTATAAACTGTGGTAATGCCAAAGATTTCATGTTGCTTTCATTTTCTCTTCTTGGTTGGAAAGGTTTGCTCATTTACCAAGGGTGGAAAAAAAAAAAAAAAAAAAGGAAACAATCTGAACAATCTGTTCTGGACACCAACAGATTAACAGATTAGAATCTGTTCATCATCTCATATGGTAACTACAACAGGCAGTCTTGCTTTATGCTGAGAAGTTTTTTACTGTTATGCTTAAATCGGAGAAGAGTATGAAAAAAGAATTGTATCCCCAACTGAGGAGAACATACCAGATTGTGTCTTTATAAATAAGGGAATCACCCCACATTCTTTAGCTGATAAGCAGGACACAGGAATATGCAGAGGGGAGGACTGAGTGGAGCCATGGGTGAGTGGGACAAAAAAGCATATGCCAGGAGTTGGGTGCCCTTACAAAGGAGGGAGCTCCCCATTCTTTGGCAAGGAGGACAAAGGAGTCAGTTGAGCTCAGGTGAGAACAGGAGGAAGGAGACAGGGAGTTTGGTGTAGGCGGGCCAGGAAGTCTGTTACTTCTGAGTACCTTGGCCAAAGGGGAAAAGAAGAGGACATCCCTCACTCAGGAAATTAGGATAAGAGGGGGCTGAGTCCTCCAGCAACGTGAGACACCCCACAAGGGTATGCCTGGAGGACTCTTCCTTTATTCAAATAAAGTTTTAGGACTCCTCTGTCTCCTTTTTGGACATTCGGTTCTTGACAGCGAGATTTTCTGCACACAGCTAACAGATGTTCAGTTGTCCACCCCAAACAAGATATAATTTTACTGATTTAAGAATAAACTTTTTTTTTTCTTGGACAAATTGTTTTGTTTGGGAACATACTGAAATTTTATTAACAGAAGAACCCTTTGCTGGCATAAGTATATAGACTCCACTAGGGAATTTCCTGCTATTGCTGTGTTGGCAACAAAACAACAACAAGAAGAAAAAAAGTAGATATATACACAGCTTTTAAGACAGAAATCTTTTTGCTCTGGTCTTTGGTAGTTTCCTGCGTAGAGGATCTTTCTTTAGAATCTGGTCACTAAACCAGTCTGGCTAGAGTGTAATGTCTGTTAAGGAAAACATACTTTTATATAAAGAAAAAAACTTCATTCCAATTTAAGACCAAGAAATTCCTCTTGTGAAGACAAACTCCTAAGGAGACAAAATTTACTCTTGTTGATAATAGAATGTCTCATCTTCAGAAACACCCCAGCCAGTTTTATAACAGAATAGATCTCTCCGTTTTTGTTTCTTGTACTTTGGTGAACATTAAGTTTTTGGACCTGCTTGTAGTAGGATTATAGGTTGCCCTCAGTGTGTTAAAGTGTCCAAAACAGTTCCAGCCTTGTCCTGATCCGCTGTCGGGGGAGGTTTCAATACGATGCAAAGAGCGAGATTAAGATGCAAATGGGTTCAAATGCCCTGCAACCTTGTAAGCTCTATTCTAATAATCATGATAGGATAGAGAGAAGAAGTAGGGAAAAAGAAAGATAAGCAAGCAAATGGGAGAGATTCAGCAAGATTAGATACACCACTACCAGTCCAGCTAGGATTCGCTGTCCCTGTCTCAGTGCAGGTGATGATCTCTTGAAGAATAGTTAAAAAGAAGCCGCTACAAGGGAGGAATATGCAGTCCTTTTATTGTCCCAGTTCAGGAAGAGTCCACCCACTTTCTTCAAGTTTTCTAGTACATGTTGTTCATGTTGTATGTGCTGTGTGCTCTGGTGTTCCTCTTCACCCAACTTGAGTGCAAGCATGGCTTTGTAGGCACTATTGACAATGTCATTGTTCAGCCCTCGTCCTGGTATCACGGTCTTCCCAGGGACAGGATGCTAAGGTAAATGGTGCAGCAACAATTTTGAGACAAACACAATCCAAAGCAGTCTCTCACAAGCCTGCTGTGGCAGCAGTTCTGAGGTACTGCTGCTTAAGTATTTGGGACTAGCAAATCCCATGCACCTAGATGCTGCTGTGTTGCTTTGTCCAAAACCAGACATTTAACTGGATTTTGTAAGGATAATGTTATATACAATATTATAACTATCTTTTAATTCAAAAAGAAGAATTGAATATTAAGAGGAACAGAATTTTCAAGGAGTTTGGTAGAAAGATTTGCTGGGAATCTTTAAGAACTGCTGAACTTATATGTGAAATAAAGTGATTTGCTCGCTGATCTATATGGAGTTTAGAAACCTGGGGGGCATTCCCAATTCAGCTTGTGTAATTGCATAGATATTTCAAAGAGAGTTTGAAAAATGTTGAATGTTTGATGTAAGGTGCAAGGGAACCACAGGATGCTCTTGAGATTAGAAAATATTTTTTAAAATAATGTTAAAACTTGTGAGGACCTTTTTTAAGGCCATAGATTGTAAGATTGTTGTTGGTAAACATTTTCTTTATCAAGCCACATGATAGCATTTCTACAGTGGGACTCCTGCTAGCAAGATTCCTGTAGTGATTCCTTTTGTTTTGCTAATTTTGATGGTAGTGCAGAAGTGACATGGTGCCATTATCATAATTTATTCATCCCTGGAGATTTTCAGAGAGGCTGATTTATGAATTAAAATGTGGGAAGGATGGGTTTGAAATCCTGGAAAGAGACTATGGTGTAATTAACGCATTGATATGTCACAGATATGTCGTTTGTTGAGAAACAAAATTACTTTCACCCCTTTGTTTAGGAAACAAAGTCTGGTCTATGTTCAATGTATCTGTTTGTATTGTTAGTCACAGATAAGATAGGTACAACTTTTAGTATATAAGGGATCTTAAACTTAATTGGAAGCATTGTTTTTTTATATATATATTTCCATTTTCTTGAAATCTGTGCTCAAGTCCAAGTGATTTAAGCTAATCTGTAATCAGGATGTAGTGTTAAGATCAGAGCATCTACTTGTAATTTAGTATAGTAAAAGATTCTAAATTTTTGATTGACTTAAATAACTTTTAAACCAATCAATAACAAAAGTAAGTATGATTAGAGTCACTCACATGCCACTTAAACATAAAAAAATATAAAAGGTGAACTAAGGAGAGAAGAAATTGGAGGAAACAAGTTAGAGAGAAGACTCTATTGTAACTTTTTGTTCCGCCGACAAGTTGAACTCCTGTAGCAGAGAATTTTCTGTGTGGACATCTGAAACCTGCTTTGTAAATGTTAATTTTGAATAAATCATGCTATTCATGAGCTCGACTACTTGTTTTGAGGGCGATTGGACCTACAGTCAACAGACTGTTCATGAATCCAGTGCTGCCAGAATCGTACCTATAGTAATCACAGTATTAGATATCCCTATTCAGAGATAAGTCCATCTACCCCCAGTCCGTCTAACTTCTGAGGATCAGCTGGAACACAAGGGGATTCATCGTTTATTAAATTTGCCCCTCTTCAAACCACAACAAGGTTGTACTGTTTGTCTGTCTCACAGCTCTGGAAGCACATCAGACACAAAAGGTAATCTTTCTCTTTCTCTCTAAAAAACAAATTAACAATTTTCTCTCTGCTTTTGTTTCCTGAACTAGCTAATCAGCATAGAACTGGTAGTATCACTATTACAGAGAGAAGGCCAGAATAGCGTGACTACTGACATGAGAGCTAGACCTCTTTTTTCATCATAGGCAGCTTTCAGATCACCTAAATGATATTTTTATTCTTAGAGTATCGCCTCTTACTAATGCCTCATAGTAGGGCCCCATAATAAAACCACTGTATTTTCTTAGCTTTTGGAATGACTGTCAGTTTGATGGCTCTCTTCCTTCAGACTTATTAAAGAGGAGATGTGTCATTAAGAGCATTCATTAAGTCATTAAGTTTCAGACGCTTGAATCCTGCAGAAAACTGTCAGAGATGATCACAAGATCCTTTCTTATTACGATATCCACAAATCCCATTTTGTGGGAGAGGAAATCATTGACTGTCTTCTAAATCAGCCCAGTTTCTTATTTCTGGTACTTGATGCTAAGACTGTCTGCAGAATGTAGGACAGCAAAACCTTTGAAAACCAACATGATAAAATGTTAAGAAGATTTCTGCCTCTGGAATGCCTGCTATGTCTTCTATCTTGAGTCCAGATACAAATCAGTCTGTGTTGTATGTTATGTTGTATATGCAATAATATTTTGCTTGACTGTATATGCATGCAGTTTATTTACAGTAATTCTGTTGGGCTACTCTATGTCATCAATAATTACAAATAGTAAAGTTATAGTATTTGTAATCACCTCCCCTTGGATTGATGCAGCTGTCTATCACGGTCTTTTGATTTAACAAGCTGCTGAAAAATCATCTTTATTTTAATGTGGCTATTAGCCTATGAGAAATATCTTGAACTGTACAGCATGAAAGCTGTTGACTAAATATGTAGTTTTGCTCAACTGTAATCAGTTGAAAACTAACTATGCAAGCCAGGTTTGTCTGTAATTTTTAAAAGTTTTGTTAACGAGCTAATGAAACCTGGCTTTTGACCTCCTTCAATTCAATTACCCCAATTCCTCCTTTTCATGTTATATCAAAGGTTTTTAGGAGGTAAGGCAGAGGACACCCTGCAATTAACTTTGCATGTGTGCTTGGTCATCAACTGTTCCCTCAGTGAGACCAGTAGGCTGCATCGCATCTCTTGTCCAGTTGTAAACTTTTGGGGTTAGTAATTATTTTGAGATTTGCACTGCTCTGTCAAATCTTGTTGAAGGTGGATGATAGTTTGAAAGGTTACTGTAGGGAGCAACACAGACAGTTGAACTGTTTAGCCTCCCTTTTCCTATTTTTTAATAAATTAGTTAAGAAATATTATATATTTTACCTTAAAAGTTAATAGCACACATATATGCTGCTGTCAAGGAATAGCTGCCATGAGCTTTTTGTGGGACCATCTGAAAGAAAGCAAAGGCAGGGAGTATTGATGTTCACTTGGTTTGACGAAAACTTCTGATTTACTTCTTTATTTATTTATTTGTGAGGTATATGTTAGGGTTTCAGGTTAGCTTCATTCACCATCTGAAAAGATGGTCACATCATGGAGATGGTCACATCATGAAGATAGTCATGTCGTGAAGATAGTCATCATCAGCTAAAGAACTGGCTAACAGTTGAATGTTAATTGGAGGCAGATAGACAATTCTTTCTGTTGTTGATGGATTATCAAATAGCAAAGTTACTGTGGGGTGAAGGCTCTGGTTAACAGCATGTAACTCCATGCAGAAATATTTGCATGTGTTCCTTTTTTACTGTATCCGTAGGAATGTTTGTGGATGCAATCCATCCTCACACTGCACATCTGAAATAAATAGATCAGTTGCCCTGCTTAAACTGAAGTTCCCCTATGAATCAAGTGACATTAGGTTCATTTTGTATGAAGTTTGTGACTGGATAGTTAAAGATTGCATGCAGTACATGTTTTTCTAATTGGGATTTTTTATCTGCAGAAGTCTCTAGATGTTCTAGGTGTCTCTGCTTGAGCTGGGGGGTTGGACTCGATGATCTCTAGATGTCCCTTCCAACCTCAACCATTGTGTGATTCTGTGATCCTGTGAAGTCTGTTTGTGAAACAGATAGGATTGTTTCATAAACACTTCATCAGTATTTCCTGAGTAAGAGGTTGTCTGAAACATATGGGAGGAATGAAGCTGCTGAAGGAATCAGTGAATGGGGCACGTGGTATTTCATGCAGTGCAGTTAAGTGTTCTAGGCTTTGTGCTGCCATTGCTTATTTTGAAATTGCTCAGCACACACAATAGACAGTAGAGCAAGCTGCAGCATTTTGGACAGCAACTGAAAACAGAAGTTGTTGATGTGCCAAAACTGTGAACCTGTTCATCACAAAGCTTCTTGCAAAGCATATAAAAGTCCCAACTTTAAAACCTTTACTAGAATATGGTTTCTGTCTGGACTCCTGCAATTAGAGGCAAAGAGAGTTACTATGTGTCATTGGCAAACTGCCACAAGAAGTTGCAGTACTACAGAATCATAGAATCATTATGGTTGGAAGAGACCTTCAAGATCATTGAGTCCTCCAACCTTTGACATCATGTAAATATTTCATAGGTGCACAGTGACTGATATTCATGAAAAAAATCTCATTCCTTGGCTTCATTCTAGTCTTTCTGCTATGTTCAGGGTGGATCAGATCCAGAAAAGGTAATATGCTAGGATTTAATACATCTCTCCACTGTTGAGAATGAGTGTGAAACACTGCAGAAATAAGGAAATTCCTCTACAGTAATTCAGTAGAAAGTTTTGCAACCATTCCTCAGAAAATAAATCTGCAAAACTGCTTGGAGTAATGATAGTCTCTACCGATTATTAGCGGTGAAGAAAAGATAAGATCCTCACTACAAGGCCTGCAACTATGCCCCTATCATACATGCTTTGCTAATGTGCTGGAAGATGCTTTAAACAAAGGATTATTCAGTGTTGGATTGGCTGTATGGATATATATCTGGACAGCATGCTGGAGTGCATGCTGAGCACTGCAAGCAGAGATTCATTTGACCCCAAAGCCCAATTATTTTTACCAGCAAGGTTAGCAGGATTATAGAGACTAACCAGTGACTTGGCCAGTGGACCCTACACAGTGAACTGAATGAGTCCTCTTTACATCCTTTCTTCTCTATTGACAGAAGAATAACCTGACCTGGGGACCCTAAAAGTTAAATCCTTTTCTGAAGCTTCTTTCTTAATGAACTACTGAATGCTACTGTTGTTCTTATAGAGATTACAGTAGAATCTAAGCACTAATGATGGAAGAGATCACTCAATCTGATCATAGTACTTTACTGTCAGACTTAAAGCACAGTGATATACTGAAGGGTCTAAAAGTCTTCTTATTTTGAGTATTGCCTTGGGCTAGTGTATGTAGCAAGGTTTATCCACCATGCAAGTCCAAGACTACAAGGTAGCGCAAAGAGAACCTCTGGGATACATCACCTTTTTAATAAGCACACATCAACATTTACTGCCTCTGATGCTATGTTGTGTTAGAATAACAAACCATAAATGTTTTAGATTCTGGATAATCTAAGGATAAGAGAAAAGCATTACTTTATTTCAGTCGGTAGAGCTGAAAAAGCAGAAGTCCCTGTTATGCTCTTTAATTATTACATTGTTTTTTCAAACACAACAACAATTCTGGCTATCCTGGGTTTCTGAACTGAGGCCAATGCTTCTGGGTTTTGAAAGCCTTGATTTGAAGCAAGAATCATATCTTCTACTGTGCAGATGGGGTCATATCCATCATTATGTTGTATATTATACAGTAGAATGAGTGAAATGGGACGTGTATTTTTTATGAAAGTGAAATTTCTCTCTTTAAATACCTGTCTGAAATAAGAATATAAATCATTTTAACCTGATTCTGAGTCTTTCCTGAGTCTTTCCTGAGTCCTGAGACCTGAGTCTTTCTTCAAGACTGCCAGCATGTTTTTGTAACAACTGAGAACATCCAGTTCAAACTGTACTGCTTCTGGTGTAAACAAGAGCAGGATTTCAGCTTGTGGACAGGGAAGAATGCAGCTAGCAGTGAGAGTGTGGTCAACAGACTCAGCCGTTTGTGCAGCAGTTTCTGGACTCTCTTCCGTGATCCACATTGGAGGCTATGGGGGTTTTCTTGGAATACTTAGAGGGACAGAGGGTGCTTGTTGCTGACTGTTAGACAGAGCTAGTTAAGGACAGCTAAAGACCTTAACTTCTCCTGAAAACCTCTAGTGTCATCATCTACTGCTAACAAGCTCTATTGGTTGCCCCAGATCAAAGGGAATGGGGGCCTTAGATCCAGGTGACCCTTGATCAGGGAACATCAAGCCCCCGTTTAACCAGTTTTAGGGAGAGGCCTATGTAAAAGCCAGGGCTACCACACAGCCAACAGGATTGATTTGTGCAAAGAATCATAGAATCATTGTGGCTGAAAAAGACCTGCAAGACCATCGAGGCCAACCAAAAGCGCTTCAACACCATCCATGCTAAACCAGCTGAAGGCAGAAAAGGATCTGAGAGTGTTCATCAAGAGCTGGCTGAGCATGAGTCAACAGTGTACCCAGGTGCACAAGAAGGCCAATGGCCTCCTGGCTTGTATCAGGAACAGTGTAGCCAGCAGGACCAAGGAACTGATCCTTCTGCTGTACTTGGCACTGGTGAGGCCATGCTTCTAATACTGTGCCCCTCAATTTTGGGCCCCTCACAGGAAATATTATTGAGGTGCTGGGGCGTGTCCAAAAAAGGGCAATGAAGCTGGTGAAGGGTCTGGAGCACAAATGTTATGAGGAGCAGCTGAGGAAGATGGGGTTATTTAGTTTGGAGGAGACTCAAGGGAGACCTTACTGCTCTCTGGAAATACCTGAACAGAGGTTGTAGTGAGACAAGGGATGATCTCTTCTCCAAAATAACTACCAACAGGACCAGAGGAAAAGGCCTCAAGTTGTGCCTTCACCATAGTGTCCTTCTTTTCTGTGTCTATGTAAGAAGAAGTATCTATGAACCGTATTTTGTTTTGTATTATTAATTAAGGAGTTATTTGTTTTTTACAAGTCTCATAGAATATGTTGAAAATGAATCATACAGTATTGCACAGAAATAATTCCTAAGTTCTGCAGAATTTTATAGGAGTTATTGTCATTCTTCATCTATTTTAGGGAGCAGAATACTGTAGAAAAAAGGAGCTCTAATTTTGTGTCTTATTTTAGCAAAATATGTAAAATATGGTTTTAACAGTCAGTCTGACTGAAAAATAAGAATTATGGCATTAGAGCCTTACACATGCTCAGCAGAAAAGGATCTGGGTTTGTTGGTTGATAGCTGAACATGAGCCAGCAGTGGGCCCAGGTGGCCAAGAAGGCCAACAGCAGCCTGGTCTTACACACATACACATATAAGAGACTATTATCATCAGTAAATGTAAACAGCTAATAGTTGATGAAGTAGCTAGTGGCTATTTCAATTAAACTTTTGGTTTTGATTAAAGCCCTAAAGAGCAGCCACTTCATTCTGTGCCTTATTCAAGCTAAATTACAAGTCCTAAATAAACACTGAAGTGCAAAAACTACATTATTAACATGAAGTGGATTCTCCTCATGCTCTTGTGTTGCCTTGAAGCATGTTCCCTACTCTCTCTTAGCAGAAAACCCATGCAAATTTTCCTGGACTGCTTTCACTTTAGTCTCAAAGAGGAAAGAATAGCCTGTCCTTCATCATGTGGCTCAGAGGAGTACCTGATTTTCAGCTAAGAGCCACATAGACATCTTAGACTTGGATCATTCAGAGGTTTAAGTTAATGGGAAAGTTCTGGCCACAGTCTACAGGTTCTAAAAACATCTACTTTACTGCTCAGACAATAAAGTTATGGCAGTCAATGATAGGATGGCCACTGCCCCGCCCTGAAACTGGACTGAATCACTAAGCCTTTGTAGAAACTCACCTGTAAACTTCAGTACATTGCAGACTAACTGTGTTTTAATCAGACACACAGTAAACCTGTCTATTCATCAAGACATTTTCTGAAACCCTTTTTTTAAAATTATTGTAAATATCCAATCTGACAATCTGAGTATTAACTTTCTCTAACTCAAAACCAGCTGAAACCTGTAGAAAAGCACACAAATCCCATTAAGGGATTTAAATCTCATTAAGGTGTACCATAACATTTTATAGATTTGTCATGTGTGGTTCTACACTATCCATACAATGGGCCATTTTGCCAACTCCAACAAGTACATGAGACAACAGGGGTAGCCAGTACATTATGTGGACATACATATATATGCGCGGCCCTGCATAAGCAAATGCACTTTCTTTTTTTCTCCAGTTTGATAACCAGTATGACAACGATCACATCTGCCACAAGCATATTTCAGATCAAAAAGATGAAAAGTTGGAAGTATTGTCTAGTAGTTTCTCAGTGCCTCTTTTAAAGCCATTGATTCCACTTCCTTAAGCAAACTTCTACTCTAAACAGAAAACATAGTCCCTCCCTCCTCTTTGTTTTCTGCAAATTGTATGTTGGAAAAAAAGAAGGAACTTACGTTTAATGAAAGTCATTTCTAATATAAAGTGGTGTTTATACACAGGTGTTTATACACACTTGCAACCGAGAACTAAACTGCAAAGATTAAATTAAAAATTGGATTTTTCAGTCTTGTAAATTTCCTTGATCTCTTGTTCAGCCGGGGAAGAGGATAGCATAAGCGAAAGGTCTGCTTGGAAGTAGAAAGATGGAATAGACGATACAAGGAACACATGAGATAGCTTTGATGAGATTAGCCATGGACACTTCAGTGAATCACAGTGTGTGCCATTATCATTTCAGATCTCTCAAACTCTTAAAGCATGTGGCAAACTCCCTTTAATTTAGGGACCTATGGACAATGCAATTTGAAACCATGACAGATAATGTGATGATGCCTGCAGTTTTCATTGTCTCTCTCTCTCTCTTTTTTTTTTTTTTTTTTTTTTTTTTTTTGTCTTCATAGTCGAAGTTCTTCCAGTTCTCAATAAAGTCTAAAAGCTCTTATTGGTCTCAGCTGTGGTTAGCACACTGGCTTGCACAGTTACAAAACCACACTTTCTCTAAGTACATATAGTACCTCTTCTTTCAGTTATAAAGCCTTGTGACCTGGTACCTCCTTCCACCACTAATAAGACACAGCCTTTATGAGTACATATGCGTGACTTACCTTCCCAGCTGCTCTTAAAAACATTGTTCTTGTAGGCTGCTAGTATATTTACAGAGGACTGTGTGCTTGAGTTTGCTTACTATAGTACAAGCAGCAAAAGAACAAATTCCTCAGCCATGCTCTACCAGAAAAACCTTTTGTCTTTATGGATGCAGTCCTCACCATGGCAGTATATGATTCTTAGACTTTTGCAGTGCACTTATTACAGAATTTGTTGCAGAAGAGAACTGATATTTTTCTTTCTTTAAAAACATGTGAAGAGAGCAGTTGAAAAAAGTAAGGAAATTCTAATAGCTTTGAAAGGAAAAGATAAAGAATAACTACATGGTGATACTCCACAGTAATAGTCTTCTCTCTCCTTCCCTTTGTTCCATTTCAGACTCCAGCCTTTTTCTGGAGACAAAATTCTGCTTATGCTGCAATCAGTGACTTCAAGAGAGTTTTAATTTTTTCTTTTACCTTCTGAGCACCCTCCTGTGACAGAAGAATAAGAACAAGATCTGGTTGAAGTATAAGGCACCACACAAATACAAACTGTACTTTGATTTTAAAAGCATTTAAAAGTAGATCTTACTAGACAAACAAATTTAAATATGCTTTCTTACCCATGCCTACATACTCCAAATATCCGCACAATTCCTAGACAAAAGCCTAAAGCTGGACTTTAAAGCTGGATCAAAAGAATGCCCAATAAAATCAGTCCAGGTCACCCAAAAAGTAGGGAACAGCAAAACATACATACCAAAAATGGTAGAGATTTGAGTGGCCTCAAAAATGGTAGATTTGAGTGGCCTCAAATCTATAGCCATGGCCTTGCTCTTTCCCTTTGTGTACAGATTAACTTAAGGTTATGTGTTTCTGTGCTCAGCAATACAATTAATTTGCTGGGGGTCAGCGCTCTATCCCCTGAAACTTCAAACACATCTTGCTACTTCTTAAGGTGTCTGGTTTCATGCTCAGAGCAAGCAGTGCAAACATATAGTTACTGGTATAAGTCTAAAATTTTAGTAGGGTCATTTTGTGTTGATGTTTCTCACTTAAGCCTTGATGCTGTAATATCCCTTTTTCCCATACTTTATCTCACAGCCTCAAATCTCACAATATTGTGATGGAACGGGAAGCTTAGACAGAACTGATATGTTTAATTTTTGGCACTTATGATCCCCTACATACTAGGGATCCTGTGTGATAGGCGGGGCTATCTTATTAAAGATCAAGTCAATGATGGTTAAGCTGTTAGGGATCTGCATACAACTACTATGGCTCAAGAGAGACTTGAACATTAGGCTACACATACTTCTTTAGCAAAAACTGACCATGCTTATGGAATATTAAGGGCAAATCACTGCAAGTATATCTGCATGACAACAGGAAATTTTATGGCAGTGAATCAGCAGCTACTCTTATGGTGCCTCAAACCTTCACAACACACATCTCAGCAACGCAGCAACACTAGACAAAAATTTGGAAATGCTTTCCCCTATTTTTTTTCTCCATAAGGAGTTTCTTCCCTTTACATTCTTTCCTTTGTTCCAAATTACCCTCTTAATTTTCCTTTTACATTTCTCCTTCCTGCCTTTCTCCAAATTTCGACTTAATGTTCCTTGTACTTGTGTCCAGGAACTGCAACAAGCTTGGATCTCAGTGCTAACTAAACAGCAATGTAGAAAGCAGAGGAGGTGCTAAAGCAAGGGTTGCTGACTGTGTTTTGTTTTGCCTCTACTGTGTTTCTAATCCCAGGTTCAGCTCAGGAAAACAATCAGGGAAATACACAATGAAACTATTACACATCGAAACTGTTACACATCTAATTTATTTCTGTTTTTGCTTTTTCCTTTTTTTCTTCGTATTCACACAGGTTCAATTATTAAATTATGGCATGTAAATGGAATTGTATAAATTAGAGAAATGTTCTTCTTGCATATTTCCTGTTTTAAGAACAGGACAATATATTACAAGTCATGCTGATGATAGAAAGGTCAGAACCTACTACCCAATTCTTCACTTGCATACTCTAAAACAAAACAGTTAATTCCAGTTCAGGCAGAGCCAGACATATGCCGAGTTCTTGAGAGTTCAGGGTTAAGCATGCTTTCTTTTATTAGGCATGCTTAAGTCAGCATAAGAAGCTGTGGCATTTGTAATATACATATTTGAAGAATATGATGACTGTAAGAGAACATGATAATTAAAAGAAAAAAACTTCAAGTACTGCCTACATCAGTTTTAAATTTAATCCTGAATTACATTAACATAAATATATGAGGTCTTGAAAGTTACTGCATGTATAATAAGTATGTAAGAAGGATGGTGATATTCTGTAGTTTTTATAAACTACAATATTAAAGACCAGATATAAATTAATGAAGTGGATTACATCTACAGAATGTTATGTAGATGATATGCACCTATTCTGTCCTATGGAGAGATAAGAGAGTCCTATTGTATTACACAGAGGTTCCTCAAAGTTCACACATCTGATGTAACCACACATTTTTCAAAAGAAAAGCCAGAACTGGGAGCTGGTGTTATTTAGTTTAGAGAAAAGGAGGCTCAGAGGAGACCATATTACTCTCTACAGCTACCTGAAAGGAGGTTGTAGTGAAGTGGAGGTTGGTCTCTTCTCCAAAATAACTACCAATAGGACAAAAGGAAATGGCCTCAATCTGAGTCAGGGAAGGTTCTGGTTACATATTAGGAAAAAATTTCTACACAGAAAGAGTGGTGAAGCATTGGAACAGGCTGCCCAGGGAAGTGGGGGAGTCACTGTCCCTGACAGGGTTCAAGAAACATGTGGACGTTGGGGTTATTGTGACAAAAGTGCAGGACCTGGCACTTCGTCATGTTGAACATCATACAGTTGATCTCAGCCCGTTGATCCAGCCTGTCAAGATCCCTCTGTAGAGCCTTCCATGGCATGGGAGGTGTTCATGGCATGGGAGATATCTGGTGTTTGTTCCATGACCCTGATTTCTGCCAGTCTTTCTGTGCATTGAGAACATTCTCACTTGTGTGCATGCAATATTAGCAACAATGTCTTGAGTGACAAGTAGTTTTTCTCGTGTTTGGAAGTGAGTATGGAAGGGATAATAGGGGTTGGAAGTTTATACAGAAACAGGGCAAGTCTATAACAAGTTTTTTTTAGGTGGCTTTACTCTCAGCTTCTACCACTGTTCTTTTATTCAACAGTCTCACAAAGCCCAGAGCTATCTGGAAGTGCTGAAACATGGGAATGTATCTCAGGCCCTCTATTCAGAGTTTCACTCATCTGTGAAAGCTTTGATGATCTACACACAGAGAGCTGAAAGTTTCTAAGAACAGAAAAATATCCAAGCGCAGAGAGAAGTAGGCCCAGGAAGAGACCCCAGCATGCAACAAGCCCCAGAGGTTTATCTGCCTTTCATTTTCCCTGTGCCTATAGTGTGAGTGCCTGAAACAAAGGACATCAGGGTGTTTGTTGACAAGACATATGTCAAGAACGGACTTTAATTTACTTTGTCCCACCTTCATATAACACAGACCATTGCTTTGGTTCTTACGTAACTAGGCCGAGGTGTTCGCTACTTGTGCCAGCTAACCTCCAACTGTAATAGTGCAAGGAGCAACCCATTAAATCATTTCGGGTGTCCTAGTGTGCATTAGCCCTGTGTTCATTTTATGTTTTCACAATGAGCACAACATTTTCAGACAGGATATATTTTAACAAAAAAAAAAAAAAAAAAGCTTGTTGATTGTAGACTTTTTCATTTTAAGACAGTTTTACTCTAATACTCCAGGAAAAACAAATATGTCCAAAACCTGGAGAAAATTTGCAGTTTATATTTAGTGAGAAAAAAATATGTTACTGTTGTATGTTGTATGCACTTAAAATTGTACTTCAGGACTTTCAAGAATGCTTTTTAGTACCAC
Organism: Tinamus guttatus; assembly: GCF_059628265.1. Lineage (NCBI taxonomy): Eukaryota > Metazoa > Chordata > Aves > Tinamiformes > Tinamidae > Tinamus > Tinamus guttatus. Next base: position 457,003 of record NW_028288812.1, on the reverse strand, counting down.
AATTGTACTGAGTTTTTTTTAGCTTATTCTTCCAACATATCAGAGGAATACTTATAAGGTGACTAAGAACTGAGTAAGAATTACACAGTGCTGGATGTTTGACAGGTAAAACGTCTGGTTTTCCCCTGGCATGAACCATGTTTCTTAGTAGAAGCAGCGTGTTCTGAGATTAACTCAAAAAAGAGAAAATATCTGCTGGCATGAAAAACAAAAAAGAAAAAAAAGGAAAACGAATCAGTAAAACACAAACACAAAATAGGAATTTAGATTTTTCTTCCTTTTCAATACTTCTTCCACACAGATTCTACACAGATATCTTCTGCTTCCTATCCTGTTAACTTTTAACCTGTCGTCATTATAGTGAGAACTAGCTTTCTCATTCCCAGTGCTTCAGCAAGTCAGCAAGATTGTGAGCCTGAGAAAATTTGAGTCCATTTGCTAAGACAGAGTTCTTCAGTGTGCAGCAGAATCATGACTGTGCTGGACTGGATTTTTTCCTGTAACATAAAGCTAAATAAATAGAAAAATAGAAAGTAAGAAAGCAGTTGCTTCAGTGGTATCCTATGAATGATGCTCCTGTGTGCTTTTTATAAAGAGCAGTAAAGAATCCCATACCTGTCAATAGAAAGCATTTTAGAACAATATGACTCTCTTAATGGTCACAAACTTCAAATGTTAGTCTGAATGCTTCTGAGACATTTTAGTTCATTCTTCAGGGAATTACTTAAAAGAAGTCATTTGATATTAAGAGAACTTTATATATGCTATCCCTAAGGAGAAAAACTCAAGCCTTTCTTCCTCTCCGAGGAAAACCTTTTTTTCATATTCTTTTTTTCTAAGTATCATTGCTGCTTCCTAACAACTCAGGGACATAAATACTGAATGCCTGCGTATGTTCAGAGAACTGAGTCCAGCTAGGCACAACATACCTTTTTCAAAACTCTTGCCAAAGTGCCATGATATGTGAGAGACTGGAAAGTCACCATATTGCTTTAATTATAAAGGATTATTACCTTGCATTGTAGGAGAACAGAAATTCGCGCCTCAGTCAACATTTCCATATTTAACATATCTTAAGATTCTTGATTTATGACATGAATGTGGCTTCATTATCTTGGTTTCTGGACAGGTTGACTATGCTTTATGACTAAGCTTATAGCAGTGAAAATTCCTTGCATAACTTTGGAATTTTAAACATACTGCAGGGTTGCAATCTTGACAAATACAAACTTTATTCTAGAAATTAAGACTGAGTATTTTACATAATGATCTCAGTTAATCAAGAGGATTAATATAATGAGAAAAAAGAGTTAAGTCAAAGTCTTTGGAAATGGAAAAAGTGATTTTCAGAGCCACATACAATTTCAGATTTCAGCACTCTGTGTAGAACAAAAGGCAAATGTTAAAGCTGGGTCTCTTTCAGTAGTTTTAGTAAAAACCTTAAAAACAGCCCATTCCTGAACTATCTTGACTTCCTGCATTGTCACAGTTTTCTTTCTTCTGTTGAAAAGCTCTTTCTGAATATCTGATAAGCCTTCTGACATTTCCAGCCCTTCTGAAGTCATGTATCATCAGAACTGCTTGCAGATATATAATTATAATGAATAAAGAAATCAACATACTAGCCTTGTGGTTAGCCAGTTTCAGTTTACACGTACAAAAAACTGCAATTAGCCTGGCAGAAACATTATATATTGGCAGAAATCCAAATGAATGTGATGTTTCCGTTTGGTGTACTTTGGCCACATGACCATCCAAGGTGGAAGATCTGCTGCTAGTGAGTCCATAAATCCTGTATTATACTAAACTGGGCCAAAAAGCACAATAAAAACTATCTTGTTGATAATTCTGATATCTGTTATTTTAACTTGATCCAGCATATCCTATTCCATCTCTCACTTTTGCCGCTGAAAATATTTATCTGCAGTTAGTATGTGTGTTAATACTGAATAACAGAGCCTCATGTCCTCTTCAGAGGGTAATGAATAGTAGTAATGTAAAAATGTCTGGCAGTTTTTCTACATTTTTGTTTTGTTTTGTGTTGTTTTATTTTTAAAGTGTATTAAGCTATATTTAACACTGTATGCAAGTTCTTAATACATGCCTAGGTGCAGAATGAGATGATGTAGCCTTTCGACTTTCAAATGTTCCTACTTCAAGGAGCCAGAATAGATAGAACATTTTGGTGGACGGTGCAAAACAGGTAAAGCAAGTGAGAGAAAAATTGTTTCCATTTAATACGTAGTGGGAGATGGCCAGAGGTAGTCAGGGATGTACAGAGAAATAAAATGATTCACTACACGGAGAGTGCAGAAGTTCAGGAATCAAAAGCATTTGAAAACATAAATCACAAAATAATCTTTTCTCTGCACTATGGTAACTGTGTTTCAGTACTGCTTGTTTTTTTTTTCCAGAGACAAATCCATTACATACGAAAGAAGCACTTCAATTCTTTGCAATGCTTTCTTTTTCTCCTAAGTTTATTGTACTTCCTAATGCTCTGATAACTTCTATACAAGACTGATAGTATAATGAAGGTGGACCTTTACCATCAGCCCAGTTATTCTTTTTGTGTTCCTTTTTTTTTTTTTTTTTGTCTCTACCCTATTCGTATTTTCTAGGTTCCCATCAATGTCATTTTGCATAGCTTAGTGGAAATTTCTGACTTCTTTGATCCCTTCTGGGATGTAATTCATTGTTGAAAATACTTGCAATTTTGGTAAAAAAAAATGTGGTGATGTGGTGATGAAGGGAAGATCAGCTGCTACTTCTCTCCCCGGAATAAACATTGGCTAGGTGAATCTGAAACACGCATTTCTGGATTTTACCAAGGTGGCTTTATAAGCACTTAGCTTCAATATGCACTTCCAGGGGATAACTAGGGTATCCTAGATCTGCAACTTTGTATTAATCACAGTGGTAGAGTTTGAAGGTAGATGTCTCATTTGTGACTAGTCTGTCCTGACCAGGTGATAGATTGCTAGACTACCAATAAAACTTAATCGTTTTGGTTTAGCTGTTTTCTCAGGCTAGCCATCTTAGGCTGCTTAGGTAGAGAAAGATGCTCTGAGAAAGGATGAGGTAGTTCAGGCTTCAATGTTTTCCACATGGATAAGTAGTGTGTCCAGTGTTCAATAAGATTTACTGCTTCCACTCAAAGCTCTTCAAGCGTTTGTTGTCCCTTTTCGCTTTGCAAGAGGATGTATGACTACACTTTCCATCTGAGAAAAAATGTTTTGGCCTTTTGACCATTAAGATGTTCTTGAAATATGACGAGGAGATGCAACATAGATGCTGAAAAGATGTTTATCAATAAAATAAGCTTTTCCTCCTTAATAAGACAAAAGTAGTATGATGTAACAAATGATAAAAGTTAAAACTATCTCGAAACCTATTTCAGAAGGGAAAATCAACCTGGTGCCTCTTACTGTCAGATTCTCCAAACAGTGATTCCTTTTTCTAACTCTTGATGAATTGTGGAAGCTGGTCTCCATGCTTTGTCTTTTTCAGTTTCTTTGCTGTTAATTTTAAATGTATTATTCATGCTTCAGTGATACATATGGACAACTATAGAGCTATAAGAGAGCTCTGTATATTAGTGCTGTGTGTAAAGATTGACTTCCCATCAGTGTCTCTCCTTTGCATCATGGTGTCCTTCTTACTTCAGTAAGTAAGCTGTTGCTAGGCCAAATCTTTTGCTGAATTGGATGAACAATTTAGGGAAAAGTTGTCTCATCTACCTTTGTTAATGCAATCCAGAAGTCTTTAAGTTCGTCTCTTCTACTTCCATATCTACAAGGAAAATACTTTAATACTTCAATGCTTACTATGCCTAAGGCATAGGCATGTCTCTGCATGCATTATGGGGGTGGAGATTAAAATTGTCTCTTTCTGTGACAATTTTGAGCTGAAACTTTGAGTTCGCTGGCTCAGCCAAGCTTTTCGTGCTTTTCCACAAACTTAAGCCTTGTTCTTAACACAAGGCACTGGGTCTGTGCCTGTGGCTTGCGCATGTCACACGGTCATGCGTTTGAGAGCACTGTAGGGCTCTGTCAGGTGCCCTCATCTGTTCTCAAGGAACCCCTCTGAAAAATCTACTTACTGTTTGCTGCAAAATGAAGAAAACATAAAATAGCATCTGGAATATGATTGATCTTCCCTTGTATCCTGGTTGCCCTCTTATTACATTAACTATTCATTATCATATTATTATTATTATTATTATTATTTTCTAATTTGGGCAGTATTTTACTAGAATCTATCTGCCAATGCAAAGAACTATCTACACTGAAAAAGGAAGCAAAATTTGCTTGCTGCATATGCTTTCTGGAACATGAACCCAAAAAATGAAACCCAAATTGTTTCCTAGAAATAATGCTTATCTATTGTTTCATCAAGATGAAATAATACTGCTGCATTTTCTTACACAACAGCAAGGTTTGCCCCCTGCATTTCGAGTGTCTTCACTCTTCCTATCAAGCAGCTTTCTTAGCAGAGCTAATTAATTAAAGCAACAAAATGCCCCTCTTCTCCATTACTAGCTCCTTTTGGTTCCTTGTGGTTCCAAATCTGTTTCCTTGTACTGTGTTGTGAGATGACAGACAATCATTGTTAGGCTATAACTCATATTAACAAGGTACCCAGGGAAAGGCTTTGCTGCCAGACAGAATCTCTCTTGTACTGCATTGTCAGAACTGTGTCATAAAGAACAACAACTTTTATTGTACAAATTATCTGCATATTATGATATATTATGTGTGCCATCACAAAGCTTACATGTATAGCAGGATTATAGAAATATCATATCACTTTGACACTGTTGATGTGAGACCAGAAGTCTTGTGGTTACATATTTACCCTCAAATAATTCTTTTAGGTTGAGAAAATCATGAAGCCAAAGTCCAAATGATTTTGTTTTTACCACAAAGACTTACAGAACACACTCTCCATCAGAACAAATACCACAGGAGTGGGTGCCTGCAAGTGTAAATGGTTGTAGGAATTACCTAAAATAGAAATGTCTTTAGTGTTTTCTGTGGAACAATGGGTTAGTGCAATCCACAGTTACTCATGGATGACTGATTTGTATGACTAAGAAGAAAAAATACTTTCAACAAAGTCAAAAATGAACAAAAAAACCCTGACATATTCAGAGCATTTTAATGACAGTACAGGGTGAGACAGGCTTTACCCATAGTGCTGATACACAGCATTTTTTCCCTCTTTCCGTATCACAGTGAGTCGTATGTCTGAGGAACATCAGGGCAAGATTTGCCCTTTCATAGGCTTAAAAATATACACTGGAAACTTGGATTTTCTTCTCATAATGTAAACACATTGTTTCATAACAAACAAAAGGACGGTCATCCTGACATCTGGAATCAGAGATGCTCAAGGAGGGAATAATCAAAAATTTATTAATCTTTGGTGGTTAAAGGGAAGACAATTAACAGATTCTCTAAATGCCAAAACTCTGTCTGGCTTTGTGGAAAAACAAAAACAAACAAACAAAAACATTTCTCTTTAGAGTCAGATGATCAGCTGAACTGAGAAACTTAGTTTTCCAATAAATGTATACTGTCAACAACATTATGATGAAATAATGGGAATTGTTCCTGCAGTGTCAACTCTAACCAGCTTAAATGCAAAGAACTCAGCACAGTAATAAACATGTACTCAGCAACTGAGACACTTCTGAACAATTTGCTGGATGAGATCAAAAGTTTTAGAAAGTGCCAAAGAATAACTGCATATTAGAAAAATAAACTTGTTTAGTATTTATATGCTTTAAAATTAGCTGCATACCAAGAATGCCTTTCTCTTGTACTTCTGGGACCTCGTAGAGGGTTTATTTTCTTTTGTTTTCGGATGTAATTGTCCCAGAGCCCTATAAAGTGAAGGGAATGTTACTAATACCACTTTTCAAATGAGAGATAAAAACTCAAATAATAATGTAGTCTATCTAGTATATGAGTAGCTACTTGGATAGGAAATTCTGACTAGAAGTGAATTTTCTTATGCTGTATGTTCAGGGTTGATCCAGAAATGACTAGTGTCAGTTATTCCAAGAATAATGCTTATTTGTTCCTGAAACTGTAGGATTTATGTATACATGACAATTTCAATGTTATTTGGAGCAAAGCAGAAGAGAAATGTAAGACTAAAACCAAACTGCTCCCATGCATTTTTAGCCATGAGACAAGAGAAACCTCAACAGTTTCTGGAAGCATTAAAATTGCAAATCATACCAGAAAAGTTTTGTCTAGTTGTTTGTTTACTGAAGCCCAGCAATATTACAATCTTTTGAGTGTTTCATGGACAGATGGTGGGCCAACAAAGACTGTACAAGTTGAAAGCAAAGGTCTAGCTAGCCTAGTAGAGGATGTTTGTAAGAGAACATATGAGAAAAGGACAAAGTGGAATTTCTCAGTTTCCATCAATCTATATCTCAGAGACTCTCTCAGAGGTTTCAGAACACGCTTCATTCCCAGGAACTCAAAATAGAAAGAGGATCTCACAAACAGCAGACTCAAAGTTTCATATTCATGCGATTTCCATGTTCTATCTGTTTCATTTTTATAAAGACTTTGCCTTTTTCATTGGAGAATTTTTGTGAAGGGATTAAGTTATACTGGTGAAACAAAGAGCTGCTGAAATGTTTCCGTCCTAGCTGAAAACATCTCCTTCTTTGAAAAGAAAACAAAGGATCTAAAACTTTGTGTCTATTTTGACTTTCATTTACACCTGCAATTCATTTTACTTCATATATTTTGTTTGGACAGATATACTTTGAAAATTCTTAAGGTCACAGTAGCACATTAGTATCTCAGAGCAGCTAAACTGCTTATAGAGTAGTATTTAGTAGCTGTGTAGTCTGAAAGGATCATAGAAGTAAAGGGACATTAAATCAACCTCAAGACTCATTTTACTTAAACCAAGCAGGATTTGAGAAGAGTCCAAGATTCAGTAAGTCATCCTTAGCGTTCCATATTTTATATCCATATTTTATTAATAAAAAAGAATATGTTATGTATAGCTTGTTTTTTTTTCTTTGTAACAAGAGAATTCTCCATTGCATTAACCTTTCATTATCATGTACACAAAAGCAAAATGATATCAAATCAGAATAATTAAAATAATAATTTTTTTTAAATACATTGACAGTAGTGTAAATATATGACATTGAAGATCAGGCTTAATACTTATAGAGTAGTGTTCTTATGCTATTTTAATATCAGTGAGTGTAATAAAAATTCATATAAAATGATATCTTGACTTTTGTAGTATTTTTCCTTAAATAAAATGTCAGTGTGTAATATTTTTCTTTTGTTTAGGTCTTGGTCAATCAGGTCTGTTTTAATCTCCCCTACATTTAAATAAACAAAATATAGAGTCAAACACTCTGTATTTTGAGCAGGAGATACTGCTCCTTCAAATGAAGTTTTACTTTATTACCTATATGTGAGAATGTGAACACACAGGCGTAAGAAATTTGTCTTTACATATGAATTTGCAACATGCTCTGCTAAGCAAAATGATTTTTTTTTAAAAAAAAAAACTTTCTTGTAGTTGATCTCTGATTCTTGGGGGCAGACAAAAAATGAAATGTGAAGATTGCCATCTGCTCACTCCAGCAGCTGGACTTGGCCACTTCCAGTAAATTGTTTTAGTACCATATCTCTAATGGTCCACTTGCCCTTCATGACCAGGGATGAATATCAGCTGTAAAATCATGTAATGGTACTTAAAGATACATATCAAACTTTCCATCTGCTTACCCCACACATTATTTGTTACTAACACAATTATTGTCCCAAGAGTAAAAGCCACAGATGTTTCAACTGACCATTTCAGTTCTTGTTGATCATCATCTTCATCTTGAATAGTTTTTTTATTATTTTTTACAAAAAAATGAAGCGCTGAAGAAGCACAAATGTCTAAAAATGTTGTCTTTTAGTTTTGATGATCTCAAAAGAAAAAAAAAAAAAAAGCTTTGTGTACTGCTAAAATAACTAGGAGATGATATATAAGACACCTTCTCCAGCTCTGTTTTAAGTCAGCAGTGCCTTTGTGCACTGAAACATGCTCCTGGTGCTTATGAAGTGTGTGTCATAGGAAGGTAAACCAGCTTTGTTAACAGGTAGTAATAGTGATAACACTGCTTTTCTCGAGTCATTTCCCTATCTTTCAAGTTCTGTTGAAAAGACAAAGATGGAGAGCCTTGACATTATTTACTGCTGTCAATTATGTGGTAAATTTAAAGAGAAAAGGCAACAGATTCACAGAGCTACTGACTTTATTAGAATTGTGTTATGTCTGTTTGTTAGTGGATAGATAGATTTAGATAGACTAGATTTGTCAGTCAGGCACAGGAGGAGAATAGCTGTCAGCAAATTAACACTGTAAGGAATGAAATCCATAACCCATACAGAGCCATGGGAATAAGCTTGTTATTGAAAGGGAGAAAATCCCTCTGCTTTCCCTTAGCATGAATGAAAGAGTCTTAAGAAAAAAAAAAATTGCCTGATGTACAAGATAATTTTAGCTTTGGAAGTTGTGCAAAGGCCTTTTCAGGAATTCATGCTAGAAGTGACCTTGTTTAAAAAGTATATATAAGCAAAAAGGACTAGAGAATGTGGGGAGATAAAAGGAAGTATGAAATAAAATAATTGTTCTTTCGTGTTTTTATGTTTTCTGTTTTTATTACAAGGGTATAAGTTTTCATGTTTTTATTAACTGGGTAATAGGTGCAGCTTCTCTGCAGGAGGATGGAAAGGGACTTCCTGCTTTTAGTCTTATCTAGGTAGCACTGTCAAGAAGAGCATATGTGCCAGAAGATGGTCATGTGCCATACAACCATTTTCTTCCCTGCATACTTTGCTGAATTTTCCCCTATACCAATATATTCCCCAGTGAGTTGTTTCTGGAACTGCATATATTACCTTAAACAAGAGTTGCTTGTATTGTGTGCCTGGAATGTGTGAGAGCTGATAACTTGACATATTCTTTAGACATAATCAGAAGCTCTTTTCAACTCCAAATTAACAGAAAAGAATCCATCTGACACTCTTATCTTATAGCAGCACTGAGACTCAGCCTACAGCTGAAATATGGCCAGCTCATTCATCCAGAAATACTTCTTTCAACAACTGGCAGCTCACTCAAAAAATCTACTGTCATCTTTTTGTTTCTTTGCCTTTACTGCAAAGAAACACTTTACTGCTTTCTTTGCTTGTAACTCAGCAATCTAAGCGGGTGTTGTTACATTTCTCTTCACTACAGTATTACTCTGCTGATGTTTAGACAGTCATTTTTTTGGCAATTTGTTTCATTATAAAAAAGAATCTGAAATTCTAAAATGTAAATTTGGATTTTCACCCCCATCTCTTTTTTTTTTCTCCCTCTCTCTTTTATTACACAATTCCAGGAAATTTGGGCTCCATGTCAAATAAAATTTTGAAGGTTTGAAGACAGGGAGTGCTTGCTGAGCTAAAGCAATGAAAATGGATAGTTATCTGCACAAATGTGCACCGGAATTTTATATTTTTAATCTTAAAGTAGGCATTTGTGGAAGTATTGAGTGGCATAGATCCAGAATGTGCTCTAAATCTAAGTGAGACAGATTAGGTGAGACAAAGTTTCAGACAATTTATAGTTTAGTAAAACCAGACACTTCCCCTTGGCCTAGGACAGATTAAAACTGATTTGCTCTTCCTTGCAAATGCAAATAAAAGTATAGAGTAAAGGACAAATCAGGAATTAGTTTACAAATGAATTATTGCTGTGGCCATGTTGGCATGTGAAATGTTGCTTGTTTTTGCTCCATCCCCAAGGTTTCATTACACTGGCAGATCCAGGAGTCGCTTAGCCCTCTCCGCTCCTCCCTCGCTTGGAGGGCACCGTGGGCACCGCTGGGCAGCAGCAGACAACTGAGTCCCTGGCTGCTGTGGGTCCAGGGGGAGCGTGGTGGTGGGGCCCTGCCACCCACTTGCTCAGTGTTGGCTGCTGAGGGCCTGTGCCAGACGCCAGCGAGGCGCTGGAAAGCGCAGTGTGGATGCGGGGCCTGCCCTGCCCTGCTCTTTTGGGATTCCCTGTAGTTTTTCCTGGCTCTGGCAAGTAGAGTGTCCTGGGGCACCCTCCCCACACGGAGCAAGCCCTCCACGCTCCTGGGGCCTCTACCTGTCACACTGTGGGGAGCAGTTCAGCAGGCTCCTGACCACCTCGCTGGGGTGCGCGAACGCCAGCAGCAGCAGCAGGATATCCAGGCTGCGCCGCGCTGCACCTCTGCTGATGCACCTCAGGTTTTCATAGATGCATCGCACGATCTTTGGCACCTGGAGGGCACACAGGGAAGAAGAGGGGCAGACATTTGCTCTGTTAGCCCTGGGAAGTGCTAATTGCCTTCCCATCCCTCTCGGCTGGCTTCCCATGTGTGTTGAAAGTGTTGCAGTTTGAAAGCCGTAGTGGTAGTGGTGGTGGAGGGGGAGAAAGAGATATCAAAAAAAGTATCGGATTCACGAACAGTCTGTGGACCGTAGGTCCGATCGCCTTCCTAGGAGCGAATCGAGTTCCCAAATAGAGTGATCAACTATAAGCTTGACTCTGGTAGTATCGGATTCACGAACAGTCTGTGGACCGTAGGTCCGATCGCCTTCCTAGGAGCGAATCGAGTTCCCAAATAGTGTGATCAACTATAAGCTCAACTCCGGCAGTATTGGATTCACGAACAGTCTGTCAACTGTAGGTCTGATCGCCTCCCCCTAGACAAGTAGTCGAGTTCACAAACAGTATGATTTATTCAAATGCAACATTTACAAAGCAGGTTTCGGATGTCAGTACAGGAAATTCTCTGCTAGAGCGTAGGGTTTTAGCTAGTTCTGATGTGCAAATGTGCAATCATCACTCACCCCAGAAGATGGGAGAGGGCTCTCAGTCTCAAGTCTCCTCAGGCAGCATCCTGACGCAAGGGGAAGAGAGGGGGGATCAGCACATCAACTGATCCAGAATTTATGATGGATTCTTCCCTCTCACTCCTTAGCCTCTTCAGACAGTGTCCCGGCGCGAGGGGAGGGAAGGGGGATCAGCCTGTCGACTGACCCAGGAGTTATGATGGATTCTTCCCTCCCTCACTCCTTAGTCTGCTCAGGCAGCGTCCGGACCTGAGGGGAGGGAAGGGGGCTCAGCCTCTCGACTGACCCAGGAGTTACGATGGATTCTTCGCTCCAGACTTTTCATCCTTAGTTCACCTTTTATACTTTTCTTTACATTCAGGTGGAGCTTGAGTGACTAGAGTCATACTTAATATTGTTATTGATTGGTGAAAAAGTTTCTCGCTTTCATTTAAAGGTACAGTCAATCAAAAATCTAGAGCGCATGCTCAGTGAGGGGTGGTCGTACCTCGGAGGCGGGTAACTTTTGGGATGGAGGTATGGTTTTCACATTATAATGAGCAAAGTTCAAGCAAAGTTCATCATTTGCCACCTTTGCTGGCTCAGCACCGGACTTGTTATCGTATATCTCTCATTAGACAGCCACTGTGTGGCTTATCAGCAGCCCAGCACAGGGAGTGCAACAGAGTTTGGCCGCGGTGCCTTCATCCCGCTCCATCCTCCGTTACTCCCCTTTGCAGCTGCAAGGAGGGCAGATTGCATTGCCCAGGGAACCGTGGAGGAGCAGAGTCCGTGCATACCAACCATCCTGGAAGTGGCAACTGTGTAGCACCCCAAGCAGGCCTCTGTAATGCCAAAACTTTTGTTAGACCCTAGTTTTCCTCTCAGTTCCTGCTTTCAAACAATTCTTCCACAAACACTTCTTCCACACCATGGCCCCGGGTGCCCAAGAGAGATGCCTGGTGGGGAGGTGCTGCCCCTCGGGTGCAGGGCAGTGCCACCATGGCCTGCTTACATTCTGCAGCCAGGAGGTGGGCTCCACGGCGACCATGTCCAGGATGCCGGCAGCCACGTGGAGCTCAAAGGGGCTAGAGTCCCGCAGGCCCTCAACAGCCGCTAGGATGATGTCCGCTCTCTCCGAGGGCAGGAGGTGTCTCCCAAACATCTAGGGCAGCAAGGTGGGAGTGAAGACCTTGTGGCCCAGAGCAGTGTGACAGTGCTGCTGAGGCGAGCAGGCAGCACCGCTCCGGAGCAGGGCCGTGCTGGCGGCTGTGTGCAAAGCTGCAGCGGCTGCCGTGTGGAGGGGGAGCAGAGAGAGCCATGCGGTGGAGGGAGCAGAGCGGGGATCGGGCTCGTGCATGGCACAAGAACCCCATGCACTGGAAATCCATTGGCTCATTTGCAGGTGTCCTGCTGATGGCCCTGGCCCAGAGGGCCAGCAAGGCAGCAGCTCCTTACCATGGCCATGTGGCTGGTGCTGTTGGTGGAGGAAAGGCAGAAGCGAGTGTGCTCAGCTTTGCCTTCCCTCTGGAGCCCTGGATGCTCTGCACTATTGCCTACCAGTTTCCTGCCTGCATGGAAGGAACAACACAGAGGGGTCAGTAGGAGGGAGCACCTGCACCAAGGGGCTTTCCCGCCTACTGAAACAGGCTTTAAAGGAGTCCTGGGGATTCCTGGGGAGTACATGGGGAGCTGAAGAATTGCCAGGGAGCATCTATGGCCATTCCTAGAGGGAGAAGGGGAACTGCTTGCTGGGCTGAAGAGAGGGGGTTGAGTGCGGCAGCCTTTTCCCCTGCGAGGCAGGACAGGAGGCCTCACACGGCAGAGGTGCGTGAGGATGCGCTGCTCCTTGTGTGCTTGTCAGTGGGCTCCTTGGGCAGCCCTGCGCTCATGTAGAGCTGCTGCTCCCCTGCTCCTGCACTGCAAGGCTTTCCTGTTGCTCGTGGCATCTGAGCAGAGGAGTTTGGTGGCGTGAGGCTTTGCTTGGACAGCAGCCTGTTCCTGGAGGGACCCGTTGCATTGCGCTTGCTCTTACTCTTTTGCTGCAGGGCGAATCGGAAGGTGCAGTGCAGAGCATTGAGAGCCACGGTGCTGATGCCCTGCTTCTTGGCAGCAGAGCACAGCAGGAGGTGAGCCATGAGCTTGCCCAGCATGTGGAAGTCCTCCTTTGCAGAGAGGGCAGGCTGGCCTTGGAGCCCTTCAGAGGAGGTGCCGCAGGCCTGGCGGGAGGAGGGAGAAAGTAGTGGGCACAGGGCTGCGGGCAGGCCCTTGTGCCAGAGGCTCTCGCAGCGCTGAGCACAAGGCAGGAGCAGTGCGTGCGGCAGCACATCATGCTCAGCACAGCGCGAGGCCTGAAGCCCGGGCAAGGGACTTGCCTCCTCTCACTTCCTCCCACACACAGCGACACATCTCCATGTATCCTTTTCCACAATACAAGTCTTCAGCTCTGTGCTATGCCTCTGACGTCTCTGAAGTCAGAAAGCTTATCTCTTGCTTGGCTTAGATGAGTGTGGCATTTCCCTGTGCAACCAAGCTCTCACATCACCAAGTATATAGCAGCCACAGGTTTTAATCCAGAGTAAACCTGAAAGTAAATTCAGCACCAGAAGGATGATTCACAGTGGAAAAGGTCGAGCTTTAAAAAAAATATATTGTTTCTAGGTAAAGCCAAATTTCTAACTCAGATAAAAAGGGGAATTGGAAATATGAATTCGAGGACTTTTTCCAGCATTAGTGATGTGGGTAGTGGTTTTGCTTTTGTTTGTTTAAATTAATGTTATTTCATGTGTCTTTTTGCACAGACTTCTTTATTATTATATTGCTATAATACCCACAGATCGTAGCGGAAGGGCATTGCAAACAATGCACAGCATGGTGCCACATGAAAGAGAATATTATGACTCTATTAAAGGCTTCAAAGCTTCAAGGAAATAACTTTTTTTTTTTTTTTCCTAGAGGTCTGTCTCCTAATAATACTATAATAATGCCCTTTAAAAAGAGCTATAATCTCATAATCTCACAGAACCCTCGTCTCCTTTTGGGTTTTTAGAGTTCTGTGTCATTTTTGGAAAAAAAGTCTTGTCTCAAACATAAAATGATATTGCAGTGATAAAAGAAAGAAAAACAATTATTTTGAAAAGTTTCGGTGAACAATTCTTCTACAGCTTACCATTTTTCTATACTGTTCTTATGAGTGGAAAGACTTGTAAGTTGTAGAAAGAGTGAAAATTTTCTTTATGCTTCTTTCACTATCTCAGCTTGTATCTTCGTAGTTCTTGTACTGTATAGGAGATGGACATTTTTGTAATCTGTGGAGTCACAAATAATTATTGTCTGAAACAAAATCCAGACCTTGAAGGAAAAATACTGAACTTTGATAGTGCTCAGCAGAGGCCACCCACAAAGGAAGATTGTAACACCCGGATCTCTGAAGAGAAATGGAAAGCACGTAGTGGTTACATGTTATCCAAGCGAACAAAGAAGTTTGTTAGCTCAGGAGAAACAAGAACTGCTGTTCAGGCTTGTTTGATGCCAGCCTAACTACAAAATACCACCTAAGGAAGTTCGAAGGCCAAAGTCACTGTGAGAATGAGAAGGATAAGAAAAGAGAGACCACCAAATTGAGGAATGAGACCCCCTTCTGGAATGTGCACATGCGCAGCCCTAGAAGGGTTGTGTAATGGAAAGGTGGAGATATACCCGCCCCTGGGTGGCCTCCTAGCATGTACTGACCTTACGTGACTGGACGCCCTGGAGGATAAAACATGAGGATGGACTCAGATGGGACAGAGACTCCCAACATTGAGGCCAACATTGTCTCTCGCAGGGACACCCGCTACAACTGAGAGCCTGCCAGCCCCTTCAGTCTGCTATCTTGGAGAGATGCCAACTAGTTGAATTGGTAACTGTATGGTAGGCCATAGATGCCACACCAGAAAACCACATTTGCCATGTGTATATGAACTCCAGGGTGGTAGCATGGGGCTAGTATACTGGCTGCCAAAATGGAAGAGGGATGGGTGGCAAGTAGGATCAAAGGAAGTATGGGGAAAGGAGTTATGGATTAGGATGGATGAAGCCTTGCAGAATAGAGACGTGTGGGTGTTCCATGTGGATGCACATACCACACAAAACACAGAGACCGCACTGGGAAATGCAGCAGATAGATTTACGAAAATCCATAATGTAGAAATAAATGATGCAGAGGAACAAGCAATGGTGCAGTGGGCCCACAGGAAAAGTGGCCATGTAAGCCACCACATCCTGGGCCCAACAGTGAGGTGTTAAGATTATCAGAACAGGTAACACAGAGTGTAATCGCTGCCTGTGAAATGTGTGAACTGTGAAAGCAGAGGGAGGCATTTTCCCAGCCTTTAGGCCCTACAAAGCGGAGAACAGTAGGAGGGAAGGTGTGGTAGATGGATTATACTGGCCCACTTCCAGAATACTGAAGACAACGTTATGTATGTGTGGCAGTAGATACTCACTCGGGTCTCATGGTGGCCATCGTCAGTCAGTATGCCAATGCGCACATGACCATCAGGTGCCTAGAACTGCGTTACGGAACTCCTGTAGAGATACAGTCAGATAATGAATCCCACTTTAAAAACAAGCAAGTGATACAGTGGGTGAACAATCGACACATTTCCTGGACATATCATCTGCGATATCACCCTCAAGGGACTGGTTTGGTGGAATGTATGAATGGCCTATTGAAACAGCAATTGCAAAGGTTGGGGGGTGGGAAATACACTAAGTGGGTAGATCATCTGCATAAGGTGGTAAGAGTGCTCAATAACAGAGGTTTGACACAGGAATCAACACCCCTCCCCTTGATGAAGGGAATACCTCAAATAAATCACATTGTGGCTACTTCAATCATAACTTATAAGTCAGGGACTATGCTTAAAATTTTCCCCACCGAGGAAGGGCTGGTACTAAGTCATAAGGAGATACTTGAGTGCGATCCGGGAGGGATTTGCTGGTTATGACCAGACGTCCAGATGCATAATGCTCCCCATGCTGAAATTCTGTGATTGGTTTATCTATTTCCTTGGGAGCTGCCCAACAATTGGTTTTATTAAATCCTAGTCAGAGTGCAGAGAAAGACATGATATTGGGCATTAAAAAATTGTCTAGTCAAAAAGTTAAATTATTGCCTGGGCCAATAGCAACTGTCATCCACGTACACCAAATTGTGCCTCAGGAGAAGCCATTTCAAGGATTTCCTGGGGGTAAATATGGCACATTCCCCCAGATTCTCATACTCCAATAGCAGCTGAAGTAATACCTGCTAATGATTCCCAGGCTGTGACTATTGTCGTAGAAGGGAATCCTGAGTGGAAAAGAGTTCGAAAGGACCATCTCAAGCGATGTTAGAGATTTTTTTTTTTTTTTGGAGGGGGGGGAATGTTAACAGAGTTTTGTGATCTTTCTCTTTACAGAACTTATGCGTACGCGGTACCCCAGCCAAAGGAGAATGTACGGATCATCCTAGCCAACGTAATTGAACAGCAACACATATGTCTCGGCATCGCTACCCACAACGATCCATTTTCCACCTGTATGGTGGGGGTACCTCTAAGTAAGAAAGAGCCAGTTAACATGGCAGGCAAATCCTTACTGGCTTCTTGCACTCAGATACTCAAAGAGACAGGAGGGCATGCATGTGACAAGCTTATTCCAGCATGGCATGCATGGATATTGAGTGGGCCCCAAGGCATACCATTGCAGGAGCTGGAACTGCTGAGTTCGCTCCTGGCAGATAACTGTACATATTTTAACTATACTAACAGAAATCCAACAGCGGGATGGTGGGGAAATGCTGCCCATGGTATATGGACAAATAGCTCTGCCTGGTGCAATCATACCTGGAAGGAATGGACCATGTCAGGGCACACATCAGTTAATTTTCCCCCAGGACATTTCTTAATATGTGGGGATCAAGCACAGGCAGGCATCCCAGCTGGCATAAAAGGTGGACCATGTACCATGGGTCAGCTTACCATCCTCCAACCTAATGTAACAATGATAATACGCAAGATGACGGAATGACATTGTGTCCGAAGATTCACAAACTATAGAGAAGATTGTAATTCAGAGGTAGACTTCTGGACAGCGGAAAAGACTATGCTAGCATCCGCCCTTGCCCAAGGAGTAGCTGCTGCCTGAGCTCTAGCTATGCTACACAAATTAGGATGCTGGTTAGCAAAATCTACTAATGCTATGTCATCACTATCAATGGATGTAGATTCAGTCTGACATGCTTCATTACAAAATCATGCAGCTATAGATATGTTATTGCTTGTGCACAGCCATGGATGTGAAGAAGTAGAGGGCATGTGTTATATGAACCTAAGCAACCACTCCAAGTCCATACATGCCCAGATCCAAGCACTGCAAGATCTAACCCATCAATTAAAAATTGATTATGATTGGAACCTATTTGGGAGATGGAAATGGGGTTGGCCATGGCTTCAAAAACTTTTGTTGGGGTTATTGTTCTTATTCATTACATTTATCTGTATCATGTGTTGCATTCCGTGTGCAATGGCATTGGTACGTGGAATGACAGAGATGGCTTTAAAGACCTTATCTGTTTGAGTTCTTCAGTATAATAGGTTGGCCTCCGCTGATCACGAGGGGTATGTAGGAGAGGTGGAAACTTCTCGGATTACCACTACTGATGAAGAATTTTCACCCACTGCGACCAGTATCTAAACGCCTCCTATCATAGTCAAGGGCAAGACTGGGTTGGCCTCTGTGTTTGCCCCCAAGAAGAACCTTGAGCTCCGCTGTTGGCTGCAACCCATTAGGGGTTGAGCGGTGGGAACACATGCCATGCCAGACCTTGATGTGAGTGATGGCCACCGCTCTGTCTGAGGGCAACCTGGGAGGCAAGTGTATGCCAAGCGGTCTGCTGTTAATGCTTATTTATGACCTCTATAGATCATGGGGTGGCATGTATTGGAGATGGATATTTTTATGATCTGTAGAGTCACAAATAATTATTGTCTGAAACAAAATCCAGACCTTGGAGGAAAAATATTGAACTTTGATAGCGCTCAGCAGAGGCCACCAACAAAGGAAGATTCTAACACAGAGATCTCTGAAGAAGAACAGAAAGCACATAGTGGTTACACGTTATCCAAGCAAACAAATAATTTTGTTAGCTCAGCAGAAACAAGAACTGCTGTTGAGGCTGGTTTGCTGCTAGCCTAACTACAAAATGCCATCTAAGGATGTTTGAAGGCCAAAGTCACTGTGAGAATGAGAAGGATAAGAAAAGAGGGATCACCAAATTGAGAAATGAGACCCCCTTCTGGAATGTTCCCATGCGCAGCCCTAGAAGGGTTGTATAACAGGAAGGCGGAGATATACCTGCCCCTGGGTGGCCTCCTAGCATGTATGGGCTGTATGTGACAGGACGTCCCAAGAATAAAACCTGAGGGCAGACCTAGGTGGGACGGAGACTCCCAACATCGAGGCCAATGTGGTCTCCCGTGGGGATGCCCGCTACCATTGAGAGCCTGCCAGCCCCTCCAGTCTGCTCTCTTGGAGAGATGCGTGGTCTCATAGTCCTGTTGGCAAGCATTATTCAGTAAGTAACCACTTCGTAACCGTTTGTACTTGTATCTGTGTTGTTTTGATTAAAGGCGTCAGTGTCAGTAAGTCCGTCTCATCAGATATATCTTTATTGCTGAGTCCCGAGCCCATCCAGCTTACATTACTACCAGCACAGGTACTAATGTAAATGTAATAATATTTTGTACTCCAGAGAATGAATTCCTCATTGACTGTACCTGTCAGGTGTAAAACCATAGAAGGACATATGCCCCTACAATTTAGGGCTTATGTTTTTTGAGGGAAATGGCCAGAGGAAATGAGACACAGAGTAGTTACAGGTGGGCTTTAAAGAAACCAAAATTTTTTGAGTTAGTGAGTACTTTTAGTTTGCATAAAGCTGATATTTACAGATGCTTATTAGGGAGCTCAAACATTTAGATCTACAGTTCTGGCACACCATAGCTCTAGAATCATGACAGAAACCTTGGGTATTTCCCATTCTGCATTTGGTGAAGTGTGATCTTGAAGTCCCAGGCATTGTAGGTGACACATATATCAAGCTATCCAAGTCATGGATTAAGTAAACTTTTTTTTTTTTTTTGCTTTTGTTACGCAAACTTTTACTATTATAGCTGCCATTACAGTACGTTGGAGAAACAGCAGTGACTTCACATTCCTTTTTGTGTCACATGGCTAAATAATTGATATCTTATCTGCAACATCTGAAACTTAGGCATTACTCTGGAATGCTAATCAGGATAGGTACATTACCTGTGTAACACCTAGAGGTAGGGGAGATAACAGTAGCAAGTGGGAGATTCTAACCTGGGTGAATAACTTACCTATGGAGTGGGACTTGGCTGGGCGACTGAAGTCTTCCCTGTGTGTGGCTGATTCTTTGTTGCCTTCCAAGCAGCACACATAAAGAACTGGATGCTGTTCCTTCTCCAAAAGATCCTCCAAAACTTACCATCATTCATGTATTTGACAAAGATTTCTGAGCCCTGAATTTTGGTGGATGGTGAACTGACTCTTTGGGTGGCAGTCCTCCAGTGCAGACATATTTTGTGGTTATCTGGTGGGGGTGCAACAGTAAAATTAACCTGAGTGTACATTCAAGAAGATAGCAAGGTGAAGATATCAAGGTGAAGAAGCTTCTGCCTGGACCATTCTCTCTTGCTGTGCTGAAGAGCAGACCATATTGTGGCCTCAGAGAATGCTGAGTCCTTGCAAAAAAACACTTTGAAGCAATGAGAAGTGTAGAGTATCCTTTATGAGGCTGCAAGGAGAAGAAGTATCACAATAGCATACAGAAATCCATCCCATGCTGTACATAAATACTAGCAGTTTTGCTGGCCAGGAGAGGCCAGACATCCAGCAGAGGCATGTCTGTTCTGTAGCAGGTGAACTTTTAGCATTAGTTGAACTGGTGGAAATGGTCTGTCATAAGGCAAATGTGTTCACAGACCTGTCAGTCTGACCTCGGTATCAGGGAAAGTTATGGAGCCAATTATCTTGAAGGTGACCGCAGAGCATGTGTGTGACAACCAGGGAAGCAGGCCCAGACAATATGGCAGGTCCATCAACCCAATCTCCTTCCATGACTAGGTGACCTGCGTAGTGGATGAAGGAAAGGCTGTGGATGAGGTCTACCTAGTCTTCAGGAAGGCCTTTGGCACAGTCCCCCACTGCCTTCTCCTGGAGAAGCTGGCAGCTCAAGGCTTATACAGGTGGAGTCTTTATTGGGTGAAAAACTGGCTGAATGGCCAGGCCCAGAGAGCAGTGGGGAATGGAGTTAAATCCATCTGGTGACCAGCCACGAGTGGTGTTCCCCAGGGGTCAGTGTTGGGGCTGTTCCCCTTTATCTATGATCTGGATGAGGGGATTGAGGAGGCCCTCCCCCTCAATCCCCTCAGCAAATTTGCAGACAACACCAACCTGGGAGGAAGAGCTGATCTGCTTGAGGGGAAGGTCTGCAGAGGGATCTGAACAGGCCTGACATCAGCCATACGAGGTTCAACAAGGCCAAGCGCCAGGTCCTGCACTTGGGTCACAACAAGCTCATGCGGCGCTACAGGCTGGGGGCAGAGCAGCTGGAGAGCTGAGGGCAGAGAAGGCTCTGGGGGTGCTGGTTGACACGAGCCAACAGTGAGCCCAGATGGCTGAGAAGGCCAAGGGCCTCCTGGCTGCTGTCAGGAACAGGGTGGACAGCAGGAGAAGGGAAGGGATCATCCCCTTGTGCTCAGCGCTGCTGAGGCCGCACCTCAAACACTGTGTTCAGCTCACTACATGGACATGGAGGTGCTGGAGCGAGTCCAAAGGAGGGCAGTGAAGCTGGTGCAGGGGCTGGAGCACAGACCTGTGAGGAACGGCCAACGGAGCTGGGGTTCTTCAGTCTGGAGAAGGGGAGACTCAAGGGAGACCTTATTGCTCTCTACAGCTACCTGAAAGGAGGCTGTAGTGAGGCAGGGGTTGATCTCTTCTCCAGAATAACTACCAACAAGACAAGAGGAAATGGCCTCAAGTTACAAAAGGGGAGGTTCAGGGTAAACATTAGGGTGAATTTCTACACAGAAAGAGCCGTAAAACCTTGGAACAGGCTGTGCAGGGAAGTGGTGGTGTCACTGTCCATGGCAGTGTTCAAGAGATGTGTACATGAGACTTTTAGGGACATGGTTTAGCAGGCCTGCTGTTGAAGAGCTTCAGGCAGGACTTGCTGATCTTGAAGGTCTTTTCCAACCATAATGATTTTATGATTCTATGAAATGGGAAAGAATTGATTGTCTGATTGACTGTTTTTAAGACAGCATGTTAAATACAGTACAGCTTACATATTCAATAGATTTAATCGAATTTTGCCAACAGATTTTTAGACAAAAAGATATCACAGAATCACAGAATGGTTGAGATTCCTCTACGGAAGGGACCTCTAGAGATCATCTAGTCCAACCCCTCTGCTCAAATAGGGACACTAAGAGCACATGGCACAGAGTGGTGTCCAGGTGGGTTTGGAAGATCTCCAGTGAAGGAGACTCCACAACCTCTCTGGGCAGCCTGGTCCAGGGCTCTGTCACCCTCACAGCAAGGAAGCTATTCCTCACATCAAGATAGAACTTCCTGTGTTTCAACTTGTACCCTTGACCTGTCACTGGCCACCACCGAGAAGAGTTTGGTCCCATCCTCTTTATATTCTCCCCTCACATACTTGTACATGTTGATCAGATCCCCTCTCAGTCTTCTCCAGACTCAACAAGCCCAGCTCACTTAGTTTTTCCTCATAGGGCAGATGTTCCAGGCCCCTGATCATCCTTGTAGCCCTGCGCTGGACTCTCTCTACAAGCTCCACGTCCCTCTTGTCCTGGGGAGCCCAGACCTGCACTCAATATTCCAAGTGCAGCCTCACCAGAGCTGAGCAGAGGGGGAGGATCCCCTCCCTCACCCGCTGACAATGCTCCTCCTGATGCAGCCAGGAGCCCATTGGCCACGAGGGCACATTGCTGCCTCATGGTTAACTTGTTGTCAAGCAGGACTCCCAAATCCCTCTCCGTGGAGCTGCTTTCCAGCAGGTCAACCCCTAATCTGTACTGGTGCCTCAGGTTATTCCTCCCCAGGTAGAGGACCATGCACTTGTCCTTGTTGAACCTCATGAGGTTCCTCTCTTCCCAACTCTCCATCCTGTCTAGGTCTCTCTGAATGGCAGCACAGCCCTGTGGGTTTTAGCCACTCTGCTCTTTTGGTTTTACTGCTCCAGCATTGAACTTTTGCAGAGCCACGCATCTGGACTTGGAGGGGAAGCTTCCAAGTGTTCTTTTTTTTTAAGGGGAGTCAGAGTTGGTGAAGCTCATGGAAGTATAGTGATGAGGAACAAAAAACATATTTTTATTGCCTTATTGTAGGCTAATATTTACTATAAATGGTGGGTAGGAACTTTTTTAAATATAAGAATATAAATCACAGCTGTGTTATCATAGAACTGAAGCCTGGAGGAAAACTAGCCGACTTTGAGCCACTTTTGCTCAGCTCTTTTTTCTCCATGTGTCATTGATAAGACATACCAGCAGATGCAGGGAAGAAAACAAACTACAATTTATTCACCCCAAACCAGTGTGAACAAAAAAATTTTTAATAGATTTGTGCAGGAAAACCAGTATACTAATAAGCAAAACATGAGAGAATAATGACTAGGAAGGAAGAATTAGCGTATCAAGTGAAAATAAATTGCAAAATTTTTACAAAACAATATGAGAAACAGTGGCCTCTTCTTAGCACAAGATTGTTGAAGCTAGGAATTTCTCCCCAGCATTCTGCACTGAGCAATCCTTGTCATGAGCATGCAGGACACTGCTGCAAAATGGTTTCATCTACATTTTAACTGCAGAAATTATTCTAGTATAATTGATGTGGCAGCTTTGTATCATATCAGGCTGTGAAGGATTCTGGTAAGTCTTGTAAATGCTATGATTTGGAAAAGCTAAAGTATATTTAATTCATTCAGTACAAATATGCACAGAACCCTGGGTGAATGCAATAACCCAGGTTTGGGAGGTCAAGCCATGCCTCCCTACTGTTAAGAGTTCCTTGAAAGTGTTAAAATGATGGACAAAAATAATCAGAGAATAGAATTTAGTTTTTCAAAAGCATGCTGATACAATTTCTCACATAAGAAAATGAGGTAACTAAAGTTCAGCAGTTAAAGTCCTGTGAGGGATTAAAATCTGTTTACGAGATTGGAAATGAAGAGAAGGAAGAAATGGACAGTACATAACTCAGAAAGAGGTTAGTAACAGCATGCCTGGGGGATTCATGCTAGGACTGTTGATGTTGACTAATAGTTATTTGAAAGAGGCTGAATACTGACTAATCAAATACTGATGAAAGTATGAAAGTATGCTATATTAAATTTATATAGGTTACTTACAGTCAGGGAAGAAGGATCTCTCCAGGTGATCTAGGAAACTGGGCAAACGCTGACAAAAGATATTCAGTCACATGCAAAGCACCAAGTAAAAAATGCAAGAAGATACTGTAAAGTAGTTGTGTTGATGAAGAGTAATGTCTCAGTAGGGGAGACAACAGGCACATCATCTGCAAAATCATCCTGTTGTGCTAGCAGAGCTTTTCAGGTCAGAATCTATCCTGCAGCACTGAAGCACAGCAGTTTGAGAGCACACAGAGAGAGCAGCTCCACAGAATTATTTCCAGAGCTTCTGCCCAACTCTCTGAACAGAGTTCTAATCCCCTGCTCAAAGTAGGACTACTATAAATGTGGATATTCAGTCCTTCTCCAGGTGAAGCATCTTTAAGGATCCTCTCTAAGCCCCACTACCTGTATCTGGCTTCTTCCTGTGCAGAAAGTCCCATACTCTCCAGGAGATAGTACCAGAGAGACTAGGAAGCCAACAGCAGACCTGCTGGAAAAGGGGTGCAGGTGGAAGAGAGCAGGCCTGTCCAGAGCAGGAGTTGTCAGAAATGCCATAGTCATTGCATGTTGCAGTAAAAAAACAGAGAAAAGAGCTTGCACAACTCCTGTGATTCCAGGTTGCCCATAAGACTTCCAGGCTTAATAAAGATGAAAGCAGGTGACAAGAGGGATGCTTATCAATACCTTGTAACTCCAGTCAACGCTCTGAAAAGATGAAGCCCTGTTCCTCCAAGGAGCCACATGGAGATTAGTCAGGTCAGGAATTAGTCCTGCAGGTGCAGACATATCTTCCAAGGTGGGCATGGAAAGCAGTCTCTGCACATCCATGGCTGCTGTTTTCTTCACAAGTTTTTGCTAGTGCAAGCAGGTAAAAACACATTCATCTCACTTCTTTACCTATGCCGGCCTTGCTGATTATCTGTTATTTTTCGTTTTAGGTATTACACAGGGTTAGCTTTTCTTGGGGCTATCCAGTCGCCACACTTTTCCCACCCTCATATATTGCTGAGATTTGACGGGAAGAGAACCTCTGAAATACTACACAAACTTCCCTACAGGTTCACCCGTTCCCAGGCTGCCTTCCATGGCCATGTAGAAAATGTAGTTCCTCATCTTTGCCATGAGGGACAGCTGTTGGACTGAGTTTGCGGGTACTTAGCCTTCTTGTCCCACCTCTGCCTCCAGTTTGGAGCCACATTCTTGGTGGAAGAACATGATTAGGCAGCTGCTGCATTTCTGAAAACCAAGATCCTTGAAATTTTAAAGGAATGCAAATCCATGTAGTTTCATTTATGTAAAGACCTAGAACATTCCTGGAAACAGCAACTGTTGGAAGTCTTGCAACCCCCAGGAAGACCATGGTACCAGGCAGGTTAAAACCTGGGCATCTGGCAGAGGCGGTCTTAGGCTGGAAGATTGTTACGAGAAGGCCAGTCATGGTGAACAAACCGAACAGAGATGGCTGAACAAGTGAACAACACTAAAAATGGAAACAATGAAAAAAAAATGTGTATATATGGTTGCCCAAATTAACAAAGCAAGGATGTTGTGTTAATTTCCACACCAAATGAGGGCAATCCTGCAGGAAGTCCTCTCAGGAAAGAATTGTAATTAAATTCTGTGTTCATAACATAGAGAGGGGCAGTTGGCATACAGGTGCCAACATGCTTTCAGGAGGTTACCAAAGCATACAGACAGGCTCACCTTGAGCAAGGTTCCTGGCGATGGGCAAAATCAAGACACTCGAGACTGGAGGACGGAGGATGTACACAACCAAGAGTCAAGTCATCCATAAAACCTGAGAAAATCCAGTGCACTTTTAATTATCCTGAGGAGACAATCAACTTTGTTCAGTCCTTGAAAAGCATTTGCAGGGCGGGGAGGGTGGGTAAAACTAAAACACTAAAAGCATACTTCTGTTGTTGGATTTCAGCAATGAGAAAGTATAAGCAGAGCACTAGACAGGTGACTTGTACTTACACGTACATAAGGGCTTCCTCTTCCCTCCCCCATTCTGAATACAAAATGAAAAGATTAAAGAGGACCATCTGGCTAAAGATAAAAAGCAGCAGTGCAAAATGTATCTGGTATCTCCATTCCATTTTTTGAAGAGTGTAGAGCAGTCTTACCTTGCATAGCAATGATATTTTAGATCTTCAAAGTGAGATTACATCACAGTTCTTATATCAGGCCACCATTCTGCTCAGGAAGCATGTTCAGATCATTGCTGTTTGTATTACGAACATGTCCCTGTCTCCCAATAGAACTGGGATGGTCTTGTGCAGAGTGCTGTCCTGTCTGCTTGTATAGCACTTGATAAAGGAACAAGAAGTTGGTGTTTTAAATTAAAAGTCTAGATCTGAAAATCCCTTTCACAGTTTGGAATGGTTTGAATTAAAGTGATGAAAAAAGTTAATTCCAAAAGGAAAAGAATCAACCAACAACATAACTTCCTATTGTTTTTGTTATATCTGAATTCTCACTGGTGGAGGCCTTTCAAAGACATAAGTGCAAGACCTTCTCCATCCTTAATTGAAGTTGGCTTCCCCCTCTGCAGGTCAGAAAAATGATGAAAACCTGCTTTTCTGGACCAGTATGCATAACTGAAGCACTACTGGCCAAATTCTTCCCTGGATAGTGCTTTGGTCTGTTTACCTTTTTTGTTGTGGCAAGGCACAGGCAAGACCAGCCTAAAGACATTATCCTTAATCTCAATCTCCCTCCAAAAACAGGTCAAATCAGCACTGGAAGGGGGACTAAAGTTTCAAGTGAGATAAACACACCAGGGCAGAAATGATTTGAGAGAACCTGCTGTGATGGATGTTCACTCTTAGGTAGCTGGATAAAAGACAAAAACAGCAGGAGCAACACTAACCGGTCACAACCGTGGCAGGTCAGAAAAAAACATACCCTAGCAATACACAAGCTTGGCAGCATGATTCACACATTCCACACATTCAGACATTTCACGGATGTCTGACATGCACCCCATGCCTAGGAATGCAGGTAAAAAAAAAATGAGAAAGAAACGTACTGACACAACATCCTGCCGACTTAGCAGCGCCAGCCCTGCACAGCACCGACCTTGAAACTCTCCTTCAGAAGAACTCAACTCCCACAGGCTGCCACCCCCTCGGTGCAGAAGGGCAGGTGGGAGGTTCAAACCACGCAGGGCCACCTCCACATGCCTTCCTAGGCGCTCCTAAACCTCAAGCGACCTCAAGAGAGACAGGGCTGCAGGAGCCTCCCCCAGCCCGTCGCGTCTCTCCCCCATCCCCTGCAGCGGCTCGCGGTGCCGCCGCACATCCCGCCGACAGCAGGTCACGCTGGACGAAAAGCTCGGACCGCTGTCCCCGCCCTCCCCCGCCTCCGCCACAGCCCGGCGCCGCGCAGCCTCGCTCGGCTCGACGGGCACCGAGCCCGCCCCCTGCCCACGCGCGTCTCCCCGCCCCTGATGGCGGCGATGGGCCGGGCCCTACATGCAGATGCCTCTTCCGCCTTGCCGGTGCGCGCGGAGGTCAGGCCGGGGTGCCCGTGAGCGCGGAGGAGCCGCGCTCCGCGCGGCGAGGGGGGCTGGGAGCGCGCGGCGCGGAGCCCCCTCGCGGAGCCGGGGCCCCGTCGCGGAGCCGGGGCCCGCGGTGGCGGCAGCGAAGTTGGACGCGCGCCGCGGCGGGGGGACGCGGCCGCGCCGCCCCGCTCCTCCATGCCGGCGGCCGGTGCGTAGCGCTGAGCGGGCGCCGGGGCCCGAGCTGCTGTCCATGGGCTCAGCGCCGTAGGGGCGAGCGGCGACGATGGCCAAATGGCTGAACAAGTACTTCAGTCTGGGCAACAGCAGGACCAAGAGCCCCCCGCAGCCTCCGCAGCCCGACTACCGCGAGAAGCGTAACGGAGCGCCGCGCTCCGACGGCGGCCTCCACCGCGGTACGTCGCCCAGCTTGCAGCACCGCCACCCGTGCGACGACACGAACGAGCTGCTGCGGGCCTACCGCGCGCAGAAGGAGCGCGACTTCGAGGACCCCTACAGCGGGCCGGGCTCATTGCTGAGCCAGCTGCGCGCCACGTGCCACCCGGAGCGCTGCGCGCCCGAGGGCGCATGCGAGGCGGCGCCGAGGGCCTTCTCGTCGTGGTCATCGTGCGGTGCCGCGCTGCCCGCCTCCGCGGACGTCAGCCCCACGCAGCTCTTGCGCAGCCACAGCGAGCGCCGGCCGGGCACACCGCCCGACATGGGGTACATCTCCCGCAAGCACCGGCTCATCAAGGTGGAGAATGGCGGCGGCGGGAACGTGGCCGAGGGCACTGGCAAGAAGCACGGCCAGGGCAGCGAACAGCTCGCAACCCTTGTCCCCTCTGCTAAGAAGGAGAAAGTGAGTGCCTCTTGGTGCCCCCCACCTAGGGAGGGAGTGGGGCTGGGGATGTGCCTGTCTCCAGGAGCACAGCTGGCGCTCTCCAAGCGACTCGTCCAAGCGATGGTTTGGCTCATGCTAGAATCGTTGGGTAGGTGGGGCGTGTGTGGGCTTTAGGAGTGAAGTGGCACCTACTCTGTGCACATGAACTTACCTCATGGGTCAGGTTTGCAGGATATCTACCAGTCGCACCTGGGTGCAAGTGGATGAAGTTGAAGTGGATGAGAACCGAGCCTCTGTGCTTGAAACTCTTGTTCTATGTATTGAAATGATGCATTCAGAGGATTTAATGAGGACTCTGAGAAAGGAAAGTCACTCCCTACTGCCCTGGTTAGACACCTGTTGCAGCCAGGGGTAGCTTTGCACTGCCTGGTGGGACAGGTATGCTGTACCGTGGCGAAACAGCACACCCTCAGCAACTGCCACCTGAGATGGATGTGCTCCTGTTAACCAGGGCCTGAGTCTGTGGGCTCTGCTTGTGGAGCCCTGGGGGACCTTGAGGAGGCTGCTGCTTTTGGGACAAAGCTGTGACCTCAACCCCACAGCAGACATTGCAATGGTGCCCAATGGTGGACACTGCAGGGTGGCCATGTTTAAAAAAAAAAGAATTGTGATGTTTTTCTGAGTGAACAAGAAGAAAGCAGTATGTTAGGAGTGGACAATGCGGTGTTGGGGAATGGGTCTGAGAGGAGGTCGACTTTTCCATGAACTGCTGGGATTTGAGAGGCCCTTTTGTGTGGTTTAAGTAGTCACCTGCAAGTTTGGTCTTCTTGTTGATGGTACTTAGTGGCTGACCAAACTCAAGAGTGCTGAAAACCTGTGGGGACATGTTTCCCATTCCTCCTCATTTCACAGGGTTACTCTGTTGTGGATGAGTATGGCTTGTTTCTGTAATTCAATCATCATCAAGTATGAGAGTGAACCAGAGTAGGAGAATGGAAGGGCTACTTGACACTTCAGTTTAAATTTGTTCTTTTGCAGGAGCGTTTCCATTGTGTTTTGGTTTTGTTGCTGTTTTTGTTTTGCTTTGTTTCCCCCTCTCCCAACAGCTATTTGACAGCTATCTGCATAGGATAAGCTGTATACTTGCTCTGTGCTTGTTCTGCACATGCAGGAGATATTCTGCATGAATACATCAGATCTCGAGATCAGGGAAAAGTCTGCCATGGAGATTCCTCAGTAAGAACTGTAGCAGCATTTGGAAAGGCTTTCCTTGCATGTTTCTAATCTGCAAATCTGAATATTATGTGGCTTATTATAGGCTGCTGAGGTCCGATCAAGTGAGAGCACTTACAGTTTGGGTGATAACTGCTTCTCAGTGAGGCTTCTTAAGTCTGTACCAAACTGATAAACTGACAGGAGAGTTTGTCAAGGCAATGGCAGACTGCCCATTTTATAAGGTGACAACTTGTCACACATTCAGTAATGCTATTGAAAATCCTGTTTCACAGCAGTACAATGCTTATTATGCCCAAGAGTGTTTCCCGTTGACATCTACCTGAGACAAGCTCCACAGTTACTAGTCCAGCCTCTAAAGTCCTCCTCTCTTTTAGCAGTGCTTCTCTACAAGTATTTGTGAAATGCTACAGACAGGCACAGTTCTGGAAAGCAGTGTACCCATGAAATTTGGGTTACAGCTGAGAAATGTAGCACCGCTTATCTTATAAACACAGCATGTCTCCCCCTCCTCTATCATGCCTGTGAGTGTAATTCAGTTTGTTTTGTTTTCTTGGAAATTAACATTTCTCCAGGTATGCAAGATGGCATGTGCAACTTGCAAGTGTGATAGTCATGTCACAGGAATTCTCAGTATTTGCTGAATGTTATCAGCTTAGATGACATGTGTGTACATATTTAGGGGTGTGACAGGATAGCTTTGATTGGTAATACGTCTCCATGGCAATTATATCCTGTCCAGATGCAGATTTATATAAATCAGCTTGTCATGATGATGACACAAGATTAAAACTCCAGTTATTTATTTATTATTGTCAGTCATTTTGTGTATCATCCCTCACTGGGAAAAGCTTTCAGAAAAGTGAATGTCTTGGTATCATAGAATCATAGAATGCTTAGGGTTGGAAGGGACCTCTAGAGATCATCTAGTCCAACCCCCCTGCACATGCAGGGTGTGTTTTATAGTCATCTGTCAGTTGTCAGTGTTGAGACTCCATATCCCCCTTTTAAGGAAATGCTTTCTCTAGCTTCATTCTTTAAGGAAAATAACTGATTGGGGCAGGAGTTTTCAAGTGCAACTACTGTTTTTTTGTGTGTGTGCTTTTTTTTTAGGGGGCGGGGGGGGACATGATGTCTTCTTTTTTAAATAATCTTTCAGATTATTACTGAATTTTCAGAATAGAAGCCACATGTGTTGTCAAGTGCTCGGTACAAAACCTGTGCCATAATCACCCAATCCATCTTCCATTTCTGTGGCTCTAAGTCTGTGTGCTATATAAGTCTAAGGCCTTGTGGCAGATACTGACACTTGTTTTGAATGAGTAACCTGTAGCTTGTTAGAACAGGTTAATTCCTCAAAATTCCAAGAAAATACATGTGTCAGGAAATCTTAAAATGTCTGAGAAATAAAATCAGCCATACACCTTTAAAGGTAGGCATTAAATGATGCTTCTCAGCTTGTTCATTGCTAATCGATAAACCATATGTCTTTTCTTATGTACATAGGTGTTTTACTTAAAGATTCAAATGACACTGTGGTATTTTCCTTGATTTCCTGTATGACTGTAGTTGATGATACTTATAACTTTTTATATCAGCAGTTCATTTCCTGAGTATTAACATTCTCAGCAACAAAGAGGAGGTACATACATGCTTTTCTTTCTGTGCTGTTAATTTTCTCCCAGTGGCAGAAATTAGATTTTTTATTTCACAATCTAGAAGTGCAAAATTTTTAAATTTGACCACTTAGTGGGGGAGGAAGACAGAAGGTGAAGTCAGAAAGATTGATTTTTTGTTGTTTTAACCATTGAGGAAAAAAATCTGTGAATAGCATAATTTAGTCTACTCTGTACATCAGGAGTGAAAAAAAAATCTCTTTGCCATATTTGTCCATCAGCATGGGGAGACAGTAGTGTTTAATGATCCAGAATGTTCGGTAAATACTCCTGTGTACTCTAGCGCCTCTCGTTTTTTTTTTTTTTTTTTTTTTTTTTTTTTTAAATATACGAGAATGGAACACTGTTCTTCCTTTATGCAAAACAGAAAAGTGTGGTTTCCATCAAACCACGTGTAGTTGTAGTAGCTTTGTGTCTGGCTGTCTGCTTTGCTGAGGAACTCTCTTCAGTTAAACCTTTAAGAGATCCTGTAGAAGGAAAGATATTCCAGGAAGCTGCTGTCCTGCAATTATAAGCAAAAGATAAATGGGGAGTAGAAATGAGTAGACACTGATTAGTGTAAAGCAGTCAAGGGGAAAAAAAAACACAGAATAGCTGATTCAGGGAGCAAGGAACATAAAAGGATGATAGGGAATCTGCTACTCCAGAAAATATAGGTTACATACCTAACTGTATTTTGTGAGATTCAAGGCAGAGCTTACAAAATGAACTGCAGAGGTACAGGGTATCTAATTCAGGAAATTTTGATATGTGAAGTTAAGAATAATTGCAGCTGAAGCAAACAAACCCAAGGTGGCAACCAGGCCTGCATCCTGAATAGTTGAGGTGACCAACATTTGGAACAAATGCCCAGGGAAGAGTTACCATCACCATATGTCTTTGAATTTGGATGGGTGGATTTTGCTTGTTTGTTTTTAGGTACTCTAATCGGGCAAGTTTGGAGCCTCCAAGGATGATGCTTCTCAGCAAATGCACTGTAATGGAGGTGACTGATAGGGTGGTTTAGAACTTGGGGCGGCAACAGCCCCGTTTGTCCAGGATGTAAAATTTGATTTATTCCACAGTATGTGTTTAAGAAATACTTTAAAAAGGCTAGAGATGAGTTTCTCCTTTAGCGTTGGCCTGGGAGGTGGTAACTGCCCAGCTTTCCTGTGGCAGACGAGTGAGCGTAGAAGAGCTTGAATGACATGCTGGTAGCTGGTGTATTTGTTCAAGAAACTTAACATTGACTGAATGGACAGAAATACTTGTTAAATTGGAGACCACACCATCTTAGAATATGCTGAAGCCCCTTCTCTCAATTTTTCCCATTTCTGGCTATATAAATCCAAGAAAGTAACTTGAGGGGAAGGCTGTCCTGTGTGAAAGCACACCTTGTGTTCGTCTTGCCTGTTACAGTTTTCAGAATTTAAAAGCTTCTTTGCCTGGCTTTGGGCTGAAGAACCTGGTAGACAGTAACTGCTGTATTCCCTTGCAGCAAGTGCTTAGGATTTAAGAACTGGAATTGTAGCATTCTTGTCATTAAAGATGATCGTTCTATAATGAGCAGCATTATGCTTTAGCTCTGTGCAGCAGAGGTAAAACTGTGCAGCAGTTCTGGATATTTAATGCAGCAAACACTGCAAGTTAATCAAATCCATTTCCACACTAGAGCCTGTGTCTGATGCTTGTCTGTGTACAAGCCACGCTGGTCCAATGTGAAAGTACATAAATGTGTGGCAGCAGCTGTCAAGCTGGGAAATTTTCAAGGCAGCAGAGTTGCTGGCTTCATTTCCAGAGATCTGAAGACAAGAGCTACAGGTGCATCTTGCACCTGTGCAGGAATAAACAGCACTTCAGAAGTGTGCTTTGTAGAGATCTTGCTGCTAGCCAAACACACAGGCTCAAGCCATTTGCCTCTAAAGTTTGCCAATATTCTTGTGTGCAAAAAGTACCTTTCTTGCATTACACTAGACTATGGAACTATTACTTG
Source organism: Tinamus guttatus (assembly GCF_059628265.1). Taxonomy (NCBI): domain Eukaryota; kingdom Metazoa; phylum Chordata; class Aves; order Tinamiformes; family Tinamidae; genus Tinamus; species Tinamus guttatus. The sequence goes on along the minus strand of NW_028288812.1, from coordinate 424,400 downwards.
AGCTATTCAGGTGTTAGAAAATGTGCTTGTATTCCGTGGAACAATAATGATACCTGCATATGGTTAAAACCTTTCAGTAGACGTTGTGAATATGTTTTTTTTTTTTTTCTTATTTTTGTATATGAAAGGACCAAAAGGACCAAACTGTGTTTGGTCATACTAATGAGAGTAATTAAGAGATGAGAGTAATTAAAACAATATTGTAGGTGATATTTCAGGAGGCACTGAAGAAAAAAAAAAACTTGAAAACTAAGCAGTGTGGGGTACTCTAGATGCAAACGTGCTTCGTAAAGATCTCAGAATTACAAACAAATCTCAGTGTCTTAGACCCATGTTTAATCCTTTACAACAGAGGGTCAGGCTGCTGCTTTTTACAGCTAGCTCCACAGAGACAATCTTGCTTGTCATTTTCTTTGGCACAGGACTCACTCTGGCTTGTGAGCAAAAGAGCTGGAGAACAAGTTACGGGTGGCTGTTGACCTTGTGAACCTGCAGAACTGGCCTGGGCAGGACCATGCACGAAGGCAGGAAACTGTTTTTCTCTTGTAGTTCATGGAGCTTATATGAGAAAGCAGCACCTAGAAATACCTCATTCCACCTATTTTAGCCCTGTATCAAGGGACTACCACAATCTTGAAAACGGGAAGATATTCTGCAATTGCCCTGGCCTGTGGAGGCTTACTGATACAGAGCTTGAAATGATAGTGTGTTGAATTACAATCCCCCTGACTTCTGCAGTGGAGGAATCTAAGAGTTGCATAACTTTGAGTCATCTCAGCTCTGGAAAACATCCATATTTTTGAACTATTCCAGAGAGAGAAGGAGAAGGAGGGAAACAACCAGAGAGAGAGAGAGGGAGATAACGGGAGAAAGGCTATGTAGAAGGAGTCTTAAGCAGATGGACACTTTTAGATGGAGTGGTGATCCAGAAGAGGCTGTCTAGCATACCGACTTGGAGAAAACTCTGAAACGAAGTACCTCACTTACTGAATATTGTAAAAAGAACAACTCTGCCCTGCTGAACTCAAGATATGCTTTTTCAGTTATTTTTTGGGAGTCTGTAGCTGCGGATGTTCCATACTGCCTTATCCAGAAAGTCCTGAGAAAGACTTATACTGCAGGACAGATGCCCTTTAAGGAACTGTGCAGAATAGCGGACCTTTGTCCTTTTTCTTCCTTTCCAACCCTTTTCCTGTTAATGATGGATCATGCTTCCTTGGTCCAAAAAGCAGGCTGCATGCTTACATCACTGCTTGTCTTTCACTTTTGCTCTCTCTTACTTCTCAGGAGAGCATGTGAGACTAGCAAATTTCTGTGCAGGGCTCTCTTCCTATATCCAGCAGTTTCAACCTCTATCCCTCCTGCTAGGGATACTGATTTCTGACCTGTCCATGCTTAACTTCTGTGCCCATTATAGCCTACAGAGTGTTGTGTTTTGGGGTCCTGTTTGTTTGCTTTGCCTTTGGACTAAGAGCTTGAGACATATGTAGTGTTAAGTTTGAGTTTGAAAGTTCTGTGCAAAAACTTAAAAGAGAAGAGACACGATTATTTTATTTTTCCTAAAACTGCTTGCTATTTTCTAGCCATGATATGCTGGCTTCACCTCTAATCACAGACACCTTATTCTTGATTTTGTCCCGTATTCTTGACCCATGTATCACTCCTGGGTGACCAGACTTTGCAGACATGCTTTGTTGTCTCTCCAACCGCTGTTCTGAGCACATCTGCAAGAGATGGTTAGTATGTCTTTTGAAACAGTTAGTCTTTTCTTAGTACACAAACCTTGGTGTCCTCAAAATCAAGTTTTGAAATACAGCTGTCGAAACAAATTTGGCAATGACTTTACAGGCACCAGAGATTCAGCCTTTGCTGTTAGGGTCTTACTAACCTCTGTTTTCAATTCAGTTCTAGCTGAAAACCTGATAAAACTACATGTGGCTGGAGTGGCCTGTGAAGATTCAAGCAGTTTTCCGTTGGATGGGTGAAGGCCATTTTGAAGTGAATTGCTTGTTAATATTTGACTCTTTGAAAAATAGCTGTATTCTGATTGAGAACGAGCGAAAAACTGCTTTTTACCTATAGCTGAGTTCCGTATGTTGATGCCAAGCAGTAACCTGTTTGCAACTCTTAAATCTCTTTTATTTCCTATTGTCTGTTTCCTTGAGCCTTATTCATTGCCTCTGTTTTTTTCTTTCTTTTTTTTTTTTTTTGGAATACTTTAATTTTCTTTGTGTGACTTTGCAAAAATCCCAAGATAAGTGAATTTCCAGTGGTTCTAATCTCAAAGATGTGAAAGCATTTGAGAGGCTTCATATATGGGATTGTTGCCAACCACTGAGATTATTTACAATGTGACAGCAGTTGAGGAACATTAAAGTGCAAGGGCTTCAGAAGCAAATTGCTGGAGAGTGTGTCTACCCGCATAGAGTATCTGTCTGGAATTCAGATCTCTCTGCTCCTTTGAAAGGCTTTGGAATCTTTTTTTTTTTTTTTTTTTTTAGCTAGAAAACCCCAAGCAAGAAAATATAGTCTTAATCTCCAAAGTGGTGGTGTCGTAACAGTGATTAAGCTTGCATTGGGGATGAATGATACAGAAGTGTGTTCTGAGTTTACACCACCACTGCCCATAACCATACTGCATGTTCTTCAGGTAGTTTTTGTGTCCATACAAGATCTATATCTTATAAAGAATGATAGATTGCAGCCTGGTAAAGTTGCAGGAAGCTCATGTTAGGGAAGACTTTACATCAAATAGATCCCATTCAAGTGAAGTTTTACAGTGGTTTCTTTCTTTAAAGACAGCTCTGCCCTTTCAGATACAATCTCTGTCTCCATTTGCAACCAATATGGTTCCAGATACAGATTTTTACCTTGTCTTCTGTGAAATTCTGATTGTCGTGAGTGTAGACAGGAATAAATACTTGTTTAGCATGGAACTGGGAGGAGATCTTGGCTTTCAGGTAGAAAGCATTAGTCCCTCGAGGTTCAGCTTACTGTGGCTACTGTGATCTGTGGCTACCTTATAACTTACCTGTGCTTCCTGGGCATTACCTCAAGTTTTCTTATTCTATCACCCGTGTCCAGTGCTCCTGTTTCCTCTCACATCCCCTGAGATGTCCACACTACAGAAATAAGCAGATTTGGCATAGTGCTTGGTGTGCTCTCCTGCCCATCTCTGGCTTGGAAAACTTAAAGCATCATGTCCCTCTGCAGACAGCTTAAAATATGTAATTCATGTGAGAAATTTCGTTGCACCTGACAGCCATGAATCTCTGGTAAAAGCAGTGAATAATTCCTGAGCTGCAGCACTAATGGACAGCATGAGTTGCATGATTCTCTAAATCCTAGTAGCAATTTTTCTATTTGAAGAATTGAACAAATGACCCAAAGATGGGTAAAGACCAGAGGCTACAACCCAGCAGGTGCTCTCTGCTGCCAAATAGTGTAAGGTTATGGTAGGAAGGCTGAAAGCAAATTTGCTTATTGCCAAAATTGCTTATTGCATTCTGTCTCAGGAAAAAGCAGGTGTCCTTAATGCTACAGAGAAGCCTCTTCCATTTTTCTTGCCCACCATAAAGTTGCACAGGGTAAGTTTTAGTGGGGGACTTGCACTGGTCTTTGGCTGGATGCTGCACCCCCTGACAGTCTGCATAACACCGCTCTGCAAATCATTAGCTAGGGTGGGATGGTTGGTTTGGCCCGTACATCACTATGATTCTGTGTGCATTTGGAGATGAATGGATGATCATCATAGTTGGATCATCCTGGTTCATCACGCACTGAATTACGTAGGTGTTGCTGGCATTTCCAGCTGGCATTTGAGGATGACAGAAAGCATGAGAGAGACGTGGATACTGTTGTGTTGGTCTTGCTGCCACCGTAACCCTGGTTGTGGGTGTGTGACACAAAAGTCATTTTAGTGTAGCAGAAGAGGCACAGAAATAGTGCAGGGAGGGAAGTTCCCTCAAGTTTAGAGGCAATTTGTGTCTGAGTCCTGAGTAGGGGCCCTGGTTCTTCATGTATTCAGCTGGAGAACGAATTGCTGGGCTCTGACACTTGTCTGCTCCTTGCCTTAGGCATGAGTAAAGCACCAGGCTGAAGGAGATGCTGAATATCAACTGCGAAGTCTGGTTGTGACATTTCATTTAGGATAATGCCACTCTGTTAACCCTCAGCAGTGAAGAGGAGCTCAAGAAGAGCTGCTCAACTGTAGCGTAGGCAGTTCAGCACTAGCATTGAGTTTTTGGGAGAGTTCTGTATTCTGTGCTTGCTTGCTCTTTGTCACTAAGTGTAGAGAAGCCAGCTTTGCTGGCAGACGGGCTTTTTTGACATACTCAGGTTGCTAAACTGGTCTTCCAGCCATAGCATAGCATCACAGAGTGGCTCTGCTATGACTGAAGAGTCTTCTGCAGCGCTGCTGCCACTTTTGTAGAGCATCTTCTATGTTAGAGAGGTCTAGATTCTGCTGTTGCTACAGGGAAGGAGGAGAAGGACATGAACTGCTTGTGCTGGCAGCTGGAGATAAGACCGAAACAGCCTGATTTTGGAAGTTGCTGTCTGTGTGCAGAGCACTGTCCGGAACAGCAGGAAATTGAGTGTGACCCTCTTGGGCAGTCTTACCTGGATTTCTCTAAGCAGGCAGAGGAGTCCCCAATCTCCTTCCTGAGCTGTCTAATGAAGAGGCTGGAGCCATGTGGTTCTACAGCTGCTCTGCAAGTTGCTGTCTTATCTTAGTGAAGTTAGGTGGGGTTGGGGATATAAAGTCTGCCATGACCTGTGGTAATCATCCATGTCCTGTCACTGAAATGTCTTTTGCCTGCTTGCCTTGTTGTGTGTATTTCACAATGGTATTGCCTCTGACTGTTCTTCTGTGTAAATTCCCCATTTTATCTTTGTGTCTGTTGATCATTGTCAGAACTTATGCTTCAAAAATTCTACTAGGAAAGACAGCGGAGAAGTTTATTATTGTTACGGGTCTTTCGTGATCCCGTAGTGATGGTTTTGGCCTGGTTCCAGTGGCTGACAGCTGCATGGGGACAGGAGTGAATCCTAGATACTGTAGACACAATCTACGTTCTCCCAGTGTGTGTAGGTTTTCATGTCAGACATCGGGACCCTGAGGCATTCCCTGTTAAATCTCAACTTGCAGCTAGGAATTAGCTGACCAAAAGTATTAGAGGAATGAATAATAATAACAGTAATGAGATATGTCCCTATGGATACATGTTCTTTCATCATTGTGCTTTTATGTTGAGCCAGGAATTCTAATTGGAGTCTGCAGACTGATAAAATTAATAAATAGAGGAGACAATAAGCAGTACTGTTTAATCTCAAAAGGCAGTAGCACAATTTGCAGAAGGCTAAAAGTAGGCTCTGTATAATAAAAAAAGAAAACAAAGTAATGATATCTGCTTAAAATAAATGTACTAATGGAGTATGCATGGATAGCAAAAGAAAATAGGAGAAAGGAGTAAAAATGCAAAAAATGCATGTGGTCACTCTCAAATATATTGACTTATTTTATGGGTTCCAGTTTTAAATACAAGTAAACAAATGCATAATGCATGTCACATTGCCCATGGAAGATTTTTTTTTTCTAAATTATTGTTCTAGTTGCAGGGCTGGGATTGAAATAAGTGTGCAGAGCAGTCAATCAGTATTGCACTTGTATATATTCTGTCTTTATTGGAACTGGAATATCTGTGAATGGAATCTAAATACATACTTAATTACATCCTCTGATGTACCCATCTTTCGTCTGATCTCAAACTGTTGCTGTATTATATCACCTGCACGCATCCGTTTCATTTAAGTAAATTTTCCCTCAAATGGCGTATTTCTCGTTACGTATATTGAAATGACTTGTAATGGTTTAAAATCTAGATAATATAGGCATGGACGTGCATGTGTGGATGTATGTGTATAATATATATGCTGAGAAAGGTTGTGAAATCCCTGTCCATGGAGAATTTCAGTGCTGAAAAACCTGGTCTTGCCCCAGCATTAGCCCTGCTTTGAGGAGGAAGTGGTTTAATTTTCTTCAGAGGTCTCATCTGACCTGAGTCTTTCTGTGACTCTGAAGTTTAAAACCTGTCATGGAGCCCGAGCATTGCCAAAAGACTTTTATTGTGTTAATATGATGTATTTCTGTAAGGATTGTAATTCAGGGGCTAAAGGATAGCTCTGTCAAGATGGAGTCTCCTTAACATCCTTAAAGGAAATTAGCCTGACGTTGTTTTCTCTTGAAAGTGCAAAGAGCATTGAGCAGGGTTTTGTTCAGGTCAAGTGCGTGTGTTTACAGTTGGGCATGAGTTGTTGAGTCAGTAAATGGGAATAATAGAGTGAGAACAGGAAGGCAGGACTAAATGTTGGTGCTGACCAGCAGAAGGGTTGTACTTACCTCAGAGAATCTTCTGAGTTTTCAAGTGCATGTATGCAGCAGCTAGGATATTAAATCTGCATGCTGAAATCTTGAAGCAGTAGACACAGAATTGTGTAATGCTCTTCTCTGTCCGTTCCTAGATTTGGGCCACCATAAACTCAGCTTGCTTATTGTTAGGTGACAGCACAGATCTTACCTCTGTCTGCAGCTTCCCCTCCAAAACTGCTCGGGTAAGGGAAAGGTCTGCCTTGCAATTATTTACACACCCTGCTGTTAGGCAAGCAAACCCTGTTAGCATTAGGGCAGTTCCAGTGTAAAACACACATGGAGATAGAACCTCCTTGTAGAAAAAATAAAGCTAAGCGGTTTGCAGCTTAAAGGACTTTTTAAAGGAAAAGTAGGTACAGCAGATATTGTATGTGCATGTACGTGTACTTAAGTAAATGGCTTTGAGTCTGGTGTAATGAGTTTGGAAGTGTGGAAAGGAAAACATGAATTGGTATATTTATCTTTCATTATCAGGTTGATTAATAAACATTGTGTAGTTCGTTTGCGCCCTGCTCTTTTTGTGGTGGCCAGTTTGCCATTGCGTTTGCTTGGATCAGCAAAGAAATCTTTGGTAGGTTTTCACGAGTTCATTTGCTCCCTAGCTGACACACACAGATGTGGCGGAGAGTCTGTCTCCAAACACTCTTGTATATATCCTTGCCTAACAGCCGTTGGATATGATGCCTGATTCCCAGACGTTCAAGTTTGACAGGGCCCTTTGTCAAAGGACGTGGCTTGACTTCTGTGTGCTTTGCTGCCTTGTGCTGCTGTGATTGCATCTTGTGAGCGATGATATTCCAGGCTATAGAAAGGTAGAAGTGGCATGCGACCAGATCAATGAAATGGCTAATGATGGATGCTGGTGGTAAAGAAGAAGGAGACCATGATCCACATCCTCCTGGATATGTCACTGTATCTGCAGGTTTTCCAACTCAGTGATTTTTTTTTTAAAGCAGTACTGAAGGTGAGTGGGGAGGATTGCCTGAGCTTGCATGCAGAGTTTCATACAAAGAAGTAAGCGCACATTTTTATTTGTTTGGAAAACGAATCCAGACCAAACGTCATGGCCCTTCTGTATACAGGGTAAACTCCATGATTTCATCATTAAGAAATCTTTCTGATACATATCCTCTCAACATTACGTGACAACGCTCTTCATAAAGGAAATATCTGCCTACAATTTGTTCGGGAAGTGAGACCAGTGGATTCCTTTGGTTCAAGAAAGTTAGTTGAGGGTTAGAATCACAGAATCAGAGTCATTATGGTTGGAAAAGACGTTCAAGATCATCATGAAGTCCAACTGTCCCTTAAAAACCATCCAGTTAAACCATGTCCCTAAGTGTCTCATGTACACGTTTCTTGAGCACTGCCAGAGGCGGTGACTGCACCACTTCCCTGCGCAGCCTGTCCCAATGCTTCACCACTCTTTCTGTGTAGAAACCTAGGTCTACCCAGGTCTATCCTAAGTCTATCCAGAACCTCCCCTCATGCAACTTGAGGCCATTTCCTCTTGTTCTATCTGTAGTTATTCTGGAGAAGAGATTGATCCCTGTCTCACTACAGGTTCCTTTCAGGTAGTTGTGGAGAGCAATAAGGTCTCCCCTAAGTCTCTTCTTCTCCGGACTAAACAATCTCAGCTCCCTTAGCTCCTCCTCTTGATGTTTGTACTCCAACGTACAACGGGGACGATCCCTTCCCTGCTCCTGCTGTCCACCCTGTTCCTGACAGCAGCCAGGAGGCCCTTGGCCTTCTCGGCCACCTGGGCTCGCTGCTGGCTCGTGTCGACCAGCACCCCCAGAGCCTTCTCTGCCCTCAGCTCTCCAGCCGCTCTGCCCCCAGCCTGTAGCGCCGCATGGGCTTGTTGTGACCCAAGTGCAGGACCTGGCGCTTGGCCTTGTTGAACCTCATATGGCTGGTGTCAGCCCATGGATCCAGCCTGTCCAGATCCCTCTGCAGAGCCTTTCTACCCTCAAGCAGATCAGCTCTTCTTCCAGCTTGGTGTTGTCTGCAAATTTGCTGAGGGGGCCCTCAATTCCCCCATCCGAATCATCAATAAAAGATACTAAGTTCTTCAACATTTTATGCAGTTTTAAAACTGAGGCACGAAATTTATTGGCAGTTTTTTTTTTTTTTTAATATACAGCGACTTTACTGCAGCCAGTAACTTCTGTAAATTCTCAGTATGGGAAATTTGCATTACTCTCTGTAGAGTGTGTTAACCATTGCCTTCTCAGACTCACTTCAAAGCCTGTAGATCGTTCTTTTTCATGAGAACTTCTCCTGTATCTCTGCTGGTAGTTACATGTTCTCGCCTCTAATATCAATGAATTAAATAAAAACTGTGATTCACAAAAATTGAATAGGGATGAGTATATGACCTACCTAGATAGTAATAAAAGCTTTGTCAAGCAGGAGATGTCTTTTGCTTTTTGTTTAGTGTTATTTATTATAACTCCTCTTGTATTATCCACAAAAATAATATAAATAATTAAGAATATAAATAAGTAGAATATGACTAATCTAGATATCCACTAAATCAGTCAGCAGACAGATTTTTCTACCCTGAAGTTGCTGTCTCAAGGATGCTGTTCTGTATCTTGCTAAGGATAATCCCAAACGGCTTGTTTATCTTAGTTTGGTAAGCTCTCTCAGTAATTTCTCGGTCCTTGCATTTAGATCTATTTATTGTTTTCTTGCTTTGGATGCATATAGAAACCATGCTTTTACATGTACAAGCACTGCTTTAGACTTTAATATAATATGGCAGGTATGTTCTTTGCTAAAGAACATACTTTAACTGTGAAGCTTTCATTGTAGTTAAAACATAAGAGGTGGGCAAAGGAGAGTCTCTGTGAAGTTTATCCCTGATAGCTTGTTTTTTTATTTGGTTTTTTTTTTTTTTTTTTTTTTTTAGTTTTGTATTGGTAACTTGGCTTCTTAGCTAGCATCTGTCTTACAGACAACAATATTAATTTTTGAATTTGACAGTTTATGATGTTAACTGGGACATGTTCATTTTCTTTTGCCTTTAACAGACTACCTGCTTGGGAACTCCTGAGACCTTTCTGCGAATCAGCAAGGGCTCACCTGCTTGATCTAGAAAGCTCAACTATAAGTTTCACATATTTTAGATTAATGCACTTTTTGTTATATCTTGGCATTTCTTTTACTTGAACTACATGATAGAGAATAGTACTGGTTTTATTTTTTTTTTCACTCCTATTTCTTTTTTGGAATTTTTGAACTGGTTTTCAAGTTGCTTTATGTGATTGATATTTACTTATTCTATCCTATGATTATTTCCAAGATGTTAGTTGCTAAGGGCCTGGGTTCTGAGTCTTTAAAGATTTTTTTCTTCATTTGTTTTCCCTGCATGCAACTCTTGAAAAGCTAAGATCAATTTATTGTTGTTAAAAGGAGAGCTGGATATATGCATGTAGGTGGATTAAACAGCAAGAGTATTTAGCTGGAAAATAGTTTACTCCATTTGAATGACTGAAAGCAAATACCTGTTCTTGGTACAGGTCACTAGGAGAGTGAATTACACAATACAACTCTTTAATCTGCCCAATATTTGGTAATTGGAGATGATAGTGTTCCCAGACTGCGACAATTTGCAGGGGTAGCTTCTTAGCACTTAGGAGATCTTGGTTGGACTTTCATAAGTGCAGAGGTAATACAGTTCTGCTTGACATGATGTGTGCTGTTTCAAGAAAACCTGCAAGGTGAGTGAGACAAGTGAGTATTTGTGAGTTACCTTAGATCTCTCGCTGCCGTGAGATATGCACAGAAATGTCTTTAGATGTTCTACGAAATGGAGGGGCTAGGTTAAGGTTCTTAATGATTTTTTTTTTTCCAAAAAAATCTGACTTGTAGGGGGAGTAGAAGCTCAAGTGTAGTGAATGAATACATAGACGGTAATGACTGTGAGATGTGTGGCCAAAGAAAGAACTATTAATCTTCATTTTTATGTTGGCCTGATTTAAATGCAGGGTATAGTATGCATGGTAATGCTACTGAGCCGTTTAGAAGGCTGTTTCTAAGTTCACAGTTTGTACTGAATTTATTAAAAAAGAAGAAAAAAGTAACAAGAATAGCAAGAACAACAAGAAAAACATCAATATAACCCCAAGCCAAGATTCTGATTGATTGATACCAGTCAGCACTGATAGATTTTTGGAAATCAGTCAGATTTCTGTTGTGTGTCTGGAGTGGGGGACAGGCATTATTTGTTTATTTTGCATTCTGCGTACTGTGCGGGCATATACTGGTGACAAGAGTTTGAAAGTTCATTGGATTGGATATTTCATGTATGTGGAGAAAGCTGGAAGTTTGATAGCGACATAGGCAGCTTTCTATTCTCAGTAGCACGTGTTTACTTTAAATTTACTACATCTAGTTTTCTGGCAAAAAGAGGCAAAGAGGCAGAAACACAAACTCTGTAGGACCCGCAGATTCTAATTTTTGTACTGACTGTGGCTAAATGTCAGCGGGCTGGCGAGTGGAACATCTGCCTGTTTTTGCATGCTGCTAGGGTACGCTGTGATCGCAAGACTTAAGCATGCTGGGCTGCTAGTCACAACATGAAGAGCTTTTTCTTTCTCCTTATTTTTCTTGATTGTTGACTGCGGGTCGTTGGTGGAGCCATCAAAATGTTCATAGCTTCATCACACAACAATGTACAACTTCTCTAATATGTCATTTCCTGAATTGTTGCAAATCTGCTTAACTCATCTCCTTTACTGGGGGAGCAACTCTGCTGTGGGACATACAGAGCATAGCTCTGTAAATCCTGATTTATGAGTGATTTATGTTAAATATGAGGGACCTCCCCCAAAAGTGTGCTTTGTCACCTGCACTTAATGATCTCTTGCTAGGTTATAAATTTGATGGTATAAATTTTTCTGTTTCATATTTATCCTTTTAAACAGTACTTGACTCTGGATACTCTAAATGTGTAAAAAGAAAGCTACTTTGAAAATATTTTGCTTGAAACTGAAAATTATTTTGTATAGGGCAGAGTATAGATGCTTTCTAAGCTGCCAAATGAATATGATCATAGCATCAGAGTCCTTGGATATATTAAAAAGTTCTCTGCTTGTTTTGGGAGATTTTTCTGCAGTTGTACAAGCATCATAAACCAGTTCACAGCAAACACAGGTGGGGTATAGCTCTGCAGCAAGATGACATTGCTCATTTCTGTGGGATGCCTTGCTAAGTGAGTAACAGAGCTGATGTGTTTTTAAAGGAAAATCTTGCACAAAAGGGAATGGGCAGAGGTGTTGTTATTGGCTGGGATCAGTTTGCTAGTCTGGAGGGCAGCAGCATCTTTGCTGAGAAAATGGTAACACTTCTGGGATGAAAAAGGGACTAAATTCCAGTCTCTGTAGTCCAGGAACTGGCTTGATAGCTTTTGGTCTGGGCTACTGTTTTCTGGCAATTCTGAGTAGGTATTCAAAGTGGATGTGACTGTCTTTTTTTAAGAGATACTGTATGGTTAGCTCTTCTATGGATAGCTACTATCTTCATTGCTAGTACAGCTTCAGGGCTGTTACAGAGACCATGGAAGAACTGCTTGTCTTGCGAGACTTGTGAGCAAGACTCTTGTTTCATATGGCTAAGTGACAACCTGGATCTGCCACATGCTCGCCTTTGCTACCAAAACAGCTAGTGTTGTCATGATCTCCTAAAAGCTACACCATTTTAAAAGTATTGCTGACAGTCAGAGCTTGTAACACTTTTTAGGCATGTAGAGTCCAGTGTTATTAAGGGTGGGATGGTGTTCTAGTTTTTGTGTATGCCATTTTTATCACCTGGCTGAAACAAAATTCTTGGAAGAAAGGAGCAGCCACAGCAGACAGGTAGGAACTAGTATGTTATTCACATTTTATGCAAAGATGACTTGTTATTTTGCATGTCAGCTGCAGAAATGTTGCAGGCAATACGAGCTGTCACCTCTCGGCTTTCTTTTTCTTTGTTCTAGTCTTTAAAGCAAGCCCTCGGGCCCAATATTCAGAAGTTTTTTAAGAATCTAACTTAAGCAGTCTTCAATGCTCAAATGCCTTCCCTTGTGGTCTGTTATGACAAAAGGAGCATGGAGCAGGTTGTTTACCTGCTCTGGGTCCACAGCATGATTTTATAGGACAGGAATCAACAATCTGTTTTGCAGGATTGCACAGTCCACGTTAACAGTCTTTCTTTAAGAGATAAGCCATAGATCTTCAATAGAACCCCTGGGAGCATTTTGAGACATGAATTTGGACTATGAATCCCCATCCTGAAGCCTCTTGGGGATTCCCTGATAACTATGACTCTCTGTCACAGCAGGGACCCACATGAAAGGTGGCTAGATCTAGCTAAAGAAAGAGGCAAGTTAACTCTATCCTGCTTCCAGATCAGTCCCTCTGTGTGAATACCTTTTCTAGACAAGAGTTACCATACCTCAGGATGTTACCACTCCTACACACCTAATCACATCTGGGACACATAAGGAAGAACTTTGATAGCCTAAATAATTGAGACATGTATGTAGGAGATGGTCAATGGCATCTACTTTACTCTTGTGCTTGCCAGCCATGATGAAGGGTCCCTAAGGAACGTCATCCATGAGTAGACTTGGAGATTCAGTGATCAGTTGTTTGCTGTTTCTTCCTGTAAGCGAATTAGTGAACATGTGACAAAGGTGGATGGTGACAAAGGTGGGTCTCTACCCCAATGTAATCTGGTGCAACAAGTTTTAGGTGACTCTGCTCATGTAGGGGGTTGAAGTAGATGATCTCCATTTGTCCCTTCCAATCTCAACCATTCTGCGATTCTGTAAGGCGAACGGTCAGTTCAGAAGTCAGAGGAACAAGTTTAGCTGTCTGCCTTGGGAAACGCACTTAACCCAAAATGTGGGAAGGGCACTGCATTCAGGCCTCAAGTTAGGACCTCCTGCGCTGACCATGGCCTGTGGACTAAGGTGGACAAACAACTGACCGAGACTTATTCACTATGTCATTGGTGAAAGGTTCTCTGAGAAGAGCCACGATACAAGTACAGCTGATTTGGAGCCCTTGCAAATCCCAGGGAACAGAGAGGCACTGTGTTTATCATGTGGAAAGGCCTGTTCATGATCCACAGCAGCTGTAAGATGTATCCTTGGTGAATAGGTTAGCCAGGCAAGGCTGGCTAGCCTGTGCTTTGTGAGATTGGCACATGTGGGAGCATGAGGACAGTGTGACATCCTCAGCAAATTCCTCATTTACCCTCTGCATCATGACCAGAAAATTCTTGAGCCCAGGGTCATGTATTTAATCAAAACAATTTGTTGCAGTGGCTAAATCCTGCAGGTTACCTGATCTGTGCTTGGATAATAGGAGCACTTCTTAACATTGCTAAGAAAGCATAGCTCAAAAGTTGGGGGCCTGGGATCTCTGAGAACTGTAGAAACAGTCTTCTGTAATGGAACTGTGAAAATGATTTTGGACTTTTGTAGCGGGTATGTTTCATTAGAGTTAATGAGCATGAGGTTTTCAAGCCATTTTGAATGAAGGCTTATTCCTCAAAGAAATAGAGAAATTTGAGATGTTTTAAAAGGGAAGAATTCACAGCTTTCAGCAAGTGTACGTGAAATCCAATAGCAGCATTGGCTAGCTGCTTTATCTAGGCTGAAAATTTGTCATTTTAATGGAAGTGGTTACAGTTACCTAGGACACTTTCCAGCACCTCAGGGGTGTAGAGGTACTTTTTGTTAGGCAATACAGACCACCAGGAAGGGAATTCCTATTGTTCACTTATTCACGCTATTTCTGCCTGAATAAGTTCAGAGAACATGGAGTTGGTGGAATGTTGCATGAGGAGAAATTTGCTCAGTCTGACATTGGGATAGGCGACCTGTTTGGAAGCATAGTTACAGTGTCACGGTGATCATGATATTGTTATTCATCTGGAGGGAAGGGGTTTTGCACCCAGTGTCTTTGCTCACCCAGTGAGCAAAGAAAGGCATTTTTTTCCAAAGAATACTGTAGCTGGTAATTTTCCAGACGCCGATCTGGTACAGATTAACAAAGACTGAAAGACTTTGGGGGCATATGGATTCTCCAGAGTGTTTATGCCCTCTTACACATCATTTAGTTTTGCTGTTAGAAAGCAGCATTTGTTTTGCTAGATTTCTTCTGAATAGCAACTTAGTCACTTCAGTCCTGTTGTTAGGTACCGTGGTTCTTAGGTTGTTATTAAGCTTAAGGCACATGACTGATATTTCCTGTTTGACAGTATTTTGTATGTAAAATCTCTCTCCTAGTGTATTTTTGGCAAATGAAGAAGGAATATCAAATAACTGCCCATGTTAGGGTGTTTTCTCTTTCATGGTGTGGTACAGTTATGCTAAAGAACAGCAGTTATTAGGTGTAAGCATCTCTAATAAGCAAGTAAGAGAGGAGCCCTTGATACCATGAACTCTTGCCAGGACTGCATCAGAGCACTGAACAGTTCAGCTGCAGGGTTTTTGGAGATAAACCTGTCCTTATGACTAGAAGAAATTAGTACTGTGTGATGCATGTTGTCTTTGTATTAAACATTTGCAGCCACTGACACTTCTCTGGCAGCCTGTTTTGATCAAAAATCATCTGGAGATGTTTTGGGATTACTGTTGTTGACCTGTGACCATCGGACAGTGAAGGCTTGTTCTGACATTTTACGTCTGCATGTTCTGTGAAGACAGATGCAACTTCTAAAGGGACCTTCTGGGGCCCCTTCCAACCTAAATTACTCTGTGAGCATCCTTATAATGAGAAATGGAAGAGAAGCCTCCTTCTGCAATTTGAGGTTCAGGGGTCTTCATTTGCTTGGTGTGCTGCTCTGCCTGTTCTGCATTGCATCTCTGTTTGTCTAGAAAGTAAGATTATCTCGGCCTGTTCGGTCATAGGGAGAATAATTCCTGTGAGATGATCATAGTGCCTATATAACCAATGTATATATCATATTAATATGTCAGTATCATATCATATCTTCATATCATATTATCATAATTTTGTGTGGGGGAAATGGAGGATGGTAATGCAGATTAAGAGGTGGGATTTCTTGCCCTTCAGTATTTCTGGGCTCCTAGTGAAGGAAGGAATCTGGATAAATATCTTCTTCACTGCTCCTTATTATCTAGTTTCACTAAATGCAGGTAAATGCAATGCTCCTTCAAGGGAAATGATAGCACAGATTGGTCCAACCACAGATTTTAAGAAGAATCTTATTCTGTGCCTTGTTGTTTTTCAACAATGAATTACAGTTACAGAGTTCTTTATTAATGCAGCAAAAAGAACAGCCCACGAGCATCCCGAAAAAAATTACTTTTTTTTGCTCTTATGGCTTATAACTCTAAAAAGATAGAGACAGTCTGCAGGTAGAAGCATGCTTTTTTCTTGTTTTGCCAAAGATGAACAAATGATTCTTTTAAGAGAAGAACTGCCCAGGATGGAATATGTTGAGTGACTAATTCTGTGTAATTTGCCCCTCACAATTATACAGTGCTTTGTGCTACTCAGAAAACTTTTTGAAATAGTCTGCCTTTGTAAGACATCTGGTGTGATGGATAGGAACAAGCATACTACTACTTCAGCACCAGTACATAACTGATGTGTGGAAGCTGCATGTTTGCCTGAGCCCGGACTGCATTTTGAAGATGGGATAGAATGCAGCTGCGTGAAACTTTCTGCTGTTTTCTTCACTTTTGAGGTGTTGCTTCCTTCTGACTTACGCCAGTGGCAATTCCATCAACATCTTCTTTCCTATCTTTCAGGTCCTGATACCAGATGACTACTCAGATCCATTTGATGCCAAAAGTGAGTTGAACAAAATGAGGAAAGGGGAGAACACGGGCTATATGGAACCATACGAAGCCCAGAGAATAATGACTGGTAAGAGGAAAGAATTGCAGATGTGTGTGTGGTTTAATTCTGAGGCAGTTCACATGAGTACTACAACTCTTCTGAAACAGGAATGTCTTTGGGCACATGGACGTGTGTTTTTGAAGATGTGCAGACAGTCAGTAGTAAATGTTGGGGAGGCTCTTGTAGAACTGTCTGCCTTGGCACCTAACTATTCCTCTGGATCTGGCAGTTGAGCACAGAGTGACCTAGGCCGTATTGTAGGAAGATGACAGTGATAGGAGTATTGGGAGTGTGCATGGCCCTGCGAGGTATTGGCAAGACTTGTGTACATAGCAGGGATGGCTGAAGCATGATACTGCGTTAGCTGACTTAATTATCCAGTTTCCTTCTGACTTTGCTGCTCTGCCTTTTTTCAGCTTTTTGGTCCTCCCTTTACTGGAGGAAGGCTGCAAAGCTGCACCCTCATGTTATTTTGTTCTGTGATTCTCTCGTGCTCTGTTTTTCTGTGTCTGTGGACAAAATGTGACCCTTTAGGATCCCTTTGTGTATTCAACCGCTACTCTTTATAGGCTGCTTATTTTGTTGCCGTGAAGGTAGGTGGCTTATGGAAGTACTTTGTTCTCATATTATGTAAGGTATATAATGTAATTATTACTCACGCGTTTTCCTCATATGATCTGAATTCATTTCCTACAAATTGGCTTTTGCAGTCTGTAAACTCCTCCAGGGGCCTGAAGCCTTATCTTCTGTATTTATACATGTTTGACTCAGCACATACCTTTGGCGCAGGAGCAGTGCTGCATTTTTCAGATGTGCAGTAGGTCCTTTTATTCTCCTTATAAGCTGAAGGTCACAATAATTCTGTATTGCCTAGTTAAGTTATTTGTGTTTTTCTTATCTAGTAACAACTCCTGCTTTTGTTTAGGAAAGATTAATCAGTGGGAGAAGGTGAGGGATTTTGATGCAAAGATCCATGTTGTCTGTTCTCAGTTTTCTTTTTTTAAAGAGCAAGCCTGGTGAAAGGCACAGGAGATGACCTGCAGAGTACATTGTTTGGAAGCTTTCCGAAACTTATAAGGGGAGTAAGAGTATTTATCTTCTTCATGTAAATCTCATTTTAGCCGAACAATCTTTAAATAAATAAATAAATTGCTTTGAATAGATTCTTGCTACTTAAACGGCATTGATGAAAGAGTGTTTTTTCCTCGGTAGAAATATAATAGTGAGCATTTTCGATTTGAAATTGACAGTGTACTGATTTCCCTCTCCTTATATTTAGGTCAAGAAATTATTCTGTATCCTCTTCCAGGGCTAGGCATAATAAACGGAATGATTATGTGGGCTATACTGCGTGGGTTAGCAGTCATTTTCTGTAGTTTTACAATTGTGAAACATTTGTCTACAGCCTCCTTGGGCAAATCAATATTTGGTGCATCTGAGGATCTGGCAGCTCTGCTGTGTATGTTCTTACAAAGCAGATGTGAGGAGCTCTCAGATGATAAAAGTATTTCCAAATACTGTGGTTTGATTGAATATATTTGTATTCAATTGTATTATCTTCACATTTATATACGAATATTTAATTGAATATATTCAATCAAACTGCAGTGTTAGAAATGCTTTTATCACACAACAGGTATCCTGAATATACCTTTGAGCTGGCTTAACTCCTGAAGATGCTGAGTGCTTTTTTGACAGCTGGGCATTTGGTTTCCTGTCGTCTTGTCCTGATGCTTATAAAGGAAAAGAGTAAGTCTTCCAGTGAACCAAGATTATTCAGTATGCAATTCTCATATGATTTTTTTTTCTATTGTATAACTGCTACAGGGTAGCCATTCTAAAGAAAGCTTTTTGATTTAGTTTGGTTTGGTCTCAAAATGAGACCAGCAGGGACACCTCTCAGCAGAGAACAGCAACAACGAAAAAGCCACAATTTTTGCTAAATGCTTCCAAGAAGCCCCCAGGTCTGCCCAGAAGGGCAGTGCTCTCAAAGTGGATTCAGCCGCCTGCAGGGTAACACTACCCCCTTCTCCCAGTTCAGGCCAGTCCTCAGGGGTGGCCAGTGTGTCAAGCACGTAGCTACCAGCCAGTAGCTCAGATGGGGCCGTTCAGGAAGCCAAGGGTGAGTGACCTTTGCTAGGTCCTCACCTTCTCCTTTTGTCTTTTCCAACCACGGCGTCGTTGTTTGTGTGTCCTGCCGGCTACGCCACATGTAAGGATGGGGCAACAGGTTGCCCAAGCATCCAGCAGGAGCCGGCACACAAACACAAGGCAAGCAGTGGTCAAATTAAGGCTTTTATTACCTCCACTTCTTGCCATGGAACGATGCTCAGCTGTGCCTAGAAGCTCCCCATCATTTTCATCCCCCTGCCGGGAAAGTGAGGAGCCTCCGTACAGAAGCAGAGGTAGTAAAAGTATACATGAAAACCACTACAGATACCAAAAATTATACTGTTTTCCAAAAATCCTGAAAACTAGGTGGACAAGAAAAGAAGAAAGTAATCTTTTCCAAAAAGATGCTGGCATTGCTGATGCTGCCATGATATCCAAATCCTAATGAGATAAATGGGGAAGGGTTGGAAGACAAAGAGGAGAAGAAATAGGAAAAAAAAAAAACAAGATAACACTGCTGTAATTCTTTCCTATAAGGCTGCTTTGTTTGAGAGGTCTAGCAGTAGAAAGGACTCTGTTCTTCCACAATAGCCCTGGAGCACTGGGAAACTGCAGAGTACATCCCAAAAGGATTCACTCTGGGTCTCTTGCAAAGCGTCAGCTGTCTCCCTGATCCAGGTGCAAGTTGAGTGCTTCCACTTTAACTCTCATGCATGCTGTTGCTCTTATTTTGCCTCCTAGCATTGGTCATGCTGGAGGGAGATTGTTTTCCCCTTAAGCTGCTCTAAAAATCACAAGACCTTATTGCAGGGTCACATGTCCAGGGGAAATCCAATCTTGGATCATCATTCAGCTGTATTCTTGAATCATACGTATCCTGTGATATAAGTTAGTTGGGGTCTGTGCTTGCTCAAGTCTCAGCCATGGAGTCTGGAAGAAACACAGCACAGCAAATCTGAGGGCTTTTTCTTCTCCTCTCCAGCTCATGGGAAGGGGAGAAAGGTGCGGTAAATCTGCTTGGTTTTCTTTCTGTCATGTCTGCAACAGTTCTGCGCTGTTGGGAACAAGAAGGTGTTTTAAACCCTTAGTTATAGACAACACAACGATTTACTTCCTTCCAGCAGACAAGTTGCTGAGTGTCTTTGAGAATTCAATGTCTGTGTCCATGCAGCTTCACAGCTACAAGGCCCACGAGTTCAGCCTGTTTGCCTATGAGACATATTGTCCTTCTGAATGCCATTTTTCTGACCATGTGCTGTATGCCTGCTGCAAGGTGAACTTTCCCGAATTCTGCACCAAATGCTGGTGAAGACCCATGCTAAAGAGCCCTGTGCTCCTCTGGGCTGTTCCATTCTGACACTGGGGAGAAGTGCAAGTGTAGGGAGACCAGTCGGCCTCCCAGCCCCCTTGGTGGCACCACCTGGCTGCAAAATGTGGCTGTGATCCTGTTCCTGCTCCTGTGTGAGCAGTGCCCAAATATGGAACAGAATTTTTTAACCCACCAGGAGTCCTTGCTGATCTGGCTGCTGACTCCATTCTCCTCTGTGACAGGAGATTTTGTTTTCTCCTTTTCTCTCTCTTTCCTCTCTCTCCCTTCTCTCTCCCTCTCTCTCTCCCTCTCTTTTCTTCTATTCTACCTCTGTTTCTTCTAGAAGAAGTATTCTATTCTTCTTCTTCTACTTCTTTTTTATCATTTCTTTTTTTCTTCCTGTACTTTTATTGACTGGAAGCACATTGCAGAGAAACAGTTTTAAGTGCTGTTCTCTCTGGCAGGAGGATATTAAATGAGGAATTCTGTAGATGACATTGTAAATCAGGCTCTTATGTGGTAGAGTACCCTGAAAAAATAAACTGTTGTGATATTAAACCTTCCATGTGGGGGAAAGACAGCCTACCAGCTGGGGATGGTTCAAAACCTGAGATGTTTAATCTGTTGCTCACATTTTCCTTGAAAAAATGGAGAAACAGTTTGGAAGAACACAGCCAGGAACTAGAAGGGGGAAGCAATCATGCCCTCTCCTTGTCCTCAGGAGGAATGCACCCACTGTCCCCATCTTGCGAATTACTTCACATAGCAACCCTGTGCAGAAACAAGGCAAAAAAAGGCATTCGAGCTCTAGCATTCAAATTAGTTCTCACTTGCATGCTAGGTAATTTCCATTTAGGCTACGCCATGTTTAATATGAGCAAGTTACATTGCCCGTCATAGAGGATGCAAGGTGAGCACTGCCAAATCCTCCAGCATTCATTCCCCAATGTGGGACAAGCTAACTCACAGGTAAGATGCAAACTGATTTGCACAATGCCCTTAAAGAAATAGCCCTTTTTTCTTTTTTTTTTTTTTAATGCACTCAGTATATCATTACCTCCTGCATGTGAGTTCTGTGCAGACAGACAAAGGCAGGAAAGGGATTTTGGTGACTGCCAAAGAATTTTTCATCTTTTGGAATAATGGGGCAGAGCACAGGGAGGGCAGCTACCCAGGGAAGAGCAGGGAATTACATTACATTGAAGTAAAAGTGATTCCCTAAAACCCCCTCAAAAATACTGTGAAAAAAGTCTACAGGAGGATAATGTCCTTACTGTTCAGAAAGCTATATTAGGTTTACACATTGCAGATACAGCAAATCTGAAAAAATCTTAAAGCAAACCCTACGATGACAATACAAGTCACATGGATCTGCATAATTATAACAACAACCACATTATCCTCCTGTAGATTAGCTTCTTTTACAACATGCAAAAGACAATGGACATTTTCTTCACCTCAAACTAAAGCATCCAGTAGCTAGTGGTCAAAACATGTAATCGCATTGCTTTTTGTTGTTGTTTTTTAAAAAGCACCAAACATTTCCATAAGGTTCGGTTTACTGCTGGGGGACACTTATTTGACATACCATGCCACTGTAAGCCTTGGAATACTTCCAAGGCTTTTATTTCTGTGGAAAACAAGAGCACTTCCCTTTTGTAGCATTCCTTTCGATGAAACGTGATGAAATCAAAACACAGGAGTCTTCCTGAAAGAGCTGTGTAAGGAACATCACGTATGAAAATGTTCCCTGAAGCTAAGCACTAGTAAGAGGGTTTTTCTCCTAGGAGTACGAAATAAAGATTCAGCTGGGCAGGCACTCAAGGCATCAGGAGAGCATGTTCATGTGTGATAACAGGAACAAACCTTGGCTGCCTGCAGTCAGTGCACAGAAAAGGGAATCTACTGCAAAGCCATAAATCACATGAATCCCTCGGTTGGTTTTATTTGTTTGTTTGTTTTCAACATTTACTGTTCTACAGTGAAATAAAGAGACTTATAAGGTATTTGGATACTGATATGTTAACTTACAGACAAACCAACAGAAGTATGAATAAGCTGTTTGGACTCACTAGTGTGTCAGCTTCCCAAAGTTACCCACATATATCAGGTGTAAATATAACAAGAAAGATCCGTCTCTGATATAGATTTCAGGACTGAATTTTAAAATGACAGTTGAATTCCCCCATTGCTCTGCCATGACCTGGCAGATGTGACTATGGCATGCTGGAAATGGTATTGCCAGAGAGTGCTGATTTCTGGCACTTTTTTTTTTTTTTTTTTTTTTCCCTACAGCAAAGTACATGGGCTCTTAACATCCTTTGCATTCCCAAGACTAGGGATAAAATTTTGGGCACCAGGGCAAGGTTCCACTACATGGTGTTCTCAGTTACTCCCACATTCATTTAATATACAAAGCTCAATGAAGAGTTCATGGTCGTATTGGTGAAGGTGAATAAAGCACCACCATTTTTGCTATGGCACTTGATGGCATTTTTGTACTGCTCTTACCCCTGGTCACTAGTAGTTGGTAGAAGCACTTGAATGAAAGTACCAGCATTTGCTAAGGCACATGTGCATGTATCTACCTTTAATCACTTACACGGCCATCTGAAGAAGAGTAGTAGATCACTAGCTGGTTTGCACAGATGATTAAGTTTTTAAACACTGTACTGGATCAGAACACAGATGTCAGCTTTAAGCATTTCTGCTTCCTGCCTCTGGATTAAGACTACACCCCTGTCTAGATATGGCTCCACAGAGAAATATGCCCCTTGGCCCTTAGAAAGCTTCAGTCCTAATAACCTGGATTTAGCTTCCTGATAACAAGAGAGCAACTAGCTATCATCTATATAACATGTAAAGCCATAGTTAACCTCGTGTGAAAACCACCATGATGCCACCCTCACTTAAGTTGCTCCACTTGAGCAAACTAAATAATTCCAGTTGCCAGGATCTTGGCATTGATCCAGTTGCCAGGATCTTGGTCTCTATCCAGAAATTACAGATCTCTGTGCGATCAAGTCCTCAAGGTGTACAGACAAAATTTGTCTTAAATCACCTAAACAAAGGGTGTCTGCAGGATGCTTGGAGGACTTGATATTGCACACTGGTTTTCTACAGACAGTGCGTAGATACCCTTAGATATCCAGAAAAGCTCCATGTTAAAAAGAAAACAATGAAAGAGAAAAAAACTCGACAGCACAAGGCCAGGAGAAGCACCAGCAAAAGCAGCAGGAGAGTAAAAAAATTAAAGATATTTTTACATACTCCTGCTAGCACAGTGTTTCCGTGCAGCAGTAGACACACTTCCCCAATACCTCTACCCCCCAAATTATTCTAAAATCAGCACAACTCTACTCTCCTTAGAGGACATTCTAATACTAATGATGTGGCTGTTTTAAACAAGCTAATGTTCTCCAGGGTCTAGGCAAAGAAGTTGTAGCACATGCATGTGAAGAGGCAAGTGTGGAAATACGAGTTTGTTACTGTGAAAGTGTTTTGGTTTGATTTTTAAGAAAGATATAGAAATAACTTTAAAGTGGCTGTCTGTGCATCTGCTGTGTATTCTACCATGATGCCGTGGTACTCTCAGTACTTAAGGAATGGTAGGCTTTCATCTTGCACTCTCTGTCTCGATGTACCTTACCCTGTAACACTGAAATACTTGTGGATGAACTCCAGTCTTCATGAAAGTGCTTCTTTATGCATCACAAGCTCCTGTATGTCTTTTTTTTTTCCACCAGTGAGTCAGTTGAGAAAGACCACTATAGGGACCATACTGTCAGAGAGGCAAAGCTGTAAATGGACTGAGACAAAACAGGCATGTCTTCTCACATGCCACCTGGCTGAGGCTGATTTTCACAGCCTTTGCTTAGAGCTCCAGGATCATAGGTTAAGTCAGGCTGGAAGAGACCTCAGGAAGTCATCTTGTTCAGTTTCTTGCTCTCAGCAGGTCTAGCTGTGAGGTTAAATCAGTTGCTCAGGCACTAGATGCTCAGTCCAGTCATGGAAACCATCCAGCAGGGGTGATTATACCACCTCTCTGATCAAGTAATACGGTGGCAATTAGTACCTGGACTTCAGCTGGACTTTGTGGCACTGAGCACACTCCCCACTGCCCAGTAGATACTGTCAGAGAAGCAAAACTGGAGCTCGAGTGTTGAGTCAGTGTTTAATCCACCTCACTTTCCCATAACTGAGGAGTTACGGGAGACAATGTCAGAAGCTTTGTTGAAGTCAAGGTAGACAACAAGCACCGCGCTCCGCTCATCAACCAACCAGCTATTCTATCAAAGGAAGCTATCAGGTTGATTAAGCATCATTTCCCCTTGAGGAATCTGTGGTAGTTACTGTTGATTCCCTTGTTATCCTTCACACATTTGGAAATTGTGTCCACTATTAGCTGTTCCATCAGCCAGGATTAGTTCATCTACCGAAGGGCATTCCACCAGAATTCTTTGCAATAGGCTTTTGTTCTTTTTATTTGTAGCTTTATTATTATTATTATTCCATTTGATGGTTGGAGCAGTAAGATTTCTTCAAATCCAGCATAACTTGTACTGGAGGGAGGATGAGGAGGATTGAAGTGAGAAGGGAGAGGGACTAAATGACTGAGCAGAGGCAAGAAGTTGCTTATTCAAACAAGACTACAAACAAATAAGAGAACTAGGAACCCTTTTGATTTTTTGCAGTCTGAAGCTTGTCAGGATTCCCACTGAATCCAGATCTTGTCACTGTAGAGTCACAGTTCTCTGTTGGATTTATCAAGAGCCAGTGATAGAAGTACTGAAATGACTGATTGTCTTGGACCACATGGGACATGGCTACTCCTCACCCTGCTGCAAGAAACATCCCTATCTGGAAGGGGCAGGCGTATCACATCTAACATTAAAAGGATCAAGGACCTCAGGAGAACTGACCTGACTGAGAATCTGCAGCATTTTTGAAGGGGTCTGTGATGACTAACTGTCAAGCGAAACAGAATTGAAGAAGCAAGCTAAGAAATGCAGAGCAAAACCTTATATGCTAAAATCCAATGCTGTTTTTAAGCTGCATCCAGACATTAGGCAATTAAAAATAAATTGCATGGCATATATTGCCTGTATTTGTAGAACAAGTATGTTTTGTGCAAGCACTTCTTTTGAAAGGGAGGGTTACAAAATTTGTGTGTTTTACCCACATGATGCAGGTGGTCTTCAAACTGCAGGCACTGGTTCAACAGTGTGTACAGTTTATTTCCCATACATCTCAGTGCCTAATCGATTCTGCAAACACTGAACAAGCAACTAGCATGTATGAACTTAATTTCGTTTCATATATATTCTTAATCAGCCTATTATCACACTGAACCAGGCTTCCAAAGTTGTTCTGGACACATTTTTCCCATTACTTTAGAGAGAAAAAAAAGTATCATAATGAGAAAAATGGCAGACTAGAACTCAATCACTAATATCCCTGAAACAAAACTTCTGATTCAAGTTTCATTGTCATATAAATAACTTGCAGATTGCATCTGGTCATCTGAGGAAAATTAAGCAAAGGGCAGTGAAACAGAAGGGCAGTTATTTAAATCCTGGTTTATTCTTGGTTATTTAAATCTTGGTTTACTGATACTAAATATACTGATAAATATACTGATCCTGATATATGTTTGTATACTGTGTTCGTGTTAATTTAGCATTTATGGCCAAAATAGCAGCACCAAATTAGCACAGGCGTAGGTACCCTTGCAGCCCCAAGCAGAGGGTTGAGCTCTGGTCCATGCAAGTAATGGATGGAGCAGCTAAGACTCAAGGTGTCTCTTTCCAACCCGTAATCCAGAACAAGGTGAGGGGAGTGATTTTCTTTTAGAGAAAGCCATGCTTTGTGTCTTTATGTTTACATTCATTCAGCTTTACAGATTAGATATTCTTTTTTTTTTCCTCTACAAATCTGTAAGCTGGTACACGCTACGTAGAGCAGAAATTGAGACAGTAACATGAAGCATTATAGAGAATGCCTTCATTTTTTTTTTTTCTGGAAGATGACTCAGTTTAACACGGAGAAATACTGCTCATTTTACACATAGCTCTTTTCCAGCTCCAGTTATGCATCTGACGGACACAGCATGCTGCACCATTCCAAAGCAAGAAATAGAGCAAATACATTCTTGGCTAGTTTCCTCACATTGACTAACAGGATGTGGAGCACTCCATGAAGACGAGAAGAGAAGCACTGACCATGATGGCCACTGGTCAGGGATATAGTGCAATGCAATTTCATAGCCCAGAAAGAAGGCGAACACTTCTGTTGAAGCAACTCAAACATTAATTCAATCATACTCCAACTCATGCACATCAGTCACAATGGAGAGGAAGGAACATTTTCTGTAATGCTTCCCATTTCACAATAGCTGTAAGTAGTTAGGACTTGCCTTGTCCAGCTCAGCTTCCTTCCTTTAAATCACTGCTGAATGAAATCTCTGTCCAAATATCTAACAAAGAAAGAAGCACCTAGCAACTTCAAAGCATATTCTGAAAGATGTGTCTTTTTTTTTGAGCTGCTGTAGTCTTTCCTTAAAATATCTTTAGAACTCAGTAGAATAAACAGTGTACCAGAAGGCACCTATTAAAGAACTAAAAGGATTTTACAAGACCTGACTCACACCAGCGCACTATCATTCCTATTCAGATGAAGTTACATGTCTGAACAACAACAAAAAAACCTTCCTGGTTACAAGGGAAACCAGCACCCAAGGGTAGCTTAAAGTAGGTGCAAGTTCATGGGAATACTGTTTCCCCAACACTCCCAGCATTTCTGGGTTAGCTTGCGGCAAGACCAAGCTGTTGCTCCCAGCATGTCCAAAGTGATCTCCTGCTTATGGCAGATGTGTTTCTCTTGACAAGATGGCTGATGTACCTTAGGCTCTACCACAAATGAGACATGTCTTGTTGCTTTAACACCTAGAAAGACGCAGTGAAGTGCAGAAAGACGTCCATTCTTTTAGCACTGCCTGCACTTTAGAGGAGGGACTCAGCTTTTGCAAACAAAGGGATAGAGGCAGAGCAAAAAGTGCTGTGAACAAGTTAAACTGCTGTTCTACTGTACAGCCAGGATAATGTTGACAGAGGCAAATAGTACAACCAGCTCCCAGGAGAATAAAGGGTCTCTTAGATGCACCTCTAGGTTACTCAATCCAAAGTCCTGACTAGCTAAAAGTGGAGTCTTGTCCACTGACATGCATATCAGGATAGTGTGTCAAAAGAAGTAAGAAGCTGCATCCTGCAGGCAGAAAAGCAAAATGAGCAGATTCCTCTCCACCTACCTCCTGGCAGAACCAAGTGGAAGAAGAGAAAATTGCAAAGGACAACTACCACAACAGGAATAAAATCATGAATGATAAATACAGAAGCAACTCTTTTAGGTTCTAATGGAGTAAGATAAAGAGAATTCCTTCCTTGTAGCAGAAAAAGAGCTAGGATAAAGGGTAATGGAAACGAATCAAAACACGGGAAGTTCCATCTCCATGTGAGGAAGAACTTCTTTACTGTGAGAGTGCCAGAGCACTGGAATAGGCTACCTAGAGGGGTTATGGAGTCTCCTTCTTTGGAGATCTTCCAAACCCGCCTGGATGCCACCCTGTGCCACGTGCTCTGGGTGTCCCTGCTGGAGCAGGGGGATTTGGACTAGATAATCTGTAGAGGTCCCTTCCAACCTAAACCATTCTGTGATGGTTAAGTAGAAAAGTCATGGAACAGCTCATCCTGGCTGTTGTCTCTAAGCATGTGGAGGACAAGAAGGTGCTCAGGAGTAGTTAGCATGGATTCATCAACGGGAAATCATGCTCAACTAACCTGATAGTCTGAATGGGTAGATGAGGGGAGAGGGTGGATGTCGTCTATCTCGACTTCACCAAGGCTTTTGACACCGTCCCTCACAACACCCTCCTGGGGAAGCTCCGGAAGTGTGGGATAGATGAGTGGACAGTGAGGTGGGTTAGGAACTGGCTGGATGGCAAAGCTCAGAGGGTGATGGTCAGTGGTGCAGGGTCTAGTTGGAGGCCTGTAGCTAGCAGGGTCCCCCAGGGGTCAGTCCTCGGTCCAGTCCTGTTCAATTTATTCATCAATGACCTGGATGAAGGCACAGAGTGCTCCCTCAGCAAGTTTGCTGATGATACCAAACTGGGAGGAGTAGCTGATACCCCAGGGGACTGTGCTGCCATCCAGAGGGACCTGGACAGACTGGACAACTGGGCGGTGAAAAACCTCATGAAATTCAACAAGGCCAAGTGCAAGGTCCTGCACCTGGGGAGAAATAACCCAGTACAGGCTGGGGACCGACCTTCTGGAGAGCAGCTCTGCAGAGAAGGATCTAGGCATCGTGGTGGATGACAAGTTGACCATGAGGCAGCAGTGTGCTCTTGTGGCCAAGAAGGCCAATGGGATCCTCGGGTGCGTTAAGAAAAGAGTGTCTCCAGCAGGTCGAGGGAGGTGATCCTGCCCCTCTACTCAGCCCTGGTGAGGCCACATCTGGAGTATCGTGTCCAATTCTGGGCTCCACAGTACAAGAGGGATGTGGAGCTGCTGGAGAGAGTCCAGCGCAGGGCCACGAGGATGATCAGGAGCCTGGAACATCTGCCCCATGAGGAGAGGCTGAGGGAGCTGAGCCTGTTCAGCCTGGAGAAGAGAAGGCTGAGAGGGGATCTAATCAGTGTCTATAAGTACCTCTAGGGAGGAAGTGAGGAGGATGGTGCTGGCCTCTTTTCAGTGGTGGCCACTAGGGACTAGAGGTGATGGTCACAAACTGAAGCATCAAAAGTTCCGTAGAAACTTAAGGAAAATTTTCTTGACTGTGAGGGTGACAGAGCACTGGAACAGGTTGCCCAGAGAGGTTGTGGAGTCTCCTTCTCTAGTGATCTTCAAAACCCGCTTGGACGCAGTCCTGTTCCAAATGCTCTTAAGTATCCCTGCATGTGCAAGGGGTTGGACTAGATGATCTTTAAAGGTCCCTTCCAACCTTAACTATTCTATGATTCTATGAAAGAATCTTCTACAGGCAGTGCAACAGTTCGGACCACCATAATGGATAAATAAAAGAACAAACACACATAAAAAAAGGAAAAACACCTACTCACACAACTACTGATAGCTCAAGGGAATGCATGAAAGAAGATACCTCTGTAAACAGAAGAGCACCCTGGAGGTGTCCCGCCCAGTCTCCCGCTCAGAGAACTCAGGTGCCCATAGCACTAGATGGATCGGCCCAGGTTTTGCCTAGCCAAAACTTGCAAAGATCAGTGACCTCCCTCCACCACCATCGCCAACTCCCTGGCCAACTGTGCAGGGCTGAGCACTCTCCAAGGCAAAAGGTCCTCCCAGTGCCCCAGCTAGCTCCCTCAGGCTGCATCTTGGTCCTGTTGCCCCCTGTTGCATTGCCTGGCACGACTGAGGAGGACTGAGTTATGACTGTCCTTCAGGTGGTGTGGGATGCTGTTAGGTCCTCCATAGCCTCTTCCTCATCAGACTGCCCAGATAGGCCGTTGTTCAGCTGGTGATGGCCGCTTTCTTGTTTTATGAGCTATGGAAAGGCAGTGTGTGCAAACTGGATCTAGTTGTACAGTGGTTGCATCCTTCCTGGGGAGATACCCAAGGAGAGGGCATGATGGCTTCCTCCCTCTATTTGCTGGCTGTGTTCTTCCAAACAGTTTGGCTTGTGGTTTGCCTAACTCATGATGACAGTGCTTTGTTGTTTTTTGCCAAGTTTTAGCATATCCATTTTTTGCAAAGTCACTGTGAAGGAACACATGTGCATTTAAATTAATACTGAAATGCTGTAAGCTAATATAGTATAAATATTATTACATATATTTAATGTTACAAATATATTGTTGTGTTATCTTTGAGTTGCACAACTTTTCTCAAAGATTTAAGTGCATCCAGGAACACCAGTGTTCTCAGAATGTATGTGTTTTATACAGGTTGATGAGTACTTTGTGCTTCCAGTAATCTGGTTTTGTGACAACTGGGCTATGTTGCTGAGGCAGAAGAATGTGCTAAAGCTATTTGCCGTGTAGCGCAAACTATTGTTTCCAGTTACTCAGTTCAGAGACAGGTTTTAGAGGACCGGCTTGTCATCTGCAGTATAATTACATAGATATTATGTAGTGGCTGGAGTTAAATCATTACCAGTCATGATAAGGCATGGTCAGCAGTGACAATAATGGAATTTTCTCTTTATTTGGCCAACAGAATATCAGAGGCCTGAGAATGAGAAGCCCCATGGAAAAAGTATGCAGCTCTATGATATGCCCTATGAGCCAGAAGGCGGCAGTGTGGAATCGGACTCTGACAGCGTGGTGAGTCAGCATTTGCGAGAAAGCAAGTTGCCACAGGACGATGACAGGCCTCCAGATGAATATGACCAGCCATGGGAATGGAACAAAGTCACCATACCAGCCCTGGCAGGTAAGATTCCCAGATCCCAACTGGAAAATTTTCCCTCATGCATGAAACGTAAATACTGGTCCTTAGAGTTTCCCAAAGGAGATGGATTAAAAAGTAGCTGTTTAACATGCACATGATAACATGCCTCTACTTGGTGTTGTTTCTTGCTGTTTGCCAAGAATGTTGTCTTCATCCTATTTAGAGTGCCTCTCTAGATGTGTATAAGTTGTATTCAGGTGAGTGCTTTAGAACTGCTCAAGATCTAAGAACTTGTCACTCAAGAAAACCTCACACCAAATTGTTCACGCTCTCTGTGACTGCCTGTGCTTTGTGTTGATACTGGTTGTGCTTTGCTGCCTCTTTCTCCCTGTTGCTACATGGCAGAAAATAGCTGAGAGGACTAAGCCTCAGCAGGAGGCTGAGAATTTTTTCCATAGTGGAATCCTCTTCCCCTAGCAAAGCCCAGCTAAGCCTGATGCTCTGGCCCTGTTCCCAGAAGCTCCTGTAGAATGTTGCTCTATCATCTTCCTTTCAATGATACGTTGTGATTAAAAGTTGTGTCTGAAAAAAGAGTCTTTAGGTGTCAGTTTGGCAGAAGACTTAGGAAGGCAAGAACCAGAGCTGCGTGTAGCCAGGATTCTGGGAGTGAGGAGGTAAAGCAAGAGATGCATCTCTAGGTGGAGGCATGAAGGAGTCTTGGGATCAAGGTTTAGGAATAACCAGCATGAATTTACCTCATGCTAAATCTTGCTTGTTAATTCTCACTGCTTTCTCTGTTGATGCAGTTGGTGCATGTACATTGACTTCAGCCCTCAATATGTGCTGCTGCAATATCCTTGTATGTAGTTTGGAATGTTACAGTTTCAACGAGTGAAAACCTGTGAGGAGGCCTCACAGAGCTTATAAGTGTTCAGTGCTTCATATTTTCCTGGAGGCTGGTTGCAGCTATGACCTGGAGAAAGAGAGGAAACATACCGCATCAGATTTGCATTGATACCAAACTAGAGGTGTCCCTTCCTCATTTGTCTCTCAAAAGTGAACAAAATATCTGAAACAGAAACTTTTTTGTTTGGCAACATTGAAGTGCAAGCTAAGTATTTGCAATATGGTGCAATGGGACCAGGGCATTTCTGCTGCCAGTGAGATCACTCTGAAGTGTGATATTATTGATTTTAAAATAAATTGTGATATATGTGTGTACAAATGAAAATCCTAGGCCTGATTTTATATGTATTGTGCCTGTCATATGAAATGACTGAGATTATTTCACTCAGAAAAGTAGTACATTTTCTGCTACATTTTGGGTTTCACACAGAATCTCAGAATGGTTAAGTTTGGAAGGGACCTCTAGGGATCATCTAGTCGAACCCCCTGCTCCAGCAGGGACACCTAGAGCACGTGGCACCGGGTGGCATCCAGGCAGGTTTTGAAGATCTCCAGAGAAGGAGACTCCACAACCTCCCTGGGCAGCCTGTGCCAGTGCTCTGTCACCCTCGCAGGAAAGTTGTTCTTCCTCATATGGAAATCAAGATTCCTGTGTTTTGATTTGTACCCATTACCCTTTGTCCTCTCTCTGGCCACCACTAAGAAGAGTTTGGCCCCATCCTCTTTAAACTCTCCCCTCATGTATTTGTATGCACTGATAAGATCTCCCCTCAGCCTTCTCTTCTCCAGACTGAACAGGCCCAGCTCACTTAGTGTTTCCTCATAAGATAGATGCCCCAGTCCCTTAATCATCTTCATGGCTCTCCACTGGACCCTCTCGAGAAGCTTCACATCCCTCTTGTCTGGGGAGCCCAGAACTGCCCCCAATGCTCCAGGTGCGGCCTCACCAGAGCTGAGCAGAGGGGCAGGGTCCCCTCCCTCACCCTCCTGGCAACGATCCTCCTGATGCCGGGAGCCCACTGATTTTGCTCTCAACTCGCTTGGTCCCTGTCAAACCTTTGGATTTTGTAATTATTTTCCTACCTTTATTTTCTGCCTGTTACCAGGTGAATTCCAAAATAGTGTTGATTTTGAAAAAAAAAAAAAAAAGGATTTTTTTTCTTAGTTCTTTCTTCAGGTTTTGTCTGCATGCAACTGTGAAATAATTAAGCATAATGCATCCAATTTTAGACTTTGTTTTGCTGTGTGCAAATTTTCTCTTAAGAGATTAGGTTATTTTCTATTATGAATACACAGTTAATTAAAACATAGCTTTTAAAAGTGGCAAACTAACATGAAATGGAATTTAAAAGTATTATGATATTTGAATCCCTGTTGGATTTACATAAGCATTTGAAGCATGTTTAGTTTGTCACTTTTAAAAACTGCTTCAGTTCTGTTTTACAGTGCTAAGAGGGTAAAAACTTATTTTTCTTCCCAGGCAAATCATCTATCTGAGATTAGGTATGTAATTCCTTCCAGTGTGCTATATCTGAGATAAATGAATTTCTAAGGATTGGTTACAAGCATAGATTCAAGCTACTTTCTAACCAGTGCTCACTTCACTTAATCTAACTCCTGGGCAGTATAAATATTTAAAACAAGGCAACAAGAGCTCCAACTCCTGCATTTGAAATAAGGAAATACATCCAAAAGCTCTGTCCTCCTGAGATATCAGAAATGCTTCCAACTTTTGTCAGTGCTGTGATTCTTTAGCATAGCTTGCTAAACCTATTGTTTAGATGGTTTAAACCTCAACCCTATAGGGTTTTTTTTGTTCCATTTTAACTGATGTGGATTTCTCAAATGAGCACAACCTTGACCAATATGACAATAAAGATGCTGGCAATGAGCAATTCTCACTTCACCGGTCCCAAGTACTGCTGAGGTTTTGGAGGCTGCAAATGTAAAGGTGACCTCTGCTAAAAGTGGTCCGTCTGGATCCATCTAGCAGACATTTGTGATTTGAAGGACAGACATGATAAGACTTGTACAGTGAATGTTTTCAGTTTGTTGTGTGACAGACCTGGGGAACAAACCGAAATGACAAACCGTCAAGAAGCACAGGAGAGTTATTGTATAGTCAATTATTCATCTAAGTCTGAACAAATTTTATGTTCTGCTGCCACCATTTCAAGACTTAACTGCTGAGATGATGTGTATCAAGCCTGGTTTCTGGCCTGTGCACGGACAGGTGGGGAAGAGGCACAAAGTCTTCCTGGCCTGTGATGCCTGCTGTGGCTGATAGCATCATGCCCACAGTCTGGCTCCCAAACACAGCACAGAGCTGGACTGCTGGTGTCTTCTTGTCACCTACAGAGCAGAAAGTCCATAGCTTTCCTCAGGAACACTTGCTGTAAATCTTGCATGGTAAAAAGATATAGCTGTGCTGCCTGGGATACAGCATGTCTTGTGGCTTAAGTTCTTCTGCAAACAGGTTTGATATGGTTTCTTTGAAGTCTGCACAGTGACACATGCAGGCTGAAGCTGAGAAGTGTTTTTGAAGGTTCTTATGGGATGAGAACAGGTCCTGTTATACCTCCTGTTGAGCTTGGCAAACCAGTTAGGTTAGGGCCAAGAGTCTGGCTAAGTGACAGGAACAGGGTAATTTTCTGGTACATAGTCTTTCTGGAAAGGGAGAAGGAAACACAGGCGAGTCCGTTCAAGAACAGCAGTCTGACAGTCCTTCTCCTTGTGTGTATGAGTCTGCTCATAGGGTAAAACACCGAGTAAAAGAAATGTGAAGTCTGTAAAACCCATATAAATACAACTTTGTAAAAGAAACGGCCCTCTGTTATGAAGGGGGCCTGAAGACCCATTCATGGCCGCCGCTTGCTCCTTGGCTTCCTTGAGGAAGAACCACAGGTAACAAATTTGGACAGCTCTGCTAGTGCAGTTGCTAGTGCATGGAAAGCTTGTGCCCTGGCCTTGGGGAACTGGAAGCAGGGGAGTCATGGCATGCCACCCTCAGTGGGTTTTGGCAGTAGCAGCAGGGCAAGGCAAGAAAGGAAGCATGGAGAAAGGGGAAGGGATGTAGCCAGTTCCACAATGTAATGTGGAACTGTAATGGTCATGTCCAAACAGAAATGCCATGTCCCTAAGAAGCTTTCCGCTACAGCTGCCTGGAGCTGAGCTGATGAACCTTCACTACAGGAGCTCCAGCACTGGATAGGATGAAATTTGAAATGGTCTAGGATGAGTCGTGACAGTCTTGATTCACATAGACTGGTGCTTTATTTTGAGCATAGTATTTGCCAATTTGTCTGTTTGATGGAGTCCAGACACTTATCTCACCTTTTCAGAGAAATAAAACATTCAGAAGCTTCTGAAATTCAACTTCACACTGCTTTTGAAGAACAAACTTTTCTTCTAACTATCAAAATATTGCAAAGATATTGCAGTGTACAGTTGGATAACAGTTGTTTTGTGAAACAAATGTTTTTGGTGTCTGAAAGATACTCCTGAGTCACTGAAGTCATGAGTTTACCAGTATTCATAGAATTCCAATCTTTTAGTACTGGGTGTTTTTTTCTGTCTGAATTTAAGTGCTCTGTGTCTGTTTCAGTTGCAGGTATACACATGCCCTGCTTCTCCTTCTTTAGCTATTCAACTTCCATTATCCAATAATTAAGTTAAATCTGAATTTCCATTAAAAGTAATAATACCCTGTATATTTCTGCCATGTAAACTTCAGAATGTGTGCAAATACATTTACTCCACTTCAGCAGTAATTTCTACTGACTTAATTAATTAGAAGAACAATCTGGAACTACCCTACATCTTCTAACTGAAAAAGAAAAAGAATTCAAAACTTCTTAGAACACTTTTTTTCTCTCTCTCCTTCTGAAATGTGCAGGAGAGTTACTTGCTCTTTGTGTGTATTTTTAGGTGGGTCTTGTAGCCTATGCCTCGTGACACCAGTGATATTTGTTTTACACAGTTCCTGATAGATAACCTGAAAAGCGATAAGCTGGGAGTGTTATTTCTTGATGATGAAGAAACATGTCTAAAATTCAGGGATCAGCTCGAGAAGAAAGTAACTGTTCTGCCTTTAGTTGTATGAAACTAGGAAGGCACAGAATCTGTAAGTGCAGTTTTTATATGCATGAGGATAAAGGTCTCATTAGTACGTGTTTTGTTACAGACAATGTGGTGTTCTGAGAAATTACAGTTCTGCTAATAAGCCATATATCTTTCCTTAAAATAATAATACAGTTTGTGAGAGGAACTGACAAATGTTATCTTCTCTTTTCATCGCTCTTTGGACTCTTTTATTTCAAGACAAAAAGGGTTTGTGTCAACCTTGTACAAGTGGGTGCAGTTTATAAAATCATTGCTGCTTGATAGCACTTTTGATGTGGATAAATGGGTGTTTGCTATCCGTATTTGTACCCAGGTCACTGTTCAGTTATTCTGTATAGCTTAGGCAAACTGGATTCATGATGATTTCATCTGCTTGTTGTCTTAATTTTGACAGGTAAAATGACTGTTTTCTCTGTCTTTGGTAGTCTGAGGTACTGTGAGGTTTGACCGCATCATCTTATGATGATTTTGCAGTTAAACCACTAGATTTCATGCTAGTGGATGCACACTTTTTCTCCTGAAAAGCTCTTTAAATGCTACAGCTGTTTTGGACCTTGCTAACCTGTTGTGTATCTTGCAGCCCAGTTTAATGGAAGTGAGAAGCGACAGGCACCTTATTCCTCAAATGATCAGCGCAGGCAGTTACGAGCACTTGGAGGAGGCTTTAAACCCATCAAACATGGCAGTCCAGAATTTTGTGGCATCCTGGGAGAAAGGATAGATCCAACTATTGCACTGGAAAAACAGATGTAAGTAAACACAATAATTGCTCTTCACCTCTTTGCCCTGCACTTATAAGAGGAGCGGATGACTTCCATCCTGCTGTCCAGCTCCTCTTCCTCACTTTCCCCTGTGTTAATGTTCTTGGAAAATTTCATGGAAATGTTTCATGGAAAATTACTATTAGTTGCACAGAACTCAAGTAATTTCTGTGAGGGATAAAATGAAGTTAAGTAAGAGCCTCTTGGAGCTTACCTCAGGTATACTGAATTTTATCTGGCCAGGCACACATGGCTTATTGCATTTTGATCTGTGTTATTTTCATTACTTTGGGGAAAATAGGTGTGGAGAACGTACATCTGGACTATGCGTTACTGCTTCATGAATTCCATATATTTATGGTTGCATAGTATACTTCTGGTATCTTGCATGTGCCTTTCATGTAGCTGTAACAGTGTTCTAGGGAAAGAGAGATGAGACTGCTTTCAGATCTTTCAGAAAAAAAAAATATTTATTTCTGTTATGGTGTCAAACTCAGGATGATATGGCAGCTTTGTCAGCTCTGAAGTCAAGATGTGGGGAAACTCCCATGAATTAAGCTCTCTTATCCAAAACAGTGACTTTTGTCTTACCTCATTTCTGTCCTGACATTTATAGCTGAGGAAAAGTCATTCCAGAAGTTCCTTTCTCTTTGACATACTCTTTTCCTATGCAACACTTAAGTTTAAAATGTAGAATAGTATCACCCCCATGGTATCATTTTTTAACTTACTGACAACAGCCAAAACTTTGAGGGGTCTGCTCATTGTCAGAGGGTAGATGCATCTAAAACACAGGGAAGAGCAACCTCTCATTTCAAAATCCCCACTGAAAATACTATACCTAAACAATTAAAGTGTTTTACATTTGTCTATAAAATTTGATACTTATTGAATAGTTCTAGTCCCAAAGTACATTTAACATATTGCAGAAAGTTGAGCATCTGTTAAGTGTTGGCTCCCACATAGATTATTGGATGGTTCTCTTTCGACCTTTTTGGTAACCTGTTTAATAAATCCTCAGCCTGATCATTGAATCATTAAGGCTGGAAAAGACCTTCAAGACACCAAGTTCAAACATAAACTCATCACCATCATTCGCACTAAACCATGTCCCTATGTGCCTCATCTACACATTCCTTGAACATTGCCAGGGATTGCACCACTTCTTTGCACAGCCTGTTCCAATGCCTCACCACTCCTTCTGTGCAGAAATTTTTCCTAATGTGTAACCGGAACTTCCCCTGGTGCAACTTGAGGCCATTTCCTCTTGTCCTATCAACAGTTATTTTTAAAAAGAGACTGACTTCCACCGCATTACAACCTCCTTTCAGGTGGTTATAGAGAGTGGTAAGGTCTCCCCTGAGTCTTCTCTGCTCCAGACTAAACAACCCCAGCTCCCTCAGCTGCTCCTCGTAAGATCTATGCTCCAACCCCTTCCCCAGCTTCATTGCCCTTCTCTGGACATGCTCCAGCGCCTCCATGTTCTTCTTTGTTCTACTAAATGGCCCAAAACTGAACACAGGATTCGAGGTGTGGCCTTTACCAGCACCGAGCACAGGGGCACAATCCCTTCCGTAGTCCAGATGGGTGTACAGTTCTTTAGTTCTTAGGATGTCTAAGTTTAGTTCTTAATTTGCAATAGACACACTAGGCATGCCAATCACTGCCTAAAGGACTGCAGATTTAGCCCATTCTAAAAATTCAAGCAGATAAAACTGTTCTTACTGGATTGTTTTTGGTTCTTATGTATGCAGGACCTCAGAAGAAGTGAATGTGCAGTTAACAATGTATCAGAAAGCTGGAGAGCTTGGATTTTTTTTACTCTAGTTAGTCATACTTGTATGAGCTGATCACATTTTAATAATACCTCTTCACAGCATCTGCCAAACCAGTTCCTCATTTTCAGTTTTTACAAGTATGGACTCTGATTTAGGATAGAGCAGGATCTAGAGGAAAGGAAACATGCTAATTAACAAGAGAATTAGCAAAGCGTCGCTAGGAACTTTCGCAAACAGGCAGAAATTCCAAGGCATGGTAATATATCAACAAGTTGATTGTGATTAAGTTATTAATTTTAGGAATTTAGTAACTCATAGACACAGGGAAATTGAATGAAATTGTTCTGGTTCCTAGAAGTAGCAGTGAAAAAAGAAATAATCTGCTTTGTTTCCTGCATTCTCTTGAAA
Source organism: Tinamus guttatus (assembly GCF_059628265.1). Classification (NCBI taxonomy): domain Eukaryota; kingdom Metazoa; phylum Chordata; class Aves; order Tinamiformes; family Tinamidae; genus Tinamus; species Tinamus guttatus. Next base: position 386,305 of record NW_028288812.1, on the reverse strand, counting down.
GTGAATCCCTCCCAGCCTTACGTACAAGACCTGGTGACTTCCTGTTTTGCTCTGACTAATTCAGAGACGAAAGATTCATATTATGCATTATGTAAACTGCAATAACTGATTGCACTTGCTGCATAGCTAATGCAGCTGCCCTGTCTTCAGTGAAGCTGTAGCCAAATGATAACTCATACCTGATCATTGACAAAATCAGGGACATCGAGAAGAATGTCTAGAAGACACACAGATCAGGATGCTTTCACTTAATCCTAGGAGGAAATCCTTATAAAGGTAGAACTACGTGATTACATTTGAGTTTTCCTTCTAGATTTGCATTATGTGCCTGTATTTCTCCAAGACATGTCAGAAGATGTAAACATTTTCAACTATTATTTCTGATGCTTTTCCCCTGGCCTGATTCCCTGCTCTATGAAGATGTTCTTGACATTTCAGTATTGACCGTTACCTACAAATGTTGGCATTTGAAGAATAACTATGTCCAGAATGAACAGCTGCAATACAGTTGAAACAGCAAAATGGTCAAGAACTTTCATGCTTACCTCTCTGGATAGCTGGAGCATAAAAATCTGTCTGTCTTCACTGGCATGTGATAACAAGCAAACACACTTCATAATGCTCATGTTTACTCTCAGCTATAGCTAGAACTTCTCTGTTTTGTTTTTTAAATTAGATGTTTGCATCAAGAGTTCTCTTTATATACTTTGTTGTTCTTCTCCCAACCCTGTTTTTAAAAGCCAGTATTGTTTCTCGGACACAGTTTGATGTTCTTTGTCCATGAGCCTGAGTCTGTCCACTGGAGACCATGAGACCGAAAGAACAGATGAAACACTTCCCTGTTAATCTTGGTTTTCAGGACAGTTTCCTGCTTTTTACTGGATTTGTGTTTTATGTTGGTTTTATTTGCCACTTTTTCTGTTCCTCCAAGAAATGATTTATAGCATTAGGAGTAATTTTAGATTCTTTCGCAATTCCATTTTTTGATCAACTCTTATGAATTTGTCATCTTTCTCCTATGTTCAGAATACAACTTAGCCTTCAAATTGCTTGTTGACACATATCCTCCAGGAGTAAGTAGATGCTGAGGGAAGGGTGAATACTGTCTAAAAACAACCAGTCTTGAGGAAGCTTCATTGCTGCTTATGGTGTGATGGAGCTGTCACCATATCCTTTCCTTATCTGTCTTGAATATGCAGTAGTTTAATCCCTGTGTTATCCCTCTCAAATGGAGATCTGGTTGCAACCAGAGCAGGCACATGATGAATTTTTAATTTGATCACTAACTTTTGTTTAGCGCGTTTGCCAGCTTGGACAATGGAGCTGGTGTTAACCAGGTAGGTAGTTAGTAGCATAACCTCCAGAATTTGGAGAAGAGGTTCTTCTCTTGCAATGGTCAGCTTAATAAAGGACCCACCTTTCTCCTTTCTTCCCAGCTCACAGAAGAATTTCCCTTTCCAAAGATTCCCACGCAGGATTTACTAAAAACTGTCTGGAGTTTTACAAGCCCTGCTTAGATGTGTCTTTTTTATAAATCTTCACACAGAGGAAACAGGCACCCTTCCTTATTGTTTTTCTCCTTTTTTTCTCCTTTTTTTGCACATATTATTTTTTTCACATTCCTCAAAAGTGGTTTTGCTTGCCTTTAGTTGAAATACTAGTGTAGTATTGGGACAAAATAGTGCACTGTGATCTAGTGCTTGCAAATTACAGATAATAGTGTGCTTGATAAGGGTTTATTACATAAATATTTATGTCAATTAGTGGAAAGTAACTACTAGACATCTCAAATGTAACATTAACTTCAGATATGGCAAGCAATCTGCTTTTTGTCTTTGAGATGTTCTTTAAATATCACTTTCTCATACCTTAAAAAACCAAAGTAGAGAAAGCAGTGTCAATTGGAATATGTATATATTAATCTCTCTGCTTTTTCCTAGATGGTATCATGGAGCAATCAGTCGAACAGATGCAGAAAACCTGTTACGTTTATGTAAGGAGTGTAGCTACCTTGTAAGAAATAGTCAAACAAGCAAGCATGACTATTCTCTTTCACTCAAGTAAGTATCTGTCAGTAAAACACATAAATATAATTTATAAACCAGAATTTTCATGGTGCTAGAGGGGAAAATGAGCCAGTCTGTTGTACCAGTTCAGCTCAGTAAAGCACTCAGAGGTTGCGAGACTGTTGGCCTGCATGATATGTATTGACAGTCATTGATTTGGGAATTGGTAAGAGACTTGTTAGTCTTTGGGGCTTATTTAACAAAATAAATTTGGAATTTTCTCTACATCTGAGAAGAAATGCCACTGCTGCTTCCGCTTTATTTCAGATTTGGCAACTCTCTAGTCTGCAGTTTTTATTCTCTTTGTAAAAGGCTCTTTGGTCATAGAAGGAAAGAAGCTTTTATGTGGTTTACTTTGGTGGAAGTGGGCAGCCCTTATATTGGCAGAAGAGAAATTTCAAAATTAGAAAGTGAATCTTGTTCCAGTATTGTAGTGCCACTCTTATCTTGTTCATTTACCTTTGGCTGATCAGGGTATATTAAAAACGTCAGCTTCAACATATGCCCTCTATCTTTTCTTGTAGAGGAATTTCCCAGTTTTTCTGTGCAGGAGAACAAGTCTCTTGACCTTGCTAATGGGTATACAGGTGTAAAGCAGATTGTTTTCATGCTTTTCTACTTCCAGAATGTGGTCTGTGAAATTAATCTCCCTGGTGCTCTGGTGTTTAAAATGATGATTATACTTTCAAAAACAGCTCTAAACCTGCACATGCAAAGGAACAATTCCACAATCTGAGTTTCACTATCTATAAAAGGCTCCCTCTTTTCTGGCTTAGTCCAGTGGTCTAAATATTAGATTTCAGGTCAGCTTTATATCCGCACTTCGGGTTGAGTAGAATTCTGTCCATTACTCCATTTTATGATGTGGTCTGAAAGTGTTTTTTCTTAATACACTTCTTAAAATACACTTCTTAAAATACAGCTCCACTGTCCCTGTTGTGGTATTTCTGTAATAAGAGATGTCTGCCTTAAAAAAATGCCTCAGAAATGAAGTTCGACTCCTTTTGTGCCCTTTGTTATTTGATCTGTGTGCTGTTGCATATTATATATGACATATATCATCAGCCCTTCAGATAGAAGTAGACTTAATTTTTTCTTTTCATATTCTGGAAGTTATGACTTCTGTTATTAAATTAGACTGTAGAATCTCACTTAATTCTTATATGGACCATGTGATTTTTACTATTTAACTAGAACATGCCTTCAGAAAAAAAATCAAGACAGCTCAATTTCTGTGCTTTTACTGTAGTCATTCTTTCTCTGCATCACCTACATCTCTATTTCTTTTCATCTCTCTAAAAAAAAAAAAAAAAGTAAAGTACATCCGGATGCTGGCTCTTTCTGGCTCTTTTGCATGATATTTTACTGACTTTTCCAACTCAGATTTCCTAGTAGTACATATTTTAAATCTCCTCCATGTTTCTTTTTGGTAAAGTAACTAAATATACAACCTTTTCTCCTACAGTTATCAAAACCAAACTTAACCGTGTGTTCTAGGTTCTGCTACTATTGTTTACCAGTGCCCGCTGATGTTGGTTGTTCTCCCATGGCCTCTTCATGTATTCCCCTTGCACATGGTATCACACTCAGAATTCATGTCCTGTTCATTAGTCAGTACTAGTTATATATATATTTTTTTAAGGGAGTTCTTTATCTCATACTATCTAGCTGATGCTTAACAACTGTTTAGTTACCATACAAACTCACTTGCATAGCCAACAATCTGATTCTAGAACTTAGTCTAGAATTAAGTTTTTGGAACTATAGTATTCAATCTTGCTGCAAATCGTGTAAACAATGTAGGCTATTCAGAGACAAATAATAAAGCAGTTGTTGTTATGTAATAACATAAATCAATCAAATAAGAGAATAAGTCAATCATGTGAAAGAGCAGAAGGATCAAGATTTAATTTATGGAAAAATAAAAATCACCTTGTAGAAAAAGGTCATCCAGCAATTGATAAATTAACAGCCACAATGGATTGTTGCTGCAAAAAAAGAGCTAAGAAGAGCTGAAACTGACCTTTCCCAAGTGCATTTCCAAGCCTCTTTAAGTGTTTCAGGAGCCAAGGCACTTTGGGTATTAATATTTAAGAGTATTACCTTTTTCATTTTAGTTCATCGAAATGAAGCTTCCAACATGTGGTTGAGTTGATACAGAAATCGAAAGAGCTACTTTTGTCTTCTGTGGTTACACGTCTTGATTTGAGCCTCGTGTTTTTATTTATTTATTTTTGTTGCTTAGGCAAGAACAATTCTCTCAAGTTATAGAAGTGGTAACATGCCTAATAGGTTCATCAGTGGACAGGGAGTTGTTTTGTGGGGTGTGAGGTAAGCCGTGGTAGTTCTGTGGCTGTTTCCCTAAGACCATTTTGAGGCAAAAAATGCAGCATCTGAATGTTGTACACATGCCCCAGACACCACTCATGTATATCACTGCCTTTCTGGTGCGTTTTTGATTCTGACAGACCTTCGTCAGCACATTTGAGCCATTATTTCTTTCAATCAGTGCAATACATTCTGATTATAGGAAAAGGAAATAGTAGCATCTTGATTTTCAGTTGAGACTATTAGCCATTTAAATTCTATTCTTTAGCTTCATGTGGCAGTTCTTTTAAAGCATCAGCACTGCTCAGTTTTAGGCATGGGTTTTCTTCCTTTGTCTTTAACCTAATCAGTATTTTCATTGGACCATTTCCCTTATAATGGAAGAGTAACTTTTAAGTTGTGCAAAGCACAGCTATGTCTAGCAATAAGAATCCACAGAAATACTGCCTATATTTGAAAAATTCACACTCAAAGATGGTAGCAATTGTTTTGTTCTATTTAAAACAATGTGCATGTCTCCAAAGACCCTCTTTTCCAAAATGAGGAAAGGTTCTGAGTTCCCAGACGAGTTTCATTTGCCATGGAATTTGCATGAGTTGATTGTTGTCTTTATCGTGTTCCAAAAACGTCTCTGACATGGCAAAGACACTGAGGGCAAAGCGCACACAGAAGTTGCTCTACGATCAAGTCAAAAAGCATATGGTGAAAGCATTCATTGGAATGGTTTAACCTGGTTGGGCCAACATCTGTCATTTCAGGTTAGCATTGTTTACACAGTAACTGTTTGTGGTGTGTGAACTGGCTGCCTCCGGAGGCTGTTTTGAGAAATGGTCTCTGTAATATTTATGTATTCATGCATTGCTCATCTGAGTAGCAAATGAAATTATTTTTAATGGCACGTGTGCAAATAAAAACCAATCCTTCCATGGGATTTTGGCTTGAGTTCCAGAAAACTGGACATTCTTGTTGACTCTGTTGACATTTTCTGTTGCGCAACAGTTAAGAAATATGATTTACCTCACAGAAGAGAAGGATCTCAAAGACTTGTCAAGGCAGCCATGCTCTTTCTTGTAGCTCTTCCATCAGCCCCACATTGTTGCTCTTTACAGCTGGAGATGCTCTTGTTTTGTTTTGTGTTGTGTCTTGTCTGGATTTCCTCCCTGGTTGTAGACTTTTGGTCCACTGATGCTCTCCTGCTTTTTCCATAAACTTAATTTGTAAGTGCACAAGGCAAGAGATAACCTGGAGATCCATACTCCTGGAGATCATGTTGTGGCCAGAACCCCCAAGCTCTGACTGCTATAGAAATGCCTACCAGCAAATTCCTTGTATTATATCCGTTCTTCACAAGCAAGCATGATGGTGAAAAAGGTGGAAGTGAATGTGCATAAAGAAGAGGAAAACCATCTCTCACTTCACATATCAAAGTGTGTTTCACTTGTTCAGCAATTACCTTTTGGTAGAGTATGCTCAGTGAGCTCCCTTGCTAAATTAAATGGTAAAACAGCACATAAGTTACTATTCTGTATACTATTCTATATAATATTCTGTATTATATTTCAGTCTTGGATAATGAAGAACAACCACCTGCAGAGCTTTAACACCTAATGCAAATGCAACACCTAATACATTAAAAAAAGTAATCATTTTCCCTACAGAACACTGATAATTCTGCATTTAGATACCACAAGTGCTTTGAGGCCTCCCTATGCAAAAGTCTAAAAATGGGAGCAAGTGCAAAGCAAGGCCATGATGATGGTCCGGGGCTTGATGTGAAGCATGGAGATGATGAAGGAACTCAGCCTGTTCAGCAGGGAGAAGAGAAGGAAGAGGAGAGGACAGCATATTGCAACCATCCATTGCCTAAAATAGGGCAATTACAGAGAAGACAGTGTCTGACTTTGCTGCAAAGTGCACTGTGAGACAACAAGCACTAGCCGCAACCAGAGTAGTTCCAACTGGGCTTTAGGAAAAGCTTCTTCACCACAAGAGTGGCGCTGAGAAGTAGGAGATTCCCCTTCTTTGCAAGTTTTCAAAAGCCCTCAGCAGCCTGACACAACTTTTGGGTGAGTCCTTCTTGGAGCAGAGGATTAGACTGGACTGCCCTGAAGTCCATCCCCAACTAGAATGCTGTAAGACCTGATTGCTATAATAGTGAAGAATTTAGTAAAAATTAACAATAATTATTATTCATTACTGTAGTAGCAAAAAATGTTGACTGGTTTCTTTAGAGATGGAAGATACAAGAGTCCATACATTTTACCTTGGGTAGAGCCTTTGTGTATTTGTACTCTGGATCCAAAGAGCTGACAGATTGTGACTGAATACATAATGAGTCTGTAGGAAAAGCAAAATCCACTGATATGAATGTCCCTCAGGTATATTTTTTGACAGGTGGTAAAGGCTCCTTGTCTCTAGAATAAATGATGGGTATTTTCAGAATAAGTACTGTTGCCAATTGCACATTCATTAACCATAATAAAGTTTTGCAGCCTGATGCCTTGAAAAGTAGCGCTATAGACTCCCAAAATCTTCTCCAATATTTCGTCTCAATTCATCTCAAACCCTAATATACAGTTGGACCTGCATTCTTTTTTTGTTCATTGTTTTTTTGAGATCATTATGGCCAGACATGGTTTTCCCTAAATGGCAGAGGGTGCTGCAAACAAAGCTTTTTGCCACTTAGGAAAATGCACAGATAGCCTGTGGAACAAATCCAAAACTGAAAACATTATCTTTTGGCGCGTTTCAGGTTTTGGATTAATGTTTGCTTTCTGTCTCTTAGGTGGTGTAAAATACTTACTCTCTTCTTGCAAAGGAACATTTGTAATGTTCCAGTACAATTTATAAAGAGAAAGGAGAAATTTTCATGGCTTTCCAAATATAGTTTAATCAATGTATTTTAAAACTATATCTAGTCTGCTAGCAGCCAAAACAGAGGTGATGGAAGCCTTGGTGTTTGCTGACTGCAAGGATTCTATCACTTTCACAAAAATACGCTGTAATTTTGGTGTTACCCCAGACACTAATGAAAAGTGGATGTAGGCAATGGAGCCTGGCAAAGCAGAATATTCTTCATGTGTGTTGCATGCAAGGGGATGTTTTCTTAGCTCTTGCTAGCCAAGAGACAGACACTGTTCATTGCTCATGCAAATAACAGTTGTCAGATGCAGAATAACGTATTGTTGTTTGTACTGTGCTTCAAAAGAACAGAGCTGAGACAGCAGAAAATAGTTCATAGCCTCTGAAGTAGTAGTGGATAGTCTCCAAGAAATGATTTTTCTAGCAGGTACTCGTCCTTAGGTAGGAACAGGATTTTATTTTTAAGAGGAAGTTTTATTTCTTGCCTTTTGTTGGCCTGAATCATTGTAGGATTTGTTAGCAGTAATGGTATAGAACAAAAAATAAATTTAGAATTGAGAGTTATTTTGGAATGGAACAAAAAAAAGAAAGCAAAATACAATATAGTTTCAAAATAGGTGGATTTTTTTAAGATGTTATTGCAACATTATTGCTTTATGTCCTTGCTCAAGTGATATTTCATCAAAATAGAAGTCTCAATGCAGAAAACATGCTCTAACAAAGCAGCATATTTTTAAGCTAATGCAGCATTGAGAGGATTTTTCTGTTTAGTGATATTTCGTTAGTGATATTTCAAAGCCAAAAACTTTTTCTTCAAAAAAATACAGTAAGTTAAATGTATTTCTTGAATACGCTTGTGTCATACTGCAAGCACAGAGTCAAAGAAAACACAGTCTGATAAGCTATCTTTTTCTTTGGATTTAGAGAACTGAAGAGAAAATATGGAGAAACTATAATTCAAAGTTCAATTTTAGGTTTGTGTTGGAAAAGAGTTTAATCAAGGGGTGACTGTTACTAAAGTGTATATCAAGTACTGAGTCTGTACAAACATCTGTTCTTGGAAGAGAAAAAATTTAGTGCAGCCAAGAGTTCTCCTATTCTTCATTTGAAAGTCACCAGAATGGTTAAAATGAGAAAGAGGAGGAGTGTGTGTGTCAAATCCACTATTTTCCCTCAGATAAGCAAAAAGTTTGGAAAAGTTTGAGACATCATAACATATTTAAGAAGTCCCATACTAAGAATAAGCATCTAACTTAAATAAATCCTAAGGTCAAATTATTGGGTCTGCTGTCTTCAGGAACATGCATCCATCAAGATTTATGTATGTAAATTTGGGGTTCCTTTATGATCTGCTATTTGGAAATCTTGGGCCTAGCAGGATCAATAATACTTGCTACTGAAAGAGACTGAAAAATCCTGATTCCAAACATCATTGCTATTATCCACCAGCCTGCAGTAAGGATCAGCTTAAAGAATTCTAGGCATGTGGGAAAAATAATTGGGAAAGAAAATTGATTTATGCTCATGACTAACAACATGTTGATAACTAGTTTGTTGGTGAACAGCTAGCAGTGCGTTGTTCTTGACTACAAACACCAGCAACATTAAAAATAAGCCCAGTTGCATTGCTTTCCCTGTCAGTCTTTATCCTTTATGAACAAAAAGTTTGTATGCTTGACATGGCAGAGTTTTGAAACCCCTGTAGAAGCCAGTTCTGAAAAACATTTTCTATTCAGACTGTGTTTTATCTAGTGCTTTTCTAGGAAAAGAACCCCAAAAGAGTAGAAATACAAGAATCGGAGTAAATGGGAAATGCCAGTTTTTCAGTGATCAAAATATTAGGTTACCTGGCCATTCATTTTCTAACAAGTTTTCTAACATACCTTTTGAAGAGAAAAGAAGAGCTAGTGCTTGAATGAGGACTGTTAAAAAAGCCAGGAAAAGCCAGGAAAGATAGCTGAAAATGATGATCCTGCACATGACTGGTTGACATTTGATTCATCTAAGAAGCTCCACAAAGATCCTGGTTAGTGATTGATTTTAACAAAACAGTTCTGTAAAATCTGCAAGTATGCTAGTCTTAGGCAGTAAGCTTTCAATGGCTAGGTGAGCAAACTGGCATAGAATACAGTGGTGATAAAATAACAATAAAATTAATGTAGGGAGAGCTACCTCCTATCTCAGTCCTTCTACACCAGAAGTCAGTTTGTTTTGTTATTGATTTCACCAATGGCAGGACTACACTTTTCAAAAACTGTAATGCAAAGTGCTTGAAAAGAAGAAATAGGGCAGAGATCTCATTGCCTCGAGCTAGTGTAGAAATCCCAGAAAACAGTAATGAGTCTCTGCTTCATTAAATAGAAAATATCTGTGGGTTGCATTAAAAGGATTATTGTTTTTGAGAAATGAGGGTGGCTGGCTTCTCTACCTCTAATGACTCTTTTTTCCCTTTGGCTAGTGGTTTTAAGTTGTTTTATACTGAAAGGAGTTGATTTAGCATAAATGTTGCCCTGCATTCTTCATGAAAAATTCATTAACCAATTATCAGGAAAAGTAAGAGGAACTGTATTCCAGTTATAGGCAATATGCCACAGCAGCTGCAAAATCACATTATCTACTACTAAATATCTTAGGTTTTAGTAATGGATAATTCTGTTATTGGGGTCTGTCTCACTGGCAGTGTTTCATAATCATCTTTCTTATGATAATAAGTTATATTCAGCATTTGTGTTAATTGTGCTAAGTGTCGCTTTAAAGCTAGCATGCCTTAATGAGATGGGTTACCTGCTGGGGAGATGTCTGTGATTTGCAACTTGCTTCTCAAGCATATTTTATCAGAACAAGAGAAAATGACCCAGGGACTCCTCTTTTGATGGGAAATAGGCAGCTGCAGCATCATTGTGCACCACAGCGTTTTGAAACAATGCGTTCATAGAGCAATTGCTTTGTAGTGGAGGAAAAAAACAGCAGCAGAAAGATTCTCTCACAAATGCTCTAACAGCTCTCATCTCAGAACCAGAACACTGCTTCAAGAGGAGTCGAATCAGCAAAGAGATACTTACCCTAAAGTAACTGGCTGTCAGCTGGCCATGAGTTTGGCTTGTTGATGTGTCTACTTCATTTGGCCACTGTGTTTGTCTGGTCAGACCATTATGCGCAAGTGTTTTCATTTCTGCTGGTGCATTTCTCCATCAAATCAGATTCTGGCTTTCCAAGTTTGAACCAGCAATTCGCAGATATTGTTAAAGAGAGAAAGAGTGGAAGAAGGAAAGCTTTAACACTGTAAAAGATGGAAGTACCAAGAAAAGTGCCTTGCTCCTTGCTTCCAGGACTCAATGATTGTTTTTCCTCCACCTAGTTTAGGATAGAGGGCTTCTCAGTGTTTCTGTCATACTGGGAAGGACCTGCGTAAGTAGATACCTGCATGTCAACTGTCCAGGCAGTGCAAGACTTCTTATACATGGTTGAAAGCTGTGATTCCTTCTGACTTGTTTGAAAAGGTCTACTCCAAATGGCAGTAGGTGAGCAGTCTGTTCTGCAGTGTGCCCTGCAGTCTGCACTTTTCCTTACTTTGGCCATGTGGCTCTGATGCAGCTATTTCCTCACTATGCCAGTACGTTGGACTGATTTTTCCTATCTTTGAACCCTCAGGCATTTCCCCACTATCACCAGCTCCAAATCTAGTATGACTGATATTATACATCTCATACCTCAGCTCCGCTTATCATCTGCTGTTCAGCAAGTCTGGTGTTCAGCTTTTAGATTTAGATAGGACTGAATTTGATTTTTGTAAGTCCTTCTCTTAATTGTGTTTTGTCTAGCTTAAAATAGAAATGAATTTTATTATGGTTTCTTGTGAAATGCACTGCAGTTTGCACAGAAGGCTGCAAAAAAAGGGTCTGGGAACAATCACCAGGCCAGCATGCATGTCGTCAGCTATGGTGATGATGCATCACAGGGCATGGTCCCCAACAGCTGTTGGAATTAACTGTCACTCCAACATCAAAGACTTCAGCCCACATAGAACTTCAGAAGGACACAGCTCTGCAGGTCTTGGACTGCAAGGAGTACCTGTGCCCCTTGCAGACGTTGGTGCTGATGGTCTCTCCGCATGCAGAAGATGTGCAGTGGTCAACAAGCTGAGCCAGCAAGTCAAGGAGCCTGGGAACTGGCCAGCAGACTACACAGCATTAGAGGTTTCCCTTGTAAGAAGATGGATGGCCTAGAAATTGTTTGTTTCTAGTGTGGAGTTCATGTCATAAGCTGACTGGAGAGGCTGCTGTCCTTCGCTCTGCATGTGCAGAAATGGATCGTTCTGGTGTTTGAAAGTGTGCCATTGCCCTTGGAAGTGGGCTCACTCAAGTTGCAGGAATGCTTTCCCAGATGGTGTTGCCTGACCTCTCTGGGCATAGTCCTTTTTCTGGGCAGTTACTACTTGGAGGACTCCTCAGCAGCAGTGAAACCCTTGCTTGACATCAGTGAGCCTTAATACCTGTGTGTGTCTCCATGAAAGGGACTCTGGCCAAATGTAACAACTGCCTTTGGTCTTAAGGTGATGACTTGATGTAGTAAAAAGGAGAGAATCACTGCAAAATTTGCAGGGGAGGAGAGGGAACGGTTGTCTTCTGGCATGGATTGAGCATCTGCAGGATGAGGCAGCTTTGCAGCTGAGTCCAGTGGGAAAAGGCTGAATTGGCGGTATAGGTGGTGAAAACAAAACCCTAGCTTAAGTTTCATTTGTTTCAGGCTGTTCATGGGACTACCAAACTAACTGGAGCTGACCTATTGAGCAATCCTAGCCCATTAGATGGAATTTCTGTCTTTCCCTGCATCATGAAGTGGAGACTGTTGTGCTGCCCCACTCCACACACAGAGGCATGATCTAACTCTTTGCTTTTCTCACAGGAGCAGTCAAGGTTTCATGCACATGAAACTGACGAAAACCAAAGAAAAATACATCCTGGGTCAGAACAGTCCTCCTTTTGACACCGTTCCGGAAGTCATCCACTACTACACTACAAGGAAGCTGCCCATCAAGGGAGCAGAACACTTGTCACTTCTCTACCCAGTGGCCGTGAGGACTCTGTAAAAGCCCTTTCACCTCTTCCTGTGGATGGGAGGTGAGAGACAATGTGAGCCGTGCAGGCTTCGTTCCTGGAATTCAGCACTTCAGTTTGTGATGGAGAGTGGCCGCCTCCAGCCTTGGTCACAGAGGCTTTTTGCAGAGATCTGTGTGGGACTGTGTGTATGGTACTTTGACACTGCAGCATGTGTATACTTAAGAGAAAGGAATCTCATTTTAGTGCAAGGAGAGTAGATAACCTTCACAGAGCTTCTCTGAAAACGAAGGTATTTTCGAACACCAAGTTCTTCCATGGTTTAAAAGAGAATCAACAACTTCTCAGTATTAAAGCACCAGCAATATTCATTCTCTTGCTAAGCTGAGAAACATCTGCATGTGAAAAATATAACCTAAGCCTGAGGGACACACTTTTCCAACAAAATACTGTGGAACTGTGAAGGAACTGCCTAGCAGGCAAGTCGCCATGGTTTTGTGTGGTCTCTTAGGTTGGTGTGTCTTTTTTATGCAGTTTTTTTGGAGTAATTGAACAATGCAAAATCCTCTTAGACACACAATCCTAACACATGATTTTGAGATGGCAAATGATGGTGCATTATTTATGAATAGGGGATATAATTAAAATAGTGGTTTAATATATATTTTTATCCTTTCTGGTACATTAATAAATTTCTAAGGGTTACTGTCTTCATTTACAAGTTTCATTCATAAATGCAGGTGGATAGTTAAGAGTAAGTCATTTTAACCCATAGGTTTGTATTTATGCAGGAGGGTGGTTGAAAGTTTTTACAAGGCTTTTGCAGGCAAAATCTTCACTTGCTCATTTTACCTGGGACAAACTATTGCCCCACTGAGGCAGCATATTTAGAGTGTGTCTTTCTACAAGTTGCCTTTCTACAAGTTGGGGTTTTCAGCTGTATAAATGAGCTGTGCAGTATGCAGCTTTTTTTTTTTTTTTTTTTTGTAATGTAAATGATATTCTTAGCACATGACCCCTTGATACATCCTTCTTTGCTAAATTTCTTTTCTTGCCTGAGCTCCATGCTGGGCTGAAGCACTGCAAAAACTACCCTACCTCAATCCTGCCAGCCTAATTCCCACCTGCTTGTGAGATAGCTGGTGCTTGTTGAAGGGGATAAGTGAAAAACTGTAATTGTGCAGAAGTGCTGGAACTGAGGAATCAGTCCTGACTGAATGCCGCCTTGCACCTGTATGTCTAGAATGCTCATCAGCTGTTCGAGTAGCAAATAGCATGCAGTTTGCATACTTTACAGATTATATTAGGACTGTGAAACTGTTATTTAATTCAGCCTTCTTTCCTATTCTTGCCTTCTATGTATGCTTTGAAATAAGTGCAGATCTGAAAAATACAATGGAATGATCATTTATTTAATGCCTGCAAAGTAGTAGTACACTGTATTGTCTAATCTGAAAAGACTTTCAAGATGTTCCATGTAATGCCATCGGTGATGAATGTTCTGCTGCCTATCCCTGCCCCCTTCAGATCAGGTCAATACACATCATACAGATGTGCATACAGTTTGTTGCACCTCCAGGGATAAGACCACGGTTTTTGGTTCAGCAAAGGAAACCGTGTCAGAAAACATTGGTTGCCGGTGAGTGTCAGAAAGACTGAGAGCTTCTCAGTAACTGCAGCATAAATAAAACCAAGATTTTGTTTGCACTGTAATGTTGTCTTTGTTTATTGAAGTGATTGTACGATATTTTTCCAGTGAAGGAATTCTCTTCGTAGGCTTTTTCGTGTACAGTGAAAAATGTGGTGCATTGCAGTATGCAGCATTGCTTATGGCTGGAAGACCCTATAGCAGTCATGCCTATGAAAAACCTATTAAAAATTATTTTTAAAAAATATAATCCTCTCCCTTTTCTTCCCCTAAGTGTGGGGATTTCCATTTGTTGGTATTTATTCAGATTGTCTTCAAGAGCTAACATTTGAAGTAGCCTTTCAGAAAAAAAGTGGATTTTTGTGATTTAACTGTGCAACATTGGCAGCTCTACAGTGAAAATAGGAATTACACTATAGTCTCTTTTTGCAGTCCAGAAAATTAGGGGTGTCTATTCTGTTATGCCTTGAGTAACTCTTGGCAAAAGATTTGATTAAAAAGGGAAGGGGAACAGTCTCCTTAGTGTTCATTTTTGCTTCTGTGCATGAGTGAGCTCACTATTTGGAAACCAGCAAACAGACCTGAGCACAAATTTAGAGTATCTGTTATGTTATTAGTGCCAGGCAAGTCTGAAAAAAATCTACTCAGACCCTTCCAGAGAGCTAATGAAGTTTTTTGGCTTCCATGATATATGACAGAGTTGTAATGTGGGATGTTGCATCGTGGATTTTGACACCAGCACTGACTGGAGTAATGCAGAGAAGAACCTGGATGAAGGCACATAGTGTCGCCTCAGCAAGTATGCTGATGATACCAAACTGGGAGGAGCAGCTGATACCCCAGGGGGCTGTGCTGCCATCCAGAGGGACCTGGACAGACTGGACAACTGGGCGGTGAGAAACCTCATGAGTTGACCATGAGGCAGCAGTGTGCTCTTGTGGCCAAGAAGGCCAATGGGGTCCTGGGCTGCATTAAGAAGAGCGTCTCCAGCAGGTCGAGGGAGGTGATCCTGCCCCTCTACTCAGCCCTGGTGAGGCCACATCTGGAGTATTGTGTCCAGTTCTGGGCTCCACAGTACAAGAGGGATGTGGAGCTGCTGGAGAGAGTCCAGCGCAGGGCCACGAGGATGATCAGGGGCCTGGAACATCTGCCCTATGAGGAGAGGCTGAGGGAGCTGGGCCTGTTCAGCCTGGAGAAGAGAAGGCTGAGAGGGGATCTAATCAGTGTTTATAAGTACCTCAAGGGGGCAGTGAGGAGGATGGTGCTGGCCTGTTTTCACTGGTGGCTGCTCACAGAACTAGAGGGAATGGCCACACACTGAAGCACCAAAAGTTCCGCAGGAACTTCAGGAGAAATTTCTTAACAGTGAGGGTGACAGAGCACTGGAACAGGCTGCCCAGAGAGGTTGTGGAGTCTCCTTCTCTGGAGATCTTCAAAACCCGCTTGGATGCCGCCCTGTGCCACGTGCTCTAGGTGACCCTGCATGTGCAGGGGTTTAGACTAGATGACCTCTAGAGGTCCCTTCCAACCTTAAGGATTCTATGATTCTACGAAAGGTTATTTCCAGAGATAGGAAGGATAGAAAGGCTATTCGGAGTAGTCAGCATAGACTCACAAAGGGGAAAATGTGCTTAAGCAATCTGACAGACTTCTATGATGAGATGGCCGGCTTGGTGGTTGAAGGGGAGAACAGTCGCTGTTGTTTACCTTGACTTCAGTAAGGTGTTTGACACTTTCTCCTGTAACATCCTCATAAGCAAGCTGATGAAATACAAGCCAGACAAATGCACACTGAGGTGCACTGAAAACAGATTGAATGGCAGTTGGAGGCCAGGTACTTGTAGTGTGTCCCAGGGGTGAATACCAGTGCCAATGACTTCATTAATGACTTGGGGGCTGGGACCAAACGCAGCCCCAGGAAATTTTCAGAAATTAGAATACTCAGAAGTGGCTGATGGTCGTACTAAATGGCTGTACTCTCCTATTCTGAGGGACATTCACAGACTGGAAAAGAGGAACCTCATGATATATAAGAAAGGCAAGTGCAAAATCCTGCACTTTGAGAGAAATAACCCCTTGGATCACTACGGATTGGGGTGACCAACTGGAAAACAAGAGAGACATGGAAAGACTGGAATGTGAAACAGTGAGGGATCATGACAATGATTAAGAGTCTAGAGCAGCTCTCATACAAGCTTGAGAGAGCTGGGAGTGTTCGACTTGGAGAACAGAAGGCTTATCATATATCTTATCAATGGGTATAAATACTTACTGGGTGCTGTGTAGACACTCTGCTCTGGTTTGGTGTTGTTCTGTCCAGCTATGTGCTTCTGCCAGGAAACAACATCAACCTTGGTCTGTCATCCCACTGAGTTTCTGCACGTGCCAAAGGACTTGGCTGACTCTTGAATAAGACAAATCTAATATGAACCTAGTAGAACTACAGAAACTGTCCACATTGCTCCCTGGCAGTGATTCCTGAGCTGGAGACATGGTGGGACTCCTTCTTCTCCCCTCTCTGCACTATGTTGCCAGAAGGAATATCAAAATGCAGATGGAGCAGGCAAGAAGAGAGAAGACAGCCCTTCCCATCCTCCATCCAATACAGATAGCGTAGATCCCATTGGCCATCTTTGGGGCAGTCCTACATGCTCCAGGGTGCCTTAGGTTCTAAGTGGGGTCATATGTCCAATCTGTGAGGAGACCCTAATACAGTGATACATCACAGTTATGGAATTACTTAACACACTGTAAGGACTGGGTGACAATGCAGTCGCTCAAGCATCCAATAGGAGCAGGCACACAAACACAAGGCACACTGTGGTCAAATTCAGGCCTTTATTACCTCTGCTTCTGCACAGGGTCTCCCCACTTTCCCAGCAGCAGGAAGAAAACAACAGACGGATTCCAGGAGCCACTGAGCGCTGGTCCAAGGCAAGGAGCAGGGGAGAAGAGGAGAATCTATGTTCTGATACAGCTACTAAGTGTGTGGTTGTCCCATGTTACAATTCGATTGGTGCTAATAGCAGGTAAACAGCATGTAAGCATCGTGTGGTACAGTGTACGATTACGAGCAAAATCTGTGTGCGTGGTGTACGTGACAAGGCCGTAAGCCGAGCATGGGAGTATACTGCAGTTAGGTCAGCGTGCCCCAGAACAGTCTGGCCAGTCCCCGTCACCTATCTCCTCAATAATCTTCCACATCCAATTCTCTACACACAATAATGAATCAAAAAATAAATCTTCTCCTTGTACTTCTAGTTCTTCTCATAACCTAGCCTTGCTTTCCAAGCAACTTTGCCAATAAATCCTCACCTTACAGCCTGGCTGTATGTTTTACTGACACAAGCAAACCACTGGCCTTGAAAAGCTGGAAAATTATTTTTTGCAGAGTTTCAAAGCAAGGTGACATAGTGGAGGTGAAGGTAGAGGGGAAGCCCAGCAAATTCCTCCTGATTCTAGGTGTGTTGAGCATGCTGGCTGTAAGCCAGCACAGCTGACAGGCACAAGCATAGATGTAAACATTATCTTGCAGAGAACTGCTGTGTTTAATTTTGGATACAATGGCCTCATTTTAGATTCCAATTTATGCGAAACCTCAAAACGAGTGATTCATTCACAGTAAAAGCTTTTGTGCCCCTTTTTTGTTTGCCCCTTTCAGAACACTTAGTAAGGTATCAAAGTTTGTGCTTTTGTAATGTAACTTTATCATCATAAAAATGCAGTTTTCTGCTGTGTATTTCTAATGTCTTAGTGGCTGAATATTTAAGAATAAAGTCTGCCTTTAGAAACAAAGGCCTTAATGGCCTTTATTCAGAAAATAAAATGAGGCCATTCCCAGTGAAATTAAACTACTTCAGAAAAATTTCACCCTCTTTGTTTTTAAATAATGGATTCCAGGATTTTACTCCTGGAAGGGCTGAGTGTCCAGACAGTGAAGGGCCATAGAGAGGTTGTGGAGTCTCCTTCTCTGGAGATCTTCAAACCCGCTTGGACGCAGTCCTGTGCCACGTGCTCTAGGTGACCCTGCGTGTGCAGGGGGGTTGGACTAGATGATCTCCAGAGGTCCCTTCCAACCCTAAGCATTCTATGATTCTATGATTCTATATTTTGGATTTTCAGTGCATTTAGTCTCTTAATAAATCTGAAATATATTTTTTTCAAGCGTTCTGAAGGAATTCATTTTCAAAGCAACTTAAAACTGGACCTGATCCTATGACCTTTTTTCCTAAAAGTGTCTCACTATAACCTCCATGAAGAAAATATTATTAAATAATTTATTTGGAATAGACATCTGTAGCTCATAAAGGAAACACAGTAAAGACACAGTGATTTTCCCCTGGCTTTCCCCTTCCAACTTGTAGCAGCTCATAATTCAGGGGTTCTTTGAACAGTCCGATATCTGGTCCACCACATCTATAATTGCTGATCCTACATTCTTGGTTATTTGAACCCTATTTATTTTTTGGTCTGCATAGCAGGTGGTAGTCACAGGCTTCCCAGCAGAGCTCCATACCATGTCAGAAAGTTCATCCTGGTGAGTACAGTGTAGTCATATCACCTTTCTTGCTCTCAAATTTTATACAACCATCCAAAGTCACTCATGACACTCACAATATGACAAACTTCTAGACACTGCCATCTCAGCTACTGTACTCATTCTCCATCAGCCAAACTGAAGACCCCTAACCTACAAACTATTCCTCACCTAAGGGTGAGGGCAGGACAGAGGAGAAGAGAGAAGGTCAGTAGCAAATACAGCATTGATGTAACACTTCAGACTTATTTTTATGCGAAAAGATTTGTTTCTGTCTTGTCCTCTAATACTAATAATTCATAACTTTGCATTTGTACTGAATCTGTCCATGGAACTGGGATTCATATGGAAATACCCAGATACAAATGCCTCTCTATCATTTATGATAGCTGATTCCCTACCTGTCCTCATAGCTGTGTCCTTAAAATGTTCTTGCATTAGAACATCCCTTTGGATTTTTCAGTATTTTTAGTTGCTTTTTCACAGGTTTTTTTTTCATCTGTTGATTATGGTCATTTTCAGATAAAGTTAAGCCAATTGTGAAATTCATGAAAATAATCTCTTTTTACAAGATATTTATAACCTACATTAATAACCTACATTATTTCCTTTTTTTCTTCTCTTTGATGAAATTATTAATTTTTGACAAAACTTCAGCTTTGGATCATTCTTGTCTGAATGCTAAAAGAATTATAATAGGTTTGAACAATTGTTTTCTTTTTAAAAAGTCATGTTTTCTTACCAATGAGCTCCAGAAATATAGTCCATATTGTGGTTTCTATACTAAATGTGGTTTAGAAAAAAAAAGTAGCCCATTATAAGAGCCAGGCTCACTTAGATCTAGTCATGGAGATTAGTTATGGCATCTGTTACCAGTTTGTTATCAGATCATTCCTTCAGTGTGGGATCATTGTTCTGACTTTTCACAGTGAACAGGACCTTTAGGTGCAGCCTCTTCCACTGTGTCCAAAGGAGTCCAGAATTGCTGACTTACTTACTTCTTCAGCGTTGAGCTGATCTACCTCAGCAGGTAGATATACCTCAATAGCTGGTAGATCTACTTCAATAGCTGGTCCTGCCACTCAAAGGAAAGATTTGAGAGGGTAACATCTAAGGTGCTGTAAAATCCCTGAAATGAAGGGGGCAGAATAACAGTAACAGCCTGAATAGCTCTTCCAGCAAGCAACTTTCCACACAAAAACAGTCTCCATTCAAATAACATAGAAAACAACATCCTGTTCCTTCTTTGTGGCTGATCAAGCTTGAGATTTACTAGTGGAACATGCACACACCCTATTCACAGGCATACTTACACCTGCAGGTTCCTAAAGCCTGACACAGAGTTCAAGTCAATCCAGTATCCAAGGCCAAACCTTGGGCCCTTCATCCAGTCTGCAGTTCCATCTCTGGTACTTTCCATAACTCTCATAACTTGAAGTTTGCTGGCAAAACATGGCCATGCACATCAATATTTTCTTGTATCAATCATGTTCAGTCAGCTTATCTGCAGGCCAGGATCTAGTCATCTGCCTGCAAACCATAACACACTAACTCCTAGACCTACAGCACGCACTTCTGTACAATTTTATTTGGAGTGGGGGCACTAAATGACCAGCCTTATCTGGTACCTGCACCCTCACTGTCTGTCTGGCCCAAGGGCTGCATTTAAGCTCAGGCTGTAGCCTTCAGTTCTTGTCTAAGTTGCATTAACAGGTATACCTGTCTCTAGTACTGTTTCTGGCCCTACCTGCTACATGGATCTTTGACTTAGATCTGACTTGTAGGCTTTTTTCTGCCATAAGGTCTTACTGTGCATACATTATAGTTACCTCCAGCCCTGGGTTAGTGGTGTCTACCCATGTTGCAGCCTTCTCTCCAGCCTTGCCTTTAGCCCGTTCTGCTTTTCCACACCACTCTCCCTAGACAGAACCTGGACAAACTGGAACTAGTTCATCCTTTGCCTTACTTGGAGCTGTAAAGGAACCCTGTTACCATCACCTGGCTCTGCTTACCATGTTTAGATCTTAGGGGACTAAGATGTCTTTATGCAGATATTTCCTGTCCTAGGGTCACCATTAGCTCTTTCTCTTTGAAAGCAGCTAGTCTTTTTCCTCTCTGAAACAAAGGATTTTAAGAGAGCCCCCTCCCATCTACTGCACCTCCATTCACACCACAGACTGACCTCACCACATATGAACTGGGTTCATTTCAAAAAGCAACTAAACCAAAGCCACACTTGAGGATCACAACCTAACACTCCCTGGGCAATAGCAGGCATACAGTTCAAGGACTGGCCTGGAGCTAGACCACAGAAATTGAATATTTCTTGTATGAATATTAGAATACCACTTATTTGAGCTCTTTCTGTTAAATATGTAGCCAATGTGTTTTAAAGTCTTTTCCAATATAAATTTATTCCTCTACCATTGCTGAAGAGGGAAGATTAATTGAAAATCTTGTCTATGCCTCTAACCCATGAGACAGTGAATGCTGGAACATACATACCTAGTTCACGTTATTGTTAATTGGTAAAGCTTGGGGAAAAAAATGTTAAATCTTGGAGAAAAAAATAGCAATAAAAAGGGATATCAGAAATCTTTTTTTTTTTTTTTTATCTAGCACTCAATGCGTTTTGCAGCTCAATTCCATAAGAAACTTGTTTTCCCAAGCTAATAAGAAGTGCTCATTACTAGAAAACTAGGAAAGCGGTCCCATTTCTCTTACTCCAGACAGTGTCCTACAGAACTGACCCATAGTCAGTCCTGTTGGCATCTTCCAAAGCATTCCCAAAACAAATCATCCCAAACCCTCAGTTTGGCAGAGTTGGCTTGCCAGAAGAAGAATTCCTGACAAAGTTCAAAGACTAGGCTTCCAAAAAGTGCTCAAAGAGTACCTGGGACAGCACTTTGTCACTAGCAAAAATGCGCTACATGGCAAAGCTGCAGTTCTGTAAATGTGCGTATATGTTCTATGTGAGATAGATTAAGGAGGATTGCTCCATTTCACCACAGCAACAGCATTCTAGCGTGTTACCTTCCCTTTTCAGCTGCCATCCTGAGGTACCAGAATTTTCCTGCTGATTCCTGTCATGTGACTCATTACCAAATCATTCATCTTACGCCAGCCCAGAATCACTCATTAAACAAGAGCTGCAGGTGCATTCATGATAGGATTAAATTAAAAAAAAAAAAAGTGGGTTTTTGGTGGGCTACAGAGATCAGAGAGGTCAATAATGCAAGTGTTCTTATATGTCAGACCACTATAGTATAATAACTAGGACAGTCTTCGTCTTGCTAGTGAATGGGCAAAACACCAGAAAGGGGCAGGTATTGTTGCCTAACTGTAGAGAGTGGAGAGAAAAGTAAAAATTGTTTTCCACTAGATGGCAGGCTGTCTCCAGCAAGTCCTGCCCCTGCTGGAGCGTCGGACAAGGCAAGAAGGGGTATCCCCAAAGACAACATCTTCCACTGTCCCGAAGGAGCAGGTTGTGTACAACATCTCTTCATCAGGAGGCCAGCTGGTTGCCGAAGCTCTCTGACTTCTTCTAGAGTGGTTAAGCATTTCTCTGTGTGAGTATTAATTAACATCGGGAACTGATGAGCTGGTAAAATCACAACCGAATTAAGAGCTAGGAATGACTAACACAGCTTTGGCAGAAAACCTAAGTATTTACTTATTCTCTTCCAAAAATGAATCCAGAAACCTATAGATGTGGAAGCTGATGCAGCCCTGTGGGCTGGACCAAGTCTATCCATTTCACTGAAAGTTAGCAAGCATGTGAGCATGGTATAGGATCATCAGACTGCTCTTTGTAGAAGATGGTGGTTCTATACACAGCACAGTCTCACACTGGTGGATCAAAAACACACAGAAGATGCTGAAGCAGTAAATAATGTTCCAGCATTTTTTCCTTGCTGAACAAATATTGTATTTCCATGCTAAGGCAAGCAGTTACACTATGAGGTGCTATACCAGAGCAGGGATTTGAATGTGTGAGCATCTGAAAACGGCTTAGCTAATTCAGCAGAAACTCTATAAATGCTGATGTTTGATTCACTACTACATTGTACTGCCATTGGCCCTGTAAGATACAGATCCAGTAGTCATGGCTTTTTCTCTTATCTGTCCAAGTCATGAAACTTAGTGTTCACAGTGTCTCTACCTTTACTGTCTCTCCACCTGGAGGTGGAGAGCTCAGATGGTGGGGAGTGGCATACTGGCCAGCTTTGGAGATGTGCTCATCATCAGAAGATCCTCAAGGATTTTCACTGACAGGATCAGAATTCAATACATCCATATCTGGGCTGATATCCTAATGCAATGGAGAAGCAATTTCCCAACTTCCCCATGAGAATTATTGTAAAGGAGGGTGGCTGTTTCCAAGGATTTCAGAAATACATCATTACTGCATGTGCAGGGATAGCTTATATAACATGAGAAATGAAGGTGAGGGACAGGTCTGTCAGCTGGAATAGACACTGATTCCTCCTGGATCACTGACTTCAAATTACCTCTTCCAGAAGACCAAATGTCCTACCTTTACCCCATACTTCTGTCTTTCAGCCCAATTGGTTTGGCTAATCTTCATTCACTTGAGGAAGTCATCATAACGACAACGAAAATGTACAGAACCTCATACAAAGACATCAGCTTTAGATGTCAATCTCAAAGATGAAGCCACTGAGATGGTCAGAGTAATGATCATTGCAAAAAAGCAGTTGCCCAAAAATCAGTTTCTCCTTTCATATAGAGCATCCTTGTGTTTTTTGCATGGTGAGTATTCACAACTGTCTATATGCAGCCACCTTTTAATTCTTATGAGCTCTCTCCATTAATTATACTTTCCACTAAACTCTCTATTGAACCGAGTTGCTTCCTCTGTGCAGTTGAGACACATCCCAATACTTGCTTTACCCTACTGTTTTTTTCTAGCTTTATCATCAAGTATTTAACCACTAAGCCTGCCATTTGGCTAAGGCACATGATGCCTCTGCAGGCAGCATGCACATATCCCCACCAAGACCATGATATCATTGCGGGATATCATTTTGACTTTGGCAAGTGTCATATTTAGTGGAGTATCATGAAGTATTGAACACTGGGAATTTATCTCTTTTGGCTCTCAGAGCTTTGGTGACCTGTTGATTAGATAGTCCAGAAGTGTGAGTTTCTGACAGCACATCAACTCTTTTAAGGCTTTTTATTGCCATTCACCTTTATAGTATTTAAATGCTTCATGGTTGTTATTTTTCTGATAACTGCCCATTACTGTATGGATGCAGGACTGGAGATACTATGGCTTTAACCATAAAAGCTTTAACCTTTTTATGCTCTCAATGCACTGAGACAGATCTGTTTGGAGTTTGCACTAGACCATCTGAAGAACTTTCCACATGAGGTGGACCCCAGCCATGGCACTGTGAAGCTCAGAGCTAACTGCTCTGAAGCAGCTGGAGTTGCCACCGAGTGTGTTGTAGGAAAAAAAGAAAAGAGCTTTAAAGTCCATCTGTTGCACACTTTTCTGTATGCCCATGAAGATAAAGTGGTTCTTTACTGCTGTCAACCTATTCAGCAATGCTCTTTAACTAGAGCTGAAACAGACCGTGGCAGTATGGCATGGGCAGTAGAGTAGCTGTGAGCTTTAAGAGCAGTGGCTCTGTTGTCTGCAAAAGTCTACCACCATAGCCAGGAATGCAGAAAACAAAACACATCACGTGCTTGGGGAAGAATGTTTTTCAACATGTTTTGAAATTTGCAGCAGTGTCAGGGATAGGATTCACTTCTCCTGGGGAGCTTTTCATTGACCTGAGTTCACAGGTCCTGCCTTTCTAGCTGTTGCAGCACATGAGGCCTTTCCTTCCTTACTCTCTGTACACCTTGCATGCCTTTCCAAGCTCCTATGCTCTATACAGTGTTTTCTTACTCACATGAGGTATTTGACTGAGCCCAAAGAACAGCAATCTTTTCAGCATTATCTCAAGCACACTTTTATAATTGCATGTCTTTCCTTAGCGTGCAAAGCTTGCAGACAGCCTAGGTTCTAAGTGATGTGGAAGTCTCTTCTGTAGAGGTTCAAGAACAAGGTTCAGACAGTGAATGCCAATTCAGAAGAATTCTGTTTTCTATCTTAAGAACAGAAATAAATATGCCTGACCATGACAATTGAAGGAATCATTTTTATGTCACTTGAAGTGGATAAATTAGTATTGCAGTTACTTCTCATTTTCAAAGACAAAACCTACTCTATCCTTAGAATTACTAACTCAGTGATTATAAGCTGGAAGTCAGCTATCACAGACCTATCTGAAGGTGTAGTCACATCAAAATTGGACCTTTTTGACTAGGATATATACATATCAGCTCCTCATCCTGTCAGAGTCTTGCAAACCTTTACAGTGAGTAGGAATGAGTTGCTAAGGACAGTGGGCTCCATCTGCCCCAAAGCACCTGATCCTGCACTCCAGTGTATGTCCAAAATTCTTAGAGATAGCAGTGACATCATCAGACCCTCGGGTAGGCTGGGAAACCTCTGAAAAGACACAGAGCTCATTGAAAAGGACATTAGCACCATACATGACAGCCAGCGTCATTAAAAACAGGGGCAGCAGAATAGCTCTGACTCCAGCAGGAGACTCCAGTGTATCCATGGTGCCAGCACAGTGCACTTGGTTCAGCACATCAAAAGTCTGCAGCTGAATAATTAATCTCAGCACAGCATTGGTTGTTAGCAATCTGCTCGCTAATACATGCTGTACAATGAAGCAGCAGAATCCTGCAGCACATCTGACTCACAATTCCTGCTCTGAGCCTGGTCATTTCTAGGAAATGAATGGCCAAGGAGGCCAGATGCACTGAAATCTAAGCTGCCTTTGAATGGCAGGAGTGGTAAGTAGTTCTGGAAAATGAACTACAGGGTATTCCAGTCCGGAGGCATTTAGAGGGCTTCCAGAGGGCAGGATCTCTCGTTAGACCAATTTGTGCACAGATTTTACAAGAGGATGGAGACAATGTCTTTCTACAGATTTTAGAGGGTTATCAAGTTGCTCATTTGTGTTTTAAAGTCTCGCTTAGCAATTGCTTGAAAGCTGTGAGAGTCCATCCCAGCTCTGAGCTATGTCTGCGTCGTGGTCTGCCCGTTTTGTTCCAAGCGGCTGCAGGCCAGACTGTGGTGCAATTCTGCAGCATGGCTCTCAACTGTGTCACCTGTGTCCCTACAAGGATAAGGCAAAGATGGGACCCCCTACACTTTCCGTGAGATTCAGTTTCCCTCTCCTTCACAAACACCTCTCTCTGGTCTGGCACATCAATGGGGGTTCTCTGCACTGTGGAGAACTGTCTCTTGACCCGAGAGGACAGTCCAGCAACCACACGTAGGAGAAGGAGCTACTGGGGAAAGCATTACTCCCACAGGAATGACTGAAGGTGTCATAATCACATTCACCACGTTGCTTTAGTTGGATGATCTCTCATTCTGAGGCAAGGAAGAGGAATAAATAGAATTTTTTTTTAAAAAAAAATACAGAATGTTTTACAAAATCACCCAAAGATGAATGAAAACAAAGGATTTGGAGTCCAAGTTCCTGCAGTCCAATGTGATCTCCAATAAGCCATGTAAGGGGGAATGTTTCATAACATTCACAATGAGCAATTAAAATAGGGGTATGATATAAAGGCTCCTGCTTCATTGTCTGGTGCATTTACCACACTAGGATGAATTTCTGTTCAGTGTGCATATATAATTACAATTGGATGTACCAGAGGAACACAAAATCATCAAAGGAAAAGGAACACACAGCTCATCAGCCTTCAAGAGACACAGCATGGGGGAGATGCAATAGTAGCATATAAAATCCAGAGCGACTTAGAAAAAGCAAACAAGGAACATTTGTTCACGGACTCTTCCAATGCAAATTCCCTGAAGCATCAAATGAAAGTACCAGGTGGCAGGCTCCAGATAAACAAAGGCGTTTCTTTCACAAGCCTTTTTTTTTTTTCCTTTTTTTTTTTTTTTTTTCTTGTAGGATCGCTATTGATGATGAAAATGTCTATAATTTTAAAAACAACTAGTCAAATATATGGAATAAAAAAAATCTTTCTGGGGCTAAAACATCTGGCTGAGATATAAAAGAAGCCATGAAAACATTTTCTGTGCTCTTGAGCTTCTTCTTGAGTAATTTTAGTTGGTTACAACTGTATGCTAGAAACTGAGCCTTTTTCAGACTCTTACAAATATTGAGGTATTGAAAGCACTTAGAAATTGCAATATCAAGCTCTCTTCTAACATTTTACCACTTTGTGAAAGCAGGTTTTTACTTCTGCATAACCAGTACCTTCCTAATTTTATTCTATACAGAGCTTGTATGCCTAAGATATACACAATAATTTGAAGTTTAAGAAAAAAAAAAATCCAGTGGTATTTTACATGGGTGTATATACATTTAAATTGTCTTTGAGACAGGAGGTAGGGTACTAATTAAATACCTGAAAAAATATCTTGAAAATCTGTATGTGGATTTCAGTCAGTCTGGAAGTCATAATGAATGTTTCTTTTTTTATTGTAATTACACTTTGAAGAATTACATGAATATTTGTATGCAAACTATGCTGGCATTTTTAAGTGTGTAACTGAAACCATAATTAGACATGAACGTGGGATAGGAGTCACTTGCTTTGATTCAAATACAAATATTATATACAGAGGTGCTATTTATTACCACGTACAGCCTTTTTAAAATTTTAAATAGTAATAATAAAAAATATTTGAGGGGGCACCTGTGGGGAAACTTTTTATACAATCAACACACATTAAATACTGTAAAAAAAAAAGTTACATGTCAAAGATGTTGACTCCAAGTGTAAAATCTAGAGTAATGAAACTGTGTAACATCCTTGCAACTCCACTCCACTCTGCGAAAAAGTATAATTATCTCTTCACCACAGGTAGAATGCAAAAAAAAGAGCAACGTAAAGCTGCAAACTCAACTTCTTAGTGCATACCCGACACACTCTTCTGTCTGATATTACACAGGATGCTAAATGTTCAGCTGTGGCATGTTTCTTACTTTCAGAAAGTCTCATTTTGCTATAGGGGGCTAATGATATCTACACAGCACCAGAAAGCATCAGGAGGGGCTGTAGGGGCAGATGGGGCTGATGATGATGGTTTTTTATTTTCTGGACATGCCTTTTCTGTTGCATTTAGAAATGCTTAAGGAGGCTGTTAGCTTAAGGAGGCTTTATATTCTGTTAAGATGATAGAAATGCATGTTTGAGTAGGCTGGCTGAATTGCTTTGTGCAAGTGTCACACCAAAAAAAAAAAAAAAAAAAAAAAAAAAGGAACAGACACATCTCTAGGTAACTTCTGTACAATAGGACAAATACTGGTGAAGAGCATTAATGAAAAATGCATGTAGATGCATGGAAACAAAAAGAAAAAAGAAAAGAGAGATTAGAAGAGTCTGTGGGAAAGGAGGCATAATGGTGAGTTTGACAATGCAAGATGTGAAGTACATGTGTCATGTAGAAGCATACGTACAGTATATATATGCAGGAAAGAGAAAGCTCAAAAACAAAGATGAAGAGGAGTAGATTGGTGTGTAGGAGATAAAAAAAATAACAATCAATATGTAAGTCAAAAGGTCAATATGTAAGAACAGAAAGGGAAATGCTGTGTTTGAAGAAGAGGGAAGCTGTTAGCATGCTGTGTTCAGGTCACAGGGAGCTCCATTTGTAAACATGTACAAGTATTGAATGAGTGCATCTAGAAGGTGTTTACAGAGAAAGAAAACAGCGTGCTGATGCATGGGTGCCTTTGCAACAGCAAACAGGCCTGTGCACGTGTGCAGAGAGATGCAGGTGCCTCTCCAGGTGCTTAAGTTGTGCACAGCTGTGTCTGACGATAGGTACAGGCAGGCTGTATCTTCCCGCTTCGGGGGACAAACTGCGCAGATTTCCGTACTCGTCAGTGCGCCTGGGGAAGCGCGCGGAGCTCCCCGCGGGAGCGCGAGCGCTGCGGGCGGCCCGGAGCCCCGTCCCCGCGCGCGTGCGGGGCGCGGGGGCGGTTCCCGGCACAAAGCGGCCGCGGGGGCTGCCTTCTCCCCCCCGGCTCCCTCCGCCGTGGGCGAAGTCAAAAACCCCCCCGCGTCGCCGCGGAAGGAGGAGCGGCGGCGGCGGCGGCGGCGCGTCCCGACGATGCCCGCGTGGCCGGCGCTGCTGCTGCCGCTGCTGCTGCTGCCGCCGCCGCTGCGTGCGGAGGATCCCGGCGGCTGCGCGCCCTGCGGTGCGGAGCGCTGCGCGGGGCCGCGCTGCGCGGGCGCCGAGGGGCAGCCGTGCGGCGGGCGCGGGCCGGGCGGCGCGCGGGGCCCGCGCTGCGGCGCGGGGCTCGTGTGCGTGAGCGGCGCGGCCGGGCGCGGGGCGCTGCCGGGCGCGGGGCGCTGCGCGTGCGAGCGGGACGGCGCCGTGTGCGGCTCCGACGGGCGCTCCTACCGCAGCGTCTGCGCGCTCCGCCGGCGCAGCTGGGCGGCCCTGCGCGGCGGCGGACGGCGCGTCCACAAGGCGCACGACGGCGAGTGCCAGCTCGGTGAGTGCCGCGTCCCCGGCGCGCTCCCTGCGCGCCCCTCGGCGCGGCCGTCCCCGGCGGCACCTCCGTTCTTGCACGCGGGTTTTGCCCGCAAGTCTCCCGCGGCCGCCTCCTCGGGTGCCAGCAGGTGGGGAGGGCAGCAGGTCGCAAGCGCCGCCTGCCCCCCGCGCGTGTCCCTTGTCCGGGAGTAGAACGGGACAGGGCCGGGACCCGCCGGCGTATCCCCTTGGCTTGGGATCAAGGAGAAGTCCCGGTACAGCTGGCACAAAGAAAGCTCCTTGCCATGGCAAGGAGCATTTCCCAACCCCTTTTTCCTCTTGAGCTTCTGGGGCTCCTCCTGTCTTCTCTGGGTTCACGCTTTTTTCTTTTTTTTTCTTTGTTTTGTTTTGTTTGTTTGTTGTTTTATTTTGTTTTATGTAGCTGAATGCCTGGAAGTGTGAATTCTGCAAATAAATGTGTTTAGCAGATCATGTTACAAAGCCTTAGACATTTGTGGTACTCCAAAAAATAGCTTGTATTGCCAGGAAGTTCAGTCCTTAAAGCCTAACATATAGCTCTCTTCCAAGCAGATTCTTAGCATACGCCCTACTCAGCATGTTGAATATCCCATGGTAGCTACCACACCCTGAGACAATTCTGTGCTCCTTTCTTCTACTAAATTCCATTGCACAGGTAAATTCTGAGTAGGTGTGCAACATTCTGCTCAAAGTTCATTGTACAGAGGACATCTCCTGCTACTTCCTGTGTCTTCAGTTGTCATCCATCACCTATTTTGCACTTCAAATGCAAGAGAGAGATAGGGTTGTGCCAAATACAGGTGCGTTCACGGATTCTGGACTGCGCTGATCTGTGAGAGCACAGCCTGGGCACTTTAAGCTGATAAAAGTGATCCTTTCCTCAGCATCCTGAGGAAAGCTCTCCTGTAGCTATGCTGGTCTGAGCCAGCAGGACTCAACCTGGTCAGACTGTTTTTCTGCTCCTTTTGTGAGCTTATCACTTGCACCTGCCTGCACATCCTGGATGACAGGGCCAGACCACGTTTGCCTGCATCTTCTTTCCTTTGTTCCCAGCACAAGGGTGCACCCAAAGAAAGAGGCTTTTGTGTATAGGCAAAAAGCTCATAATATTGTAACCAAGGGGCACTGATTTATTCAGCTCTAGTCAGGGGGCTAATTTTAACTGTTCTCCTGGGACACGGATAACAGCTGGATAACAGCTGTTTAACTTGTTATTTGTGACCAAAACACCCTTTCTGGTTTGTTTATTTTTAATGAGTTTCCTTGAAGCCCCTAAGGGAAGGCACAGAGTCAGGAGGAGATTATTGAATGCTCAGGCCCATTTATCTGGACTTGTCACAGTTTTGGTATACCCCGAGGTGGTATGTGCTAAAGTTGTTTGAAACATTGGAAAAGGCACCCTTTGCAATAGGTTTCTAGTGTTATGGGTCTTATTAAGAACAATGGTAGCGTGTTAAGTGGGGTTTGAAACTGTAGTCATTTGTAGTCATTTGTAGTCAGACTACATGTCTTTGTTGACATGTAGTCAACAAAGAGCTTGTTTAGCTCTTTCCAAAACCTGCCAGCTTTTCTAACAACTGCTGTATGTATAAAAGGCTGCATTTCTGCGTATCTGAGTTTCTGAAATGAGAGTCTTTCATGTGATGCAGCTCGCAGGCTGCCTCGAGGAACTGCCCACAACAATGTTCTCTACAATACTCTGAATATATCGGAAAAATCAAAGTATAATCTCCTTTCATCTCCACCACAGTGCTTTTCACACTCTCCCTACTCCTCTCACTGACTCAGCCGGCAACAGATTAGGCAGAAGCTTTACTAAATTTTGTGCCAGTGGAAATACAAATCAATATTTGTAAATTAGGATACTTAGGGTAGCACCTCCCCACACACAAAAAATAGCGCTTTCTCCTTGAAATTGCCTCTTATTTGCTTTATTTTCTTATATGAGGAAATTATTTTACTCTGAAAGGGATATCTCATTTTCCATCCAGTCATTCTGTTTCAGATAGTGTAAAATTTAATTTTAAATTTAAATTTAAAAAAAGAGGCTTGGTGAATGTTTTGGATGCTAAACTAGAAGGGAATATTACCTGCAGAATTTGGTCAAGAAGTGCCACATGTGTCATGATGTCTGGATTACACAGGGTAGTGTAGGGAAAGCTATTGCTTCCCAAAGCAGAAATGGTGAACTTAACTGTTTTCCAACTTTCAAGTGTGTGTAATTATGTGGTTATATTCATTTATGGTCCATTTATGATGCCATTGACCTAAAGGAAGTAGAAGCTTGTGATAGACAAATCAGTACTGTTGGTAGTGCATCCTGAACTAAATTGTTAGTATTTTATTTTTGAACAAACAGAAATTCCAAAGCCAGGACACTGGAAGAATGAAAGCCCATATTCTGCAAACACAGAGGAAACAGATCTAACACTATTAGTTACTACTCAGTTACTCTTGCCGTAGGTGTAGCTAACCTGTTCATAAAACCCTTCAAACGTCTCCCCCATTCAGCTAATCTTGCTGCTTCCCATGTCTTCCCCCACCTTGCTTTGATTAAGCAACTCTGACGCTTTTGGTCTTTCTCCCCTTTTCAGAACAATCATTATTCTTACTGCTCTTCCCTAAGCTCTCTCCATCCTAGGTCCTCATCATGTTTATACTGCTCATCAGTGTGCTTTGCAGCTCTAGATGAACACTTCAGTTAGTGGCCAGGGAGGGATGCTGCTCACCTGGGGCAGGTATCCTGGCAGAACATGCAGAACTTCCTCCTCAAGCATCTGCAAACACAATCAGTCACTTTGCAATGTTATTAGGCAGCATTTATAGACAGTGAGAGGTGACTGACCAGTTGGAACCAGGTCTCCATCTGCCTGCAGCATGAACGTGTGCTGTAGTAAGTGCAAGTGCTTTCCTGTTCTGACTGTTGTCTCATACAGAGTGACATTAGACAAACAGCAGGTTAGCTGGAGTTGGTGGAGCTTCAGAGCAGATTGGCTGAAGCATTTTCTCTCCTGGTTATTCTTAAAGAGCAGGTCATAATATCTGTGAGCATTTTGCATTCAGAAGATGCTAAAATGACCATAACTTTCTTATTTCTCGACAATAAAATTTACTCCAAAGCCACTTTGTTCTTTTGAGTTGCATGCGAGCACAGTGCATAGAGTGTGTCCTCTCTTGCTCAATGGGTTTGCACGTAGGACACAGCCTGACTACTTTTGCGGTTCAGCCTTCTTCCCCACAGCAAAAGTGGTAAGTCTTTGCGCAGGATTTGGTCCAGGCTCTGTAGTATGGCATATGTTTCTTAGGCAAAACTTCCTGTGCAAAAGGACTACAATTTCATTGTGAACTGTCAGGGCTCATTGCTTATGAAAATGCATCCAAATTCAACCCCCTATCTCTTTACATTCTCAGCTAGGCTAGAGTCTTCAGCAATTAATTCTATGCTGAGAAACATAGCAGATGCTCAGGATCGTGCCATATCAATTCTCACTCTATATTTTTAGGGACTTCTAAAGATGTAGCAAATGCTCCCATCCCTGGTAAGGTCAGGGCATGCAGCCCCTTTAAAAATGTTTGTTACGTTACACTGACTATGTTATACATCAATCTGGTTCTGCATTCAGGATGCATCCACAGGCCTTTTCAGGACTGGTGATTTCTCAGCTGTTTCATGCATGTGTTTCCATGGATTTTATTTCTGAAGTCTTCATTAGATCAGCGTGATGGCTGCTCAGTTTGAGACACAGCTTTTGTTATGCTAAAGACTTTGTGTCAGCTCAGCCTGTGCAGATCTGCAGAAATCCCTTAATGCCTCAGTATTATAAAGCATCCTGAGTTTGTTGTATGAAGCAGGAAGAGCAGTGTTCACGGTGAGCTTCTGAAGTGCAAAAAAGGGCCATGGAAATCAAGGAATGTGTCTATGAGCAGGAGCTGCCTTCCACCCTGAAGCAGTTTAATCCTGGCCCATTATAAGTTTTCCATTATTGCCTTTTAATAATGTTATTCATAACCATGAACATCTTTGCATATTTTTATGTTAAAAAGAGAACAGAATCCAAAATGATATGTATGTTTTCAGTCTTCCCAAAATGTCCAGCTCTTCCACTGTTGGTGACTGTAGGCTGAGAGGCTGCATGGAATCCAACTTAACCCCCTTTATGCCCTTTTTTTTAGAACCTAAAGAAAGAGAAATTGTAGATATTTTTGAGTTTTAACTTTCAGTATGAACACCTGCTGTTGGTTTATGACTGTGCATAGTCTGGAAAGACTGTCTTCAAATGAAGCTGTGAAATGCTTTTTCTTCACAGCTTCTCAGATTCAGGAGTATTTTGTTTCCCTACTGCTGTTCCAGGTCTGTGAAGCAAACTTTGGGAAGCAAACTCTTGCTAACTGATGGAACATGCCAGTCCACAGCCTTGCAGTCACCCTGGTGCATTTGGCCAGCATGGTTCAAGATGACCATCCTTTCTACATGCTTCATTTCTACAAGTTGCATCATATTTAATTTATGTTAGGACCTGAGCAACAGACAATTAGCTTCTATTTTCCATAGAAAATAGCAGATATAGATTTACCATTTTCTGTGGTGCTTGTCAACTCTATAAATGTGTTGTCAGTATCATCTGATGCTGTCCCTTAAGAGCAGTTTAGTCTTACAGTGCTATAAACAAAATACTTATGTCGCATTGTGGCCAATATTTTGGCAACATGATATTCCAGGATATATCCAGGATGATATTCCAGGACATCAGTACTTTGAAAAGACAGGACTAAAACCTAAAGCAAGATATTGTATTTAAATAGAAGAGTCATCACTGCCCATGCAGTACCTGACAGTCAGTGGGTGTTTGCCTCAATTGTCCTTTCATGATTACAGCCACTGGCAGCAATTTCTAGGGCAGAAAACTGCATTAAGGATTTTGTACAGTGATAGCAAAGCAGCAACTGTGACAATTTCTGCTGCATGCAAAGAGGTGGTTATGTAAAAAACTTCTTAGAAATGGAGGTTTTGATTTCTTTCTACAGTTTTCTGCAGTTTGGCTTTAGTCTGAGGGGTTGAAATAATGGCTGCAGGTACAGCAAAGGACTCACAGAGCAGTTGCAAAAGACTGGTTGACAAACAGCAGCAAGCAACTGGATTGAGCCCTTCATGTTATACCAAATATTGCAAAAGCCACCTAAAAGGCGTAAGGCAGTTTGGGAAAGACAGTATTTAGAACCTCATAACTGCACATTTTAAATATAATATTGCTGTTTCCTGCTTCATTCTTACTGAAAAGCCAAATAAACAAACAAAAAGGAAACAAACAAAACACACAAGCTGATTTAACTTCATTCTCTGCTATCTCTGCACACACTGGGAGTAAGTTATGGAAACAGACCACCACCGTCAACCAAACTGCTTTCCGGTCCCACTAATCCTGTTTTCCTCCTTTTATTGTACGAGCAAGAGCCACTCACTGTCATATAGCTATGTGTCTTGCTGTGAAAGCCTTCCACGATAACAAGACTGTCACCCTCAAAGGGGAAGCTGGGGAGTACTTTCCATACGTTCTTAACTTCTGGTCATCCCAGGCTTCTAGAAACTCCTTGAAGGGACTCGCAACAAAATGCTAAAACTGCCCTTTATATATTCTGGTAGTTTCACTTTGTTTCAACTGCATGTACATCAAACAGGAGGTGATGGTGCCACTGGGGTGAAGGGGAATACTGCAGGAATGAGCTCAGAACAACCTTCACTTTGAAGGAAAAATGATGTTCCTTAGTGGTGGGAAAGGAATGAAGAAGGTATTTGAACTGCACACCATTTGTCCTCACAGGCTTGGGGAAGGGATGCAGTTAAGGGAACCAGACTTTTTATCACTCTTAAATAGCTTCCCCCTATCTCTGGGAGGTGAAAGAGGTGCAGCTTATTTGGGAGGTGCTTTTTCTTGTAAGCACTAGAGCAGTAGTTTACTCATTTTAGAAGTGAGTTCCTCTTGGGGAGCCTCAATACTCTTCTGCTATGTGAGGTAATCCCAAGCAGGGGATTACTGGAGTTTAGATGAATGATCGCACATGGCAGATAGGTTCTTGTTTAGCAAATATATTGGCTGTTTTCAGACAAACAAAAATACCAAGCCATTTGGCATCTAAAGGCAGCTCCAGAAAGATCTAAGCCCCCTGCCAAACTTGTTACTGAAAGTTGTAAAGTAGGGAAAGGCTTAGGTAAAGGACTTCTACAGCCATGAGATGCTTCATATTTGCAGGATGTTTAGTAACTAAAGGGGGCCTACAATGACACTTCGCTTAAAAAAAAAAAAAAAAAAAAAAGGGTCTTTGTGCATGAAAGCCACTCAAATGCCATTCACTTTCAGAAGCAAAACTGCAGTTAGTTGAATTAAGCTATTTAATGTTTCCTGCTGGAATTGTGATTTCAATACCGATTAACATAGACCATTAGTATTATCCTTTCATGCAAATGGTGATGCAGAAGTCATGTTATGCTTTCCTCTTGATATTAAACCACAAAGAATGTCTGGTGCTTTCAAGTTTTCCTGTAATTTTGTAATTTCTTCTTCTTAAAAAAAAAAGTTTTAAACGATGTAAAACTGTAGCTACTTTGTGAACATGTGCTGCCATGAACATATATTTTGCATACTAAAAAATGCCGTAATCTTTCTGCCAAAAATCTTTTTTGCTTTCAGAGATGTTGCTATTTTAAATAATTCACTTTTTAGGTTTCATAAATCCCTACTCCAGCCCTAGCTGTAGAAATCCTTTTTAGCAAGGTGTGCCATCAGGTACGTGTATTGCACTAGCCACTGTTGCTGCCATATTACCCCTGAGTGAGGCCTGAGCTGTTGAGGCTTATTGCGTAGGTCCACCAGAAAGGAGACCTGGTGAACCTTCCTTTTTAAAGATACAATATAATCCAGATTCTGCAGATCTCTCCTGCCGAATGCTCCTTCTGTAACTGGTGGGCACAGTAATGCCCAGAGTATTTATAAAGGAGCTACTGGCAACCTCCATGGGCAACAGAAAACAGGTGAAGTCTTGAGGATAGAAAAGTTGCTGTTGGGACACTACCTGAGGCTCATCTTCATCCACATCTTCTGGAGCTGATACTCAGTGAAGTGTCTGGCCTTAGATGTCCATTACAAATTATTTTTAGAAGGTACAGAAGGATTTGGTGGATGAAAAAATATCCCTGGAGACTGAAGATTTACTGAATCATTGTTTTCAGGAACTCCTCAGGGGACATATTAAACAGTGGGAAAATCACAACTAGTGTTTTTAATTGTATATGTAGCAAAGGCAGTATTTCTTGATATCAACAAAACCAATATTTTTAAATAGCAGTGCCTTTCTTATTTGGATTTGGACTCTATCTCCTGCCTAAATAAAGAAATCGGATTAAATCTACATGCTGTTCTCCAAGCTACCTAGAGAACAGTCATACAAGTGGCACAGAATCCTGCAAATTACTTTTGCCCTCCTGCATTTTTTGCAGGACAAAACGATTTGAGATAAACTCATAAATACAAAATAACTATCAGTTTTCACATTTTTCCAGCATGATGAAATAAAAATTGTCCATTCCTGAGCAGTGAAAACACCCATGATATTTTTGCTGCAACAGAGCTTTGCAACCTGAAAAGTCCCTATCCAAGAATCTTCACACATCTATGGATGATTAATTCTTAACAAAATTGGAAGCTCAAGCTGTCTGTCATTAATAAGCTGCGCTACTGTTTTCAGACAAGGAGCCTGCATTCAGATGAGCAAGAATAACAAAGCTCATCGGTCTGGTTTCCCTACTAATGTCTGGCTCTCTGGCTCGAATACAGAATGTGGACTTGTAAATAAAAGACTCTAGTCCTTAGGAGGATTGAGGAACACCGATTTCTGGTAGCTCCCAGCTTTGATGCTCTGAGGTCAGATTATCAGAAGTGGGGTCTTCTTCACTGGGTAGAATGCTTATGATGCCACTTTATACTATCTGCTGGTCACAACCCAAAAGGCAGAGAATTTCTCCAATACAGTCCCTATTTCAGGGAAAATCCAAAGCAATCTGCACAGGCTTTGATATGCAAATGTATCACTAGACACTACAGAGATCCACTCCTCTTATATGCTGATAGGTTCCTCAACCCTGAGAAAATGAAGCTGAAAGAAGTGAAAAATGTCACCAAGAGAGTGCACTCAGTACAACGTGACCAGAACCATGTGCTTGTGGTTTTACGGAGCAGGAAAGTGTGGGTGGATGTAACAGTGAAAGGACAAGCAAGTGCCTAAAGTCACCATGCATTTGGCAAAACGCCGATTCGAGGTGTTGCTTTCTAGGATCTGTCACAGCAGGTCGTTGCAGCTCTCTCTTGGGTACAGTCCAGCACAGGTCTTGCCTACTAATGACTTGCCTTGCTGTGTTTTTTATGGATTATTAAACTGAATTTTCCTCCACGTTCATTTTCTCTGTCTTTCTCTGCTCAAAGGGAGATCACTTACTGAAAAAAAAAAGGGGGGAAAAAAAAAAAAGAGAAAGCTTTGCTGATAAGTGCGCTACAATCCCAAATAGACAAAGTCTGGTTATTCTGATGGACAGCCAACACAAAGAAACACTATCTCTGTGGCTGAAGACAGAGGGCAACTGAATAGGCAGGGAGCTCCCATCTGGTCTTTGTTGTCTGTGGACAGGATGTAAAGCTTTAGAGGAGATTTTTTTACAAAAAATCAAAGGCTTGGGAAACACGGCAGCTGAAAATGTGAACTACAACTAAGCAGCCATAAAACAATGGAAGCATCATGAAATCCTACCCTTGACTCTTGGAGCAGCTCTGTGGCTCTTTTCAGCAGCATTTGGCTCTCTCATAGCATGTCCTTGTTTTGCAGGTGCCTACTCTATGAACTTAGCACAACTTAATTATTTCTAAGGTTGGTGATCATAATATACTTCCTACAAATAAGGAAATAGAACATCTTCAGAAGAACTCCTGCCACCAAATATATGCATACTGTGACATCAAACCTGTAGTGGGAGCCATGCAGCAGCTTCATGCCTCCAGGTCCAGCAAGCAGTGAAGCTTACCATGTGCTCCCAACAAGCCGACAAAGACATGCATGTAAGGTAGACAAGATATGCAAGGTCATCCAGGGAAATAAAAAAAAAAAAAAAGCTGAAAATGACTTTGCTGAGAAGACAGACTAGCCTATGCAGGTCAGGCACAGAGCGTGGCCAGACAGGGAATGGCCAAGGCAAGACCAGTTACTGTTTACATCCAAGGTTCTGTTTTCCCATCCTTGTTCCCACTCAAACCCGTAATCCATTACTTTCCCATCCTATATTCTGCTCCTCAGCATCCTGTAAGTCTTCTGAAATCCCAAATGTGCTAATGGTAGGCTTAAATCAGCCAGTCTTCAGGGGAAAGTCATCAGAGAAGAGGTTGCTGGGTTTATCCTTGCACTGGAGGCTGCTGCTCCAGCACAGAATGAATAGTGTCACTTAACATGCATGTACAACTGTGCCCTGGTTCTACGTGGGATAAAAGAAATAATCCAGCCCTGAGTGTCTGGACTCAGCCGTCCACACATAACTTGTTTATTAAAGTCAGTTTTATGGAACAAGCATGAGTTTTGCTGGGAGATGATTGCACTGATGGCTGCGGCATAAAATGCTCTGATAGAGCACGGGAAGGAAAGGCATGTTAATATTAGGATCTGACAGAGCTGCAGAGATTCCCTGTAACAACCCAAATGCTACTTTTTCTAAATGCCTCTGAGACAAACCCAGTTCAGAGAATCAAAAAGTTCTAAGGAGAAGTGGATCAGGGTAAGAGTGCAGGCTGTCATACCCTTCTTCATACCCTAAAATATGTCCTCAGTTTTCTGTGTACCCTAGAAGTACTTGCAAGAATCAGTGTTTCATTTTATTTTATTTTATTTCAAGTGGATTATTTAGAACATTGTTTGGAGTATGTTACAGCAGCAATAACTTATTTTTTAGTAGATAATCTTTTCTGAACATCACCAGGCTAAGAGCTGGTGTCTGTAGCAGCACAGCACCTAGACAGGCAATTAGTTTTGAAAGCCATGCAGCATCACAAATCATTGAGCATAATACCCCACTTGAGCCTCGCAATCTGTCATAAAGTATTCTTCCTTCTCACAAAAGGCTTAAATTTGCATCTGAGTATAAAGGAGTCTTAAAGCAGATGCAGACCATTAAGTCACGAGCTCATCAGAATCCTTGAAAGTAGAATGGACTCAGCAGGTAGTAATCCTTGCATCTACGGGGACCTAAGTGTGCATTCTGTTTAGGACACTTTGTCTTCTTACAGACTCAATTAAGTGGCATTACCACAAATATTCATCTGTCAACAGTAATTTTGCAGATAGAGAATCTTGTAACAGATGGGCTTTTTTTTCCCCCCATTTTCTTTTGATTTCTCGAGGAGCGGTGTCTCCTGTACTAGTTGACACAGAGGCACTAGTCACACAGTGGGGGTGAATCTTTCCTCTTCCAGATGAGAACATGTCCAGCAGCAGATATTCAGTCTGTGCCCACATATTGCTTATGGCTCACGAGTGGGATCAGGTGCCAAATGGTCACAACGGGAAGCCTTACATAGAGCGGAGATGAATTTGGCAAGCAAGCTGGGAAATCCTCACTGCAGCACTAGCAATTTGTTGGGTATGGATTGATGATCTCTAGAGATCCAACCTGAACCATTCTGTGTGATTCTGTGATGTGCAGGGCTTCCCTCCTGCACTCCCTATTAATAGAGGAGGAAGAAGGCTTGTGCAAAGAGGAGTGGAGGGAACAGTGTTCAGGATGCCTACTTGCAACATTTTTTGTTTCCTTTTTGTGCCCTTCCTTGTTGAGGCAGATGCACTTTTAGAAAATTGTCCTCATTTGGCAAGAGCATGCTCTGTGAGAAGATCCACCATAATTAGTAAATGCTGCTGTAGAATACACCCAGAAAGCCAGCTTCTCGTGAGAAAAAATAAATAAATAAAGATAATACAGACTTATAGGGAGACAAAAGGCATCTGAGCCTCACCGAAATTTCTCCCTTCTCAATGCTTGCAAATGAGCTATTTTGTCCCAGGAGTCTCTCTGGAGACTATTGACATAGTTAAATGAGAAACATGACTCACAACAGATTGCTGTGGACTTGTCTGGGTTTTAGAAACATACAGCTAAGCACCATCTCTTGAAAAAAAAAAACCACTCCACATGATCCTTTCTGTGCCAAACCAGAGCTTCCCATTGTGATGAGATATTTCAGCTTGTGCTGAGATACATTAGAAAGAGCTCTCTGAGGTGATGGTGATGGAGTATTGGTGCTAGCAGAGGCACATTTCTTTTCTTAACGACAGCTATCCTCAGAGTTATTTCTGGTATCTTCCCTGCAGATGTGACTCAGATGTGAAACATGAGCTTCAGGGCCCTGGGCACTGCATCTTAGGAAAGTAATTGTCCTTAACATTTTATTTACGGTTGTCTTAGCTTTGGTTAGTATAACTTTGATTTAGCATCATCTTTAACAAAATTGATACGGAATTCCTGAGAATTTTGATTCAGTGGCAGTTAAACCTATATTTATTTTGAAAGTATCTGCTTTAGTGTTTAAACATCCCAAATTTCAGACCAGCTAGTTCTGGTGCATATAGAGGAGAGACAAGAAAGTGCATGGAGGGTTCACATTTCTGATTACACTGCAATGGTACATGCTTAGACCTAGAAGTGTCTGGCCTCTCCCGTATTTTCTTTATATGATTAGAATAGCACTTTGTGGCTGTGGCCATGGGTTTACAGCTGTTCTCCTGATCTATTTAGGTGGTGCCCTGTCCTACCCTCCTTGCCTGCACTGCACCACAAAATGCTATCTATTGCTAAAAGCTGAGCAGAATGGGAGAAACACATTTGCTCTGAGCTACCTGGTGGTAAGCAAAACATGGCTGAGTTACTCCATTGAATGGTGAAAGTGATGTTTCCAGGCAAGAGGGCTTAAAACACAAACTGTTTCTGGCTGGGAGAGAAATGCAAACCATTTGTGACTGAGCAATGGCATCTGCACCTAGTCTGTATGGCACATGTGGCTCATGAACCTCAGTCAAGGCACTTCAGCGTTAATGCTTCTGTTGTTGCTTCTACTGCCTTTTACGTGTTCCTTTGCACTGGTCTCCAGCTGATCAGTTGATGCCAGAGAAGGCCAGAATGAGAAACGCATGGAGGAGTAAGCATGAAATCACACAAGGGGCTTCTGTGGGTCTAGAGGAGAAAACAGCGTTAGTGTTGTCATCCGAATTGGACTTGATGATCTTGGAGGTCTTTTCCAACCATAATGACTCTATGATTCTACGATGATTCTATGGGGAATGCTGGATCATAACAAGGGGCTGCATTGCCTCCAGGAAGGTATTTCTTTTCTTCTAGCTCCTGTGATTGTTGTGTCACCAAAGAAAATTCACAATGTCACTGGAGTCCAGGTGTATCTCTCCTGTGAAGTAAAGGCTGTGCCCACTCCTATCATCACTTGGAGAAAGGTATGCTGGGGGGCCTAGTAAAGGAGGACTACTTCAGTGTGTAGATACAGATGTGACTCTGCATTCTTACACATGCTTTCTGTTACTGTACTGCATTGCAGGTACCTGCACTCACATAGTTCTGCATGCTGCCTAGCACAGCATAGGGCCAGATTTTTCCAACAGTTCTATAGCCATCAGTTTCCATCTGTGAGGGTCCAGTCTTTAT
Source organism: Tinamus guttatus (assembly GCF_059628265.1). Taxonomy (NCBI): domain Eukaryota; kingdom Metazoa; phylum Chordata; class Aves; order Tinamiformes; family Tinamidae; genus Tinamus; species Tinamus guttatus. The sequence goes on along the minus strand of NW_028288812.1, from coordinate 344,474 downwards.
CTCCCTGAGAGTTTCTGGTGAATTAAAGTGTCTTCCTCACATTACTTGAAGATAATTAACCATGTCAGACTGCCTTGCCAAACACTTTGAAGCAGGGACCAGCCCAAGCAGTCAACAGAGCTAGTGTGGTGTACGCTAAGCGCATATATACCCTTATGTCTGGTAAAACAGAGCCTATGTCATGCTAGTGGTTTGCCTACACAGCTTTATCTCTGTGTCTGAAGGCAACGAGAACAGTTCTCATGTTCTCTGATGAGAACTGTCAGAGGAGAGTGCTCTCTAAACAGATTCTTCCTGATATTCCATGCATACTGTCATGTTGCTGGGCATCCCTAATCACCGGGAAGGAATACATGGGCTGAAGGTAGTTCACGTCTGTTGCTGTCTTCAAAATTCCTTGTTTGTTGTTCAGGTTTTATACCCATGTTTGGCTGAGCTATCTCTACACTTCCCTCATGCTGCAATGGCTAATCTCAGGGATACCTACACATGGATTTGATCAGCTCAGGAAGAAAGATTTATACCAAATAATGCACTCAGCAGTTACAACTGCTTATCGAACACGAAGGTCATCCTCTGGTGCCCTGTGTGTTAAGATAAAGTCAGTTCTCTGGGCAACGGATTAGTGAGTTACATCCTACATGATTTCTTAGCTCCAGGATGACGTAGCTCTTGCCCATCTCCTGTGAGCCTTCCTTCATTGTAGGAGTTGTTAGTCACTCACAAGAACATTTCAGGATGAATCACACAACAAAATCTGTGTCCAAAATTTCCTCAGCTCATCAGATACCTAGAGGACTGGGTCTGCAGGGCTTCTGTGCTGAACCTCAGAGGAACACTGAGCACCTTGAAGAATACATGACGGACAAAGGGCATACAGATCAGAGTGTTCAGAAGTACGGAAAAGTGCTCAGAGGTGCTATCCAAAGTCCTGTACGTACGATAAGAAGGGGTCTCCTCTTCATCATTAATATTGGAGCTATCCTGGGAGACTTATGTAAGCTTGAGACAGATGCTCCTAAGGGCCTATAGGCCCCAGCTCCAGGAATGATGAAAAATAAAGGGACCAGAAGGTCCTGACACTGGTTGGGTGCAAACAGGAATAGGTGCATTTCACCACTGTATTTCTCTGCAGCTTCATGGAGCACCTTGCCAGTGAGCACATTCCCCACTTTTTGCTACTGTTAGTGCTGCATGCTGCTCTTCTGTCTGCTTATTTAGATGTGTCACATCGTAGACAAAGAGAGAACCGTGTCATGAGTAAATGTTTCTAGTATCTTCCCACTCTTACGAAAATTTGCAGGTCTCAGAATCACCCAAAGGAGTCAAACTTATGGAGGAACTGCCTGGAGACAGAGTGAACATGGCCGTACAAGTTCGGGGAGGACCTTCCCAACATGAGGGCACAGCGTGGGTTTTGGTAAGTACATCAGAAAAAACTGCTCAAGGACAAGCTTGAATGGGGAAGAGATCCTGATTATAGGGAAAATTACCAGTTTTCAATCATCTCTATATAGCGCACCCTGGTGAGAGTGGTAAGAGAAGAACCATGGAGGAACATCCAGTCAAATGTGTTCAACAGAGCAGATGAACATTATATACCCATTTTGAACAGATGGCAAATTAGAAAAGCTCAGATCATCTTAGTTGTGAGAGTCAATCCCAAGTTTCCTTCCAGAATATATTTGCATAAAATATTTTCTGTGTGGATTTTGACAGATTAACCCACTAATGAAGGAAGATGAGGGCACCTACCAGTGTCATGCTACCAACATGGCCGGAGAGGCACATGCAGATGGAAGTATCACAGTGATAGAGCAGAACAAAAGTAAGAAGGCATCTCTCCTGGCATGGGACAACCCTTCCTAGAAGGTAATAGTAACATCACTAGTGCATTCTTAGCTCAGAGAGGAATTTTCTTCACTTCTCTGGAGGCTTCGTTATTTCCAATAGTTCTAGTTTGACACTGGATCCTCTTGCGTTGCATGCCGGTGAGATAGCGTATATTGTGCTGGACCAGAAAGTAAAACACTGGTGAATTGTGTGCTCTGTGTAAAGAAAGACCAGAAGGTAGACCAAGAGATGTGAAAGAAAGTAGAGAGGGGGTACATATTTTTAAAGGTTGTTCTGGAAATGCAGTAGTTTGTGCAAAAATCTCTACCTTCAAGAGAGGGGGCAGGGGAAAGCAGTTTAATTACTGTTTAGGAAGTTCTCTTTTGTATTAAACAACTGCTTGGTAACATTCACTCAAATCTGTCCTCTCTCCTGTTCCAGGGAGAAAGCATTTGTTCTTTCAAGAGGAGCTGCGCTGTGGAGTACAAGCTAAAAACAGTCAGATAGTGGCTAACAGCCAGTTACCTTGATTTCCTTTGGTTGTAAGAGTTAGAAAGTGTTGATTTTATACTCTTGTTCTAGGCTTAATGTGACTTTTATACATTTTCCTTTTTAGAAGATATGTGATTAATACTCAAAATCCTTAGGTGAAAATCTGTATTAATATTGAAAATAGGTAGAAAATACGTAAGGAGAAAACAGCAATAAAAGCAAGGGGTTTTTTTAGCATTTTTAAATGACATTGTCTCTGGCATGTTTTTTCATGGTATGATAAAACTTATTTGGACTTACATTTATTGTGGTAAAGCATTTTGCTGGTTTACTCTGTTGTCTAATGAAAACTGGCACAGCCTAAAGTCTCAAGAGCCTTGAGCTCTACCTGCTTGTCCTGCAGTATGGGACAACAAGTGACCTTCGTGTTCTCACCAGCCTGAAGTATGGCTAGTACAGAACTTACTAGAAAAATATTCCTTCAGTTGGCAGACTCCCTTAAGCAAATGGCAGGAAGCTGCTGGAAGTCCTGCTAGGTTGAATGCTGCTGCCTGGCAGTCTGTCAAGAAAGCCTTCTTGGCATCAAGGTTTGCAGACCTCTCTGCAACCTCATGCAGAAAACCGAGCGTTCAGCGAGGCCTCCACTTCATCCTTCACTAGCTAATGCATTTGCTGCTCAGGCAGCTGTGGATATCCCACCTCCTTCCCTGGTAAGTTTCTGGTAAATTCTTTTCTGTTAGGTTTCTCTCTGAGGTCAGAGCCTGCCCCAGGATTACAAGGTCCCGGATATGCTGTATGCTGGGGAGCACTGTATGGACAGTCAATGGATAGGCACAACCAAGCAACATTTTGAACAAGGCCAAGTGATATGATCCATATACACTAGACTTCCAGAAGAGGTAACCAGAGCAGGCCCCACAGAAGCTGTTGACCCACACTGTGCAAGAGCATGGTTACCTCACCAGCAGATTGGTGCAAGAGGGTAACACCACTTCTCGTCCTAAAACACCTCGGGACATGCAAACACTCACTATGGGATTTCAGACAGTCTGTGCTGCAGAAGTCACTGGTTTTACAGAACAGTAACAGCAGTACCATATTCCTCGGCTTCTCCCAGGAATTCTGGGAATTTGCCGCAGCCCAGGAGGCTGCTATCAGTGCTTTCATGATGTAACAACTTCTTTCTCAAGATACTGCATGCCCTTTCCCCAAAAAGTCATGCTTCTCCCTTTTGTTGGAGTTCTAACACTGTTGAGCATCCTAGCATGGTGGTGCAGAAGTCACTGAGCTGCCCAGCAGGACAGTGTGAAAGAGGAATTTGGGAAGGAATTAGAGAAAGATCCCACACTGGGAACGGGACCTTCCACCTCAGAATAAAACACATTCCATTTAAGATAAGCAGAAGACCTAAGCATAGTATTTGGAAGAACCTTGTAACTTGAAGCCTGAATAATGCTGACAAACCACAGCAACTTCTCTATTTTAAGCCCCAAAGTATCAAGATTAGACGAAGCACAGACTGTTTTAGAAAATGTTGATACTGAAATAGCAGCTCTGAGGAGTATGACTGCACAGATATCACATGTTGACTTTTGCTGACCTTGAACTCCTGTTGTTTACAGACTTATATCATAGAATCAGTATGATTGAAAAAGACCTTCAAGATCATTGAGTCCAACCCTAAGCCTCTGAACACCATCCTGCTAAACCATGTCCCTAAGGATCTCATCTACACGTTTCTTCAGCACTGCCAGAGATGATGGCTGCACCACTTCCCTAGGCAGCCTGTTCCAAGGCTTCACCACTCTTTCTGTGTAGAATTCACCCTCATGTCTAACCTGAACCTCCCCCTGTGCAACTCGAGGCTATTTCCTTTTGTCCTATCCTAGTTACTCCGGAGAAGAGATCGACCCCTGCCTCACTGCAGCCTCCTTTCAGGTGGTTGTAGAGAGCAATAAGGTCTCCCCTGAGTCTCCCCTTCTCCAGACTGAAGAACCCCAGCTCCCTTGGTTGCTCCTCACAGGTCTGTGCTCCAGCCCCTGCACCAGCTTTGCTGCCCTCCTTTGGACTCGCTCCAGCACCTCCATGTCCATGTAGTGAGGGGCCCAAAGCTGAACACAGTGTTTGAGGTGCGGCCTCAGCAGCACCGAGCACAGGGGGACGATCCCTTCCCTGCTCCTGCCGGCTACCCTGTTCCTTACAGCAGCCAGGAGGCCCTTGGCCTTCTCGGCCATTCACCACCATCATTGCATAGTCAATAAAACTCAGGAAATTAAACAGTATTGAGTTGTTTCCTGCTACCAAACTAATACCCAGTAATCAGGCCTGAACTGTTTGTGAAGATTCATGAAGTGCTGCTTGACTTGAGGATGGGGACTCCAAGGCATCATGTAGACCACAGTCCCTTGTGTGCCCTTCCTGAATCCACCCCCTTCCAGCCTCAGGCTTGCACAGGATTTAAGACCTTCACTCTCCAGGACAGCTCCACCTTAGGCCGAAACAGGAGCAGGGGAAGCTCCAAAGGTCAAATCTCCATAACGTTAAACCCTTCCTGATTCCAGCCTTAAGTCTTTTCCTTCTATATGAACTAACTCAGCCATCTTCCCCCCTTTCATGGAAGGCTGCAGGATTTGGGTGAGCAGAAAAATTATTCAGCCATACATTGTACAGGTGCACTGCTCACCCAAGGAAACAAGAAAAAAGGGCAGAATCAGACTCTTTCTTCACATCAGCCCGAGTCTAAAACAGTGCCTTTGCTAGAAGTAACTCTACAGTCACTCCCCAAAGACAAGTGATTTGAAGGATTTACTTTCAGGTGCTTCAAAAAATCTAACGGTGTCTGAGGATCTGCTGTGCTGTTGATCCAAGAATTCAAATCCTAAATGTATCTTTTCAGAATTAGGCAAACTGAGGAACATCCCCCGAAACGGCTGACAACCCAACTCCCCCTGCGGCGAGCCAGCTCACGTTCCTCTCAAACCACAGGACACTACAGGGAGCATCAGGGCTTGGGCACTACACACACCGAACACCAGGGAGCACAATCACAATCCTCTTCACAGAGCAAGCTGTTTCTCTAGAAACCATTATCTGCCACTTCAAGATCCGCATAAAAGGCCAAGCTAAGACTAGCACAGGCAGCCTACCAGTTTTTAAATCAACATTTCCTGCTGCACAACTTAATACAGCAATTTGGCATGGCAAAAGGAATAAATTCATGATACGACAGAACACTGCACAGCACGAACAGTGGCCAGAGGCTACTATGGTAAGTCAGCTGTGACTCAGATTCAGTTATAGCTCACAGTTAACTGAAGTAATAACATCTCATTCATGTTTTATTTGCATGATTCAGTGCCTGTAAGTTTCTCATTGAGTAGGAAATTGGCACAGGCCTGTCAGATGAAACTAGGCGGTTCTTCCCCTCTTAACGCCTGTTAGACTTGACTAGATGTCTCACAGTGGTGAGTTATCACACAATCCAGAACCTGACAAGTTCAGCCCTTCTCACTATCCTTAACTTTTAAATTCAATCTGTGTATAAAGACAGGGAGGAAAAAAGACAGAGCTTAAAAAAGGAGCCAGGGAAATAAGGTGCCAAAGGCCCTCTACTTCAACTGATGAGTAATGAAAATAAATCACTCCCAGAGTTGTTCTTTGAATGGCAGGTGCTCTTCCATTTATTTCAGTTAAAAACACTTGTGAACTGGATCGGTTTTAACAAGCCCCTTTTTTTTTCCCCTCACTCGGACAGGTTTAGAGAGATTGAGAGCAACAGCATGTGGCAGTTTGGAGGTAGCTGCATAACAAAATAACTCGCTTGCACTTAGCACTTTATACAAAATAGAGATGGACTTTTTTCTGAGCAGCACAAGACATTTACCATCATAAATCACTGCTTGCTGTGACTAGGTGCTTGCAGGTCACTGGGAGGTCACATAAGTCACTGCCTGAAGGTGACCAGAGGTCCCTTGCAAGGTAGACTGGCATCTTCCCCCTTCTCCCAGCTAGGCTATCATTCTCAAGTCATATATGATTAGATGAAAATATTTGGATCCGTTTAGTATGGGATGCCTTTGGCACCATGATTAACTAATGAACGGGGAAAAAAATCAGCCAAGGTCCACGTTTTCATGTATCGACTCTTCTCTGCAGTTCACACATCCTCATATACTGTCCAGCTTCTTCAGGATGAACGGAGCTGGGGAAGAGAAAGGAAACAGCACGGAATTCAGCTCTGCGCAACGCAACCTTTCCCAACCAGACACCCCTGAGACGGTAGCAGATCCAAACGACACAAATAACGCCCCAATTCCACATAAGCCCCCAGCACTTTGCCCCTCAGCGCCTCCTCCCCGCCGGCACCGCGGGGCGGCCACGGCTCCGGGTGGGCCCGGCCGGCCCTGCGGGCGCCGCGGGGACGCCGGGGCCGAGGGGGGCTCGGCTCGCAGCGGCGGGGCCTGCCGAGGCCGCCCCGGGCGGCGGCGCGCGGGAACATGGAGGCTCGCCATGGCGGCGGCGGCGGAAGGGGCCCGCGCGGCGCCCGCACTCACTGATGCGCAGCAGCGCCACGTAGATGAGGAAGTTGCGCACGGAGGCGAGCACGTCGCGCCGCATCTTGCGCCGCAGCTCCTCTGGGTCCACCTTGGGCCCCAGCCCCTCGATGCGGAACATGTCGGTGCCCCGAGCCGCCGCCACGATCGCCGCCGCCGCCTCGCGCCGCCCGCCCGGCCTGACGTCACTTCCGGCGCCGCTCTTCCGCCCTTCCCCTCCCTCCCGAGGGCGTGCCCGCAGATGGGCGGTGCCTCGGCGTCGGGGGCGCCTGCGCAGCAGCTTCGTGAAGCCGCTGCCCGCAGTGGGGCGGGGTCCCGCCCGCGCTAGGCGGTGCCTGCGGCGTTGGTGCTTTCCCGGGATTCGCGTTCCGCGTTGGATGTGGTGTGGGGGCGGCGGGAAGGCGCTTGGGAGGCTCCTCCAGCGTGTGCTTTAGGCAGCACCTACCTATCCCCGAGAGAGGGTTGCAAAAGCTTCTCCAAAACGTTTCATATGTCTATTTTGGTGCAAAAATACAAGATAACATTTTGTCTTTCTTTTCCTTCTTCCTTTTCCCTGGAAGAGGAGGTAGAAGGTGGTAACATGCTATGGGTTACCCCGTAGTGCCCTAGCTGTTACCTTGGATCCCCTGGCCCAAAGGAGAGACATACAGAGCATGGACTAGGGACTGGGTGGAACAAAGGAGCCTGTGTCCTTACAAATGTGTGAAATACTCCACATTTTTTGGCAAACAGGGCTAGGGAGGCCATGCTATACATATGGAATTGGGTGTAGTTGACCTTAGGGTGGGGGGGAAACAGGAGGGAGGCAGAAAGATTCATATCGACAAATGACCACAGAATGAGCCTTAGTAGAATAGGCTCTACTAGCATATTCATGAAGCGTAATGAGCTGATGAATATTAACTTTCACACCCAGGTGAGGCATAAAGTCACTTTAATTAGACATCCGATGTCTGACCAGGGAGGGGGAACATATCAAGGAGCAACATACGTTACGCAGGCTGAGAAGTCTGCAACTTCCGAGTACCTTGGCCGATGGGGGAAAGGAGAATTCTTACCTAGGCGGGGAAATTTGGATGAAAGGAGTCTGTGCCCTTCTGTTATTTGAGAGACCCCACAGGGGTATGCCCGGGTGGACTCTCCCTTTATTCAACTAAAGTTTTAGGGCTCCTCTGTCTCCTTTGTGGACACTCAGTTCTTGACAGCGAGATTTTTCCACAGAGGATGGAGGCTGACAGCAGCTGCACCTCTTCAGGCCAGTGGTTAGCATAAAACAGGCATGATGGGCAGTCTTTTGTCATTGCCAAGTTGCTCGTGGCAGCGCTTGGTTTCTTGGGGACAAAAGAGAAGCTGCAGTGCAGGTTTGAAATCAGGGGGCCTTTCTGCAAGGGTTACTCTGACAAGACTTGAAGGAGCAGGAGCTCCCGCTCACCACAGCTGTCCCAGGATAGAGTCATTGCTGAACTTAGAGAAACCTCTGTCTTCTGCCTTCCATTAAGAAGTAGAAAGGAAAGACCAGACAGAAAATCCTGCATGTTGGGCCCAAAGCATCATACAATGCCTGTCACTGCAATAGGAAGTAGAAAGGAAAGACTAGACAGAAAATCCTGCATTTGGGCCCAAAATTCTGCTCAAGGCCTGTGTGTTTCTGCATGCTCCAGCCTTCAAGATGCCAGGTAGGAAATGGGCAAGGCTGGGAAAGGCAGAAGCTGGGGTGAATCACGTGTCCTATTGGGATTCTCCCAAAAGAGTATCCTGTAAACTAATGCTCTTAGGAGAACTGTGGCAAAAGAAGGATTGCCATCTTATTCTTTCAGAGCCCTGTAGCTACAGCAGCGGTCCCAAAAATGAAATGGCTGATGGCTTTAGCTTAGCTATATCTCAGTGCACGCTGTCTTTTCCTGACCATCGTGTGCTGATCACCTGGTTTTACTACCACTTTCCATTGGCCCCCGGAGCGGTCATCGGTGCGTTGGCTGTGTGCGCTCCCCACTATTGGCCTTCCTTCTCCTTCCTGAATCCAGCAGTGCCCCCAAATGACCTTTTGTGTGAAGTCATACAAGATATCAGGGGAAAGCTGGCCAAGGGTGGGCTCTAACGCACTGAAACCCAAGAAAGCCTAACTTTTATCTATATCCAGTCCAACTCAGCTTTTCAGGAAGCTGCGAGCACAGTTCACAGCTCTCCCTCTGGTCGGTGCATCACCCGAGCAGCAAAATCTATTGCAATGGCTGGCTCTCTTCAGAGAAAAAGTTCAGCTTCAGGAGCCTCAGAAACACAATCAAAAACTTCTCACAAAACAAGTCAATAGTAAGTCTTCCCCCGCAGGGGACAGTTCAGACACCAGCCCGTGCGTGAAGGCTCTGCAAATGTCCACAGTGATCTAGAAGATCTGCAGTGATCTGCATCGTCTGTCTGCAGAGAAGAATTCTGAGAAAAACGCACATTTCTTGGTACATGAAAACTTGAAGCAAGTTTCTTGCTGGAGAATTATTTTGAATTAAAATTGAAAGCTGTTTAAGCCCAAAAAACCCCAAGCAATAACAAAAAACACTCTTACCGGAGAGACTATGGAAAGCAAATTGCTAAGCATCTTTGTAGTCTGGGTTCAGAAAGGAAATGCCAAACAACCACAATGAGACCATGATGTGATAGCACCTACCTGTTGTTTTCTTTTTACTAATGATCTCCTATAAAATAAAAGGCATGTTTCACCTCTGAAGTGCCCAACTTTTTTTGAAATTCCTTTCCTGAGCATCATGTCAGCAGATGTGGTAAATCACGCACCGCTCTCTGGCTCCACTGCTGATCTGCAGGGCTTGCTTCAGCTTTAGCTCATGACTGGCTTGCATGTGCTGCTTCATCTGAAATGCTTGGCTGCTATCTGCAGCGGAAAGGCTTGAGCCAGCCAAGTCCTGCATTTCCTGCCCATGCCAAGCAGCCGGCAGTGCTTTCTGAATCACCACGCTGATGCCAGGAACCCTGTCAGAGATGGTAATTACATACGCAGGAGGAGCTGGTGCTGCCTGGAGAGGCACAAGGAATCATCTGGTGCCCCATGGCTCTCTCCACCGTCCCCGCAAGACATCTGGGCTCTGCCTGCAGCGCGCAGAAACAGGCAGATGATTCATGAAAACTGATTTCCATGACCTGAGGCAAAGCCAATTACAAAGCAGCTGGCGGCATTTTATCAAAGATTAGTGGGGCTAATTGCAATGTTTCAGTGGGGAGGGAGGTTCTCCTGCCTTTCTGTGCTGCCTCAGAGAGCCTCCTTTGCCAACTGTAACCAAGGAGGGCCTTCGTAAACCACTTCCCTCCTTTACCCTGAGCCTTTTCCAGACTTTTTGCAGGACCTTCTCTTCCCTGTTCCAATGTGCAAATGAACGGGAAGTCCTTCCTGGTTACGAGAATCATGCAAGTGCCTTCCCAAGAGCTTTACAGAACATACATGAGACAGATCTAACTGAGCTGTCTAGATTAGCAGTGGATAAAAACCAGCTTCATCCTGCTGCCTCCTGTGAAGTCTCACTGTTTTACTTACAGCATCATTCTGAACGGTGATTTTCTCTGGCCCTGTTAGCAGAAATAGATTAGCAGATATCAGACCCATCCTACCTGAGAAGCAAGGAGTCACTCTACCTTCCAAAATAGCTGATCCGTCCCAATTTCATATATATTTTAAAAGCACTTCTTCCCTCAAGCCTGTCTTTGATCAAAAATAAAGGAACTGAAGTAAATACAGACAAATCTTTATCAAAACAACACAGAAAGGACCAGAGCAGGAGAAGACAAATACCAAACACAGTATGGGCATAGAAAAAATTGTTAACAATGGGGAAAAAGTAACTAGATGCCAGCTGCTCATTTGGAGGTGCTTGGGAAAGAGAAAGGGAAGTATGACCAGAGGTTGCTTTCTGTTACAGACAGGGGGACACATGTCATACTGCAGCCAGTTCAGCTCTGCATAAGTTGAGGAGCATTTCAAGGTCAATTGTCAATCACACAGTAGAACATTTGAGCTTCAGAGGCTCATTCATCCATTCTTTGCTAAGGAATCTAAAAGATACTCCTTAAAAAATAGTTTGGTGAAGGGTGGCTGCACAGTGGGCTTTGGAGTTCCTCGGCACTGTCTCTTGGTGCCATCTGCTACAGCAAAGTGCAAAGGGCAAGAGCTTCAAGGACGTGGGGTTCTCAAGGGCACACATGCACTTGTATAGGAGAGACTCAGCAGAGGGTTCTGGGCCAATATAATGCCTGACAGACAGGTCATACCGTGGGGAGGGAGAGCTGACACACTCAGAAAGGGTTAGACAGACACAAGCTTGTCAGAAGAGAGCCAACTTCACTGGCTTGCATGGATATTGAGGGAGGCAGGCTGCTTTGGGCTCTGGTGCATTCATCTCTGTAATTATGGATCTAACAGGTTTTTGTCTTTATCCCTGTGATGTGTAGTATTTTAAGGAGGTAATTTGAGTTGCAGACATATTTTTAAATGATTCTTTATGGGTTATATCTCATCAGAAACCTCATCAGACCTTTGGGCAGCATCAAAATGGCACAACCAACTCCACAGAGAGGAAACTAGGACAGAGCTACTTCATGTCTGCTGAGAGGGGCAGGGAGAACATTGCTGCAGTTGAAATGGAGCTTCTGGAGCAAATAACTCATTCAAGGCACAGATAAGCAGACCATCCAGATCCAGATAATCTGTGTGAAATTGGAAGGTCTTTTCTCCTTCACAAAATCTTATTTACTCTTCTTCAGATGGCTCCCTAGCTCCCTAGACCCAGCAACTCCAGAGCTGTTCTGTGGATCACAGAACATGAAGGTGAGTTCACAAGACCAGGTAATGACGAAAATCAGCTCCTAGAGATTTTGTGTTCTGGTATTCTTCAGGCAAAGAGCATCCAGTTGGAAGATCTAGAGACAAAATAGTTCATAACTATCCGGATATATTTCTCCAGGCTCTTAATGTTTGAAATAGACAGAAAACAAACACACACCCAGCTCTGCCAAGCACAGAGCTACGGATTTAATACAAATGACAGCTTGGCCTAGAGCTCTGATGTTCTCATGTTAAAGGATACCAATTTTCATCACCATAGAAGAGAACTATGATTTTTTTAAGCTAATGTCTGATTCCCTGTGTAGATTGCCTTGAAAACTTATCTAAGCAGCAGAACAATGCAGCTGCAAACACCGATTTTCTTCCAAGCACAGGCTGTAAGCAAAGTCGTGTATTTCTCTTTCAGAAGGCCTTTAGGCCCATCAGCATCCTTCTTTACTACCATTTTTGACTTCTGTAGCCTAGAATCAAGCAAAACTTTCTGATTAAGACTATACCCACCCTTCCCAGTTTATATAGGATACCAGCAGCTGTAGTCCCTAATTAAGAACTTGTAGCATTTCTTGGATATGGTACTGAAAACCTAGGGTTTTCCAGAGTGATAGCTGAGATAAGCTGCATTTACAAAGGAGAGAAAGAGAGAGACAGATCTTATATCCTAAGACTCTTTTAGGACTCTGAAAGCCCTTTCAGAAGTCTGTTGAGAAGGACCTCAGAGGCTGGAGAAATGGGCCAACAAGAGTCCCAAGGAGTTCAACAAGAGGAAGAGATCATGCTCCTGGACAGGCATAAGCCCATGTACCCGTATGGGTTGCAGGTAAATTATATGGAGGGCAGCTCAGTAAAAAAAGCACCTGAGGGTCCTGGTGGACAGCTATTTGAACATAATCCAGCAATGGACCACCACAGCAAAGAAGTTCACTGGTAATCTGGGCTGCATTAGGCAGAGTGTTGTCAGCAAGTCGAGAGAGGTGATACTTCCTCTTCACTCGGTCCTGGTGAGGTCACATCTGGACTGCTGTTTCCCTGGTGGGTTTCCCAGTAGAAGATGGACATGGACTTACTGGAGCAAGTCCAGTGAAAAACCACTAAAATGGTTAGGGATTGGGGCAGCTGTCATAGGAGGAGAAGCTGAAAAAGATGAGATTAGTGGGAAGATGTAGAGAGGATGGGGTCAGACCCTTCTCAGTACTGCCCAAACAACACCAGAGAGGACACATGCATAAACTGAAACACAGGCAATTTCAGTTGAACCCAAGAAAGCATTTTTTCATTGTGAAGTGGGTTGAATACTGAAACAGGCTCCCCAGGCAGTTTGTGGAGTCTCCATTCTTGGAGTTATTCAAAACAATTGGACATTATCCTGCAGCTGACCCTGCTTTGAGCAAGGGGGTTAGACCAGAAGATCTGCAGATATCCTTTCCAACCTCATCCGCTCTGTGATTCTTTGAAGGCACTGTAGTCACACAGTGTCAGAAATAGGATATTTAAAAATTATTTTGTGGCATGCTTTATTTCATACTTTGGCAGAAGGGTTTAAGGATTAAGGAGAATGAGTGTCTAGTTTTGTGCACAACAAAATCCCACTCTCAATCATGCAAGAGTACATCAAACCACATTATCCACTGATACTGCTTCCTAAGCTCAGTGATTTGAGCTCAGCTCAGAGACTTGAGAGATGCAATTGGTCTCTGTGTTACAGTAACTGTGCCCCTAGGCACTTAAAATCTCTTTTTGAAGCTCTGTTAACTTTTAGCATCACAGCATTTTGCAGAATATTTGTACATGGCTTTTCTTTTTCCAGGTACTTCTTTGGTTTTGAGTCTACCTGATTCATGATCTACAATAAAGGATTCCATTCAGAAGAGACTTCTGCAGGAGTTCTCTAGTGCAACACCTTGATCCAAGCCTGAGCTAAGACAAAAGCTAGACTGAGTTGGCTGAGGCCCGCTTCATATGACTATTAACTATGACAAGGTTATCCTATATGCCACTGCTTCTTCGGGGCCATGTCTGAGACAAATCTGAGCCTTTCTCTCCATTCAGGCAGATGATGATGATGATTGTCACTATAGGAGCAGAAAACTTCTGCTTTTCACCTCTTCCACCCCAGTACTGCCAGTGAAGTTGCTTCCTATTTTTCAAGCTTCTGATAAACAAACAAACAAACAAGGAAAAACCTTAGAATGTTGAATTGTTGCTGTTCTGTGGTGAAAAGCAAAATTCCACATGCAAAACAGTGAATCTAAAGGACTTGAGTATTCTGAATGAAGGCTGTCTTCAGAAACCTAGAAACCAAATAAGCAATGTGTAAATGTTGAGCCTATCACCACTTGTACCATGAAAGCTGCATGAGTCAGCAGCTGATGCAAAACTTACCCTTGGCACTGTTAAACATCATATTAACTACAACTATTTGGTCAAGTTCAGTGATCATAAAGAAGCAGTGATCTTGAAAGGTGCCAGCCAAAGTATTGTCGATGCAAAGACATTTGTATTGATAGAAGTAAACAGTAATCAGTTCCTGAAGATCAGATAGTTTGAGAAAAGAGCAGTCTGTAGAATAAGAGCAGAAAAGCAGACAAGCTAAGGGCAGAGGGATACGCAGTGCAAAAATAGTCTGGGCTAATTAGGGAGTTGAAAGAACAAAACCGGAAAAGCACAAACAGAAAAAAAAAATCAATGCTTTTCAAATTCAATAGATAGGTGACTGTCATCTTTCCCTAATAATCCCTGTGCTAAATAAAGGGCTGCGGATAATCACAGAGAAGCTTAAACCACAAGTGGGGCATTTTTACAGCAAAGGCCAGTGTCAAAGAAGAAGGAAGGGGAAAACTGAAGCGGTGGAGCTGTGTCACGGCTTGCCCAGCACTAGTGGAAGTCACAGAGTGCTGGGCCATCTCCAAGCAGCCTTGCACCCAGTTTCTGTGCCCTCAGCACCACCAGCTGATATCTGATGTGTCAGGAACTACAGCACTGCAGAGATTGTGCTCTAAAAAGAAAAATAAAGCCAAAACAAAACAAAACAAAAAGCACGACTTATTTGGATACACAGTGCAGAGCAAGGACAGAACCTCACAGAAGTCTGTGATGCGCATGTTGTTTTAGGTCTTTCCACAGTACCTCCACATCAAAGTCACTGTGCTCTGCATCCTAGGAGGATCTCATTAGCAATGCAACACAACGGGAATGCAAGGCCAGCCTGCAATCAAAACTGAGGCTTTCCTGAAATCCTTATCCTGGGAAAAAAAATGGAGCGCTAGGATCTGGCAGTACTAGTCAGCACTAACTGCAGCCCACAATAGGCAGCATGTACTTACGCGGGGACAGATAAAGGCAGCTCAGGAGCCAAGGTGAGGGGGAGACGTGGATGTTAGCTCAGGACCTGCCAAAGATGGGTAGAAAAGATGCAGGATAGAGAGAGGATGTTAATGCTCAGGAAAGAAAGGAAGAAATCAGTCAGTGGCAATTAGGCAAACTTGTGTGGGCTGTAGGAGATTTGTGGGATGGAGAGCGTTGCCAGCTTGTAGCTGTGCGGACTAGTCACAGTGCGTACAGCCAGCTTTGCTGTGCAGCCAGGCCATTGTTATTAATATTGTTATTGTGATTATGTTAATCCTGCCCCGGCGCAGGCAGCGAGGGGCGGCGCCCGGGCCGGGCCGAGCCGAGCCGAGCCGGGCCGGCCGCGCTCCGCCTCTGCGGGCCGCGGGCGCACGTGGAGGCGCCGCAGCTCCGCGCTCCCCGCGGGCGGCCCGGCCCGGCTCGGCTCGGTTCGGCCCGGCTCGGCTCTGCCAGCAGGTACGGGGCGCCCGTGCCGGGGTTGCGCTCGGGGAGCTCCCTGCGCACGGGCGTGCGCGTCCGAGCGGGCGGGCAGCGCGGTCCTCGCTGATGCCCTGCAGCATCCCTGCCCCGGGGGCTGGTTTGCAGGGACCGCGCTGCAACACGCTGGGGCTCCCACTGCGTTCAAGTTGCCGGAGCCATATTCAGCGCCGGGGAGAGCCAGTTCCGAGAGCTCCTTAGCTTTGCGCCGCCCTTTGGAACGGGCGCGCTCCAGGCTGTGCTCCTGTGGCCAGGCTGGAGGCAGGGGTGCACATGCTGCCCTGCTCTCCAGGGCTCCCCTGGCAGCGACATCCACCAAGCGACATCCCGCACGGCTTCTCTCAGCCAAGGAGGTTGGCAGGGGTAAGTGGGACTTGTTCCTAGGTGGATTTGTCTCCCAGTTTGCAGACCTTTTTTTCATGCCAGGCTGCCGGGATAGATCTGTGCTGAAGGAGTTACAGTCTTCTCTCATAAAAAAAAAAAAAATTGCTCTGTAAATTGTTGCCTGTATATCGTCTCTGAAAACACACAGCACAGTGCTGCAGAAGATTTCAGGAGGAACACAGGAAACTTGCAAAACTGCCCTTGCCAGCAGCAGCAGAAATGACTGGCTCCAATTGATTTCATCCTACATGCAAGTCATCTGTGTGAAACTTTTGTTTCTTGCCAATTCCCGTCAAAGAGTTATTTTGGTTAGGAGCACCTCTCATTTTCTTATGACATTGTTGTCCTTATTTATTTATCTAGTTTGCTGTGGTCGGTTTGGAAGGAAACTGCCCTTGACATACAGAGAGACAGTGGGGGAGTATGGAGATATTCTGAGAGTTTGGATGTGCTTGGGGGTCACTGCTAAAGCACATACATATAGCATGTACATACCAGTGTGTATTAAGATTTTACTTTTTCCAAACTCTTTCAGCTTCAAGATAAATTTTATTGTTATTGGAAGGTTTTGTTCAGCCTCGACTGCTTCTCAAAAAAAATAAAAAATAAAAAATAAAAAACGCACAGGAAGTTTGTTGTAGCCGACCTCTGTGTGCTCTGACCCAAAACATGCTATTATCAATGAATTAGTTCAAATGATTGTCATGATCAGACTTATAAAGAGTGAAAGAGATTCTGCAGTAGAAGCCCAGAAATCTGTCAGAAACTGGTGGGACTGGGGTTTGGTCTACTGTTCTACTATCCTGTTATTCCAGTATCCTGCTGTCCCAAAATAGTACTACATAGCTGCATCATAACCTTCTATGCACTTTCTGTGTGTTAACAACCCTGAATTTTGAGTGCTTCTCTCTTCATTTAAGGCAGTTGTTTAGTGACTGCTGTCCTAATTTCACACGAAACTCTGCACTAATTTTTCTTTCCTGGCATGGGAGAAAGCTATATGACTTCCACCAAAATTAAACCTTCTCCAGGGTAGAATTGAGAGTCACTGATCTTGATATTTTTTGTGTGTTGTTTTATTTTGACCACAAAGGAAAATTAAGAGGAGAGAAATTTTACCTGAGTTGAAAGAGCAGAAATCAGAGCAGTTTTAATTAATTGGTGGAAAGCACACTGTGCCATGGAGAACCTCTTCCTAGTCAAGAGTGCTGCTCTCGCTGGGTGAAGGCAAGATTTTTGCAGGGCAGTGTAAGATAAGACAGCTGGAATATAACTCTGTGAAGGATGCTTGATAAAACTGGGATGCCAGTGCAAATTTGTGTGATACTATAAATTAGTATTTCTGACTGAAGTCATTGTATCTGCTCAGTTTGTGCGTGTTAATGATGGGTATCTAACCACGAAAGCACACTTCTCAGAGTTCCTCATGTAACTTTCCTGGATATTGTGTGTTGATCCCTACCTTTTGAAGAGCCTTTTTGCTAAGTCCCTGTGTTTGCTTGTCTGTGACTTCTTTAAGGCACTTGTACTTCATGAGCATCCTGCTGAAACTGTGCAGAACTGGAAATGAAATGATAGTCATGTTAGACTGGAAGCCTTTAATGGACCATTTCTATCACATTTCCTTCTTTGGTACTGTTTCCAGTCCCTTAAGTGGAGTAGAGCATTTCAGTAGCAAAGCAAAGGGAGAAACGTTCAGAGGGCTACTGCACAGCTTGACAAAAGTCAAAGTTGTAAAAGAAAAACTTCTGGAAGCCCGCAAGGAAGATTTCCTTTTCACTTTACAAATTTCCTCTGGATTCAATAGAGAGGCATCTAATCCTTCCCTTGCTCCATCCTTCTGCTTCTAAACCAGCCTGCAAAGAGTGTGCAGCCAGTGTGTCTCTGAGAAGAGAGCCCTGGAACAGGCTGCCCAGGGAGGTTGTGGAGTCTCCTTCTCTGGAGATCTTCCAAACCTGCCTGGATGCCACCCTGTGCCATGTGCTCTGGGTGTCCCTGCTGGAGGAGGGGGGTTGACCTAGATGATCTCTAGAGGTCCCTTCCAACCTCAACCACTCTGTGATTCTGTGATCATCTCCTGATGGGTAAGCAGTGTGGCTGAACTGGTTGGGAAAGCCAACCAATTGGTTGGGAAAGCAAGGGGATAGTGGAACAAAATGCAAGGACACAGCATAATGCAAAGGAAGATATTGGTCCTCCATCCAAATCCATGCTCCTAAGGAGACTTTAGAGACTGAAATGTGGACACAGTATCTCTTGGACTGAGTAGAGCGGCAGGAGGTCTATGGAGAGAAAAGAGACTTGGAAGAAGACAGCAAAGCTCTCAGGGAAAGAGCACATGAAGCTCCTTTCTATCAGAGCTTCTCGTTCTTGTTTTTCACTCGCTCTGGCTGCTATGGAAAAGAAATGTTTGACCGCAGGAAAGCCAAAGCTGGTGTTGCAGACAACTGTGAAGCCTGCTGGTGGGGACTCTATTCTTCCTTTAGTTTAGCCCCTGGTAGCTGCATCTGGCATGTATTTCCTAGTGTAGTGCTATCTAATTTATCCTTCATATTTTGCTAAGTTATCCTTTAAATTCCTGCTGCTAGCAAGCAGAGCAGTGTGCCTAATGCTACTCAGCTATCTTGACCGTAATGCTGGCAAAGAGCCTGTCATTTTTAAAGCTCAAGGGGAGCTCTTAAGGAGTTTCAAGAAATACTGACACTGCAGTTTTGTGCTGCAAGCAGAGCTGTTTCACAGGTACATGTATTCTTCCTTTTCTTTATTCTTCCTTTCTTGATACTTGCCAAAAGGGTCTGCACAGAATTTGTTTGCCAGCACATATTCATGCTCAATGCCAGAAATGAAGATCACTGCCAGGTATGGAAGAACCTGCTAAACTGTCTGCCTTGAACTTGTGTCTGATGAGGTGAATTTTCTCTGTGAGCAGTTCTACGAAGACACTGGAAATAGTCCAGAGTGCTGAACTGTACAGGTATATCAGTGGGTTCCAGGTCTGCACCAAAACTTGGAGGTCAGTGCCAATGACATATGGAACAGAGAATCTTTTTTTTCCCCTTTTTTTTTTTTTTTTTTTACTTGCCTGTTGTATAAACTGCAAGTGGCATAACAGTGTTGTACAGTGAGGGGCTGGAAAAGAGGAGCTACCAGCACTCATACATTTGTTTTTATCACTTCTACAGGAAGTTGCTCTTGGAAAGTTAAGCCAGGAAATGAGAAGGAAACATCCTTGTATATGCAATTCTTATTCAGAGAATTATTACTGAAGGAAAGAAAGTGTCCACACATTTCTGCACAAGTCTATTTTTAGAAGAGAAGCTATTCAGGAGGAAAGGTATTGATTTCCCTTTTTCACCTTGAACATTCTGTTTATCACTTTCTTCAGTTTGTGTGTAATGGACATGAAGCTATGAAGCTATTCTTGCTTTTCCCCTTTGGCTCCAGATACAGGAGCCAGGCAAGGATGTGGGGAGTCTGCAAAAATTATTGTTAGTCAGCATTGGAACTTTTCGCAAATCCTGTGTAGACCACTATATTTTAAAAACATTCATGTGAAGTGTTCTATGTCTAGAGGAAGTTGTTAAACCAGAGCAGTATAAAGAGGCAATGTTACAGAACAAACTATCCCAAAATTCTTCAGAAAGAAAGTTAGTAGCGGACAATGTCTGCATATTAGTTGGGCAGAGCAATAGTTAATGGCTGATTTACACTCCTGTTTAGTAATATGTTTCAGCCACCATTAGCATGTTTGGGCAAGCTGTTCAGGAAAAAAAAAGGATAGTCTTCATGAGTTTTTGGCAGAAGTAGGTGAGATGCTGAAGGCCAGGCTGATGTGCTCTCCAATGTTTGTCTGTGTTCTCAGGTAGATCATGCTCCTGGGCAAGTGTTTCACATGGTGCGATGGAGCAGATTTACTTGGGGATGAGTGGGATGGCTGACAGCAGCCATCCCTGTTGATTCCTCAAGAGTCCAAGAAGGACAGTTGCAGCGCAGCCACCACTTGCTCCTTACGTTGCAGTTGTCCTCACAGCCAGTGGTCCCCATGTAAGCAGCTATGGGTTTATAATGAGCCCACCTTGAGAGTGCAGCCAAAAGCCCAAACCATGAGCCAGGCTTGCTGGCCACATATACTTATGAAGGGAGCCTTTGGAATCTTTAAGGACAGAAGACAACAGGCAAAGATGGACAGACACGAAAGCCAGGGAAATGGTTACTTCTGCTAGTGCAATAAAAAGCAGACCTGCTACACCGGGATCCAATTAGGATTTCTGTCTGTGTTACACCAAGGAGGAATTTGAAGGAACACACAGCACTACTCTAGATACTAGTGGAGAGCTCCTGGAAAAGAAAGTTGCACAGGAGAAAATAAAAGCCCTGCTTGTCTAAAATCTGTATGTGACAAAAGAGAAGGAGATGCTCAGCGGAGGTGGCATTCTAGGAAAGACGTGTTTATACCAGCATCCCGTATAAATGTGGTCTGGCATTTGTCAGAACCAGAGAAGAGATTGTTGCAGCTAAAAAGAACAGGAGAAAAACACTGTTGGAATGAGAGGCCCAGCCTCATGACTCCACAGTGGGCAGAACAAGCAGAGCCTTAGCTGGGATAAGAAGAGTTTAAGGGCGGATTGGTAGTGCAGGACTTGTCATTACCCTCTTGTCTGAGAAAGTCCTTTGTGTTTAGGGCACCAGAAGTGACAATACACACTTTTCTTTTGATTTCCTTCAAAGCAAATATATGACTGCTTCCTCAAGGTTTCTCAGACATTGTTTTCCCCCCTCCTTCACTCATTTTCCAGCTCAGCAGTTCATACTGGCCTCATGTGTTTTCTCAGCCTTCTTCATCAAGAATGTTCCTGTCTGCACACTCTGGCTTAACTGAGGGAGGGCCTTGTAAAGAATACTTGGCTTGTGTTTAAAGATGCCAAATGGCAATGATTCCTCTGAGCCTCTTAGTAGATGGATGCACCAGATAACTGTTGGTGAGGGGGACAGCTCAGTTGGACCTTTAGCTTCCTCTTTTAGCTGGTCAGTGGCTGCTGAGCTCCCGCCACTGTTATTTTGCTGAAACAAGACTTCCCTGCAGTGCTAGGGTTGGACCTATCATGCCTGCTCATTACTGTTTGCAAGAGCCATGCCACATGAGGTTCAGGTGCTGTTCTGAGTCTCTCCACACTGCCAGTAAACAGGGTGTCCTCAGATGGAGCCGGGCCTTGTGCCTTTCCTCTCCTCCATGGTCATGCTGTCCCCTGTTTCTGTAACTCTGCTGGGCACATCTGCCGAAAGTAAGGCAGGCTTCTTTTCATGAAGATCATCTGAAGGAAGATATTAGGACTTTGAGAAGCTTATCTCCAATAACATGAATCTGTGAAGATACTCTGGTTTGTCAGAGCCTAGACAAGTTACCTTGGGGTGAAATCTGTAAAATTTTACTTTCTCCGCAGAAAATGAGAGATACAAGAACTTGAATATTTGCAGCATGCAAGTAAAGCCAGAAGTATACCTCAAGATCACTCTCATGTTCCTGACAAGGCTAACTTATGTGTGGCAATTGCATTTGTCATCATCTTGTTGCATATTTTGTTCCAGGACTGGTCTCTCTGTAATGGGCTACTTCATAGCGATGCCTGTGGTACTGCTGCCCTTCCTCTTCAGCAGAATGAAAGCAATGAGGTTGCAATCGTCTTTGTAAATGCATGCCTCATTGATGTCTCTCACTAAGATCTACAATACCAGTAATTGATGCAACCACTGTAGCTTTCCTGCACATATCAGTTGCTAGGAGTTTTTTGAGGGCCTGTAGAAATAGCTTAGTAAAAGAGAGTATGAGGAAAGGGGTGAGAGGCAGTATACATGATCTGTACCTCTGGGGATATTTTTCTAACAAATGGTTTCATTGGTGTGGATTGTTCTTTCTTTCACTGAACAGCAGACAACAGACTGTCATTTGCTCCTCAGATTTAAGTTGCCAACTTCCTGGTTCACCTGTTGATGCTAGAGAGTTCTTTCTTGTTTTAGCAACTGTGTTGAAACTTATTTTCCTGGTCAAAGCTTATATTCACTGTCATGAAGGAGCTGGGCTGAAGACCTCGGTACACTCAAGCAGCCAGGTGGACAACAGCACAGCTCTAAAGTCCTTTGGGCAGAAAGTAGATTCTCGCCTTGATTTTCCTGGGCAAGCTCCGGAGGTGTGGAATAGATGAGTGCACAGTGAGCTGGGTTAGGAATTGGCTGGATGGCAGAGCTCAGAGGGTGGTGATCAGCGGTGCAGAGTCTAGTTGGAGGCCTGTAGCTAGCGGGGTCCCCCAGGGTTCAGTCCTTGGTCCAGTCCTGTTCCATTTATTCATCAATGACCTGGATGAAGGCACAGAGTGCTCCCTCAGCAAGTTTGCTGATGATACCAAACTGGGAGGAGCATCCAATACCCCAGAGGGCTGCGCTGCCATCCAGAGGGACCTGGACAGACGGGACAAATGGGCAGTAAGAAACCTCATGCAATTCAACAAGGCCAAGTGCAAGGTCCTGCACCTGGGGAGGAATAACCCCAGAAACCAGTACAGGCTGGGGACCGACCTTCTGGAGAGCAGCTCTGCGGAGAAAGACCTGGGTGTAATGGTGGACGACAAGGTGACCATGAGGCAGCAGTGTGCCCTCGTGGCCAAGAAGGCCAATGGGATCCTGGGCTGCATTAAGAAGAGCGTCTCCAGCAGGTCGAGGGAGGTGATCCTGCCCCTCTACTCAGCCCTGGTGAGGCCGCATCTGGAGTATTGTGTCCAGTTCTGGGCTCCACAGTACAAGAGGGATGTGGAGCTGCTGGAGAGAGTCCAGCGCAGGGCTACAAGGATGATCAGGGGCCTGGAACATCTGCCCTATGAGGAGAGGCTGAGGGAGCTGGGCCTGTTCAGCCTGGAGAAGAGAAGGCTGAGAGGGGATCTAATCAGTGTCTGTAAGTACCTCAAGGGAGGCAGTGAGGAGGATGGTGCTGGTCTCTTTTCACTGGTGGCCACCAATAACTAGAGGAAATGGCCACAAACTAAAGCATCAAAAGTTCCGTAGGAACTTAAGGAAAAATTTCTTAACAGTGAGGATGACAGCGCTGGAACAGGTTGCCAAGAAAGGTTGTGGAGTCTCCGTCTCTGGAGATCTTCAAACCCCCCTTGGACGCAGTCCTGTGCCACGTGCTCTAGGTGACCCTGCATGTGCAGGGGGATTGGACTAGATGACCTTTAAATGTCCCTTCCAACCGTAAGCATTCTATGATTCTGTAACCAAAGTGGTTATAATCAGGGCTTCAGAGGTGATCAGATAAGCAGCAAATATAAGGGTATGTAGGTTAAGCTGTGGTGAACAGACCTCAATCCTATTAATGAGACAGGGACTATTAAGTGGTAATGGCTTTGTAATGTCTTCCACGTGGGTGAAAAGCAACACTCCTGCAAGAGGTGAGAGGATGGACATTATGATAAAGGATGACAATTCTGGCCAACTGTACTCTAAACATAGAGAGAGGATCTGCCCCCTTTGGGCAGAACAGACGAGTCCCAAAACTTTTCCCCTGGAGGCAGCTTCTGTGTTAACTCCTTGATCTGGCCTTTGACCTGGGCAAGCCCAGGGGACTGTCTCCACAGGTTGTCTGCACAGAAGCTAGTGAAGAACTACAGGTTCATTCAGGGGAACCTTCTCCTATTCATATTGTGTTATGAAAGAAGATGACCAGAACATTTTTTTCTGTCTGTGTGTGCATGTCTGTGTGTGTGTGTGTGTGTATGTGAGTGAAATTTAAATTATTAAATTGTGTCATGTTTTAATTTTCTATGGAGATCATAGGAGGGGTAGCTGGAATGCATCCAAATCACAGCAGCATGGCTCACCTCAGACAGTGTATCAATGCTGCCTTTTCCTTAAATGTTCTATTCGCTAGTCTCAGTCTCAGTTCAGCTGGAGATCAACCTGCTAACAGAGGACTCTGCTGCGTGGCTACTGCTCTGACTGCCTCTGTGACATTGTCGCTATTCTTAATTTCCATAAAAAGCCTAGACCTTGGGTCTAGAGGGAGCAGAGAGGATGGGGCAGACTCTTCTCAGTGGGACTCAAGCGGTATCCGGCTTTGGGTTGGAGCAGAAGATCTCCAGATAACTCTTCCAACCTCAACTCTTCTGTGATTCTCTGACTTTCAGTGTTCTCTATGTGACTAAGAAGTATTTCAAATGAAGGGTTTACATGGTTTTAAACCCTTGGTATTAAAGGCTAGATTTACTACTGGTTCTGAATACAGGGATGTCTTACCTACGTGGGAAGGAATGCTTGTCTCCCAAGTTTTTCTTTAAAATTCTTTAAATTCTTTAAAATTCTTTAAAATTATTTTCTGTGTTAGAAATATCTATCGGCATGTGTTTCATGCCCTGCAAATATGTGACTTTAAAAAAATCTGATTTGCTTATTCATTAAAAAAAAAATCTTATTTCTCCTTAGAGCTCTGATTAAGTACTTCTTTGTGCTATGCAGCTCTGTCTAGATATTAGCTCCAGGGATCAGCATTATAGAGTAAGAATCTTCTGCAGCTTTACATTTTGATTGTAGTTAACAATTTAAAACAAAAAAAAATCAAAATACTAGTAGAACTCTCTGTTAAAAAACTTCAGTTTAATGAATTGATATCTTCTATTTAATGAAGTGAGAAAAGGGGAAGTATTTTTCTCAAAAGAATACATTTTTTTTCCTGCTAATCATACCTCTACTAACTGGCTGAACACTAACCAATCGAGGGCCTTTTGTTTTCTTCCAGAGACTGCATCCATCTCTTCACAGCTTCTTCTCATAGGGATTTATGCTGCCCCATACCTGTGCACTCTGAGAATTGCCATAGCCCTCTGACATCTGAGCATTTTTGCTGAAGAGCAAGAATCACCCAGGTTTCCTGTAAGACACCAGACGCTAGATCTCCGCATTTGCCACTTATGCAAATGCCAACAAAGAGTAGTCTGTAACAGAGTTTAAGTATCTTTGCATATTTGAGTTCTAGCCTAGTCAATCTAGGAAAATAATTTACCTCTATTTACCTGTGCACTCCTATAGGAAAGATCTGCCAAAAGCTGCTTCTTCTGAAAAGTATATTATTTGATTCAAAAATCCTGAAGTTTTGTTTGTTTGTCCATCTGTTTTTAATATTTCATCTGGGTTCTGAGCCTTTACCTTCATTATTCAAGCTTTTCCTCCTTGCCAAGTTGTGGATTTGGTTGTAATCATAAGATTGCAGGAACTGGGCCTTTAGAGAAACCACCAAATATCACGAGTTGAAGGAGCTGTCAACAGTCACTTCTTTCCTAAAGCCTATGAAACCACATTGCATATATGTGATCAGATCAGCAAAACCATTCAACCTTCTTCGTGCTTTTTCAGAATATGACAGGCATTTAACCATTTTTCCAAAAGTTCCTTGCTCCTTAGATTTTATTCCAGCCTGAAGTATAATTCAAATGAGATTCAAACACAAGTGTAGAACTTGAACAGCAAAGACAGCAACAACTGGGGGCACTCATTCTTGGATAGAGATGGTTTTTCTGAAGCATAGCACAAGCACATTTTACTTCTGCAAGGAAGTAAAAGACAAGGGGCCAGAAGAGAGGTTAGAGATGTAGATGGAAGTAACTAGGAAACACCAAAGAGCAACTGGTTTCAGTTCAGCAGCAACTGAAGTAACCTCTTTCTAGGAGTCCACATGGCACTGAGAGAAATGATGGAGCACTTGAGGGAATTTGTAAAACAGAAAGCACTTGATGCTACTGAGAACAGAGTTTCAGTTATAATCAGAAGATCTCTGCAGCTACAGCACTGCATGAGTGTCACAGTGACCAGAGAACTGACATGAAATATGGAGGCTGAAAGGAACCAGCAAGGTATAGACAATGAAAGCTCATACCTTAGTTTGACGTGACTATATATATGTTTTCCTGACTGATGAATAGCTGCACTTATATTTGTGCTGTGATTATTTCCCACCTGCGCTTCAGGGAAGGTAGCAGATTTACCATTCTGCAAGTTCTGTTTTGCTTTGGGAAATGTGTTTTGATTGCAAGGGCGCTCATTTTCCCTGCACAGCCCTCAGTGGGTGCTCATGGCAGGTGCGGCAGCAGCGTGACTGAAGGAATGAGTTTGCATTGTCTTGCAAAAGAAAAAGCAGCCATAAGGACACTCAGTGGAAAAACTGCCAAAGGGATGAATTTCATGATCCATCCTCTTTTCTGTCTATTGCCACATTGTCACACAGTGAAATTGGCCAGAAAGACTTGATGAAAGGGAAGGAGACAGCAATCAACAAATGTTGGTTATTTAGTGTGAGTGTGGTGAGTTGGGAGGATGCTGAGGGAAACAGGCAGATTCGTGTTGAGACAAAATGCTTCATGTCTCTGTACTGGCACATGCCTAGCATTTCTTTTATACCTTAAGCAACAGTGATGATAATTTATCAGTATTTCTATTACAGCAGAGTTCACACAATAGACCAGCAGCCCACTGTCCTACACATAGTTCCAATGTACCAAAGAATGTCTCTGGCACACTGAGCTTGCTGTCTGAGAGATAAACAAGAGAAAGAAGCTGAGGACCTACCAATATTACAGGTTGAGAAGAAGACACAACGTGAAAGGTGAATAGAATAATTCTGTTTTCTTAGCAATATTTCAAAATCTGAGGGTTGAATTCTTCATGACTTTTTGTAGCTACAGGCATATTTTCTCTTCAGGTTCACGTGCTGCCAGCAGTTTATACCAGTGTTTGAAGAAGTATTTTGTGACTATGGGTTTATGCATCTTGGAAGGCACAGTTTTAAAGTAGCAAATTAGCTGGTTTGGTAGACCACACCTCACACCTTCGATTTGGGATTTGGAAGCAGATTAGCCTTCGCATCTTCACAGGAAATACCATTTATGGATATGATTAAATTCAAGATGAATTAACCAAGTCTGAGACAAATGCTTCCAATGCCATGGTTCTTCAATTCTGTAGGACTAAAAAAAAATTGAACTATACCAGTGCCTGTCAAAAGCAGCAGGTACATGCACAGGGTGAGTAACTATTTTTATATTGCTCAACCATATCATGTGGAGAATGTAAAAAGGACATAATGTTTTAAGATCTCAAAATGAGGACTGATGGCCTTTTAATTTACAGAGAGAAACTAAAAAGACAAGACCATTTCTATGGAAATGCTGCTTGCAGTATGCAGATGTGTGTAATGGATAGAAGTTGGCTCTTTGAAAGTCCCCTGTCTTTCTAGAGCTAGTATGATTCAATTTTTACATTGTAAAAAGTAGTGTTTTGTTGCAATATCCCTGCATTTTTGTATGGGCCATTTAGAGTGGAAAGGTCTCTGGTTTTCATGCCAATCCTCACTCTCATGTATTTTTCACTTACTGCCTGCACTGCAAATATTGTTGGGATGTACGTGCCACGTGCTGTAATTATGTAGTTGATAAGATACTCGCTTACCTTAGCTGCCCAGTTATGAACTATTGAGGTAGTAATACTTGTGGAAGTAACATGTTTAATAAATAACAGACAAATTGTAGTGCTGATGGTCAATGGAAAATGTGTGTCTGATTTGAATCACTGCAGTCAGCAGGTATTTCCAAATGCATCATGGAGTGAACATGGACCAAAGTGGAGAGGGGCTTTCTTATGACTAAGGAAATCAACTTTATTTTGCTGAGAAAGTGTAAAAAAAAAGTCTACAACAATTACCTCAGGTCTTCCTTGTTATGCTAATTCAGCATAGCAATCAGTATTGCAACTGAACAAGGCAAAAATACTAGCTGGGATGTTAAATACATTTTTGCCATTGAAGACTTTTTTTTTTACCAAAATTTCTGAATTGATCTTAGCAACTGGGCTCAGTGCCTGGTCCATAATAGTAAATCTTCTCTCTTTCTGTGATTTCTATCACTTTCAGGCAAATGGAAGATTTAGAGACTAACTTAGTCCAGACACGCAAAGCACGTGGCATTGAACAAATGGTAGCAAAATGGCTCCATCGCTCTCGGAGTGGAGCATCCAGGTAATCATAATCGTTGTGAGTGAAACACCTATTAATCACCTTTGATCAGAGACAGCACAAACTTGCTTCCAGTGAACACAGGCAATTACAGGCTACTGATCTCAATCGTTCTTTAAATTGTTCTTGAGAAATATATTTGTTGTACTGCTGCATTCTCTAGAAAATTGGTTTTTTTTTAAGCAATCCCCTGAAGTTTCCAGTTGGCCAAATGTTCTTCTCTTGCAGATTGGGTTTTATTTCTCTTTGTGGCTTGCCATTGGTCAATGTTTTTAGAGCAAGACTCTGTTACACTTAAAAAGGGGAAGAGCATTGCTCATGGCTGGTTTCTTTTCCTAAGATCCATGTCCAAAAGTCTGCTGTTAACAACACATATTGCATTTAAAACCTAGGATACTTCCATTTGGTGTGGGCTATCTGTTGCCTGTTCTTGTGAATGCCAAAGGATTTGAGCTCTTTCAAGCACTGACTGGAATAATCAGCCTGAAGTGGCTGATTTAGCAGGTTAAACTATCCCACACTCTGCAAAACTATCCCACACTCTGCAAAGAACATGAATCTGTGTTGGTTATTTCCTGCCAGAATCACTATTTCAGTTTGATCACAGAAGATTTTTTCATACCATCTTTTGCTGCACAGTGCAATTGCTTTTTTATGCTTTCAAATCTCTAGTTTATTTGATTTGTCAAATACTAAATTTGCTGATCCGTAGAGTGGACAAATACATTTTAAAATCTCCAGCAGACTCAAGCAGTACACTGTTAAATCAGAAAAAATATAATGGAAATTTTACTGGCAGTCAGCTGACAGACTTCAATCTACAAAGCCACCCATGTGTTTACCTCTTAATTTGTCATCTTAATTTGTCCCCATTGAAATTGACAGATGTTCTTTTAACTAACTTCTCAGCAATCCTTGCGTCTCAAGTCATGAATGGAAGAGCAGCACAGGACTAGTCTTTCTCCAGTGTATGGAAGCATCAGGCAAGATGGAAGTGCATTAGGAGTCAGGAAATGAGCCCTGTTGGGAAACATCTAACTTTTTCTGCATTTTTCAGCCATGGCCTCTTTCTTCTTGGGGCAGTAGCTTGGGAGCTACAGCTGTCATATGGAATTCTTCCTTGGGTTATCTAATGCCTCTCTCCCATGCAGACCTGAGACTGAAGAGGAAAGAGCTATTGGCATTGCTTAGGCTCATGAAGAGTAGGGGCCATCAGTCTTCAACTGAGAAGCTCCTACAGGAGAAGGCTGTGACACATGACTGTGCTTGAGCGCTACATGTAAAGCCCAGAGTGGGATTTGGAGGATTCTCCAAATTTCTTCTTTTTTTTTTCTTGGTTCTGATGGAATTTGGATACAGCCTTGACGGAATTATCTACAGCCTTACCTATGCTTATTAACCTGAAGTATTAGTGTGTGTGGTACTATGAATTGTCCTCCAATCCTTCCAAAACTAAATCATGCTCAGGGCACAGATGACAGTTTCCAGCAGCAAAGAGTCTACCAAAGGTGAGAAGTGATTCCCTGAAAATGTGAAGCCCACACAGCCTTGGACTAGATTCCAGAGGAGCTGAGAGCTGTGAGTTCTCTTGCTGCCTTTCAGGTACAAGAGCTACCCATACAGGTCAGGATTTGTTGCTGAGAAGGCCTGGAGTTCTCCCTCCATGCAACCCCTGGACTGAAGTGCCTGGGGAAATTGCAACTCCAGCTTGTCTTGGAACTAGTTGGTTAAATTGCCTTGACTTCTTAGGCATTCACTGGGGAGCACTGCAGACATGCTCAGTATTGATCTGCATGCAGATATACCAACAACTAATCTATCCTTGTATTGGCACAGCCAATTGAAAGGGAAGTGTAGGATTTCTGGAACTGTTTGAAGAGGTATTTCCTGCCTGAGTCTTAACTAATCACCAGCTTCTTGTCTCACAGGGGAAGAGGATCTGTGGCAGATATCCCCAGTGACAGCAGTGGCCAGCCTGCTAGCCGTGTCAAATTCGAAGTTACTATATACAAGGATTTGGTTCACCATCACTATGGCTTTGAGATTTGCCCAGACCTTCCCCTTACCATTGCGTCTGTCACTGCAGGTAGGGATCTTCTCTCTCTGTCTACAACAGCATATGTGTCAGCATATGTGGCCTGAGGTGTTCCAGATGGTATTTGTGATGGGCTTCACATGTTCATTTATGGCTCTCCCAGACCATGTGGAATGTGGTATTCAGCAGCTATGTGTTTCAGTTTCCCCACGCAGGTAAGGCTCCCTGTCCATATCTGCTGCATGTTTAGCAAAGCTGCCTCAGCATGTTCTCTCTTCTTTCACAATACTCTTTAGTGAAGTTTTATCTTTTTTTTTTCCCATTTGCCACATGCGAAATGTGTTACTAAATGAGCACAAAGTATGGGGATGTAATAAAAATGGTGAGGGACCCTTTTTGTTATCCTTTCTTTCCTAATCAGAAATTGTGAGCATTTTATTAAAACTGAGGTGCAGCAAAACCCTTTCTTTTAAGTCCTGGGATTTTTTTTTTGTTTATATGATTTTTTTATTTGTTTTTGTGTTGCGATAGCTAAAGATTAAAAACCTTGTGTTCAATTCCAAGCATTTTTTTTTCTGAGTTCTGCATTTCACATATGTCACCTATGTTATGGTTTCCCTGAGTGACAGGTGCAAGTTTGATACTTGGCAAGTAAGAGTAAGTAATCTCTCTGTGAGAGTAATTAAATGCTCTGCCTCACTCACCAGGTAGGCAGTGGCAGATCTGCCTGTGGGTCACATTCACAGAAATCTTTTTCTCAGAGCCAGAGCTTTTGTGGCTGCTCTTCTTCTAGATATCAAAGTTCTGAAACCTTCTTTCTCATTAGTTGTGTATTCTCATAGCAGTGCATGCTTTTAAGGAAACCTTCTCACTTCTATCAAGACTATAGGAAAAGTCTGAGTCACAAAGGGGAAGTTACTGTGACAGGAATCCAACCCACATGCTCCAAGATCTAGCATTGCTCCTTGATCTAGATCCTTAGTGCTTGCGAATAGCATCGTGCCTTTGCCTTTGTGTCTAATGTTTCACAGTGTGGTGAAACTTTGGGATCTCTCTGCTGGTGCAGAATGTGTAAAGGAGTGCCGTATTATGATAAGTGTCCAGGAGCTGAAGGGGCATTCTTGGGCACAGGACTTGCAGGCAGTTCTGGAGAGCTAACTCTTCAGCTCTGAAGGACAAGGAATCAGCAAGGACAGAGGGGAAATTGAAAATCTGTATTGATCCTGTGCTGCCCTTCCCTCACTGTATAGGCACAGTCCACATATGTTTGGGAGCTTCAGCACCTTACCAACAGCTCTGGTCAGTAAGAACTCCACAGTAAAGCTGCAGCTTTGGTGGGGGCAATCTTCCTTGTTTTGGGTACTCTCAGGGAAGAGGGGGGAAGCTGACTCTAGTTTGCCTATAGATTCATCTATATGATAAAGAGAGCCAGAGAGCAATTACGCGCTTTAAGTCTCTGATTCATCTATTCTGCTTAATTTTTATCATAGCTCCAGTGCAGTTTTGACCCACTATAATTTTGTCTCCCAACTAGTACTAACTACCTAGGTCTGGGGACATTATGGTCCAGGGACTGTCCTAACGAGCAGCTGGTTCATTCCAGAGCTTTCTGTGTTGACTTCAGACTATGACAACAGTGTGCAGATGGGCTACAACTGGGGAAGAAAATCATGTACAAAAAATAATTTCATGAGGTACAGAAGCACCACATGAAGCCAGAGGAGAGCCAAGGCTATGTGCATGGACACAGGCAACATGTACCAGCTCATTCCAGGGCCAGAAATCTGTATTTCACCGTCTAGAGGAAGTTGCTGAGGCAAGCACAAGTCATGTGGTAACAGGATCTTTTCAGGTCATAGAGCAGCCATCTCAAACGGCAGGAGCTCTGTTTTCTGTATGTCTGTCATGACTAACCATATGCTGATCTCCAACAGGGAGCACAGCTGATGGAAAGCTGCTGCCAGGTGACCAGATCCTTCTGATAAACACTACAGCCGTGGAAGACACTTCTATTGAACATGCAGCTGATCTCATCAGGTATGGTCCTTTGAGAAACTAGAGTGCTATGACAGGGATGAGGTAGTGGAAGGAGAGAAAAGATGTAGGAGCAAAGTTTTCCCAGTGGTTGTGAAGGTATTTGACAGAGTGCAGTCCTAAGTACAGTTATGTGAAAAAAGCGTTATCACAAGGGAATATCTCCCCTTTCAACCTTAGGGTCCTGCCTAACCACAACCTTGCAGGCTAGGCTTAGGCCATTGAATATGCTGGCAACTGAGTGGCAGTTAAACAAATCCCACAGATAGAAGTTCACTGTGTAAATCAAATGGCACATGTAGTGTTCCTGAAATGCTGCTTGGTAGGTTGTAGGCTCTCACAGCAGGACCCATGTGTTTCTCTAGCATCTCAAAAGCAAAGCACTGTCTGTCAAGATGGTGTTCTGAATACTGGATATCATGGGTTGCATCCCACCCAACCACACTTCTTCCTTCATGGTGAAATCTGTTCTGCTTAAGGCCTTGTTAATGCCATCTACCAGAAAAAAATGGAAAGGAAGAATCAAGTGCTGCTTAGCTTGGCTGACTGCATCTTTCTCTATTACAGGGAGGCCGGCGATAAACTCCTCCTAACTGTTCTGCGCTGTGCATCGGTAATTTGGTTTTCTTGGGCATTATTATTAGTGCTGCTTCCTGTTCTATGGTCTTGGTCCAGCCGTTGTTAACAGAGCAATGTCCACCAAATGAAGGTCTGGAAGATGAGGATACAAGATCTCAGTATAAGAAACGAGGGGTCAACCAAAGCCATCAAAGAGCTCTTGAATAACTGCAAAGGGCCCTCTGTCTTTGCAGATAATAAATTTATCTTTGGAGGGGCCTTGGGGGAAAATAACTGCACTGGCTTCCTCACAGCTCTTCTGGACACTGGGGCAAGAGCTGTTTGCAAAGTCCTGACTTGTGGCTGATACTGCTTCTGGTAAACAGACCCAGCTAGTAAACTGCAGCTAGTAAATTGCAGCTCTAAGCATCATGGTGCCCCTGCAGCCCTAGAAAGGTAGCCAGTACATGTATGAGTTGTGTTTCCACACCCGTCCATCCAGAGGTGGGGAGGTCTGTGGGCCTGAGAGTGTGTTGGGGCCAGAGCTGCTCCTCAGGAATGAGGAGGTTAAGGTCCGCATTGATAGTGGCTAACTTTCAAAAGCAAGCTGCCCTGAAGATTTGTACCTCGTTGCAGAAGCAGGTTCCCTTACGGAATTGCTGAGTATGTTCTCCACATGCTATTGGCCTGTCCAAGTCTACTGGGATACCCCTGCAGCAGGCTAGCTTCACTCTGAGGACGAGGAAGGGAATAGCCTAGGGTGCTGGTGCAGCATTCTCTGTAGCTGCTTGAAAGCTTTGAGGTTCGACTTCTTGAATTTCTCCCTTTTTTATATATGTATTCAATGAATCTGGGATCTAGCTGTGCTAGGCTGCTCACTACCCTGCTTCATTGTCCTTGTGTGAGAGATGATCTACAAATACTTTCTCCCCGTACTCTTGCTCTTCTACCTCTCTCCCAGATCAACAAAATTGTTTGTCCTGGCTGCATTTTCCTCCCTCCACCCCACTGGGAAAAGAATCAAAGCTTTAACAGGAAACTTCAGAGCTGATTGGACAACCTCTCTAGCATAAGGATACTTGGAAGGGATCTTCTCCCAATATAATGTGTTTAGCCATATGTATTCCTATGGGTATTTAAGGTGAGCTGCAAAGCAAGGGCAAAATTGGGTCTGTGTGCTTTTTGGCTTCTTACAATGTATGGCCTGAGAAGGATTTTATTTTCCCCTATGGAAGTGTTTTGGGACAGTATCTCATTTGATTGTTTGCAGTTTTATTCTTAGAAACATAAAGAATGGTGGTTCTCCTTCAGGAGAGCTGATGAAGTTCAGGGGTGATGTCAGGAGGTTTCTTGTTCATTGAAGGTGTAGTAGGGATGTAAAACAACTCTTTAAAATAATCTTTTCCTGCCCAAACTATCCCAGGTGTTGAAATTCAATAGATGTGCACAAAGCCAAAGCAGGTTTATGCTTTAAGCAAACCCAGTAAATAGGGACTGCCCTTTGTTACTCTGACATCCCTGGTATAGTATGTCAAATACAAGTCTTGCCAGTGGTTGGTCTGGCTCTGGAAATTAAGATAAAAAAAAAAAAGAGGTAGACAAGACCTGAATGTCAGCAAAATGGTTAAAAAAACAACAAAGAAAAGGGATTTGGAAAGCCCTTCACAGGCCTTTGTATATTTTTGAGAGGCAAATGGAGCACAAACCCATTTTTGTTTTTTCCTTTGCAGGTCACTTTAAGGACACCTCAAATACAGTCAAGGCTGATCTTGGGTTTAAGGTAGACTCTTGCCCCATTCTGCAGGCATCAGTGATTAGAGCTGAGAGGTAACACCTCCCATTGATGGATATCAAACCTTCTGCCAGAGCTGCTTTGGCTGATCTAGAAATGTTCCCCCAGGCTCTGGTCCTCCTCCTGAACAGCCTTAGGGATATAATGAAACCAGACTAGAGAATTATTTGCTGGCTGGGAATTCATGCCTGCTTTATTTCCGTGGTGCTTTCCAAAAAGTTTTAGAGCAAGATGGTTCTATGACAGGTTGAGTGGCACCGGAGCCTCTGGAATAGTGTAGGAATTGCTTCACCTGAAAATCTTTGTGACGATACTGAGAAACATCTCTTTCCCTGGTGGCTTCCTCTTAGGGAATATCATACTTTGCAAGGAAACAGTTTGGCTCAAGGACTCAGTCGTTTCTGGACTGTTGTGTGAATTTGGTGAGGCCTCCCTTAATGGTAAAGGTATGGTTATGTGAAAACAGTACTACGAAGTCAACCTGACCTTTTTGCCCTCCAAAAAAATTCTTAAATATTTGTAAGGTGATAGAATGCTCCAGAAACCCCTGCTGGACTGGAAACGGTTGCACACATTGATATGTTCATACAGGAGCTGGAGAGAGCTTTCCTGGTCCATGGCTTGCAGGCAGACTGCATACATTGGTCTGTAGTGTGCAGTCCCATTACAAACAAGCCATTGGTTGTTTAGCAGTGAGTCCTGCAGGATCTTTGTTTCATTGCAGGAACTGGGAAGATGGTCAGATGCTGCAAATAGTTAACACTGTTTAAGTGAAATGAGGAATGTGCACAATATGTGTTATACCTGTGTCCATTTATTAAACATGTGGGCTTAGGTTCAGAAAACAGCAACTATTCAGATAACTCAGAGAACATGTAGCAGACCTGGATTTCACCAGAAAATAGGAGACTCTAACACCATCACCTGTTTCTCTCAGCGTGAGCCAGTGTGGTATGTGCAGCTTTGACATGGGTGGTGATCACATTATGCCTGAATCACAGGATTTTACCTCACGCATAAGTTGCAGCAAACTGAGCAGACAACACCATACTGTTGTTTTTTTCAGGGCGGGCCTAAGTCATCATTTCTCACTGCAGAGAAGAGGGCAAAGTTAAAAACAAACCCTGTGAAAGTGCGGTTTGCAGAGGAGGTGCTGGTGAATGGACACTCACAGGTCAGTGGGGCACATTTGCTGGTGGGATGTTTGGGACCACATATCTGGGAGAAATAGGTCACCCCTTTGGAGAGATGCCTGACTGGGTTGGTATGGCTGGGACCTACAGCATAGTGACACCCTCACTGTATTTAGGGTTTCCTGAATATGTATCCAAGCATCCTGTCTTGACCTTCTTCCCAGGTTTCTTTTGTGATCAGTGGGGAATCTCAAGAGGTCTTATTCCTTACCATGGGGTTTTTAATTTGATTTTTTTTTCCTTAGACTAATAAAAAATACATCCAGATACTTCTTATGTCCTTTTGTCATCATATAATCTTTGCCCTAGCATTACCTAACTGTGCTACTGCTGCCGTGGCACAGAAGAGTCATCTTCTGTGATGCTGATCTTGTCATAGTAAGCCTAGATGGAAGTTTTTGTACAACAAATACTAACTCCTCACTCTAAAGATTAGCATTAGGATTAGGAAGAGGTGAATCGTGTTGTCCACGACGGGTTTTTTTTCACTGCCAAAGTAGCAGAGGCATCTCCTCCTGGCCCTGGGCAATGCTGTGTTCAGGTCGTTTGGTGCTAAGCAGTTTGCTCGGCTATTAAATTTGTCACAAGACATTTTCTAGATGATAGGATGACTTGGTGGTGCCTCATTGTGTTTCCTGTCCTTGCAGAGGACTACACAGCATATTCACAGCTGCTTGTATGATAGACCATCTGTAGTCCATCCTGGTGTCAAGCAAGAGCGTGGCTCACTGCAAGTTTATTGCAGGGTTTCTAGTACTGGTAACAGATAAACTGCTTGTGGGTCTGCCTTTGCCAGAAAAGTACAAGCAGTGGGAATACTTATCCTTATGTGGAAGAAATATTTTCCATTTATGTAGCTTACTAAGTAATTCAGTGTGAATTGGGATGAGCTGGGAGTCTTCAACATTTTTTCCCTTTTCCCTTTCTGAATAAAGTTCAGTATCCAAACTTCCCCTGCCTCATCCTGTGCTTTTAAGTGCTGCTCAGTATTTGTTTGTGATCTGATTAAATTCTACTTCTTTGCATTTAGCAAGGTAATGAACCAGTCACTAGGCCCTTTCCTTCTTCTCTTCTAGGCTGTCCTATTCCAGCTGTACTCAGCTTTCCTGACCTGGCTCAGGCAATGCAGTCCTCCATGGGATACATTTGATTGCCCTCCTCTTCTCATCCTGCAGAAAAACAGAGATGAAGCTGGAGATGCTCTGGATATCTCCAGCACTTTAGACAGGCAGAGTGTGAATGCTTTGACATCCATGTCTGACTCTAGGCATGTCAGAATCGCTCCTTCTTTTCTGGCACTCTTTCAAGAATAGGAGAGCATTAGGTGTCACTTCTGTCACAGTTGCCATTAAGCTTTCTAGACTCAAGGATCCTTTCCTCTCTGCCAGCTGTGCTAGTGCTGCTGCAAGGTTTTGCTCCATTTTGGAATGTGCTTACATCCCAATAATTTTAATGCAGGATAATCTTAATGCAGTCCTAGCTGAGTGCTGCTGTAGCAGGGCCACCCTTCTTGGCATAAAAGCCACATGCTGGACTTTTCGTATGGCTGGAAGATATGAGTTCACAGATCTCATACAGACAAGAAAGAAGAAAAGAGAGCCCTGGAGTGGTTCATGGGCAGGGATGACTGTGAGAGGCTTCAGGCAAATCTGGTTTTGGCGTTAAGCCAGATCTGAAGTGCCGAAAATGCCAGCACTTCCTCGTTCTTGAGGGTTCACACTGGCTTCTCCTTGAAGTAGTTAGAGCTAAAGTTTAGGCACCAGTGTGCCTGAAAAAGGAAAGTGTGAAGGGGAAAACCCTGCTAATGCATGGAGGTCTCCAGCTTGTGCCATTCTACTGAGTACAAGGTAAGTCTCAACAGTTCCAACAGCTGGATCACTAAGAAGGGACTTCCAGATGGAAAGTTGTACTTTCCAACTGGAGAGGAAAGAGCCTCTATCAATATTCTGCTGAGCCATGTCATCAACTCCTTGCGAGTACAGAGGAGGAACAGTCTACCTAGTTTCATGTGCAGATAGTGAGATAGTTCTCTTACCTCTTCATGTGCAGAGGTAAGAGAAATACAATAAAGTGGATTCCTCCACAGATGGGATCCCACAGGTCTCACCTCCCTTTACACCAACTGGATACAGTCCCTGATTTGTACAGTAAAATATTAGAACAAAAAGAAGAGTAAGCGTATTTGTTGTGTATTCACTTCATCTTTCTGGAAAAGCAATATTCATCACAGACAGGTACTCTGTATGTGCATCCCTTCAGACACAGAGAAGATTGATGCATGAAAGCAAACAAAGTGAATATTGTGGCACTGAAAATTGCAGAGTCTCCTGTTTCAGTAAATGTACAACTCTTGTCATCTTAATGAAGCACTGCTAAATGAGCTCTGTGACCTTTGGAAAGAGCCAAAAAGCTGCATTCTACAGATGAAATCTGAAACTCCTGTTTGCGAGCATAAATTTTTGATGAGCCCAAATGCTATTAAGCCTCTGCTTTCTGGTCCAAACTTGGGTTATTGCCATATAGCTAAATGATATGCAGGAGACACATTCGTCAGGATCATCAGATCAACGTCAGGAACTGTGGACCAGCTCTAATCTGGTGTGATTCAACCTTGCATCAGACAAGACTGGAGCAGTATCGGTGATTAAGACATATCAGAAACTTTCAGAATTCATTCATAATAATCTATCGGAGCCTTCACCAAATGAATCAGGCTGTCAATTTGATCTGATCAGGAAAGTCGTGGTGTTAAATTTTGCTCTGTAACTTGAAAAAAAATTCTATATATTTAAAGTTCAGCTGTGTGCTGGCTGAACAAAACAAATGAGCTGTGTTCATATGATAACCTACTGGAGGTACCAAAGGCGATAAGCATCAGTTGTAAAAGAGCCTCACCACTCAATAACTGATGAAGGGCCTAAAGCTTGTCAAAGACATTATCTGTTTAGACTACTTAACATAAAGGCAGTGGAGTTTGAGTACAGCTATAGTGACAATGGTGGTTCATTTCTCTCGGTGAGGGAGGGAGGTAAGGAAAAAGGGAAAAAAGGCACAAGACTCAAATAGTACTCTTGTATTCTGTTCTAATACATCCAAGGCATGTGGGGTCTCCATCAATAGAGACCAAGGTCATGAGATTTGTAAGGTTTCACAGCAGGTGAAACATAGATAAAGCATGACATCATCTTAGAAATGCCACTCAGCCTTGAGATTGTCATGAAAGTAGAAAAAATGTTGTGTTGCTTCAAGCTCAGTTAAGGGAGACATGAATGACTAGTTTCAGAGTGGAGGAGTAAACACCTTTTCAGCATTGAGCAGGAATAAGAACAAGGCTGAAATAAACAAGAGGGAAGCCAGAAACAGCCTCTACTAAGAAAGAAGCAGGTGAGCTCACGGATGAAGTTCTAGGCACATGCAAAAGGAAAAAGGCCAAGTTCTCAGGTTCTCCTCTGATTGGGGACATCCAAGGAAGGTGGTTTCATTATGGTGGTCATTGCCTTTCCTAATGCTTTTGAGACATGCCGCAAGAAACTCTGGTGACATCATTTGTTACAAGAATCACAAATCTTAGGGGTATTCTCAAGAAAAGTACTCTTCCATACGTGTTCCCCTCATGTGCAAGGTCTGCTTATGGTAGCATGAAGGGCTTGCGTAGCTCTTCAGTGAAGACCCTGCTGCTGCTAGTGGATGTCAGTGTGAAGGTTGTATTGTCTGGTGCCCAGCAATGGGAAGGTTTATTTTCTGGAAGCCCTTACTGCTCTTCTGTAGGTGAGCAGGGATGATGGCTTGTGATAACATGCCATGTGGGAATTGGACAGTGGGCCGTGTACACTTATTGACCTGGCAGTGTTTTTTGTTTGAAATTAATTTATTATGGTCTCTTTCCTTTGTCTCATACCAAGTGCAGAATCATTGCGTAAAGCTAAATGCCCTGAATAAGGTTTTAACATCAGAGAAAGATTTGCATTTTTTTTCAAGATGTGCTGTGTCAAGTGGAGCAGTCTGACTTTCAGAGACCTCAGATCTGAGATTAATTAGGACTGTTGTTTTTGTTGCACAGGGGAATTCTCTTCTTTGCATGCCTAACGTCCTCAAGGTATACTTGGAAAATGGGCAAACGAAGGCTTTCAGGTTTGAGATGAGCACTACTGTGAAGGTAATGATGCTTTTTTTTTTTTTTTGTATTTGTTGCTATGATCTCTACAAAAGTGTACAAGCAGAAGAATTTACAAAGACTTGGTTATAGATCAGTCAGTGACATTTATGGCCATTTCTGCCTAGCAACACTCATGGAACCTGCAGGAACCTTCTTGTGAAACCATTACAACTTTGTGACGAGTAATTTGTGAAGAGTTTTGTGAAGAGCTTGTGAAACTGGACAACAGTACATCTTGGAAGGGGATAGGCAAACCAGCAGTGGCCCACACAAACGTTTATTTCCTAGGAAACTACAGTATGGCATATTCAGAAGCAGGTTGTTTAACATGGCGCTGACAATGCGCACCCTTAAAGGGAGAACACATTTCCTGGCCTGCAATGTGGAGGGTAGAGCCCAGGTTTGGAGTGAATTCAACAAGTGCATTAGCACCAGTTGTTCTTTAAAGCGTCTTGTGTGCCACCCTCATTTCTGCATGAGGGAAAGCACGTCTTTCTGGGATATAAGAACGGAATAACCCATTGAGATGAAAAGCAATACCATCTCCTTACGATCAGTTGTGCTTGGATTCATCACAAAAAGCTACCACTCTTCTCTTCAAAATATAAATTGCTGGTCTCCAGAGCAATTAATCTAGCACTTTCATAATTGTTGCATTTAGAAAAAGGCCCACAAGCTGTGAGGTTTTCTAGCCTAGTCTTCACAGCTGCTCAGTGTTTCTGTTGGAGTTGATTAGATTTGCTTGTGTATGGCAATTGGAGGCCATCATTTCTTTAAATATCTGCCATCCTGAAGTGATGCAGCTAGTATGAAAATGCAAGTGATGTACAGACACTCCGGAGTATAAAACGGAAATAGCATCAAGGAGGCAAAAAAAAGGGGGGATCTTACTTATAATCTATTGATAACTATCCTCAAAAAGTCCAGTTAATTTAAATTTCACAAAACTGTGATGGTCTTTCATGCAATTAAGTCAAACCTTCTGAGAATCAGTTGCTGGAGAGAGAAAATTAAAACCATGAAAGAAGGAGGCAGTAGAAAAGTCAGATTTGAATGCCCTTTTACAAGGGATTAATTGCTAAAAATGGTTTTGATCTTCACAATTGACTTGAGTTATCTACTTCTATTCTGGAACAAATTTTTTCTTACAGGAGTTGAGTGAAACTTTTACCAACTCCCCTCAGAGAGGCATTTGAATAGGTAAGCGCTGAGATAGGTGTTTTCAGAAGTTTCTCTCCTATTTGAAAGATCTCTGATGAAAATTGAAATAAGTCTTTTCATAAGCATGAGGCTTGAGTGAATCAAAGCAGTTCTGTTTTAGTTTGTACTCAGTCAAGCCTTATGTAATGTTTTCTGCTTCCCAACAACAACAACAAATAATTATTATTTCCATAAATAATTAATATTCTAAGAGTTCTGCATACAGCTGAACACTTCATCAAGTTTGGGAATATATTTACTGACAACTGTGCTCTCAAATTCTTCCTTTTTTGTTGCAAGAGAAGAATATTCTTCAGTTCTTTTTAGTTTCTTTGAATAGCATCTTGGAGAGCTGAAAAGCTAGAATGAGTAAGAGCAAACACCACTAAAAACTATAAAGAAAGATTAAAGTCTACAAGGCAAAAGCCTTCAAAATGAAAGAGTCTAGGGTTGGGCTTGATCTTGTACGTCTTTCCCAACCATAATGATTCTATGATTCTGTGATTCTATGACATGCGACTCTTAAGAAATGGATTTGATGTCTGCTATACTTTGAAGCTTTGCATCTTACTATGCTTTTATCACAAGTCCCACTTTCTCTCCCTAGCCTTCTTGACCTACTGAAAAATACACTTTCCTTCTTTGATTTACAGTTCCCAAGCTTCCCTACAGTTGTCTCAGCTCTGTCCCTTGTCCCTTACTCACTAGTTATAGCCAGTGCACATGGGTGTTTCTGCCTTAATGATGACTGACTGGGTGGCATATACATTTCCTGGTTGGCCATCCTGCTGGGCTAACAGCTGACTGTCAGACTTGTATATGACCTCACGAAGAGACTGGTGTCCCCTGTATCTCTTTTTTCTGATAAGCTTTCAAGCTTTATCTAAGCATAAGACCTCAACGGTCTGTTTAGCTTAATGCTTTCAAAGTCTGTCAGGGAAGAGCAAATGCAATACAATCATGTAGGCATTGATTCATTGTCAAATAGCACTAAAAAAAAAACAAAACTCACTGCTGTGCTGCAGAAGCCTGTTGCCTGGATTCAGCTATTTCTCAAGCATTTGCCAATGGTAGGCTGGCATCAAGGGTGGCTTTGTTAACATCTGGATTCATGCAGTGCCCTAGCAATGTTCAGCAGCTGTGTTTAAATTGCATTCGATTGCCTGCATGTCTTGCCTTCCTAGGATATTGTTCTCACCTTGAAGGAGAAGCTCTCCATACGAAGCATAGCACACTTCGCCTTAGCCCTGGAGGAACAGTATAATATTGCTAAGATCTACCTGCTGCATGATGATGAGCTCATTGAGCAGGTGAGGAGAGCCCCTCCAATGCAGTTGCACCCATGCAGGGGGTCCCAGGATGAGCTGGCCTGGTGCCCCTCCTGCTTCAGCAAGTTAGAGGGCCCAGCTTGTAGATATCACAAGAGATATGAAATGAAAAGGACTTGACTAGATGTGCTGTGAAGGAGAGGGAGCTACCAAATACCTGCGGAGGACAATGTTAGAAGTAGTGAATCCTGCTATGACACTGCAGCTAATCTACAGAGGTCCTGTCTTCTCTCTGCGTCACACACATTAAAACTGCATTAACCAGAGCTCACTGAGAAAGCAGAGCTCATTAACCAGAGCTCACTCAGCTTAGAGAGCAATACCCACAAGCTATTGATGCTCTAGCTGAGTAGTGCAACGAAGGACCAGCATTCTTTGTGCCAGCTATTAGGCTCATCTGCAGAGGAGCATTTGAGACAGCCTTAAAATAACTGTGTATCACTTCAGAAACCTGCTCAGATCTAACCTTGTATTTGTGTCATAGCTGCTTTATTAGTGATCCTGGGCTGTTCTAGTGAGCTAGATTCCGGGCTGTGACATTGAGTCTATTTAAGGGTCTCTATGCTCTTGACTTGGTTCTGATGCACAGAGGTTCTGTAGTTAACAGCCTCCATCAGACTGTCCATGAAGCACTACAGTCCAGGAATTTCTGCTTAGTTTCTCCTGATGAGCCTGTTCTGGTTTTGCCTAAAATAAAATATGCTGACGTATTAGCATTGTATTGATATTGTGATGATGACAAAAGTGTCTGTTTTGGGCTGCTGTATCTTCTAACTGAAGTTAAAAATCAGAGATACTCTATGGCCTTGAACCCTCTGTCATGGTTACACTACAAGTACATAAGATCAATGGATACTTAATGGATTCATGGATATTTAGTGAAGTTTTGGCTGCCAAAGGACTCCCTCCCTATCACAGAGAGAAAATGAAAAGAATAAAGAAAACAACATCAACAACAAAGAATAATAATAAAAAAGCATTAGCAATGCCCCCATGTGCTTGCTAATCTGCAGCCATGCCATATACTAGCGGCAGTAAATAGTCTGTATATGTTTATGAGAGCCAAAATGTGCAATTATTAAAGGGAAGAATTCATCAGTTGCTATGATACAATGCTGTTTGCGTTTGTTCATTGCAGGTGGTCCAAAAAAGAGAATCCCATGACTGCCGGTGCCTCTTCAGAGTTTGCTTCATCCCAAAGGATCCCTTAGACCTCCTGCAGGAAGACCCAGTTGCCTTTGAGTATCTTTATCTGCAGGTGACATTAATGCATCCCTTGATTCAAGAACCCTTCTTAACCAAGACTTCATGTCTGCTTTAAAGCAAGGCATAATTTATGCCACCCTTTATGTAACTCGTGATACTCATATTAGACATCTCACCTTGATTTTTCCTTGAGCTCCCATTACTGTGTTATCTCTGTTTCGTCTGTTCTAGAGCTGCAGTGATGTGCTTCAGGAAAGGTTTGCTGTGGAAATGAAATGCAGTGTGGCATTACGTCTAGCTGCCCTGCACATACAGGAAAGGATCTACACTTGTGCTCAGCCACAGAAAATGTCCTTGAAATACATTGAGTAAGTGTATTGTGACTAGGCCAGGCAAAAGAAAGAGTCAGTCAAAATGGCATTTGCTCTGCATTTTCCCATTGTCAGC
Organism: Tinamus guttatus; assembly: GCF_059628265.1. Lineage (NCBI taxonomy): Eukaryota > Metazoa > Chordata > Aves > Tinamiformes > Tinamidae > Tinamus > Tinamus guttatus. The sequence continues at coordinate 300,552 of NW_028288812.1, read as the reverse complement.
ACAGAGTAAGAGACTGTCCCTCACCCAAAGAGATTACAGACTCTTAGTCCTGCCAGACCTTTTAGGATAAGGAAGAACTTCTTTCCTGTGAGGGTGACAGAGCCCTGGAACAGGCTGCCCAGAGAGGCTGTGGAGTCTCCTTCTCTGGAGATCTTGCAAACCCACCTGGATGCCACCCTGTGCCACATGCTCTGGGTGTCCCTGCTGGAGCAGGGGGGTTGGTCCAGATGTTCTCTAGAGGTCCCTTCCGACCTCAGCCATTCTGGGATTCTGCCATATGACAGTTGATCAAACCTCCCTGTCTTTATCATTCCTTTAGAGCTGCTTGGATAGCATGGACAGTATATCTAATTTCTGTACAATTGTTAGGACCTGAAGTAATGATTAAAAAAAAAAGAGAACATGCCACACATGGACTGTGCTGCAGATACTGTCAGATCATAGTTGACTTAAGGGATAATCCTGCTTTAAGATGGGTCAGTCATTAGGTAACAGGTATTTGTTGCTGCAGTGCTGACATGACGCTCATATTTCATTCTCTGTGTGCCAAAGACAGACAGGACCATTGTGCTGACTGAGCTTACAGATTGTCTTTTGTATGAGCATGTGAAAATGAACATTCTACACAGTCCTCCATACCCATCTCCTAATCAGATGCATATACAGAGAAGAGGATTTGAGCAAGACAGTCATGTTGCATGATACTTCAGAACAATCTCCCTGCACACTGGCACTCAGTATTTCCTAAGCCAGAGGTGGTGTCTCTATCCTTCCCTGTCCAAGACAGTCTTCTCTTCTGCAAGTTCTGTCATGGTTCAGATGCAGCAGAGCTGGAACTGCCTTTGCTCTTTTCCTCATCTTTCTGGCAGGAAGGACTGGGGCATTGAAAACTTCATTTCACCAACTTTGCTTCGAAACATGAGAGGCAAAGATATCAAGAGGGCTATCAGCTACCACATGAAGCGGAACCAGGTCCTGCTTGATCCTCGTCAGAAGGTACACAGGATATAGCTTTGCGGTTCTTCCTAAGGTGCCAAAAGCACATTTCAGGTCCAGAGACAAGACTTCTTTCCTGTGTTGGTCTCATTTCTACATGATCATTTGTGTTTTGGTATATGTTCCTCTCCTCATTTTTCTACAACTCTTCTACAACTACCTGAAAAGGAGGCTGTAGTGAGGTGGAGGTCGATCTCTTCTCCAGAATAACTACAGACAGGACAAGAGGAAATGGCCTCAAGTGTGCTAGGGGAGGTTCAGGTTACACATTAGGAAAAAAATCTACACAGAAAGAGTGATAAAGCATTGTAACTGCCCAGGGAAGTGGTGGAGTCACTGTCCCTGGCAGTGCTCAAGAAACGTGTAGATGAGGCCCTTAGGGACATGGTTTAGCAGGATGGTGTTGAGGGGCTTATGGCTGGACTGAATGATCTCAGAGGTCTTTTCCAACAAGAAGGATTCTATGATTCTGTGATTTTCCTACAGCCCCCCACCCCCTAATTTCCATGTTTAGTGGGGGAGTTTGTGAGGTTTCCAGACAGTAAATGCTATAGTGTAGGACAGTCATGTACAAATCTAGTGTGTATCTGAACTAAAATAGATCCCATATGAAAATAACCTTTCCTGATTCTTCTAGCCGACAGGATACATGGTAAACACTATGTTTCTAAACAATTTTTCTTCTTTTGCAAAACTAAGCATATGCTTGCAGCAGTCCAAGTGCGCCTGAGCTACTTACAGATACTGGGAGACCTGAAGATGTACAGCGGGAAGACCTTTAATGCCACTCTGATGGTAGGAGTGATGCTTTTCTGTCTTACCGGGTTTTCACATGCTGTCTTAATACCTGCTCTGTGTATTTCTCATGGCAGTGTACTTGGACAGTAACTGGAAGGATTAGGCACTTGAAGCAGTTTTAACCCTTTTTTCACTTATAAGTAAAGATCACTTCTTGACCAAAAGGAAACACTATGCAGAGCAGAAATGTGTACATATTGGTCTAAATTGATTGTTGATATAAAGCTAGCAACCTGTTAACTGGGTCTTCTCTCCTGTCTTTGCTGTAATGCTTGTAGAAAATGCAACATTAGCTCTGCCAATGCTGTTTCAACAAGCTCCAGTCATGCTACTAGTACTTCATCTTGAGAGATGATGATAAATATTGATCATGCTCCCTGCTAGGTTAATTCTGCATAACGCTTTTAAAGTCAATAACATACCAGCTTATCCAATAATTATTTTCTAATTAAAATATGTGAATCTTATTTCTTGGATGAGTTGTCTCCATATTTTGTATGTTTTAAAGGACTTCAGAGATCTCAGGGTCTTTTAAAAACTATTAAGAAAATACATTGGCTAAACTTAAACCTTTCTGTTAAAATGAAAAATAAAATTAAAATAAAATAAAATAAAATAAAATAAAATAAAATAAAATAAAATAAAATAAAATAAAATAAAATAAAATAAAATAAAATAAAATAAAATAGCAGTGCTCTTTTCATAAGAGTCTCTTGGTTTCCTACCTGTCACCACTTGCATCACACACTAGACCAGGGATTACAGGCTATCTTGTGCAGAGAGATGATCAGTGCAGCTGAGAGAGGTGCCTTGCTGTTGTTTTATATTAATTTCTATGTTTACACTTGTGCTATTTGGCAGTGTTTGTTTAATTCTGATAATAACAGAAAACACTGGCATTTTCTTAAAAAAAAGGCTGACTGTGTATTATCCTATAGTGCCTCATAGGTGTTCTCTATCTGCTGTGCTCTGAGGTGGTCACCCAGCATCAACCACCACAGACTTTTATCAGTGCCTCTTTGGCCAGGAGAAAAGAGCATATACTGGGAAAAAGAAATCAGGTGTAATATTCTGTCTTTAAATTTTGCTGAAAAGAAACCAATTGCAGTCTTGGATGCAATTTTCTGTATACTAGGCTCCTCTTTAACACAGTGTCTGTCTGACAATGCTCACAAAGTGGCAGTTCCTTTGAGTCCTGAGAGGGGTTGCAGCCTTGATTGCTTTGGGTTGAAGGGAACGTATTAGACTTCTCTTGATCTGCAACAGCCTTTTCTGCAGGCTGTTTTAGTCTGCCTTCCTGAGCAGAGCTGAGCTCTGACCTGTTCCAGGAGGTCTTGCCAGGCTCACCTCATCTGAGATTTCAGCTGAAGTTTGATTTAACCTCTCTCCCTATAGCTACAGGACAGAGAATCATACGTTGCCTTGCTGGTTGGAGCCAAGTACGGGGTGAGCCAGATTATCAATAATAAGCTCAACATCATAACAAGTCTGGCAGAGTTTGCAAACATCAGCAGGCTGGAACTTATGGCGGAGTCTGAGAAAGTGAGCATGGTGAAAATCTACCTGCAGGATCTGAAGGTAATGGTGCTTTCACAATGGCCAGCACGCGGATCTGTCAGGGCCAGAGAACAAGGGGGAGTCAATTCTCACCATGATTTTTCAAAACGTGACGCCTTAGCTGAAAGTGTCCTTCATGATAATCACTAGGAACAGACTCAGAAGGAAAGAATTCTTGAAGAACACAAAATGGTGGAAGGAAAGTGATTCCTCCGGGTGTCCTTGATAAGCTAGATGTTTCAAAAAACAAAGATGAAACAACAATAACAACACCAAAAAAATACTCATTCTCTGTGCTTCATGCGTAATCAGAGTGTTCTGCAATGAGGGTAGTATAGGAGACAGGGAATGTCTTTTTAGCCTGCAGCACACTCCTGCAGATTGCAGCACAAATGGTGTTCGCCTTTTTTAATGTTATTGTGGTTTTCTTTCTTCCTCTCCCAATACCCAAAAAAAGCTGCTGACTCTGCTGTTGGAATCAAACAGTGCAAAAGACCTGGTCTGCCTCATCAGTGGCTATTACAGGCTGTTTGTGGATGCAAATGTCTCCATATTTACTTGGGGGGAGAAAAAACAGCAACTCCACCGTATATCAGCAGAAGAAGGTAAAAACAAAAAAAGCAAAAAAAACAAACAAACAAAAAAAACCCCAAACAGCCACCTTTTTGCCAAGGGACACCTCTATGCTGTTGCCTTCCAGTATGCTAGAACAGTAGCCCTGGGCATGAGGGTAGCCCTTACAGTAGCCCTTAGTCGTGAGACTGTCAGTTTTGGTATTGGCCCTACCACATTTCCATCAGCCCCAAACAAGTTGGGCAGCAACAGAAAAGCTAGCAGTGCTTCTCTTCTCTCCACAAGAAATGGAGGCTGAATCTATCACTGAAACTGCAGACCAGTAACCAAGTCCTTGTGCTGTATTTCCAGCCTTTTCAACCACCTGCCATCTGTTAGCTTCTCCAGACAGGAGACAGGGGTATCTCTTTCTCATGATGTCCTGTCCATTGTTAGGATAACTGCAACCTAGCAGATGCTAGACTGAGACTTTAGACAATAGGCTGGCTGTTTTTCTTAAGCTTTCTCTGTTAAGAGACAGGGTTCTTCGAGGGTCTGTTCAGATCAACTGAGCTGCCTAGACATGCTTCACCCTGTCAGCCTGTCTCTGTGCAGGGGCCCTAGAAGAATTTTAGGGAAACAAGACTGCTTGGTGAGACCTCTGAGCTGATCACTCGTGAGGTGCACAGGAGAACTGGAGATGCTGGGCACTACTGAGACCAAGGCTATGTTCAAAATCAGGAGACCTCAGGGATTTAGGGGCAGCCTATGAAGCAAAAATGCAGATTTTAAATACAGTATTCACCCTTTAATGCTTTTGGGCCTAGGCTTTCCTCTCCATCTCCACTCATGTAAGGGAGTTGGAATGAAGGGCATGAGAGGCACTGTCCCTCCACCTGCATGCTCTGTGCAGTAAAGCTAGACAAAGCAAGAAGGAGCAAGTCGTAGCTCCCAGATATGGCCCTGCACTTGAGATATTGAGATACTGAGATATTGACTGCTGTGGAGCAAAAATGAGGGCAGAGCTCCCTGGGCCTTAAGTTTGTCTGATTGTTTGTCCTTGCTCTGCTAAGTGCAGACTCATGTGTGTGTTTAAATTTCAGGGTATGAATCTAGAATCTGCAGTGACTCTGAAGACTCCTGGGAGCTAGATTCCTCCTCAGAGCATTGCTTGGACATTCCTGCACCACATGGCCATGCCCACCATGTGTGTGAGGAGGAGGAGATGGAAGACCTCCACAGCCTAGAGCAGGACAGCATAAAGCCCCAAGCTGGAGGGGGTGCACAAAGCAACAAGTCTGACAACGCAACAGATAGCATATCAGAAGCTTCAGATTCTGCCAACACTGAGAGCCGAGGGTATAAGACAAGTGGCTCAAGTGACTCTATGGATGCACTGGAGGAAGATGAACTGGAAGCCTGCTCCTCTTCTAGGCCAGAGTTCTTCCATCTCTATAGGCCAACAGTGCATGAGATGAACAGCCCAGTCCAGAGCTTCTTCCCCACTGGTACTTCAATGGGCTCCTGCAGGACAGATGCCAGAGACTTCTGTTTCCTTCAGGCACCAGAAGCAGCTAAACCTGGGTCTGAACACAATCACTATGAGCAGAGAAGACAGGACATGGCTGCATCTGTGCTGGAGACCAAGCTGTCTGAGAGAAATGCCATGGGCTATTACAGCCTTTGCTACAGCACATCCCCTGCTGGCAGCGCTGAGAGGAACATCGGTCACAGCCCTGGGAGAAGCTCTTGGACAGACATGCCTGCCCAGGCGGGCGTACTCTGCAGGCCCGACCAACCGGCTGAGGTGAACGATCTCATTCTGGACCCTCCGCCGGGCTTTGGAGACACCAGCTCCGAGGATGAGTTCTACGATGCAGCGGACAGACTGAGCCCTCCAGATGCTCTAGCAGGTAAACCTCATGGGCCCCCTGCAGCTACTTTCCTGTCCTCACCTTTTCCACTTCTTATGATAGGCTTCTGCTTATTTACTGTGTCAATCATACAGAAGGGACCATTTGCTCCTTCAGATTTTCATAGATTTCCCTAGAGTTCTAGGGGCTGGAGCTTTAAACAGAGCTTCTACTGCTTACCAAGCTGGTAGTGGGTGTTCAATAAGGGTCAGAACTGCAGTTTTACAGGGGGTGTTTTCTCATGACATTCAAGCACTGGTCCCAGGAGGAAAAAAAGAGTTTAGGCTGGGAATTTCTGTTAATGTTTCTATTCAATATTAATAATCTGCCACTGTTAGACAGTGCTTTCTATAGCTTGCCACTAATAACACATTTTTCAGTTTACAAATTATAGCTGTATCTGCAGTCAGATGAAGTGACCCCAGTAAGCTATTCAAGCAAGGAGATTCATAATACTCAGTCTTTGTGGTCACAGTTCCAGACTCCTCTCTTTTTCTGATATAGCTGGTTGCAAGCACATGAATGATCGTACCGTAAGAGACACCTTCCTTTGGTACGTGGAGCCAGTCTCTGATATTGAATATGTAGGCCTATAATCAGGACTTGTGTTAAGATCTTTTGGCCGTATGCATAGATGCTTGTATGCTCTGCTTGGTGCCACTTCCTCACTCCCATACTCTGTCCCTACCTGCAGGCCATAGCCTCACATCCTGGGACAGTGTAGAAGATGCCTCTTGCATCCTAAAGAAATCAAGGTGTTACAGCTTGGCGGAAAACCTCGTGTCAAGGCAGACAACAAGGGAAAAATACAGGATGGAGAAAGATATGACTTACGCCAAGCGGAAGAGGAGATCTTTCCTAAAAACTGATTATACCTCGCAGGTCACTTTCCCATTGACGTCACCAGACTCTCAGCAGAGTTGCAGTTGGTCATTCTCATCATTCCTCCCTCAGCCTCTGGATCCAACTTCCTCAGAGAACATCAAGATGGACACAGAAGTGGGAGCTCAAACTAATACAGAGGCCCAGAGAAACACTGCAAGCAAAAACCCATCGGCTGACTTGATGGAAATGGAACCTGACACTCTGGAAACAAAATCAGTGACTGACTTGTTTTTTCCTTTGATTTCAGCTATTCACCTACAGGTTGACCAGAATGGGGAAGAGAACTCAGACACTGCTGGATGTGTGGATGATGGCCTCAATCCTGCAAGTGCTGTACATGCACCTTTCCAACTGTGGGAGGAAACTGTGCACCTTCCCAGAGAACAAAGCAGAAGTCCTACAAAAGATCCCAACATTGAGTTAAAAACTGGGTGGCAAAGTGAGAAAAGTTGTGAAGCCAGCAGAGAGCCAGCTGAAATGATGGAAGCCCACTGCGAGGTCAACAGTGAAGCTGAATTTCAAAGCCAGGAAATGATATGCCCCTCTGCCCCTTCTTCCTGTGGTATGACCTCAGAATTAAATCTCCTTCCCGCAGCAGGGCAAGAAGAAGGACGTGGAGAGCTTATTCTTGCTCCCTATGAAGAAAGAAAAGGTGATTTTGTCAGCTCTGCTGAAAAACAGAGTGACATAGGTTTGTCTCAGGTGAAAAGCAGAAAGGCAGTAGGTGAGGAAGCCTTTTGGAAAGCGCACAGCAAAAGTCATGTGGGCTTTCCAAATGTCACCCAACTGTTAAAAGACTGCAGTGGCACTTCAGGCATCGTAACTCGCATCTCCTGCCTCTCATTTGAGGTGAGAACAGACCTCACATCGCCAAACTCAACTAAGGAGGGGAGGAGCAACCCACTTGGGCTTTTGGACTCTTCAGAGAGAGCTCACATGACCAGTGGATACTGTGGGGCTGATACTGTGAGAATGGAGACACAAACACCCTCAGCAGTACCAGCCTTTGAAAAAGAAGTGGTGAGCCGTCAGGGCCCAGATGAAGGAAAGCTCAGAAAAGATAGGGAAAATGTGGATAATGGGCAGTCTGAGCATAGTCAGACTCCTATTCACAAAGAAGAAGCTACAGTACTTGAGAAAGACTATCCCTTAATTCCATCCCTGGGGCTTTCCTTTCCCTCCAGTCTAGTTCCTTTGGGCTCTCTGGGGAAGACCACAGGAGACCACAGGGCTTCAAATCACTCTTTCCTTTGCTTTAACGACAAGAAGGATGAGCAGACACCGCCCAGCGACATGACCAGATCTCTGGGTCCTTCCACCATGAAGAACACATTTCCACCACAGCTTGGGATGGACAAGTGCAGCTGTCAGTTGTCCTATGTAAGCTGCTTCCGTTGGCCTGAAGAAGAGGGGGAACATGAAAACACTACCCCTACACACAGCGTGTCTTCGAGTCCCCTCACCACTCCACCATCCACCATCCACAATCTTCCTGGCACCCCTATGGACAGTCACACAGATGTTACTGCTAGCGACAGGGCATGGCTGGAGCCTCACATCCAAGCCCTGACCAAGTTGAAGGAACAAGCGCAGATGAGCCCTGCAGATTTCTCCTGCTTCCTTGCCTACATTGCAGAACTTCAGGAGGTTGTGGGAAAGCTCTCTGGCAACAAATCAACACACCTGCAAGACAGATGTGCAGACCACAGCTCTAAGAGAAAGGGTGTGCTTCAATCAGCCTCCCAGGACCTGCTGTCCAATTGCCAGGAGCTCCTGAAAACAGAGCGACCCCTTAAGGAGCTGCACGATGCATTGAGAGTGACATTTGATGACCTGGTCCGGTTGACAGTGGCCTGCTTTCAGGTGACACACTGCCAGCTGTGCACGCACAGGCAGAGTGAGCTTGTGGCCGTACTCACAGATGTGGTAGACACCTACCACCACTTGGTTCAGCTTGTTCACCAGCTGCTTCGTGGGCAGAGTTGCCCAGCTGTGAGTGCCAAGCTCCTTGCCTGCCAACACACAGCCCTTACAGCCTCAGTGCTTTGTCTCATGCAGCAGTTTGGGGTGCCCTCCTCTTTGTGATAAGGCTTCTTTAGGCATACAGAGGTGCTGATTAAGAAACCCGACTGTATTTCCTGCTGTCTGTCAGCAGGGTGCGCAGTCATTCAACTCAAAGAATGGTCATGGATTGGTTTGTCCATGCTTCCCTGCTCACCACCAGTGAACAGCAGCCCCGTCCAAGGGTGGTCCTGGGGAAAGGCCCATCCCCACTCCAATCAAACTTCTTTAAATTCTGCAAAGACAATCTCAGGCTAATTTGCAAACTCACAGAGTTCCTCAGGGGCTTGGGCTTATGTATCTTGTCAGGGGCTTGTCCTTCATATCCTGAACACCTTGCAGATAGCTAGTCTCAGGGTGCTGCTTTAGCTTCCTTTTGTCATCTGTGGAGAAGGACAGGAGCCCTTTGCAGCTGGCCTGTCTGCCTCTCACTTCTTACTGACTACCAAAGAATATAGGAGACCAGGCAGACTCTTCATGTGAAGAGTCCTCCCTGGCCCTGGTCTGATGCAGAAGGACCCAAACTGCTTTAGCCACCATCTGTGATTAAAGGAATGGTAAAAGAATAGCAAAAAAAAAGAAAAAAAAAAGACACTCTGTAAATAATCTATTCTGTATTTAATTGCTTCTTCTTGCAAGGCAAGAAAAAGAGGGTTATCCATAACAATATGTGCCTTCCGCTGATGCTTAAAAAAAGTCCCAGTCTAAACCCACACCCCTTAGCTACCTATGGATCCCTGTCTTCCAAAAAAAGGAAAAAGTGATCCAGAACACTGAAGTATTGCTCTCACAGTGTTAGAGAACAAATGACCCTTTATGCCTACTAGACCAGGAGAAAGTAAGCCATTCCCCAGCCTTCTTATTAATTGTTCTTCTTCTCTTACGTTCTATATACCCAGCTAGATGTGAGCAGTTTTAAATGTCTTCCAGCTGTGCATCTTTAGTGGGATCAGCATGACTTCCGTCACTGGAAGGCACTACCTCAGCTTTCCAGCGCTGAAGAGGACAGAGGCAGGTACTCAACTGTTGGTGTTTAATTCAAGGCCTTGTGTAGCTGCTTCTATTCCTTGAGATATGCAGGCAGCAGACAGGAAGTTGACACTGCTGTCTGTTGGTCCACCCAGCTGAGAGTCTGTGTTCAAGACAGAGGAGCCTGCACGAGGCAGCAGAGAGACAACTGAAGGACCTTCAGATGAGTCAAGCAGATAGGCCTTTACAAGAGAGGTGGCTAGCTCTGCAACAAGCCACTCCTTCCAAAGCAGCAGGACAACATGTACATGATATGTGCCCATGCTATTCCTAACAGATGTTCTATGACATCAAACAGAGGCCAGCCTTACTTTTGCCTTGTATTTTAATAATGTCTTTGTGGGAGAAAGGTTGAGACCTTTCAGTAGGCACTAGACAAGCAGCTGGGAGGGAAGGAACTGGTCTGAAGGAAGGTTGGGGTGCTGTGGGAGCTCTGAAGGAGCTACCTAACCTAAAAGAAGCCAGCAGCCAGGCAAGCACTCTCACATGGGAACTCAGCAGCACTTGGAAGCACTACACCAAAGCCACGGCAGCCACCAATCTTGGCATCCTTGCAGGCACCCAGGTAGTTAACCAAAGGCACTCTGGTAGCATAGGGACAGGATGGCCATGATGTCCTCAGCTACTGGGGAGGGCAGCACTCTTCAAACTGCACATCCCAAACAGGATTTCAGGGCAGTTCATCACTGCCACCTGGTTTGAGTAATTGTATGCTGCTTCCTAGCAAACTCAGGGTCAGTGTATCCACAAATAGCCAACATGTTTTGTCTGTCTCATTCAAAGCATTGTAAAACGGTTTTAATGCAAAGAGGAATGAAGACCTGTAGGGAAATGAGAGAGGAATTTACCTCAGAAGACCTTCAACTGCTTCCAGTGATGGCTAGTCACTCACTTTGATTTTATGTACTTATTTGCAACAATTGCTGAAGGAAAATTTCTAGTTGGATGCAGAATAAACATCCGAATGCTTCCTACTTTGGTCCTGAAATATGTCAGTGCTCTTCAGGCAGAGCACAGTCAAAACCTAGTTGTCTTGCTTTCCAGGAGGAATACGAGAGCTGCTGAACTTCTCAAGCACCACACATTGATAATTATCAGGCTGCAAGTAGAGATCTTGAAAAGTAAAAAATTTATTGTAGATTGTATGCAAAATGCACAAAATTCGTTATGGAATTCAGCAGCTCAGAGTCTTTTAGCTGGCTTAAGGAAAATGGGACATGGTACTTCTAGACTTTGTTACCTCTTTAGTCTAGAAATCACTTCCCATCCTGTGATCTCCAACAGTACTAACTGTTTTGATGAGAATGATTTCCTTATCAGTTGATGATTTTCTTTAATATCTTTAACCCTGCTGGGGTGTAATTTCTCACTCTTCACAAGCTTCTTATCCCAGAGTTCAGCTGATTTCTATTTTCTGTATACACATTCATGGTGATGTCTCTGCTTGAAATATGGAGTTTGCTTCCCTTGTTTGTCATAACTCCTTAACATCAGAAAATAAAGAATTTGCTTGTGCTTTGCCATGTAGTTTTACTTAATTCATTGCATTTGGGAGCACATAGCCTTTTCCTGAAGAAACTCCAGCTTTCAAAGCTGCTGGCCAACTTCGGGTTTTGTAGAAAGTTGATAAGACGTCAAAGACTGTTAATAACAGAGAGACAGACAAGACTGTGATACTGATATCAATGCCAAGCTGTCATACATACCCCACTGGCTGCAAACATCAGGAATATACAAAAACTGATGCCCCAAATGGCTAGCATATATCTTCTGTTTTCTTTCATTTAAAATCTGATGAGCAATGATTGAGAACAAATAATATACATACTTCACAAGTTACTTTTGAAAGTTCTGACCAGGAAAAGCAAAAGCTGTGTCAGCCAAGGCAAGACAGCTATTATGGGTTATCCCAAATCATCTTTTCAGCTATCCTGTATTTCCCAAGTTGTGTTTGTGTTGCAGATGACAGTACTGCTCACTCAAATCATCTATCTTCAGTGATTCCACCAGGGCCTCTTAGCTGCTGTGCCTCCACATCAGGGCTTCTTCTGAATGCACTATGCTATTTAGAAGCTAGGCTTGGTGCTCCACAGAGCCTTCAGCCATCCCATCAACACTTGTGGTGAAGGTGACAGGTAACAGGGACAAACTCCTCCAGGTGGAAGTCAGAATTTGCTAGAGCTTGCCCAGGGCCTCAGCTTCTCATCAATACCTGGCATACAATGGTTGCAAAGCCACAAACCGCCACCCTTCCAAAGGTGGAAAAGCAAAAGGCACGTCCATTAATGTGACCAGATAGCACACGAACCACTAAAATGGGGGCAGAAAGGAAAAAGCCTATCAGGAAAAAACTCTGCACAGGACTTTCCACCATCGGTCAGCACCGTAGCTCCATTTAGGAAATGGACCTATTTAAGGACTTCAGAGGCCCCCCCTTATCTCCAGTGCAGACATCTGCCTACACACACGAACCCCATGCAAGTGACAGGAAACAGCACAGCCCCTCACCTTGATTGATTGCAAGTGTCTCTGAATGGTAGTTCTTGGTGTTGATGGTTTTCACCATGTACTCACGAATTGGGAGGCGGGCTGTTTGCAAAGACTCATCTTGAGCCTTTTGCAAGGTCAGTCTCTGCAAGGGAAACAAGAACAAAACACTTAATGTGCAAAGACCTATACCCCTATAGCATGTACTCTGGCTTGCATATAGGCAGCTATAAAGCAGGGATCCTGGGGTTCATCGCGTCCAGACTGCTCTTTCACACTGGTGCTGAATCAAGGCAGGACCTTGCAGTGCTGTGGAAAGAATGCATGAATGCACAGAAGGAACATACCAGATTGAGGCAGCAGAAGCACAGGATGCTACCATAGCAGTATCTGATCCCTCATTGAAAACAGAACAGATAGCACCTTCATTACCCACCTTATGAATACTTTCATCCACCAGTCCTCCAAGGATATACACTTTTTTTGGATCAATATCTTCAAGGACTAGAAAGGAAATAAGCACACGCTCATTAGCATTCACCTGTACAAAACTCACTTTGCACCTTCTCCAAGCGAGGCCATGGTTACCTTAAAGAGTGGTGGCCAAAGTCACTCCCTGCTCTAGAGCTTCTGAATATAAAGTCGACTGAGCCCCTAAAGGCAGAACCGTCTGCCTTCACCTTCAGGCAGCCTGAAAAGGGGTTATCAGATATAGGCTGAAGGAGCACAGTGCAGTTTTATAGGCTTCACACTGGTCATTTTTTCAATGTTTTCTGTTCTGACATGCAGATTATCTGGTTAGTCCAATCTCCGCAGACAGACTGCTCTGCAGATGCCTCCCCTCTAATCACATCAATGTCACCCACCAAAACCTTCCCTTGGCTATATTACCTCCCTTAGCAGAGCTAGACTTTTCCCGTAAAATGAGTCTGTGTCTGCAGAAGCATGTCACCAATTAGACATGAAGGAAGAAGAGAAAATAAATACAGCAAATTAAGCAATAAAGAGGATGTTAAACTGCTGCATTTTTTTTCAAAGAATAATTTAAATTTCAACCAAAACTCAAACACCACAGCACATCCACTTCATCGACAGAAGTATTACAAACTGCAGGACTGTACAAATAGGTTTCAAATTTAGTTATCTGCAAATCACACACAGCCTTAACTCAAAATTGCATTCCCTTCCAAGGCAGTTTAAGATCAGGGTAAACTGACCACCAGATCAGTGGTCAGTTGCATGAGTGTTATCTCATGTAATCTGAGACACCGAATGCTTTGAAATGAATCACCAGAAGTACAAGATAGACTTAAAAAATAATTTCTAAACAGCTGGAATTCAGTCTTTTACCGTTGTGCGCCTGTGCTTCCTTCAAGCAAAATATTTACCATTCTCGGAGTCCGGAGTTAGATAAATAATAGCATCTATAGGAAACAGGTTAAGGTAACTTTCTGGAGTTATATCCATCTGGAAAAAAAAAAAAAGCAAGATGGAGAGGAAAGTAACCCATTAGCCCAAAGTCCATCTGCCTGAAGCAGAATCCAACCTCAGATAGAGAAGTTTATTGAAACTGATGGCACTGCCTTTGGTGTTTACACAGCTGCAGATAGCACTTTAAAAAAAAAACTCAAAAATGTGTATGTGGTCTCAATAAAAAAAAATTATTCTCAAGACCTGTTATACCCTCTCCTAATCAAAACCCTTAGACATGGCTTAAGGAGGGGACATCAGCAATAATTAACTAATCCTAAATGAAATTCGAATTTCACATAACTTCTGTGTGCAGACTACATACTTGAGCCCCACTAAACTCAGTATAAGACTCTAGGACAGGAATACACGACTTGTCCCAAAACTGTACAGTCTGGTGTGCCTGCCTATAGTAAGTCCACATACCTCTTTATGGAAGTAGCATCTGGGATGAACTCTCCTCCTGCAGGCAGGAGGGACCACAAGCTCTAACCCTGAAGGTCTGGCACATTTATGACCACTTCTCTCAGTCCTTTCATCTCCTGCCCAAAGAGCAAGACGATCTGCCTTTATCTACTACCAACAAACCGTACCTCTACCCCATTTGCAGCTCTCACACTCATGGCCGATCTTGCTGCTAGGACCAGCACCTGCTATCTGGCCGAATGCCGATGGCAGGCTAGACATTCAGCTTGTACCAGATCAGCATTGAGGCCAGCACTGCAGCTGAAGTTGTTACAAGGCACAGACCTGAGCCACCGGCAGAGGGAGGCATTCCTCCTAGGCCTTGGCAATACTGCGGTCAGAAACTCTTACCAAATAATTGCAGAAGCCATCGTTCATGCGGATGCACTCCTTGTAGATCGAAGAGCCCACCACAAACTCAGTGAGATACAGCCAGAATGGTTTTTCCGCTCTCCTGTTGGCCCCGTACAGTCTTCTGATCTGCGCAGCAAGGCGGCTCGTTTCCTGCCACGAAAGAAGAAGCATAGTTACACAGCATGTCCACAGCTAATCCATCACCTTCAGGGAAAGCCATGCTTTCACGGAACATGGCAGCCCAAAGAGGGAAACTTAAAGACCTGATAGCAGCAAGCAGGCCCTGTGGCCAAGGGAGAGGCAAATCCTCAAGATGTCCAGTGTCTCCCAAGAACCTAAACTCAGGAGACGTCAGAGAGCTGCTCTATGTGTTCTGTGTGTTTCTGTGACAGCACACACCCTCACATGTCCCAAGTCTAGTCTGATGGATGGCTTCTTAAGTCTCCATAAGCATATTTAAAAAACAAACTAGCCCCCAAAACCTATGATGATATGTCATCTGCGTCCCTGAGTCTCACGGTCACAAAGCTGGACTGTACTTACAGGCTGCAGATGGGCTGTACTTACAGGGAGTGGTAAGCAGAGCCCTTTTACCTTCTTTGTCATGTGGTCAGCCATGCTGAGGTCCACGCAGAGCCGAGGACCAGACTCCCTCGCTTCCAGGAGGCGTTCTTTTGTGAGGGCTTTCAGAACTCTTTTGCTAGGCTGTCCTGCGGTGCCTGCAATGCAGAGCAGGAGAAAAGCAGCCTGCACTTTGGCTTGGTGAACCTGCCCCATCGGTATGCACAAGAAAGCATGCTGCTGTCCTCATGCAAGTGATTCCTGCTCCCTCCTGTATGATCCTTCCTCGCTGGATGCCATCATACTCCATGTTTGCTGGATGGCTCCCTCTTACCTCCGCCTTCAGCCTGCCGTGCTCTCCTTCTCTCTCTTTCCTGCGTTCTCTTTTTCTTCTTCGCCACGAGGACTTTCTCCCAGTGTTTCTGTTTCCGGAGGACGTTCCGCTGTTAGCAAAGGAGAGAGCAAAGAGATATGCCCGGCCTCAGGACCTCCAGCAGCAGAGACGGGAGCCCTGGGGCACCGCGGGGGCTGCAGCGCGTGCGGCCGGGGATGCCTTGCCAGGAAGGGCAGCCTGCAGTCAGATGGCTCTGGCACCTCACGAGGAGCAAAGGGCGCCCTCAAAGCACCTCGCATGCAAAACCGCTAAACGCGACGACCCAAACCCCGGAGAAACCAGCGAGCACCGCGGCCCCGGCGCCGCCTCCTACCGAGCAGGGCTCCGCCGCGGCCGCCCGCGGCTCCGCGGGGCCGGCGACCAGGTCGATCTGCAGCAGGCGCAGGGCCTCGCAGGCGCCTTCCACCGCCTCGCCGCCCGCCATGGCCGCCGCTTCCTCCCGGCCCGGGCCCGGCCCGGCCCGCTCTGCCCGCCCCTAGCCCGGCCCGGACCCGGCCCCGGCCCGCTCTGCCCGGCCCTAGCCCGGCCCGGCCCGCCCCGGCCCACTCTGCCCGCCCCTAGCCCGGCCCGGTGCGGCCCGGCCCGGCCCGCTCCGCTCTGCCCGCCCCCTGGCCGGGCCGGCGGCGGCCATCGCGTGCAGCGCTGTGAGGGCTACGGCTCTGCATGAGCCTTTTATTATTTTGGGGATTTTATTTATTTTTTTTAGGGAAAAAATAAACAATAAGCAGGCTGGGGGGTGGGGGGGCATAAGGATTTGTATGGTCGTTCCCTGTTTCTGAAATGGCTCCAGGGCAGAGCCACGGCTTAAAGAGGAGCAGGGTTGTGTGTGACAGCGAGCGAGGGCTCGAGCCTCCTCTGCTTGTCTGCCACGAGATGGAGGAAACCAAAACAGAGCTTTTATTTATTTTTTTCTCTTCAGTGAGATAAAATAAATAGCCCTTCAGTTCCCAGCGTCTCTATGGAATGAGCAAGCAGGACACCTACTGTGGAAAGTGCATCTTCTGTATCACAGGAGCACATGTTTTAAGACAATATTTGCAATGAGGAGCCTGGAGGAAGTTAGGACAGGGAAAATGCTGAAAGTAGACCCTTTTGCATTCGATTCTTCCTGAGCTGCTGAGGAAAGGGTGCAAAGTGCCCTTGAGAACGCTCTGAAATACCTGTCAGCCCTGAGGCCAGGTGAAGAACTCTGCACTTGGAAAATTGAGGGCAAAACTGTTGTAAAATTAGGATTAATTATGTGGTAAATTGCTTCACCGTATTTATAAGTAAGGAGAACAGATGTATCTCGGTAGACTAAGCTAGGTTATCAGTAGAACAACTAGTTGACATTATCGGTAGAGCAACAATGAGCAGGCAGCATTCTTTAACCAAGGACAACCTGAAACTGCTCATTAAAATCAAAATGTTTTTAACACTTCGCAAAGTCGGCAAGAAAACTCTGAGTCAATGCATCCCTAAGCCAACTACTTTCACGATAATACTAAAAATCATGCCCATAGGTTAAAAAGCCCCTTGCCCAGGGGGTAAGGACCCCTTCCCTGAGCATGAGAAATACTGGGCATAGTAAGAAAGCAAAATTATAATTATGTGTAAAATCACTAACCAATCACTGTAAGAGTGTGCTTGGGATGATTTCTGAGTGCGTAAATATGGTTTGGAAAGCCAGGAGTTTGTGCTTGATTTGTGAGAAAACACCGAGCGCCTGGCCTTGCACAACTCCAAAATAAACAAGCAAATGTCTCTCCTGCATGTGTGATTATTGGCTTGTTGCATACCGGGTGATGAATTCACTTCTTGGACAACAAAACTCTGCTGTCTGTTGCTGCCAGTGAAAAGCAGTGTCTTAGAGCCTGAAAAATTGGCATGGAATGACACGGCTGAAAGCATTAAACTGTCCAAATGTGCCTTATGGTAGAAACGATACGGACAACTGGAGTACTCCATCCACCTTTAGAGGAAGCACGGAAATCTACGATGGTTGAGAGTCATCCTGCACATGCTATTATACCTGTAGAGCTTCCTTGTGCATGGATGTTCTCCAGTCTGGTGTTTCAAAGCATATCTCCCTGTATCAGGATGGTGGAGATCTCACAACATATAATGCACTGCTTCAGAGCTCTGAACACATCTCCTCATGCTGTTTCAGCAAGGGCCTATCGCTTCCCTTCAGAGTTGCTCTCATACCGTCATTCCAGCTTTTGGCCTCCACCTGAGCTGCACTGCAACTGTCTTACAGCAGTGGCTGGGCCTGATCTTGTACCCATGCCTCCAACTAACTTTCTGGCTTGCTGTTGGGCCTGCCATGTCATGGCAATCTGATCCCTTGTCTGACCCTGGACACAATCTCTGTATTTGCTGTGTTTAACCTGGCTCAGATAATCTGAGATTGCACCCTCACACAATTTGCCTACCTTTTCATCAGTTTTCAGCTCTTGGCTCACTTTGACACACCAAAATCACCGTCAGAACCAGTTTGGACTCCAGTTTCTAATATAATGTTACAGAACTCGTAGGCGTTTCTGGAGCACCTGAAAACAGTAGTCTAGGCTGACTGTTCCTTTGATTGGAAGAGATGAGACTGTGCTGAGAATGGGCCTAATTCTTCATTTAGGGTGTTAGGAAAATGTTTTCCATTGTTCCCATTCAGTTATTCCCATTGTGGAAGAATAACCGCATCTGTATGGAAATGAGTTACCTGATGTTTAGACAGTGGAGCTGACTCTGTAGAAGTTGGACTCTCAGGACTCCAAGCAGCACCAGGGTGAGTGGGACATGACAAGTGCAACGGGCAGTTTTTCACAGGCAGCACAAGGCAAAATTCCTGTTACTTACTCAGTGGAGCAGACTCATGCTGTATCTCATTGCACTAGTTACTGCAGAAACCAGCCTTGCCTTTATCTACCTGATCTTCTGTCCTTCTGCGGTGGCAGGGACTCCCTGCTGCAGCTATGGGAGGGAGCCTGCTTGCTCACTGAGCTCTCCCATGGTAGGATACGTTAGGGCATATACCCACTTAATTACAGGGTGAGTTAGTTTGCAGCAGAGGCATATTGGACTTTCCCGCTTACCAAAGGGTGTGTGATTGGCCATCCTGCCCCCAGCTCATTCTCCAAGAGAGACAAAGACAGAAAACTGAGGAGCCTGGCTGGCCTCCTCTTCTTTCAAGTGAAGAGCAAAGCCTATCCACAAATAGCCCTTGTTCTGTGCATCCCTGAGCAGAAGCAAGCTGGATGCCACATGCACAAGCTGAAATTATCCTGCCTTCCGTCCTGTCACCTTCAGACCACTCGGCTGCCTGCATTCACTTTCCTACCCTGGGGCCTGGGCATCTCCTGCCTCAGGAGCAGCCCTCACCTCATCTTGCAGCAGCACTTGCTGCAGACACAGAGGAGGGTGTACAGAAGCTCTCCAAGAAACTTCAGGATGGCGGATGTCCCACATTCTGTGACAACATCCCCAACATAGAGACGCAAAGCTCGCTCAGCAACATATTGAGCTCGCCTGGGTCCAGCACACGCTTTGTGCCTCATGACACACGCGTGTGTCTGCAGGTGCTGAAACACTTTGTCACGCCGATCGGTGCCTTTGACCGAGATGGCCACTCACGCACTGGGAGAGACTTCCCTTTCCGCGTGCACGGGGCGCTGCCCTGGCTCCGAGCCCCCTCGTTCCCCGGGCTGCGGCTGCCAGGGCCGCGCGCTGCTCCGCCCCGCGTCCCGTCGCGGCCTGCCGGGAAGGCCCTGCGCGAGCGACATGGGCGCCTGGGCGCTGCGCGGCCTGCAGCGCGCGCGGGCCCCGCTGCCCGTGAGTACCGCGGCGCGGCGGGGGAGGCGGGCACGGCGGCGCCCCTCCGGCATGGCGCCGCTGCCGCCCTTGTCTGTGGAGCGGGGCCGGGAAGGCCCTTTCTGCCGCGGATCGGATCGGTGTGGAGAGGCCTGGTGGCGGCTCGGGGACACGCCGGGAGTGGGGGTTTGGCGCCGTGGCAGCTTGGGCACATCGCTCTGCGGAGCGTTTTTCTCTGCTGTCCCTCTCCTACCGCGACGCAGACATCCGTGCTTCAGGAATACGTTAATGCGGGCGGCTTCCAAATCCCGGCTGCTTCTTGCCCCTCTAATGTTTACAGATGAAAAAAAAATAATCCAAAGGGAAGCCTGGCAGGTTGCATTGGTTTATCAAAGTGTAAGCCACCATCCCACTGAAATGATCTTCTGTGGCTGCTTGATATTACTGCCTCTGCAGCTGTAAGTTACGTGTGCTGTAGTACTACTGTGTTGTCTTCCACTAGTCTTACGTGCCTTGCTCTTTTCCATCCTTAAGCATGTAATTTAACTCATGCAGTTAGTCAGGGTTTAAAATTTAGCTGCATGGCCAAGAATTTAAGAGAGGCCCAGGTGAACCTGTGTGCTCTAGCTGGTCCCCTGTAAACAACTGGAAAAAGGAAACACTCATTCTATCATTAATGTAGGTTACAGTACCCGGAATATTGTGGACTTCTTCAGATAAGTAATTTAGATTGAACATCTTACTTCTCATGTTGTTAAAAATCATTGCAAACAAACAGCAAATCTGCCAGTCATTTGCTTACCACCCCCTCAGTGGGCTATCTCTGTAGTGTTGCATACACCCTGCATACCTTGTACATCTGTAACAATAGTTTTCCTGACCATGTTACAGAAAAAAATCACCAAATGCTTTTGTATTTATGCATATTCGGATTTGCTTTGATTTTGGACAGCATATGCAATAGGTCTTTATGTTACGCAATTCTTGCTTTTCTGTGTGCTTGCGTGACCAAAAAGTCACACAAAATCACAGACTGGTTGAGGTCAGAAGGGGCCTCTAGAGATCATCTAGTCCAACTCCCCTGCTCCAGGAGGGTCACCTAGAGCACGGGGCATGGGGTGGCATCCAGGCGGTTTTGGAAGATCTCCAGAGAAGGAGACTCCACAGCCTCTCTGGGCAGCCTGTGCTCTGGCACCCTCACAGGAAAGAAGTTCTTTCTCACATGGAGATGGAACTGCCTGGCTTTCAACTTGTACCCATTACCCCTTGTCCTGTCCTTGTCCTTGGACACCATGGAGAAGAGTTTGGCCCCATACTCTTTACATTCTCCCCTCAGGTATTTGTACATACTGATAAGATATACAGTCTTCACCAGACTAAACAGGCCCAGCTCGCTCAGTCTTTCCTCATATGATAGATGCTCCAGTCCCTTAATCATTTTCGTCACTCTCCACTGGACCCTCTTTAGAAGCTCAATCTCCTTCTTGTCCTGGGGAGTCCCGACCCAATACTCCAGGTGCGGCCTCACCAGAGCTGAGCAGAGGGGCAGGATCCCCTCCCTCGACCTGCTGGCAACGCTCCTCCCGGTACAGCCAGGAGCCCATTGGCTTTCTTGGCCACAAGGGCACATTGCTGCCTCATGGTTAACCTAGAATGCTTAAGGTTGGAAGGGACTTCTAGAGGTCATCTAGTCCAACCCCCCTGCACACACAGGGTCATTAGAGCACGTGGCACAGGACTGCGGGTTTGGAAGATATCCAAGCGGGTTTGGAAGATCTCCAGAGAAGGAGACTCCACAACCTCTCTGGGCAGCCTGTTCCAGTGCTCTGTCACCCTCACTGTTAAGAAATTTTTCCTTAAGTTCCTGTGGAACTTTTGGTGCTTCAGTTTGTGGCCATTACCTCTAGGTCTATCAGTGGCCACCAGTGAAAAGAGGCCAGCACCATCCTCTTCACTGCCTCCCTTGAGGTTCTTATTGATCAGGTCCCCTCTCAGCCTTCTCTTCTCCAGGCTGAACAGGACCAGCTCCCTCAGTCTCTCCTCATAGGGCAGATGTTCCAGGCCCCCAGTCATCCCTGTAGTCCTGCGCGGGACCTTCTCCAGCAGCTCTACATCCCTCTTGTATTGTGGAGCCCAGAACTGGGCACAATACTCCAGATGTGGACACAATACTCCAGATGTGGCCTCATCAGAGCTGAGTAAAGGGGCAGGATCACCTCCCTCAACCTGCTGGAGACGTTCTTCTCAATGCAGCTCAGAATTCCATTGGCCTTCTTGGCCATGAGGGCACACTGCTGCCTCATGGTCAACTTGTCGTCCACCATGACACCCAGGTCTTTCTCTGCAGAGCTGCTCACCAGAAGGTCGGTCCCCAGCGTGTATTGGGTTATTCCTCCCCAGGTGCAGAACCTTGCACTTGGCCTTGTTGAATTGCATGAGGTTTTCCACCGCCCAGTTGTCCAGTCTGTCCAGGTCCCTCTTTGTGGCAGCACAGCCCCTGGGGTATCGGCTACTCCTCCCAGTTTGGTATCATCAGCAAACTTGCTAAGGGAGCACTCTGTGCCTTCATCCAGGTCATTGATGAATAAATCAAACAGGACTGGACCAAGGACTGACCCCTGGGCTACACTGCTGGCTACAGGCCTCCAACTAGACTCTGCACCGCTGATCACCACCCTCTGAGCTCTGCCATCCATCCAGTGCCAATAACCTATCATCAGCCAGGACTCCCAAACCCCTCTTCCCTCTCCACAGAGCTGCTTGGCAGCAGGTCAACTCCTAAGTCACTTCTTACAATTCAATGTCATGCTTATTCTCAGAAATTTCATTTCTTAGATGGTTTTACTGTTTATATTTTCTGCAGTGCTTTTCTGATCATTTTTGTGCAGGTTGTACATGTACAGATGTTTAAGTGTCTTGCTTCACTTAGCAGCAAACAGATGTGTTTCTGTCCCAGCTATCACTGTTTTTTTCATATGTGCTGTAGTAGCAGTTTGGGATCTCTGACTGGAACTGACACCAGCTTGTGCCACTCAAAAACACCCATTTAATGTTCAGATTAAAACTGTGGGGAAAGCTAGTGCTTTTCTCTGTGATCATGGGGTGTTTGAGTATGGGGTGTTTCACAGTGATCCTGTGAAAATTCAAGGTTGTTGTGCTCTGTGCCAGACCTGGAAAGAATGTGGTACCATCCAAGCAGGAAGTTGGGACATCAGGGTTCTGTTCCTATTTCTGTGCTGATGGCCTAAGAGTGACCTGGTCTTAGTCACTTCACCCTTCAGCCCTAGCTTCCCATCAATAAGATGAAGCTGGTTTTTGAAAAGCGTTTTCTGAAACAGCTGAATCGTAGAACCATGGAATCGTTATGGTTCGAAAGACCTTCAAGGCCACTGAGTCCAGTCATAAGCCCCGCAACACCATCCTGCTAAACCATGTCCCTAAGTGTCTCATGTACACGTTTTCTTGAGCACTGCCAGGGACAGTGATTCCACCACTGCCCTGTGCAGCCTGTCCCAAGGCTTCACTACTCTTTCTGTGTAGAATCCTTTCCTAATGTCTGCCCAGAACCATCCCTCATGCAACTTGAAGCCATTTCCTCTTGTCCTATCCTAGTTATTCTGGAGAAGAGATCGACCCCTGCCTTGCTACAGCCTCCTCTCAGGTGGTTGTAGAAAGCAATAAGGTCTCCCCCGAGTGTCCCCTTCTCTAGACTGAAGAACCCCGTCTCCCTCGGCTGCTCCTCACAGGTCTGCGCTCCAGCCCCTGCATCAGCTTCACTGTCGTCCTTTGGATTCGCTCCAGCACCTCCATGTCCTTCTTGTAGTGAGGGGCCCAAAACTGAACACAGTTCAGTGTGCAGAAGAATGTAGAATGAAGAACTGCCTAGGGGCAAAGCATTTCCATATTATTAGATGCTGCACAACCACAACTTTTATTGCAATAATGAGAGAATTTTAGAGCATCCTGTCAGTACAAAACCCTTTCCAGTTGCTATGGTATAGGAATACAGTTTACTTCAGAACACTGAAAGATCTAAATCTGATTACCTTTCAGGTTTCAGCTGCTAATTATACCCCAGGAAGCCAAGCTGCTTTCCCTCAAAGAAGGCTGAAAAACCCAGACATCAATTAGTTCTTAGAGCTGTCCTTACTGAAGGAGATCCTCAGGGCAACTGTTAGATGTTTAGGTGACGTTGCTGTGTGAAGAGCAGCTGGAAGAAGCTGTTATGCCTAGGAGATGTCTCACTGTAAATGGGCAGTGCCTGATAGAAATGCCTGTGAGTTCTGGCAAGGGTGTAAGAAATAGTAACCTCTTTCCAGATGGCCAAGATGATAATTGTCCTACGCAATGATACATTTTCCTCTCTCCTTTCCCACTAGCACCTGCATCGCCTTGTATCAGTGGGGCTACAGAGAAGGCCCCACGTGGCAGCCCTGCCCCACGCATACAGCACCAAGGAAGAGGGCTCTGCAAGGCCGATTGGGCGGTACCCGGTGCCCAACAAGAAGGATATGCCATATGATATTGTGGAGCTCATGGAGGAAGTGGAAATGAAGGTAAAAGTGCTCTGCTGCAAAATCCTCTCAGTAGAAAGGGTCCAGAGTGTTCACATGTTACACACTGTAAGATTCTGTTGTGGTTTATTCTATCTGCAATGCGTGGTCCTTCCACCCCTATAGTTCCTGCTGTCTACTGTATTTTTGCTCTACTACAGTTGCAGTAATCTCCGTGAAATTTGTGCAATAACAAAAAGAGTCAGGAGGCTCACAGGTAAATCCAGCATAACTTTCTTATACTGTGATGTAAACTCCTCTCTGTTGGTGTATTAAAGGGCTCAGCAAAGACTTAGATGTAGAATCTAAAGGGACTAAGATTTCCAGAAACTGCTGCCAACCTCTGTGGCCAAAGGCTCCTGAAAAGATAATTCAATCATGATTTAAGAGGGAGGACCTTCCCCTCAGTTAACTAACAACAGACAGATGTGTGGGGTAGGAGGAATACAGAGTCAGCTGTGTGACAATGGAGGGAGATTGTCTGACAAATCTAAACTATTCTTTTTTCATAAGCATCTTGAAGAACAGCCAGCAAGCCAGTAGGGTCTGCAGTCACACCACAGTCTTAAAAAAAAACCTGACTGAATAAAACTGCCATGGGATTGCTCGGTGTTTGGCAGTCAGTAGCTGAAATCCCATACTGGTAAATGTTGAGTGGAAGGACCTGGAGACCTCTGCATTCAGTATTACGGGATCTTGCATAGGAGAGGCAACAGGTCTTTGGGAATGGTAGGTTAGTGCACCATCCAAGATAAGAACTGAGCATCAGAAAGAGAAAAAAGAGTGAAGAACCACAGCTTGGACCAGCACATACTTCCATGGCACACCTGTACCTCCAATTATGTGGGTTTCAGTTTAGGCTGGCCCTCTCTTGTGTCCTGTAATCTTGTAGGGAAGGGGAGAATTAGAGAAGATCTTGGATGGTCAGATGGACACAGCAGGTTCTGTGAAGGCAGAGACAAAATAGATGGCAATTTCCCACTTCGGAGGAAAGTTGCCATAAGGGGTGAGATGACTGTAGCCATTACTTGTGTGGAAGAAGATCCGCAGGGGAGATTTCATTCTATGAAAATATAGCAATACCACATAATTTCACCAACAGTCATATTTGTAAATGGATGCAGTAGAATTTGAGAGAATTAGGCTGCAGACTCTCCATGCTAACATTTTTTTTGCTAAGCTTCACACATTAATGTTGCCTGCTGCACTGTGCATTAACGATTACAGTTCTTGACTTACCCTTTTCTTTGAACAGACCGGATTTTTGCCTAATGTGTTCAAAGCCATGTCTCATCGGCCTGCTGAATTCAGAGCATTCTTTGCTTACTACAATGCCATTATGAACAAAGACACAGGTAAGCCTTCAAACTGCTGCTTGCTCCATGGATGTGAAAAACTGATTTAAGTGATATCTTTGATATCATATGTTGAACTCCCTCAGTATACTTTATCTCAGCTCAGAGGAACAGCTCGCAGAGGCTGGATCTGTTTTGCAGCTTCTCCCTTCTGCAAATATGCATTAAATCTTCAGCCTTTTTTGCCTGAGATTAAAAAGGCCAAGCAGAGGCTGACTTGCATTTGGGACCATGAGCTGGGGCTTAAAGTTGGTAAAAGAGCAGGCATGGCCAATGGCTTCACTGACAGGGGTGTAGTCCTACGTTACCCAAGTAAGGAGAACATAGTAGGTGTGGTGCAGGTGACCAGGGATAGTCAAGAGCCACGCAAGAAAAAGCAGGCTCAAGATAGGCCAGGCTCACATTGCAGATCAGCAGGGCCAGGCACAGCCATGGAGCAGGGCCGCAGTTTTGGCAGGAGCTTAGGCCACAGTTGACTAGGAGGTCCCTTGGACTTACGTCCTCTGGGCTGTTTTATTGAGCAGCTGGTACGAAAAGCCCTGTTTCCCCAGTGACACTTGTGTCAGAGGGTACTTTTTAATAACAAAATGTGCCCAACCATTTCCTCTCCTTGTAGGTCGGCTCAGCAAGGCGGACAAAGAGCTCATAATTGTGGCCACAAGTGCTGTGAATAGATGTCCCTACTGCGTGGTTGCACATGGAGCACTTCATCGGATATATTCCAAGCAGCCAGCACTGGCTGATCAGGTCAGTGCTGGGGCAATTACATGTGCTACAACTGCTTTGAATGTACTTCTGGAAGGCAGGAATGGCATTCTCTTATGTGTTTGCTTCTTCACCTACAACTTTGATGGTTTAGTCTGTGGTTCCCAGCACAGGCAGAGGAAAGCTTCTCCATGCGCTTGGGGCCCTAATGCAATACCTGGCTAGTGTGGTTTGTGGCTGTGCAGTTAGACCACCCGAAGTGTGTCACACAGAAGTGCGTCATCATGATGCTGTTACCGTAACAAGCATGAAATGCACGGCTGACTACTGAAACTGTGTTCATAAGCCAGCGTGAGCTTTGGCTTTAGCCCTGGAGAAGAAGTTGGAGAGAGGAGGTCTGTGCATCTCATCTACTCTCCAAGAAATGTGCAGGGATGGTCAGTCACTTTGCAGGGTGTTCAACCTATTGCCCACAGCCTTAGCTGCTTCAGCCCTGTATCTGTGAAGGAACCTGCTGCTGTAGGAAGACTGCAGCATCCTGCGGGCACTGGGTCCCTTTCCCAGAGCTCCTCCACCATCCCTGGATAAGAGGGAGAGCAAAACAGACCCTTTGACTCACAGTTTCTGTTTCAGCAGGTGAGCAAAAGAGCCCACACGCTGCCACCTTTCTGCCTCACGGAGACAAGGGGGTGTTAAGCCACCTCGCCACCGCTTGCTGGTTCCGCCTGTGCTTCTCCCACTACTCCAGTTTCTGCCTTTCCGCAGGTCGTAGTGAACTGGAAACTGGCCGACCTGAGCGGCCGGGAGCTGGCCATGCTGGAGTTCGCCCTCGCGGTCTGCCGAGCCGATAACATCACCGAGGAGCACTTCCAGAAGCTGGAGGCGCACGGCTTTGACCGTGAGGACGCCTGGGACATCGGCATGATTTCCGCCTTTTTCGCCATGTCTAATCGCATTGCTCATTACATCGACCTGCGCCCGAACGCGGAGTTCTACACGATGGGCCGGACACCGCGGGAGGAAAAGGAGAACGGGAAAACCGAGCAGGCCTGACCCACTGCTCAGGCACCTGCAGGCCTCCGAGGGATCTGCCAAGGTCCCAAGCTCACTTCGCCCACTCCCGAATGTACTTTTAAACATTAATACCGGATTCTAATCATGGCACATGACTCTGTGTTTTTTTTTTCTTTTCCCCCAAGGGCTTTTTTGACTAGATGGCGATTTGAGCACCTTCCCTGCTGCTAAAACAGTTAATTTCACGCTGGAAAGCGTTTAAGCGGGTCAAAAAGCAACACAAACAGGGTGCCGCACCGTGCTGTAATTCCGCAGCGGACACGCCGCGCTGCAGCCCGTGTTTCTGCAGGCGACACCTGCGTGAGGAGCCGGGGCGGGGGACGGGGGCGCGTTTTTCCTTAAAAAACACGAGATTTGGCCCAGCCCGAGGAGGAGGGTAACGGGGGAGGAGGCGGAAGCGGGTCGCGTGGGCGGGGAGGCGGCCGGTCACGTCGCGCGGGGCGGTCACGTGGGCGCGCAGGCGCCGCGGCCATGGCTGGCGCCGCTCCCGTTCCCGCTCCCGCTCCCGGCGCGGGATGAGCGCGCCCGCCGCCATGGAAGCGCCGCGCGCCGCCTCCCCGAAGGCCGCGGGGGACGGCGGCGGCGGCGGCCTGTTCAGGTGGCTGCGCGGGCGCTGCTTGGGGCGCAGCGGCGCCGTGGAGCCGGCCCGCGACACCTTCCGCGCCATGACGGGCCTGTACAGCTCCATCCAGCCCGCCGACTCCGTGCACCTGAGCACGCGCACGCACGGCGCCGTCTTCAACCTCGAGTACTCGCCCGACGGGTAAGGCCCCGCGCGGTCCCTGCTGCTCCCTGGACCGCCGTGCCCGGCTCTCAAACCCACGCGGCGTTTGCAGCAGTCCCGCTGGGTCTTTTTTTTCCTTCTAGGTTAGCAGGTGTGTTGCGGGGGAGCTGGGAGAGGCCCGTGCCGCCGCGGTTGTTGTGTCTGCTGTCTCCTCTAAGCGCTTGCAGGTCATTCCTTCAGGAGGAGATCTTCCAAACCCACCTGGATGCCACCCTGTGCTCTGGGTGTCCCTCATGGAGCAGGGGGTTGATCTCTAGAGGTCCCTTCCAACCTCAGCCGTCCTGTGATTCTGTGGAATGGGGCACAAGGATGAGCATGTGTCAGGGGAGTCGCGCCCGGAATGAGCAAAGTGCTGGCAGGTCTTCAGAGTGAGGCCCTGCGTGTCCTAAGCTGTTGTTGTCTTTTGAGGTGCTTTTGAAAGGAGACTTATTGTTCTAGATGGGCCTGCACCCACGCATAGGTTTGGAGTTTGCTGCTCGAGTCACATCAAACTGTGCACGTTAAATGTACGTGTGTGGAAGGTGCCACCCAGCGGGGCTTGGGCTGTGCTTAAAGCGCTGGGAAGTGCTGCCACAGCAGCTCGGAACCAGGCCAATCCAGAGCTGTCCGTGTAATAACTGCATATTGTGTACTTGTATTTTCGTGGCATGTGGCATGTATTTTCGTGGATGATAGCATGTGCTGGAGCAGCCGCCAACAGTCCCTTTTTCAGAAACTTTAAAAGTTAAAATATGTGTTCCCTGTGATGGTCAGTCCCCTTCACTGCTTCTGGTAACTTTTTACCAGAACAAAGTTCTCCTTTCCCTGTACACCAGAGCCGAGTAAGGCTTACCCTGCGTGCATCATGGTGCCGCTTGCCATTCCAGTCTTAATTTTGCTCCTGCATCCCTTCAAAGAAGGGCAGAGCCGAGCTCCCACAGTTACCAAAGCCGGTCTTGGGTAACTAGCACCTTGCAGGGAAGTAACTTATTTTATAGCCCCTCAGCAAGGAGCGCTTGAGGAGGGAACGCTGCAGCCTTCCTAGACCAGGCACTTCTTTACTTTGGGTGCAGTGACATGATGGTGGAAAACCCCCACACGGGAGTACGCTGTGTTGGTGTAGAAAGTGCAGACTGCAGCAGCTGCGCTGCAGTGTAAAGTCATCTTTGCCAGCTCCTGTGATAAGATTCCCTGTTCCTCCTGCTACCCCACGTATCAGAGCAAGGACCTAACCCCGCTACATAAACTTTGTTTACTTTTCCTCAAATCTGTGTTGATTAGTTTAAAGTGAGAAATCTACAGACATGTTGATGTTGACCAGAGCTGTGTTTTGCATTGGTAACTTGCAGTCTCTTTGCAGCCTCCTTTCTCACGAGAGCTAACAGTGATCGGCTGTGCTGTGTCCCTCGTTCCTTGCTCATCCTGTAGCAGCTTCTGCCTCCTCAAAGTACCATTCCAGGACTGTATGTGCCTTAGCAATTTCACCTGCCCTTCCTATGGAGAGCTGCTGCTCAAGAACCCATTTTCATCTCCTGTGAGGAGTTTGCAGTAGTTGTTGATATTTGTTATTAGATGTCCTGGGGTCTTGTCTTCATGTGGGGAAGAAAAGGTGCCTTTTTTTTTTTTTTTTTTTTTTGAATCAATAGGTAATGTCTCCTGTTATTTGCAAATGAATTAATGGTGTAGTAAGGTGTTAGGTCTTGCTCTGGGCTTGTTTTGGTAGCTATTGCCAAATTAGTCTCAGAAAGTGTGGATAACAAGTAGTCACCCTGGCAGCCTGAGTCTCTGCTAATATCAGGTTTAGGCTATTTTTGCCCCTGAGCATTTAGAAAATTATTATTATTAAGGATATTTGAAAGAAGGAATTTAGAAAAAGGCAGTTAAAAACAGATAAATGCTGTTGCAGGCTCTGTGTATGGAGAATATAAAACTAAAAAATAAAATAAAAAAACAATAAATAACTTACAACCTAAGTGGTGTTTCCATGAGGTTAGGGATGAGAGTTAGCTAGGCAGGCGTAAATGCTATGTTTTACTGAATGAAAATGCTTCCTTTTGCTTTATTTTGCAGGTCAGTGCTGACTGTTGCTTGTGAACAAACTGAAGTCCTGCTTTTTGACCCAATATCTTCAAAACATATTAAAACTCTCTCTGAAGCTCATGAAGACTGTGTAAATAACATCAGGTAAGTCATTTTTTTCCCTAATTTTTCCTTTTGGTAGATGTGGTGGGGTTTTTTTTTTTATAATAGCATAATAAATTTTGTACTTTTTTGTGTGTGTGGAGTGGATTCATGCAGCTGTAGGGCTGTACTCTTTGTGCCATTTCCTTCTCTTCCCAAGTTAGGGGTGGGGAGCGCTGGAAGGGGAATAAGGCGTCTGATGGTGGTTGTATATAATGAAGCCAAATGCCCTTTTTAGTGGGGGAGGTGCAGTTTATGGGAAGCTTTCTCAAGCTGTTATCAGCTGTTTTAACTAGTCTGTTTCACATGTTGCAGGGAGGTCAAGGTCTGGTAAGATCTTTCCCTGCTTGCTTTCCCAGCTGACAAGGTGAAGTGCTAAGTAATACGTGATGCAAACCACAAGCAGATCCTTTCAAACTGAGTTCAGAAGTTATCTAAAAGAAGCTCTGATACAAAGTGTGTTGGCTGAGCAGGCAGGATGTGTGCTGTGTGGAACAGCAGGATTTAAAAACTTCAACAGGGTGTTAACAAAAGTAACCTTTTCTAAAAAATCTAATTTGCATGGAGGGAGTATGCATGTGTAATGGGAAAAAGATGAAGACTTAAAAAACAGCATGGGAAGAATGAAAGGGGAGTAGAAACAAAAAGTAAACTATGGTTTTAATTTATCAAGAGCCATTAAACTCTTAATCTGAAAGTTAGGATTGTTGTGTCTTTTGATGCTGCTGAACCAGAGTAACAAAGGGATCTGGCAAAAGTGGGAAACACTGAAGAGAGAGTTTAGGTGCCATCTAGGATATCAGACCTCTATTGCAGGGGCTGCCAGACCAGTCAGTGGGAATATTTGCCAGTAAGTGATCTAAAAACTGACCAGTCAGAAGTTGGTTGTGCTTCATCCAGACATGGTAAATTTAATCAAGTTGAACAGTGTTAATCTGAGTAACTGCTTTAGTTACTATGGGGACAACCTGTTGATCATTTATCAGCAATCTTTACTTAAAAGGAAAGAATCTTTTGTTTAAAAGGAAAAAGAAACCCCCTGCTGTGCTTCTGTAGGTCTGGTGCTTCATTCCCAGAAATGCTGGGGTATGGAGCAGTGGCATGGCTTAGAACAAGCCGTGGCATAAGCCAAAACACAGGAAGTTCCACCTGAGTTTGAGGAAAAACATCTTGACTGTGAGGGTGACAGAGCACCAGAACAGGCTGTCCGGAGAGCCTCCTTCTCTGGGGATACTAAAAACCTGCTTGCACACAATCCTGGGCATCCTGCTCTAGATGATCCTGCTTGAGCAGGGGGATTGGACTACATCTGCAGAGGTCCCTTCCAACCTTAATCGTTTTGTGATTTATTTATTTATTTATTTTTAGCACAACTGCAAGTTTTCTCAACAAACATTCTCATATAAATTAATTTATTTTCGTCATTCTGTATGTGTTTTTTTTTCCTGTTTGTTTTCCAAAGTTAACTTAAGTCTAAATGTGTGTAAATATTTAAATTGGAGAAGGTGCTAAGATGTATTTCTGTCCAATATGCAGGTTTCTAGATAATCGACTGTTTGCAACTTGTTCTGATGACACTACAATAGCACTTTGGGATTTAAGAAAGCTGAATACAAAAGTATGCACTTTACATGGTCACACTAGCTGGGTTAAGAACATTGAGTATGATACCAATACAAGACTGCTAGTAACATCAGGATTTGATGGAAATGTGATCATCTGGGACACAAACAGGTACGTGTGTGTGTCAACTGTGACATTTCTAGAACAGGCAAAGATAGGATTATTTTACATAAGATGTAAATGCTATTCACTGAAGGATGCCGTAGTCCTTTCTAAATACTACTGTTAATTTATAAGCCTTTTTAAGGAAGTTTGCATTGCCTTGATACAGCAGTTGTTCAGCAGGTGGAAAGAGAAGGGGATTTTATTTGCTGAGAAATGCTTTTTTTCATGAAAATGTGGCATCTTCATTGTCATGGCAGTACGAAAATGCTACATGTGACATGTCATTAGAGTCTAAGTAGAACAAAAGAAGTGCCCAAAACAAGTTTGTAGACCAGAATTCTCAGCATCATTTTTTTTTTTCCTCTCTGGTCCAGGTGCACAGAAGATGGGTGTCCTCACAAGAAGTTTTTTCACACCCGTTTTCTTATGAGAATGAGGCTGACACCAGACTGTTCCAAGATGCTGATCTCTACTTCCTCTGGATATCTTCTGATTTTGCATGATCTTGATTTGAATAAATCTTTAGAGGTTGGCAGCTACCCAATTTTAAGAGCTAGGAGAACTACATCCAGTTCAGGTGAGTGCTCCTGTGAGACTGTCACAGCCTTCTGCCTTAGAAATGGTTCGTGTGATACTCCTGGCTAGCAAAAGAAGCTAGAGGTGGAGCCAGACTCTGAAGGGGAGCTCTAGGGGATCTGTTCAAAGGTTTCATACATCCATACTGCTGCATGACATGTCCTGTGTCAGTGAGTAGAAAGTGTCCAGGGTAATTCTTGATACCGAGACTTTGCTAATACAGACTAGCCTGTGCTAGTCTGTCAGCTCAGGCTGGTGATGTCTGCTTTTACCTGTCTAGCCCTGTAGTAAAAGAAAAGTGAGTTTGGTGTGTGAGCTCTCCGACAAATGCTAATGGCTCCTGTGTGGTGCTGCAACTATTCCCAGTGGCAGCCCTGGTAGAATATGTGCTCTGAAGTCTTGATTCTTGTTTCATTCTGCCGTGTAGCAGTGTCAAAGCAAAACAGAGGCAGTTGTCAGAAACTGCCATTTTGGGTGCCTAAATATGAAAGGAGTGGTCCGGGGAAGAGTTTATGCTTGTGGTGTATTTGGGTGAGGCAAAAACATAATGGTACTTCAGGTTGCAACTTGAGGTATCTGCAATTCTTTGAGAACTCTTTTCTTTGGAAGGTGCCATTCCTAAAGAATGATAAGTGAGGGATAAATACAGTTAAAAAGGCAATTCTTATTGTTGAATTCATGTGGCTGATGCTCTTTGCAGATACAACATCTACGAGTTCATCGGGTTCTCGAGCTGCGAGTTCACCGTGTCAGCAGAACGATTCAGGTCTGTTGTTTGAGAAACACATGTCACGGCCATCACAGCGAGAAGGTGAGTGCAGATAGAGAAATTGTGGAAAACTGCATTTTTTCCTTTGATTTTTTTAGAAATGCTGCAGTTTTTGGAGGAAAAAAAAAAAACCAGTATATAGCACTGCCACAGTAAAGGCTGGAGATCTAATTTGTTTTTTTCCCAAGAAATCTGAAAATAGGCAAAAAGATATTTAATTTTTATTAATACATTAACTTTGTTATGCAGATGTACTGTCTTTTTTATTATTTTTTCTTCAGCAAACTTTACATACATCATCTTTAAAAAGTATTTTAAAAGAGCAGAATGTAGCCCTTGTAAACAAATAGCAGACCATTTACCATACAGACAGATGTACGTTCTGTTGTCAGTAGCATGGAAAAAGAGGTGTATTGTTAGGCTCTTAGACTTGGCTGGATTATTTTTGAAGTTATGATTTAGAAATCAAATCCTAGCTAAATACAAATTATAAAACACCATGAAACTATGTTTAGCAGGCTGGGTCTGGTCTTGAATACCCCTTCAGAGAGTCAGCATGAACTTGGGCAAAGAGGCAAGTATTTGTGTAATTCCATTTGCCACCTTAAAATAAGGATAGTGTTAAGCTCTA
The DNA here is from genome assembly GCF_059628265.1 of Tinamus guttatus. NCBI lineage: Eukaryota > Metazoa > Chordata > Aves > Tinamiformes > Tinamidae > Tinamus > Tinamus guttatus. Next base: position 266,909 of record NW_028288812.1, on the reverse strand, counting down.
ACTACTTCCAGTTGTAAGATAATCATCACTGAAGAAGAAGGAGGATTATCTGGACCCAGGACACAATTTATCTGCAAAACACTCTTTGCGGGTTAGTGTAGAAAGGAAGCAAACTGCAAACAGCTGAGTAGATTTACAAGAGTTTGGAAAGGACATCATGCATGTTAGATAGCTAGTAACTCCTTACAAGAACTCTTCAAACTTTTCTTTATTAACAACAAAGTTAAAACAAAGTTTACATGTGGATACTTATCCCTGACCTAGTTCATGATATGAGATGAATCCAACTTTGGCCGCTGCAGATGATTTTAAAAAAAGGATGTTTGGAATCAAGACTGAGCTCTTAGTATTAACTTCATTTGTCACAATAACCTTTTGTTTGTTGGTGTGTTTTATACTTTCATAAAGGTAATGTATCTAACTGCTAGAAAAGACTGTAAACTTCACATGCTCAAGTAGTCAGACTGAATAAACAGGTGAAAATAAATCTGTAGAGTGCATTACACTTAAAGTTGACTTCCATTCCCAGGTGGATCACCTAGAAATAGTCTAGAGGTTTTAACACCAGAAGTTCCTGGAGAAAGAGACCGTGGGAACTGCATTACATCGCTTCAGCTCCATCCAAAAGGGTGGGCCACGCTTCTGCGGTGTTCAAGTAATACAGATGACCAGGAGGTAAAATAAATACATTTTTTTAAAGATTTTAAATATGTAAGAGTAGCTATTTTAAATAACTACTTTTTGATCATACAACTGTGTAAAAATTCCTTCTTTTGGGGTAAATATGAGTCTAAATAAATGAGTTAATGTACTTATGTACTTAAAAAGCTTTGTTACTCTACTATTCTTTTTTTTTTATGGATTCCTTGAAAGGCTTTGCATTTTTATTCCCTAAAAGAGCTAGGCATAACTTATGTTTTTATATATATAAAAGTCTGAAAACTTTCAGGAAGAACAGCTGTTCTTCCAGCTGTGTGATTTAAAAAAAAAAAAAAAAAAAAGTACCTGCCAATGGAAGGATGGTTCTTGGAAAAAGCAGACTTACAGAGTTGGGTATTGCTTGTTGTGGCTTAAGTTGAGGAGACCGTCTCCTCTGAAGTCTTTTCAAGAGAATGTATTTTTTGTCCATCAGTGTCTCGAGGATAAATACACTTTATATGGCCACGAAAATCTTATACTATATTTTTTGCATCTTCTGATAACACTGTATATTCCTGCAGATCTGGTATAGATGACTGAGTAGAAATTTAGCAGATTCATTATCCATTTTAGTATTTCCTCTATCAACTTAACAGTCTTTTTTTTTTTAATGCATATATTAGACCGGGTTAATCCTAACAAATAAGCTAGTTAAAATTTTCTACAGTTCCAGTGTCTACCATAATCTCTTCTATGAACACTCACACAAGGTGTGTGTTCTCATTGTGTTTACTATGCTAGAGTACACTGAACCGTACTAGGAACATTTCTTCTGTCAGTTAGATGGAAATCTTCAGCACTGTCTGTACCTTTTGCAGTAATACAAACTTGGTTTGGAATAATGGATTTGCATTTGCCTTGAAATTAAATTATTACATTCTGCGTTAAAATCCCAGGTTGTCTCCCATGTTATAAACTGCCTGTAGATCTGTTTGTAGCATTACTTCAAAATCTGTATTGGTCCTTTGAAAGGTGTTTTTTCTATTATACCAGAGAGCAACTGTAAGTTATTTAAGTGTTTAACTAAACTCCTGTCAAAAGGATTAGGCTCTAATATTTCCAGTTAAAAATAGATTTGAAGATTACATCTAACAGGCATACTAATAGTTCAATTAAGCTGTTTTGCATAGAGAGTTCAAAGAAGAAAAGGAGCATGAGTCTATTTTCAGCAGTTCATAGTAAATACTTATCACAGAGTGGCAACTGTGGCTGTTTCTCTGTAATTTACTCCAGCATGTCTTAGTCAGTATTTGGACAGTATCTCAACATTCTCTGCCCTGCCTCTGTTTTTCAGTGGACCTGTGTCTATGAATTCCAGGAAGGAGCCCCCGTGCGTCCTGTCTCTCCTCGTTGTTCTCTGCGGTTAACTCACTGCATTGAAGAAGCCAATGTGGGCCGGGGATACATCAAAGAACTCTGTTTCAGCCCTGATGGTCGGATGATTTCATCCCCACACGGCTACGGGATCCGCCTGCTGGGATTCGACGCGCAGTGCAGTGAACTCGTTGACTGTTTGCCCAAAGAAGCTAGTCCCTTACAGGAGATCCGTTCCCTCTACTCGCACAATGATGTGGTACTGACAACAAAGTTTTCTCCAACGCACTGTCAGATTGCCTCAGGGTGCCTTAGTGGACGTGTTTCTTTGTACCAGCCAAAGTTCTAGGGACATCCATTCATCAACAGGAACTCCAGTTGTTTGTGTTAATTACTTCAGTTTAGTTGAAGTGTGTTCTTGAAATCGTATAAATTCAGATAAGATCATAGTTACTATGGTCGGTGAACATAGCAGTGAAGCACGTTCTGTCACGGTGTGCGTTCTGATGTACTGCATCCAGAAGCAAGGCTATGTGCGTTTTGTTCTCAGCCTTCCCTGCAGACCTCTGCTCCCGCTGATCCTGCACCACTGCGTTGTCCTTCTGGCTGCTTTGTGTAGCAATACTTGTTGGTCTTTCATTTAAATGTGACTTAAAGTGGACTCTCCGAGAGAGATGCAGGTGCAGCGTGAGTAGTAGTTCAGCCAAACGTACCCAGGTCTCGCTGGCACAATGTCCCTTTGCTCCAGGGGAAATGGACTTCCTTGCATAGACTGGCCTTTTCTCTTGCAGAAGCTACTATACAACAATGATTAGGTAATGGAGCCGGTTTTGTCCATGCCAGATTGGTTACTGCCACAAAAAGAAAAAACATTTTCATTTATATATACAAATTTGGTTATTTGTGATCGGCTAGAAAGATTAGTAAACTTACTGTGATGTTTTGCTGTAGTTAAAGTCTGTTAGGCTGCTTTTCCCTAATTGTATATATTGTCTTTATTGCCAGAGAGAAAAGCGTCTGGATGGAGATACAGCTGCATTTTTCTCAAGAGAATTTAGTAGAAGACTGGGGCAGGGAATTGAGAGCTTAATGGGCAAAAATATTGCCACATAATCACTGTATATGGAATGTTTTTTTGTAAATTGATAGGTTAGCTGGCCTCTGAGCAAACTGTATTGCTTAGCTACTGGGGTACTTCTGTTGTGGGAAGCTTTCTGCATTGATGATATAAATCTTGATAACATATTTGACACTTACCGTTCTACAGTTTTTTGTTTTTTTTTCAGCTGATACTAAAGCCATATTCCAACTGAGGAATGTTCTTCTGCAACCGGCGTATACCATTGTTAGAGGAGTTCGTCTACCTGCCTCAAATAAGCGTTTTTTTTCCAAGTGTGTTCTATGGAATAGATTAAAAGTATTCTCTGCCTAAAGTAAGGCCTATCTGAATTTAACAGGACTTATCACAAGATGTGAAAAATATTGATGTTTAGCATTAATGCACATATTAAGTACAAATGTCAAGCTTTAATCCTTGAGTTATTACAGCTAACCTTGTAAATGTAACTGCAGTTTCTTACATCCTTATCGGTTTATATTATTCACACCATTACATGTTCTAAGGTAACGGAGTATTTCACTAAGATTTTACTGACAAACATAAACATAATTCTACAGGAAGCTTTACCTAAAAAGGACTGTCATATTTTGGTGTTTAGGTTAAGTACCTACAGCTTGACAGAACATACTTGTTGAAGGCTGACAATAACATCCTTTTTGCCAAAAATCTTTGATGCTTGGGGAAAAAATGAGACATCAGTGAGGATGAAATAGCTGGGAACACGTAAAGCTGACCATAAAGCTGACAATCCTCCAATGTGAGTTTGAGTTTTTGTAGGTATTCTTCTTTGTGCTGCTGATGGAGGAGTGTCTGAAACTTAATGCTTCTCTGCAGTGTAGGGAAAAAAAACTTAAGCTTGCCATTTCTGCTGGTGAATTTCTTTAGCATTAAGCCTTTAATATTGGTATTTGAACACTGGGCTAGTTAATTACTTTTCCTTGGGTTTTCATCTTCAATTGAGAAGTAAAAGACTTAGATAAAAGACATCTTATTCTTGGATAAGTGTCCACAATTTTATAGTCTCATAATGTGTTTTTTAACAGAATTATTCTATGTTTGTGTCTCAGCAGAATGTCTTCCCACCTAAAGGAGGTGGAATTTTTAAGTAGATTTCCTGAGTTAACTTAAGGCAGAGGTACATTAATGATCTTTCCAGCAACTCGGATCTGTGTTCCATCAAATGCCTTTTGAGCAGCTCTCTTCTTGCTGAAACTATTGCCTAGAACTCAAAATTACACTAATGGAAAATCATGAACTAAGGGACATCCTCTGTTTTTAAAAAAGGACACGATGGCTCTTGAGTTCAGACCCTTAAACACATAAGTGCTTTCAGAAGACAGCAAGAAGTTATTCATAAAAATGTTCCTCTCTCCAAGCAAATTGGCGAAGTCGTGAAAGATGGAGGTCTAGTAACTGCAAAAATAAGGCTTGTGTAGCAGCAATGTGGAAAGATGTCAGCCTACGCAGACCCACAAGTAATGTGTAACTTCAGTTGGCATGTAAGGTGTGCAAGGTGTGCACAACAGCCTGTGCGACCAAATGTAGATCACAGGCAGCTTGGGTTTGTTGCTTTCGTAGAAAGACTTGAGAGCAGCTTCTGTTTTTTAACATGAAGCACAGAAAGTGAAATGTGCACGTAACGGTGACGTTGATGGAAAACAATTTTCTTATACAAAGTAGAAACCTAACTACAATGTGTTTTTTATTTGCCAGGCTATTTACAAATTAAAAGTAAAAACAAAAACACTGTGTCCAGAAAAAATGCTGGTTACTGGATTCTTGAAATTAATCCAGTGGAAGTATTAGATTTACTGTGATCAACCCAGGAGAAGTAGATATGATTTTAAATTATTTGAGATCTTCTATTGGATATTTCTCTGCTGTGGCCTGTTAGTGTTAAATTCAGATTTTTGTTAACTGGACTTACCACAAGATGTGATATCACAAGATGTGTGTCCTCCAGACTCTTTATTTTGTCAATCACGAGGACTGCTTGTTACTTTAAGCTATGCCTGTTAATACATACCGAGTTCTACTTTTTTAATTCTACCTATTAACATGCTGTTTTTTACAAGGTTATTGTTCTGACATACTGGACACTACACTGTATAAAGAACTGTTGCTACAAAGTGGTACATGTCCTATTTTATGTAAATATTACATACCGTATAGAGCATCAAGAGTGATATCTTAGCCAACTTTGGTCACAGCCCTGAAAAACGAAGACTGCTGAGAAGTGCAAGACCGATGGCAGAAGCTGACCTACTTGAGGGTCTTGATGATGTGTTGATGCTTTTGTAGCATGCGCAGAATGGAAAGGAGTAGGCGCACTTTGTGTTAAGACAGTTTCAATGCATGTGAACTGTGGGAATATCGTAACTCTTCTGATGAAGGTTACAATAAGTTTGAGCTAGCATGAGTAGACAGTCTTAAGCTGTGAGTGATTGCTTCTCTTCTGCACCAATACTTGGGAGTCTTCAGTGACAGCAAATATAAAGTTCAACCAACAGAACCTATGAAGTTCACGCAACGGTTACCTTAAAGTTGCATTCAGTAATCTGTAACAGATCTACCTTGCAGTTGCATCTTGGTTGATGGAATGATTTTCATCTTTTGTCTTTCTAGGTCATATTATCTTGCCTTACTGAATTAAAGTAGTAATTTGTAGGTGAGCTTTGGATTATTTTGAAATCAAAAAATATATATGTGTAATTTTCCATCTTTTAGATTGGAAAAATAAATTCTTAACTATCAATCCTTAAGCTTCAAAGGGGCAGAACTATTAAAAGAAGCAGAAAAGCAACTGTCATGTGTAAGAAAATGTTTCAAACAATAGCTTGAATTTGAAACTTTGCATTAATAGCAAAAGGCAGTAGTGGTTTATACTAGTTTCTCTATACAGTGGTCTGTTTTAGACCACTCCAGTATTACATCACTTGCTAAATTTTACAGAATTTATGCTGAAGATGGAACTCTTATTTTGACTGTAATCTGCTCTATAAATCTCTATAAGTACAATAATTCTTCCATTCTCATCATGTCTGGTCAGCAGACGCGGATAAGCTGCCCAGCACAATCTCTGCAGCCGCACTAGTGTGCTTGGAGGCGGTTAGCCTTTGCTAACAGTCTGGGAGCCTTTCGTTGCTGGAATCAAATGTGTTTCTGAATATTCCACTAGAGCTCAGACTTCAGATCACTGCATCCCTGTTAGTGCTTGGGAGAAAGGAAAAACTTAACTGGATTACAAAACGGCATTTCTTTATGTGTGTTTTCTCTGTGTTAGGTATGTTTGCGTAGCGCAATACCCCTACAGCTATGGAGAGTCCCTGTGTTTGTCAAATGTGCTTACTTCAGGGGAAAACGTAGTCTCAAAAAAGAAGCTGGTGCTAGGGGAAGAGCATCATGACTGAGATAGCCCCTTGTTCCGGGGTTTGCCTTGAAAAGGATGCTCTTCTTTATTGCCCAATGCCACGGCTGGAACACAGACCGTGCTGGTAAGGCGATCCTAGGCCATGTTGTGAACAGGAGCCCTGATAGCAAAATACACTTGCCAAGTGAAAGTTAAGAAAAGTCTGATCTGCAAAATGAATAGATTAGCATACAGTGAAAAAGTTGACAGTATCCATAAGATATCTGTTCTGGAGCAGAGAAGAGGGGAAAAAAAACCACACTTTTCATGTCCTTATACCAGTTCATGGGGCATTTTTTAAAATCACTAAGTATCCTCAATCAGGCCTAAGGGTGTTTTTATATATACATATATGTGTGTGTGTGTGTATATACATATATATATATATATATGCAAAACCAGTTTGTGCATTTAGAATACTTTAAAATACCTAAGTTTTCATAGTAGAATCTTTAGCTTTTTACTGTGACTTTAAAGTATCAGAACTGTTCAAAATATATTGTGCTTACAGCCATAGAGTAGTTTGTAGTTTGCAGACAGTTCCTCTTGCTTGCATGATAAATTAGATACGTAATAACCAAGTGAGTTTAAAATGTTTTCTAGTTGCACTGAGCTCTCCTCTATAGCGCTGCCTTTTGTCCACTCCCTATAAAGGGTAAAAAGGAGCAGCGCTCACAAGAAAACAACTGGTGCCTTTGCAGTGTGTGATTCCCCCATCGGTCTGACTCGCCGAGCCCAGGAAGCAGGTAATACATTGGGGGTAGTGTGGAAATAACCAGGTGAGGCTGCACTTGATCACACTGTTCACTGAGATCTTAGCTGCCGTTTACGGAGTTCCTTTTGTGGCCATGTTGAACCCTTCCAACCCTTGAATGCTGCACAGCAGAGGCATTGATGGTCTTAGAAATTGTGCTGAGGGAGTTTTGCAGTTGCAAGCGAGCAGGTGTCAGCTGAGATGGAACAATGAAAAACTGGAAAAGGAAATTATCCTTGGCAGAGCAGGTAGATAGGCGTGCATGAGGTATAGTGGCTTCTTTGGTGTAAAAAATGCTGCCTCACACAGTTGTCCTCTCCTAAAGATGTAATTATATAACGTGTGCGTGTGTGTTCTGAAACTGTCTCTATGCCGGATGCTGCCCTCTCCCCCAAGCTGTGCTTTGGCAGACCTCAAAATTGTTACATGGAATACAAATTAAATTGTGGGCCTTCTGCTTGCCAAAACAGGTAACAAGAACACAATCCAACAGGAACAATATCAATTTTTGCTTTGTTTTAAAGGCAATTCTTCCCTGTCTCTGAGTGGAAGGGAGGTACTGCAGGTATTCTGGGTAACTACCCTCTTCTTGTATTCTGAGTAGAAAGATGCCTTTTCTTGCAAATGTGACATCCCATTTGCTCTCCACAGAATTACACTTCCACTTGCAAAGTGTGGAACTCTGCTAGAGCCATTTGCTGCTAGATACAGTGAGAACGGCACCTGGAAGAGTTAATTCTGCCTCTCCAACATCACCTGAAGGGTGGATCAGGGTGTCCATCTGGGCCTGTAATGTGCTAGTACCGCCGCGCTCTTCAGATATGTGACAGAGGCCCCCGCATTCTTCAGATACGCGACTCTGCTCGCAGTAAAGGAGGCCCCAGCGCCGGCAGGAGCAGTCGTGGTCCTGAGCTCAACACAAGCTTAAGTGAGACAGTGCAGGAAGCCAAAGCAATTCTGCTAAGCTGCAGAGAAACGAGCACCCTGTTTACCTGTGTGGTTTTTTTTTAGCTCGCTTACTACTGCCTTTATAGGAGCAGTAACATGTTTGAACCGGTGCTGCAAGCCTCGAGGCCCTGCAGGAAAGTACCAGTTGCATTTCTTCTTCCATTGTGTTCCCTTGAAATTCCACTCTAGCTCTTAATCTGACCTCTGTGCGTGGAATAGCCTTGTTCTTGAGGCCAGCTTCGGAAGCAGACTGTGCTAAACACTCTGTACTCAGTTAAAATAAGGCCTGGTGCCAGCGTGTTTTGTACTGACTCTGGAAAGGTACTTCTCAGTCTCTAAAGCACATGTAGCTTTCCTGGCCCTTTATTAAACACATCATAGTAAGTGAGGGGAAAGGTTTTTGTCTCATCATTAGATGAATAATTACTTTATTCTCCCTATAGGAAGAGGAGAAAAAGAAAGCATATTACAATGAGTAAATGCTGCATGTTTATTTCATGCAGATACTAGTGAAGCTTCTTGCATTTTCCAGGCATTCTCTCATTAAGAGTGCTGAAAGCTACCATGATCTCCTTTATATTAGTTGCTGTTTTTCTATAAAAGAGATTCAACATTGTCTCAGTGTGAACAACTGAGCACTGACAACTTGGAAAGCAGTTGCAGTTGCTCAGGCTTGACTGGCTTAAAAAAGGTAGATCTTCAGAATGGAGATCAGCCTCAAAGGGGACAGCAGTGTTGTGTCGTGTTACACTTAACCACTCAAAGTCGTTAGTATCCAAATTCTAAGCATTTTTCATAATCCCTTTAGTGTTTCTGTTTTCTGTCCTCTTGCATGTTAAAAATCTCTAATGTAAGCTATTCCTTTATGACATGACTGAATTTTACAACACAAAGAAATATTAAGCATGAGGAGCATAGATAAGGCCTGCACTTACTATAGGAAAAAGGGTAAGGTGGGTGACAAAGGAGGGGCAACCTCTGTTAAACCCTTATGTGTAACTCCTCAGATTTCTGTAATTTAGAGAAGCACATTCCAAAAGACAGACGGGATTCACTTTTTTTTTTATTCCATCAAGGAGTGATTACAAAAAAAAAAAAAAAAACACACTATACACTAGTAAAAATCAGAATCTGCAAATAAACATTCAACAGATATTTAAATGCATATAATCACAACATTGAGATAGATAAAAAAATGATCATTTGTGCCTGGCTGTGTTGAAGGTGAAGCTAGGTGCTACCTATTACGATTACATCCATAAGGTACTCCTTAGAATCAATCTCTAGGAAGAGGTACAGCAAAGGCATAATAAATGTAATAGCCCCTCAAGTTTAGGAAAAGATCACTTCAGAACGGAGTCTGAAAGCTTTCCTGTTCACCCACAAAAGCGAATATTCCATCACATGTGGGGAATTCCTCCCTTCTTCCCCCAGAGAATCAAATAGCTTTTATTAATTAGGACAAACATCTCACAGCTGGTTACGCTTGCTGTCCTGTCCCCCCTCTAATGCTGTGTCACCTCCCTTAGCTCCCAAGTCTGCAATACAGTACTCAAGTGTTTTCCAGCACTCAAGGCTACAGAAGTCCTTAAGGCGCCTCCAAATTCTGCATTTCTCTTGCCCTGCTGCATCTAGTGCCCTCTTTGTCTGTCTCCTGGTGTCATCTCTGTTACAGTTACAAACCTCTGCTTAAATGCACCGTCCTGTCCTACAGATTGTTCTGAATATGCATAAAGTGGACAGAACTGCCACAATTACACCAAGGCCCAAAGGAAACAGAAATAATATGCAAAATAGGCAGGATATCTGTAGAAAAGAGCTTTGTGAACTACTTTTACGACAAGGGGAAGCTGAACTATTTATTGTATTAACACTAAAGAAAGAGCAGTCATCTTTTCAGCACCATAGCTGTTTGCAACAGAAATAATGCAAGGCAGAAAAGGAAAAAAAAAAAACAAAAACCCAAGTACTCTGACATTCACAAGTTCACAGGAAGATTATTAAACAGGAAAGGACACTTTAAAGCTTTAAGTAAAATTCCTGTTTCATTCTTTCCCCATTTCCCTTTTCACATCAAGGCACACACATTCACATACATAATCCCACTTTGAACTGGGGTCAGCTCACACTGAAATTAAACATCTAATAACTGCTTTTACACTGCTGAATTGAACAGTTCATGTCAAAGCCAAGCAGCAAAATACCGCGCAGAGCAGATTGTATAGACTTACTTAATTTTGAGGTTCAAGAAGTAAAACATCCCCATAAGAACTTGTCCATGTAGTTTTAAACTGTAATACAAGTGCTTTGAACTCCCAAGCATTTGAAAATGTATTTCTTGTATCAAGATAGCTTTCATCAGGACCTCCTTGACTTTCATATTTTACAATGCACACCATGAAGCATTTCCAGTCACAGGGAGTGTTAAAACTGGGAGTGATATGGAATAAACAGTTGGACTGATATATAAGTTTTTCGTTGTTCTAAATCCTGCATTTGTCTAGGAATTCCCCTGCAGTCAAATTGAACTGCTAGAACATAAAATACTTCAGTTTTTTTTTCTAAATGCATCTGAGTTTAGATGCACCCCTGTTTACCTCATGAGTATTAAAGGCCAAGATTAAGTTAAGTGCACACAAAGTGGGCACTCATCTCCTTACTGTAATATTTGCTGCCTTGAATTATGTTTCATGATACTCAATGTTACTCATAGAAAGTTTCACAACAGATCTGTTCTCCAGGGTTCAGTGACATCACGTGTGCCAATACCCAAGTGAACAGAAAGCCTGCAAATGTAGATTCTTTTTTTGTTTTGTTTTGTTTTTATAACAGCTTTAGCAGGAATTCATAAGTTGCATTGATTATGCCCCAAGACAGGACTGAGCGGTGGTAATTCAGATGGGCTCCTCTGAAAAGATGGATCAGTTTTCTGTCACGTTCTAGCCAGATCTTTACAAAGACTTTTGAGAAAGACTGAAATTCTCCACCAATCTGAGACTGCATACGGGCTTTTACAACATTCATTGGAAAAAACAAGAATCCCAGCACGGCACCCAACAACCCTCCGCAGATGAAGTCATTCACCAAGTGAGCGCTGTAAGAGGTTGCTTCAGGCAGACACTGTTTGATGGGTCCACGTAGGCCAAAGAAGAGCGCGTTACTGGGTCCATTTCGGAGCAGAATAGGTACCAAACCCCGATAATATTCCCTCATGCCATAGTTTTTCAGCATCTTGAAAGCCTGGTAAGTGTTTGTAAATTTATCATGGTATTTGTAGTCCTGGAGCAAAGTTTGTACTCTCTCAAAAGGGGTAAGGAGAGCTTCGGTGGTCCCTGCGAGCACCGCTGCTACGCTACGCGTGAAGAGCTCGGGAGCGCTCGTGTGGCTGTGCAGCAACGAAGAGAAATCCTCGTACAGCCCAAACATGAGAGCCAGAGTCGTCGTCTTCTGCATTAAGGGAGGAAGGATGCCACGGTAGAGATTTCGAATCCCATCTTTCTGTAGCTGATGTACTGCATCCTTTGTTTTCAAGCCATACAGCTGCTGCCGAAAAAGGACCTTCTGGATGGGAAAAGTGACTGCTATGTTTGTGAAGGCAGCACAATAGCCACAAAGATAATGTTTACCAGATGTAGCCTTTATGTGATGACTTATATCTTGCTTTGAATTCACTGGGGCACAGCCTTTTGAATCCATCATCTTGTTTTTCTTACTGTATTATAACTCAGTTCTCTTCTCCTACATAAAGAAAAGAAAGAACATGGAAAAAATGCAGTTTTTTTCCCTCCGCTAGATCATTTGTGCAATACCCAGTATTATACACGAGCCATGAGTCCCTAAAATTTGAAGGAGAAAAGTGTCATGCCACATCTGACAGTCACAGGTACACGCAGAATACACCTATTTGTCTCTGTATGTTTGGTTAATAAAAAACAAATGGGGAAGCAAGTTCAGATAAGAACCTCTTCCATTCTGTCTGGAAATTTCAAGATAAATAAGAATTTTACACATTAGATTTCCCATTAAATATTTCAACAATTTTTATTATTTTTATCACAGATTTAAATTGACATGACAACGAAGTTCCTAGGAAAATGGAGTTACTGTGTCTGCAACTCAACCTCCAGATACAGTTAAATGACCTGCAGGAGAGGACAGCATCTCGAAGCCGCACTTGCCCCAAACTGGCCACCGAATGCCATCTGAGGAGGCATTCCGCTCATTCCCAGACTCTGAAGGACACGGTGAACTATTCCTAAAGCAGAGAAAACCCTGGAGTAGCCACGAACAGGAAGCCCACAATCTGCATTTCAAACTGGGGTAGTTATTCAGCAATTTCTGGGCCTGTAGCTGACCAGAATCCTCATTTCCATTGCATCACAGCCTAGTAAGAAGTTGGAAACAATCAATTAGTAGTTAAGTAGATTCTGATGGTGCAGTAAAAGATATTTTCAAAATATTTTTTTAAAAGATGTTTTTGGCTATATCTCCTGCTTGGCAAGAGAAATTCTTTCTCCACATGCAGCTGCTGCAGACTGTGCTAGGAACGATGCACAGCAAAGGCTAAACACCTGTGTTACCTGAGGCAACCTGATTAGTTATTTTCAACAGGCATACTCCTTCTTTTTAACAGAAAATATAGTTTTATTTAATTCAGAGAATGACAGAATAGTTTAGGTTGGATAGGACCTCCAGAGATCCCCTTGCTCGAGGCTCAGCTACAGCAGGTTGCTCAGGACCACATCCAGATGATTTCTGATATCTCCATGGACAGAGACCCCGCAACTTCCCCATGAAAAGATATTCCCTCGCAGTAAACTGTTTTCTCGTGTTCAAGCAAAATTTCTTGTGTTTCAACCCCTCTCACGCTGCTTCTGGTCACCACGGGGAAGACTCTGGTCCAGTTCTCTGCACATCCTCCTGTCAGATATGTACAAACAGCAGTGAAATCCCCTCCCTGCCCACACCTTCTCCTGTTCGGGTTGGACAGGCCCAGCTCTCCCAGCCTCTCCTCGTATGACAGATGCTCCAGCCTTTTAATCATCCTCACAGCTCTTCACCATGCTCGCTCCAGCACATCCATGCATCCGGTACTGGGAAGCCCCATGGGGTTTCCAACGGGACGCAGCACTCCGGGGTGGCCATAAGGGCTGAGCAGGAGGGAATTACTAACTCTCTTGCTTCACAACTTGCTGGCAACACTGCCTGAGGGAGCCCAGGTTACTACACTGCTGTCTTCTTGGCCACAGGGCCGGCGCTGCCTTGTGTCCAACTTATCCACCACCTCTTCTGCCAGGCTGCTTTCCAAGATAAATGCCCGCAATTATGACCTGCATGCTGTCGTGCCACACTGGCTGATTCCTCCCGAGGAGCTGGATTTTACACATCCCCTTGTTGAACTTTATGAGGTTTCTCTTGGCCCTCATCTCCAGCCTCCTGAAGCACCTCTTGGCAGGAAGATACCCATCGAGGGCACCAGCCACTCTTCCCAGTTTTGTGTGACTACGGGCTTGCTGAGGATGCACCGGGTCTCTTCATGCAGATCATTAAGGTGAGGGTAACAAGCCTATAGTTTCTGGTTTCTTTTTTCTTTTTTCCCTCCTCGCTCTTCAAGACACTTCTGCTCTCTTTGTCATCAGAAATATTCCAAAATCAATTCCAAAATAACCTTTTAAAGATAATCACGCGTGGTTTTGCAATGACATCAGCCAGTTTCCTTGGCCGCTGTTTGTACATCCCACCAAGGCCGGCGAGCTTGTGTCCGTTCAATCTGTTTATGCATTCCCTATCACGGTCCCGTTTCACCAAGGGCAAGCTGTCATTGCTCCAGACCTTCCTTGTGGTGCTATGAGGGCCTTGGCGTTGCTGAAAGCTGGTCTGATCAGCAAAGACTGGGGAGAAGAAAGCACTGGGCACCTCTGCCTCTTCGGCGTCCTTTGCCACCAGGGCTCCAGCCTTACTCAGCAACAGGCCCACGTTCTCCCTCACCTTCCCAGAGCTACTTGTGCACTAGAAGGGGGAGATGCACTCACTTTGCTACAGCAGTAGTGAACAATATCATGAGAAACAAAAGAAAAGGACTCAAAAGATAACTGAGTAGTCGTTGTTATACTGGTGACAGCTGCCTGCATCCCAGACATTTTTTCCTCAAGACACACTCATAATAAAATAGGACGCCTTGTTCAACTTCACAAGCTACATGTTCCCCTTGGTGGAACAGCTCCATTTGCCAATCAAAAAGCATCTAAAACTGCGCACACACCCCCTATTAATCCAGATATTAGGTCTCACGCCTAGGATTCGGAAGCATGCAAGAGACAGGTACAGCAAGGCTTTCCAGAGATGTTTTCCAGAGCAGAGCCTTTGCTGTCCCAACTACAGCGACTACAGGTGCTTTCTGGCTAAAACGTATTACAAAAACACTGCTCTCAAAAAGAACAAAATCCTGGGTCAATCGCAATACAAATATATACAAACCTCTGACAAGGTAGGATTTCTTCAAAGGAATTATCCTCCCCTCAGGGACAAGTTTCACAGGACCCTAAGAGGGGAGATACAAATGATTCTTTTCCATAGTGTGTTCCCTTATGCAAAGACCATACTTTGAGGTGCTGACAACTTTTATCAGCCTGTGGGATAAAGCATTTATCCCACCTCCTCAGAAGGATCTGAGGCAATTTACTGGCCTAAATGACCATGCTTTTAAAAACTCTGGCAAAACCTGCTAGATCAGAAACACACTGGAGAGAAAAAGCAAAAGAATCACACAGAATCCCAAACGGCTGAGGTTGGAAGGGACCTCTAGAAATCACCTAGTCCAACCCCCTGCTCCAGCAGGGACACCCAGAGCACAGGGTGGCATCCAGGCGGGTTTGGAAAGAGTAATTTGGTACCCAGTATTCTGCTGTACCTGTAACAGCAGCAAGAGATCACAACGCTGGCTACCTGACTGCAAACTGCTTAACGCTGAGGGGTTAACGTGCTGCCTAAAGCATCCTCAGGGCCCAGCTGTACTTTATCTCGGGAACTGGGCATTCGCCCAGAGGCAGCACCTCGCTGCTTTCACCACCCAGCGTGAGGAACCCTGCACCTACATATTTAGGGTTGACTCCTTCTCTGACGCCAAAGACGGTCAAGGGTTGCGGTTTGTTTCACCACATTTCCAGGTTTCACTACCTGCCGCTGCGCCGCCGTCGCACCAGCTGGAGGCTCCCCGGCAACGTCCCTCAGGCCCGAAGCGCCCCGAAACACGGCGGGAGCCCGGGCTGCCCTCGCGGCGCCCTCCCCGCGACGCCGGCGCTAACGCGCCCCACGGGCCGCGCTTTGGGGGCCGCGCGCCGCCCATGGCACACGCGGACACCCCGCGCGGCCCGGCCGCTCCGCGGGCAGCGGCGACGGCGACGCGGACCCGGCCGCGGCGCAGGCCGCCGCAACGCGCGCCCGCCTCGAAATGACCCGCCGCGCGCGCCGTCGCTTCCGGCCGCGCCCCCCCGCTCCCCTCCTCCGCTTTCCGCCATGCCCCGGGCGGGGCCACCGCCCCCTGCCCGCGCCGTGACGCACCTGCGGCGGCCGCCATGGCGCCCGCGGGCCGGGCGGCACCGGCACCAGGACCGGGACCGGGACCGCGAGCGGGACCGAGACCGGGAGCCGCCGCCGCCGGGCGGGCCCGGGCTGACGCGCGCCGCGTGACGCAGCGCCGCCGGCCCGCGCGCCGCGTGACGTCACGGAGACGGGCGGAAGTCGCTCGGCGCCGTCGAGCCTTCCCTCACGTGACGCGGGCGGGCGGTGCGGTGGGCGGGGCTTCCCGGCCCTTCCCAGCCAATGAGGGCGCGGCCGCCGGGGGGGCGGGCCTGGCTCGTGCGCACGCGCCGCGGAGCGGGGGCGGTGGCGTGACGCGAGCTGCGAAATGGGGCGGAAAACGGCGGTTTTTTCCCCAATTCGGTGGCGGGAAATTCATCTCCGAGCCTGTGTGTCGGCAGCTAACGAGCACCGCGCTCCGCTGCCACAAGGGACGCGTTTCCGACCCTCAGCGAGGGGCGATGTCGTCGCCGGGAATCGGGTCCCCGTGTGGGTTCCACAGGGCAGGGCCTCGCGGGAGGAGAGAGGCGAAAGGAGCCGGAAAAGGTTTTTTCCTTACCGGGATCGGCACAGAGGCAGGAGTGTCATTGCGGAAAGATGCCGGGAAAAAAAAAAAAAAAACGCAGATTTTTATCACCAGAGAGGGAAAGCTGGGACACGGGCCGTGTGGAAGTGGGTGCCAGCCCGGACGCCGCTCCGCACAGCCGGTCATTCCCAGGGCTACACACTGCCTTGTGTAGGCCCCAGCGAGGCGGACTGGGGGTCGTGGAGGATTTCCACCTCGGGAATGAGTTCCCGCGCACCAGGCTGCGTTTTTCTCCCTGGCTCTGGATGAGAAATGGCTCTGGTTCTGCGTCCAGCATGGGAATATTGCGTCCCCTTCCCAGGGGTTCTCAAAGGGTCATCTGCAGGATATCAGAAAGCCAGGGCTTTCCAACTGACGCAGCTTTTTCTGTAGGAGAGGTGATGTCAGACTTGTGTCTCCAGAGTCAAGATAACTTTATGCACAACCACATTATATATCAGTACAAAAGCACTTTATACCTTTGCTTTCCTTTTGTTTGTGTGTTAACCCTGAGGCTCTCGGCGCAAGCCTTAGAGGTGACTATCAGCAGGGAACGCCGGGTTTGTGGCCCTGCCGGGCACGCAGCCACGGCGGCCCCAGCCTCCCCTCAAGTGGCTCCAGTGCCCCCTTGCGTGTGCTCGAAACAAGCAGCGCTCCGGCCTGCAGCTTGCAGGGGCGGGCGCCCTTGGGAGAAACCTGCCGGTGTGAAAAGCTGCCTCGCAAATAGCACTTATGTCAGTGGACTGGAAGCTAGAGCACGCCAGGAACCCCTTTGGAAGGGAGGGTAAGAAAAAAACCCAGTGACCCAGGAGGAGAGAGATTTTCAGATTGATGAAATCCTTTCTTAACAAGAGAATTTGAAGTTCTGTCTCACACCAGAAGAGAGGTGGACAAACTGGAGAGAGTTCATTACAAGGTTACTAGGGTGGTCTGCGTGCTGGTGGTGCTCATGGCATGTAAGGACGGGCTGAGAGTGCTGAACTCAATCAGTCCGGAACAGAGAAGGTAAATGGATGTGGCTGCAGTCACGTGCTGCTTCGTGGGGCCATGCTCTTTTGGGGATTTCACCCTAAGAGGAGAATCAGCAACAGCAACACAAGTTCCCAGGAACCACAGGCTGTGCCAGGAGAGTGGGGCAGCCCTGGCACCGGGCCTAGAGTAGTAGGGGCATCTACATCCTTGGATGTACCCAGCTCTCATCCAGAGAAGACTTTGAGCAACCTGAGGGATCATTGACTGAGTCCTGCCTGGAGCAGGAGACTGGACTGATGACCTTCTGAAATCCCTCCCAGCAAAAGTCGTGGCATCCTCATCATGTAGTTTTGGCCAAGCTTACTGTGTAGCAGGAGTTAACCTGTTCGTTTTAACTTGTGACTGTGTTTTCTTTTGGTGAATGCTTACGGGGAAGGAAAATACAGCCCCGGCTGTGTACCTCTGCCTATCCACACTGCCTTTGTAGCTGTGTGTGAGGGTGGCTGGATGAATGCCCCCCAGCACTGTCTGGCACCTCCTGGGCTGGGCAAGAGTACACGGGCTGCATCACTGCTGGGAAGGGGGGTCTCTTCGCCCTGCTTTTCTTTCTTGCACAGCTGAATGGGAACTTGCAGGGGAAAAAAATTGTCTCAGATGATAGCCCAGGAGGGAGGGCCATACAAAAGAAAGGAAAGAAAAGAAAAGAAAGACAAGACATTTGCATGGCAGTAGCAAGGCAGTAGCTATGAGGGTGTTTGTGGTTGCAGCTATGCAGGGCACTAAGGGTGCTGAGGCTCTAGTTCTGTCCTGGATGTCTTGGGGACAGTTTGCTCCACAGAATGTCCAGAATTTAAAAGGTCAGGACTGTTTAGTTGATTATTGCCATTATTTCGTATGCATAGTGCATCTAACAGCCCTTTACTACTCCGAGAGCACCTTAGTCACTTAGCACTGCACTGTCAGTATCTCCGTGCAGTGTGCGCTGGTTTCATGAGATAGTTGGTTGCACCACGAATCACTGCCCTGCCTCTTGCAATAGGAACGAGCAGCTAAAACCAACATACTGATTTTACGGTCATTCTCACCTTCCTCACAGGAAAATCTGGAGGCAGGATATCGTTTCAGAGGGCAGCCCTAGAGAAGTGAGATGAGAAGACCTCCACCGAGATTCAGCTGGGGGAGTTGCTTGGTTCTGGCTTTCCCACCTCAACAGAACAGTTCCATTCGGCCACGGAGAGCACGGAGATACTTCACATAACAGTGAGCAGTCACCTGTCACCTGCTTGGGAAGTGATGTCTGGTTGCCTTTCATGTTAGCCCCACATCTCTAGGACCAGAAAATTCCTAAAAAATATATATTTTTTAAAGAAAGAAAAACCACCAGAACCCTGCAACTCCTCCAAATTCATAATGGATCGTTTCTCTGATTATTTCCACATAATCTGTCATCTGTGTGGTGGAGAGCAGGGGAAAGTGTCAAACAGTTGTCACCTCCTTGATACTGCCCATGGAACGGCCGAGGCCGGACTGCATGGAGGGCACCAAGGACCATGAGGCTGAACATTTAATTTGAAAATTGCCCTATCCCTGTGTTTCCTGCAAAATTTTTGAAACAGATGTGTTATCTCTTACTCAGCAGTATTTCCTGTGCTTGGTTTATGGTCTGTAAAAGCTGTTGCATGTCATCTTTCAGTTGTCATTCCTATTCTCAGCAGCGTGATAAAGTGTTTGGATAAAGTGTCTGCCACCAGCAGAACACAAAATGAAAAATGAATGGAAAATCAAATAAACTGGGCTGCACTTCAGAAGGGCTTTTACAAGCAGCTTCTCTGGACAGAAGCTGATGTGATTGTGCCCCCTTTAATTAACTTTTTAATTAAAAAAAATGGGAGATATGATTTGGTGTGAAACAAGCCCATGGTCTGGCAAGATTTCTGTGGTGGTGTCCTTGAATGCAGGGAAACCTGTTTCCATTTGTGGTGTGGCCACTTTTGGGAGTGTTCAAGGCTGACAACAAATGTCAGGGGGGTGTACTGGCTGCAAACACTGTAAATCTTGATGATTTGTGCTGGCTCACATGTCAAAACCTATCAATTTGTCCCCTTTTAGAGTGGTCCAGTAGGAATTAGTGGATAATAAGATAAAATAATGATTCAAACACACTATTCAGCATTTTTAAATGGCCCCTCTGAACCTGACTCACCCATGTTGCCCTTTCTACAGATAAGCAGAGGGCTTTGTTCTTCCTGCGTGATAAAGAAGAAATATTTTGCCATGCACAAGTGTACATGTGGTTCCCCAGCACCTGCAAACTTTGCATGCATAGCATAACAAAACAGAAAGGCTGTGGTAGGGATGGCCTGTTGTATTACAGGTGTCGTGACATCAGGGCTGCAATTAGATGGAGACCAGGAGTGGATGGAATCTGGCTTGCTGCAACACCACAGTGTAATGCTCAGGCAGCAATATGGGAGAAATGTTTATCTGTTGCTTTGTATTTTGTGTGCCACGCATGCAGTCTCCTCCCTCCGAGCGTGCTAAAGGCACCAGAGAGGACCACAGATCTCCAGACACGGCTGCTGTCAGCTCCCCATTAACGATGCCAGCTGGCAAATTCATATTTTGGGAGGCTACAGGCTCTTCTCTGCAAGGTGCACTACTAAGATTTAGTGATCTTAGTGCATCCTCTAGGGCTTCCTGTACTGCTGGGTTTTGCTGAGATTGCCTCTTGACAGGGAAGTTAAATATAGACTTACCAGCAGGGAGAAGTCGGTAGGTGTCACTTGTTGCAAAACTGATTCTTGTTAATTCAATAGGTGTTACAGGCTGCTTTTCCTTGTAATGTCCAGTGTTGTCACCATGTGCTTGTTTGCCACACCGCATCAGGCTATGCCCAGTTTGACAGCTGCAACTTCAAAAATGGGCAGCTGCGTATCCACACGCCAGGAACGTGGCAGGTGAAATTGTGCACCTTCAGCCAATCCAGCATCCATTTCCACAGTGTGGAATCCTGGAGAACTGTGAGTTCACTGGGAGGGAAAATGCTTCAGTAACTGTGGAGAGCTGCCCAGCCTCTGACTGGAACTGGGCCTGAAAGCACCTCACCAGACTTGCCAAGTCATACTCAGTTTCCATGCAAGTGCCAGACCCAACCTCTTGTACCATGACCAAGCAGGAACTCTGGAGGAATTCACCAGTGGATACAGTGAAAACACATGAAATGACTGCTATAGGGAAGGAACCAAATAATCTCCTTTCTGCTTCAAAGCCTGAAGCCTTGTAGGCTCAGCCAGCAAGGATGCTGACTTCAGAGAAAGTCTCTGGACAGCAAAAGAGGAGGAACACCCAAGCCTTGGTTCGGACACTGGTGCTGTGTCCTTTCCTATGCACAGCTTGGTTTAACCAGCCCAAGTGAAAGCCCAAGTGAAAGGCAGTTTGCTTGCTGCCTCGTGCTTTCTGCCTGCAGTAACATCAAAGTGGCTGCTGGAGGCATTAACTCAGCAGCACATCAGAGTCGTGTAATCAGACATCTCAGTTCCACTCTGTCCGTGAATAAAACTCTCCAGCTTTTAAAAGATGCCCAAATTACTCTCACCATTGTGGCTCTCAGCACCACAAATTCAGGGCCCTCAGAGGTGCCATGACAGTCCCCTAGTCTCTAATAAAGCTCATCTCTCTTTGCAGCCCGTTCTAACTGCTCCAGGAAAGCCTGTGGCGATCTCTGTAGCAGATGGAGAGGCATAAGGTAAGATTTTTGTCTAGGAGCATGAGGCTGGTTGCTAAGACTTGAATATCTTTACTTCAGAATGTTTTCATCTGACCCTGAATTTGGCCAACACTTTCCACCTCTTTATGATTCTTTAGAGGTTTTTAATCCACAAACAAGTGTGTAAAAATGCAGAGATGGTGCTGTGTGGCCTCAGCTAGTCCTGTATGGCCAGCTAAAGCACTTCAGTAGAGTCCAGAACCCTAATGATATGAACATACTGGCCCATAATTCTACTGACACTGGCTTGGACTTCTACAGAGGTGTTGGGCAGGAGGAAGATAATTATTTGTCCTGGAATTCAGACAGTTTACTGAAGAGAGCCAAAAAATCAGCCTTAAGGTAATACACTGCTGTTAAAAAAAAAGCCTCTCTGTGATTGTCACAACAGTAGGCAGAGATAGCAGAGAACAGAGTTGCCTCAGTATAGCTAGAAAAATAGGTGTGAGTCAAAGGAAAGTGGGAAATGTTTGGTCAGAATCTTTAAGCAGCCTTTTTTTTTTTTTAACAAGCATTTCTTTTCTCTCACAAGAAGTTTTCACCCAACAGAACTCTGCCCTGTTCAAAAGCAATGTTAAACCATCTTTTTGTCAACAAATCTGTGTTTTCTAATGTCAAAATATTACTACGGGGCTCAGAGGATGTGTAATTCAGCAGACATAACATCGCTTTCTTCCCTACTGCTGTCTTCCCCATCAGCGTACATCTGCCAGGAAGCATTAGTTTAGTATTCCACTTGGAAGTACATCTTGGGAGACATGAGGGGCCCAGGGAGCTGAACTGATAAAAGAGATGAAAGAGAGTTGGATCACCTGAGCTCTTCAAGGCCTATAAGGCATTGTTAGAATGAAGGTGTTTTCGTTTGGAGACAGACTGTCTTAAATTTTCTTTAAAGGGAAGCTGTGAAATGTTTTTCTGTTCAATTCTGAGCAAACGTTTTTATTGTGATTGTGCAGGTGTTCACAGTGCCAGCAGAAGGACTGCAGAGCGCTGCTGGCAGAATTGCTTCGTTTCTTGGCAATAGAGAGTGGCACCATTTTCTCGGAGAGGTATTCCACCAGCAAATTCCTTTCCCAGTGGGTGCTCTCCCCTCTGCTGACTGACAGCACTTGGTGAAGTTCCTGGCGTGTTGCTCAGCCCGTGTGAATGACTCGTGTGCTGTTTTCATGGGACTTATGCTAGTGTGAGGAGCACTTCAAGCACTTTTGACCTTGTCCTTTTTTATTCCTCTCAGTTCACTCGCAGTTTGCTCAGCAGCATGATTTTAGTTGGCAAAAGAGTGAATGGGCATTAGGCCAGGTGCTGCTCTCGGTGAGTTTGTGTAGCTAGAAGTTAAGCCTAGAGGCTTTCACTGAGGAATTGGTGTATTAGAGCTTCAGACTGTGGAACTCTGAGATCTCTGGCCTTGTAAATAGATTAAGGAGTAAAGCAAATTGGGAACACTTAGTGGTTACATTCTCAGAAGGGACAAAGCTTTGCTCTCCTTCCTGAGCCAGGATCCTGGTTCTTTGAGCCTCCATCCTGTGATGAACCTGTGCAAGGTCCAGCGTGCCCCATTCTGCTGTCAAGAACCCTCTGGTCTGTGTTGTTCACAAAGTGGGACATGCAGCAGCAATTTGCAGATTAATTCTCACCACACACAAGGTACGAGTTCGTTTGATTGAAAAGCGCCAAAGATAGCTGCTGCAGATATATTTAACTACTTCTTTGCTAGATGAAACTAGGTTGTGATGAGAATGGCAGTCTTTTCCATTTGCTTGCTGGCTTAGTTCTGCCTCAGGTGGCACAAAATTTGCTCTGAAGGTGCAGTATGATACAAGCTGTGTTTTGAGTGTGTGTGTTGTTTACCCAGTCAGCTTCATCAGAGGCTTTTTGGCACTCAGGTTTGTGTGTCTCCCCTCTGAGCAGTTAAACGCATTTGGAAAGCGAGGAACCAGGCATTTACTGTGTCGATATGGAGTAGTTAGCATGGATTCATCAATGGGAAATCATGCTCTAATAACCTGATAGTCTGCTATGGTGTAATGTCTGGCTGGGTAGATGAGGGGAGAGCGGTGGATGTCGTCTATCTCACCTTCAGCAAGGCTTTTGACACTGTCCCTCACAACATCCTCCTGGGCAAGCTCTGGCAGTGTGGGATAGATGAGTGGACAATGAGGTGGGTTCAGAACTGGCTGGATGGCCACCATAAGACTCGGTGGAGCTTTCATACTTTTGGGGAGCAATTTAGCTCTCTTGACACCAAAGTAAGAGCCATCTCTTCTAGTGGTCTTCTGAAGTACTGCTATACCTGAAAGCCTTTAAAGTGTAAAACATGCAACTTAGCTAACAACTGTCACCTAAATCTCAGCGACTCACATTATAGGCATTTCTCAGAATAGGTCTTTCTCGACCAGGACTCTGCAGCACTCATCTTAGGAGGGACAAAATGGCAGGCCAATCACCCTTACTAGGGCTAGTGTTGAGAGGTTAGCTCTTTTCACCTAGAAATATGACCTTGCCTCTGCTCTCTGGAATATGTTGCACTCTAGGGTACAGGACACAAATTAGACCATGTATGTGGTCCTTGAGGGAGATGAAGCTCTTGTCACCTGGTCCTCTAAGTTCCAGGGACATAAAAACAGAGTGTAGTAAGGAAGACCCTGGGCAACATATCCAGACCCCTTAGCCCAGGAGCTCCTTCGTTAGGTTTTCTGGCCTGTTTAAACAATTCTTGAGAGTCCCTGCGTTTGTTTAATTCCTTGCCTCTCCCTCTGCAAGTTGCTGTCTCCAGAACTTGAAGTTGCTCAGAGGCATTGGCTGGGAAATCACTGAAAACAATTCTTGCAGTAAAACAAGGCATTCTATCTCAAATCTCAGACTGTTTCTGTCCCATTTGGTTATCAGAAGAGAACTTGGATGATGAGCATTGTGCAGATATCACCCATAGCCTAACTCCTTCTTTTTTACTTGAAGAGTAAATTTCAAGCTGTAAAGCTCAGAAGAAGTCTCTCTTATGGCCTCATGTGGCATTTTCCCCTTTTCTCAGGCTTGGTGTGGAATGTATGCTGATGAACCCTCCAGCACAACCTCACATCCAAGAAAACTCCCCTGTCAGCCACCAGTCATCAGACTTCCAAAATAACCAGGATGGATGGAGGCTGCCACAGCCAAGAGAGTACCTTCTGAGCTACTCTTTGATCAAGAAGAAAATTCCTTCACTTGTCTCCAACTTTTTCTCCACGCAGAATATCTCACAGTTCAGGGGCAGGGAAGTCTCTTGGACCATACTCCCTCTCTGAATCAAAGATTCTCACAGGGTCAGTGGCACTTTCCCAGAACAGGCCCTTCCTCTTTGCCCACTGAGATGTTTGCTGAAGCAATTTATATGCAAAAGTTGTTCCTTGAATGGAACACATTAATAGCAGGGCCATCAATCTGTCTTGTTCTGCCTCCCTAGAAGCTCAGAGCACATGTTTGTCGAAAACATGAACTCTAGTTCATTGCCAAGTTTGTAGTGAGAGAGGCCGTACAAATCACTGCAGAGAAACACCAGCACTCACAAAAACACATTCTTACAGAAACAGCACCGCTCCCCTATCTGTTTATACTATTCTCTGGCTGATCAGGATGAAGGTCTTGTAGTGGGGAATACATACATATTTACAGTGTGAATCCCTCCAGAAGCTGAGCTTAAAACTTTCCGCATATCTAGTATCTGCAGGTCTCCCCAGTTACCGGCACCTAGACATGCAAGTCCCATAGTCTGCAGCTCCATTCCTATTCTTGGTAGAACACCCACACATGCAAACGCTGTGGTTCCCTGGTTCCGCTCACCTTGCTCTCACCCATCCTATGTGCTCTCTCACATGACCATGAAGAGGAGCAAAAGAGTTGTTATAGTCTTTAAAAAATAAATAAATAAATAAAAAGCACATATATAGAAAAAAAACCAGCAGTTTAATAAAGTCAGTATCTGTCCTAGTCAAACAGGAATACCTGGGGCAAACCTGACAGGTAAAAGTGCACACTGGATGCTCTGTGTGCAGGACTGCAGCCAAGAAAGGAACTGTTTCACCCCTGCTTGGGCTTCGGACGTTATTTTATTTCATCTTCTTGCGCTTCCGTTGCCCCCCTGGTGCTTTCTGCACAGGCAAGGGGAGGGAAAGAGTTGCCAGCTTGTGGTTCTGGTCCGGCTCAAGTTCTGGAGGCCCCTTTGTTTTAGAGACCTTTAACCGCATGGCCTTGGCAATGTCCATCATCCTGCAAAACACCAGGGAAAGACCATGTCAGTGGGATGACTGGGACAGGCGGCACGAAGGGCAACTGACCTAAACAGATACACCCTGGAAAGCACTGTAAGCCCACACTGCCTATCTCAATGGCCAGCTAACTAGAAAAGTGCTGCTCTCCACTTCCAAAGGGAGGTCAGCAAACCTCCATCTCCAGCATGTCTGTTCTTCAAATACAAGTGCTTCCCAAGGCAGTCATCTCCTGTGCATGGCAGGAGGGAGGAAACCTGGCACAGCTCAAGAGCCTCTTCACAGGTAGACATCAGCATCCCAAGCTGAAAGTGGAGGAGCTTGGCTGGGATACGTAACAAGAGGCATGTGGGCAAGACAGTGCAGACCAGAACACACCAGGAGGCCTGTCAGAGAAAACCAAGCACCTCTGAAATCAGTAAAAAGGGAAGTAAGTGTTCTGGGCTTACTAGAATCCTCCCAACTTAATTACATCCTTGAAATACAGAAGTATTGAGATAGAAGCTCTACATAATGTCCCATTCCAAACCGGGATTATCCTAAAGCTGCCTCGGCTGGTTTAGGGATTGTGTCATGCTTCCATTTTCCCGGCAGGTCCCGGACTGTTCTCACTGCTATTGCCTGGTGCTCTCATCCCCATTATAATACTTAAAAACAAAGCATGGCTTCTTTCCAGATAGCACGCTCAAAAAAAAAAAAAAAAAAAAAAAAAAAAAAGTGCTATTTATCTCACTATTCTTGCTTCAAAAAGCAAAGACCAGAACTGGGGACAAAACCAGGGTTCATTCTACCAATGGTGACGATCAATCAATGTGTCAATGCTCGACAATCATTTCCAAACCCAGGCAGTGACTAAGCCTGGCTTTGGAAATTTGATAATTTCCAGTTATCACAGCAGCTTCACATTACATTCCTTGGGCAGAGACTACCTACAGGATTCTCACAGCAACAAAATCCTGCAGACAGAAATGTCTCTCACAGCAATAGAAAAGCACTGCACTAAAACAGCATCAGTCCTCACAATCCTGTTGGGAAAGACCAATGTTGTTGTGCTGTGAAGCACATGTCGTCAGAATCATCATCATCCACAAAACAGGATGGGGAGGGAGAGAGAGATTTATAAGCACAGCAGAGCTCTGATTTCCAATAGGACAATCTGATCCATTTTGAGGTCATATTAGTGATCTGCCTGCTGACCTAAGGTGTTTGCTGGGAGATTTCCCAGCAAGCTCACTAGACTGTTTCACCAGTTCCAATCAATTCCCCATTTATTCTGCAGGGGCAAGAGAAAGTCCAGTGCAACCAGCAAGGGAATCCGCGCAAGGCCAGGGAGCCTGGAGCTGTGCACTGATTGACACCTACTGGTAAAAACACGTCTCCCTACAACATAAACTAGATGTAAAGCACTTCACAGTAAAAGGCTAAAGAGCAACTTCCCCAAAAAGGGGAAAAAAAAAAAAAGGCACCAAAATTGGAGAAATAAAACAATCTTACTGGTGGCAAGCCAAGGCTTGCACAGTTTGTATCCAATGCAATGGCTCACCTGCTTTCTTGAAGCTTCATGTCATTTTGCAGGACAGTAAGGTCTGTTTGGAAGTTGTTAATGTGCAGAGCCAGTGCAATGACGTATGCTGTGATTTTAGCCTTCATGGATGCAGAGATTAAATTCTGGATGCTGAATACCAACAGAAGGATGTGAAGCATGGAGTTTCAAAACAAAACAAAACATGAGATACAGACAGAACTGGAGCCCCAGCGAGATGACTTTCCCTACACATCAACTTAACAACTGAAAGCAACAGGTATTTCCCATTATATGGCCTGACAGGCTTCTTTGTTCTCCTTACATGACCTTTATGTTTCTGTTCAAAAGTGCAGGATTCTGGGGTCACTAAGCACTCTGTGGCCTTGATGAAACCACTGACAAATGTTTTTTGTCAGGCTCTTCAGCCCATGAGTGCCTCACAAGAGGAAAGTGAAGTTGTTTTGAGCATCTTCAGTATAACTGCAAGAAGCTCTTTAAATACACTACCTACAAAGTGCATATTCCTGGCTGATAACCCTACAGAAGCATTTATTGGCTCTTCAATGCCCTGTCCACAGACCACCACAGATGGGCTGAAAGTGCTGGATAAGACAAGGTACTTCAGTTTCACATTTTGGAAGCAAGTACATGCCAGCATTTCCTGGTAACACCTCCACAGCTCTTCAACCTGAATTCTGCTATCTGAGCTCTGTATTTCAGCTTCAAACACAAAGTAAAAACTGTTTCTTACCTGCCATTGTTGTAGGTCAGTAGAGTGAAATTCTTCATGAGTTTCCTGCTAATGATGTGTGGACATTCAGGGCCCATTGGATCTAGGGCAGAAAGGCACTTAGCAATAAAATGGGGTACACAGACTCTTCATTATACAGGTTACCTGCAACCATCCTAATGACACATTTATTATTATAGAGTTTATTACCTCTTTCTAGCAACACAGAAAACGTAAAAGGAACTTAGGCATTTGATATATGTTTCATCAACTTTCAGATCAGATCTGTCAGATCAGACAGGGCCTCCTAACACCTTTTTCTTTTCTCTTCTGCAAGCGGGACTTCCCACTTCAGTACTGGAAAATCTGAAATAAATTTGCCTTTGTACACCTGTATACACAACTTTTATTAAATTCCTTGCCTACAGTCCTGTCAGAATAGATAATTAAAACAACATTAACAGTTTTATGCTGCCACCTAGACAAGTCAGTTTCACTTCTAATTCAAACCTCTCTGACTAACTCCTACACAGTGATCCTCTACCTCCCACAGTGCAGGAGTATACTTACAGGCAGACTTATCACTCCCCTTTTCCCCTGCCTACCTTAAAAATCCTAACAGTAACATTTTCAACACTAACAAGGAGACTCCTGTGCAGGATAGCAAATTTTGAAAATCTAAAATGAAATATTTTCTTTAGTGATTTTGAGAATTCATGTTTTAAACCAAGTCCCAGCAAGGAGTTGTGAAGGAGAGGGAAGACTTCCCACTAATGCCTTACGTTTCTTCTTGATCACTTTCAGGAAGCTGAACTTAATAAGAATATCTAGGAACCAGAGGCATCGGGCTTTGTGATCCCTGCTCTTCTCATCAGGAGGCAAGAACTTCAGCTCCTCCAGAACAAAGGAGCAATAGCTGCAGAAGAGAGAGAGAGGGAGCATGAGCATTCAGCAAACCACTGGAGTTCTGAGGCCTGTGACAGAGAAAAGCTCATGAGGCAGCTCTATGCACACACGTTCCTGCCAAGGCTCACCACGTGCCACCCAGCCCCTTTCTGCATGCAGCCTCTCAGGCTGCTCCACGACCCAACAGACTGTTAAGTGATGACTGACCTCAGCTTGTCAGGACACAGGAAATTTCTGGTCAGTACTCGGCTGGGACAGCATGCAGAAACCATGCCCAGAACAGCTACATGCTCCTCCCTCCTCCAGGCAGCTGCCTCCAAGCCCGATTATGGATTTTTCCCTTTCCTCCCCTGCAATCCATTCCCCACAGGACAGCCACCCTGCTGTGTTCACATCTTCAGCCATAGAACTACTATGCATTTTGCAGGATGTGCATTCCCCAGACGCAGGTGCTGCTCAGTTAAGCTTGACAAACGCCCTCCATCTACACAGAAAAGATCAGCTTACGGACAGCAGAGCAGGTATCCATTCTGCCCCACAAAACCCAGAAGTCTTCCTGAGCCAACAATGACTACTAGAAGAATGCCTGCAATATTACCTTTTCTCTTCTGTTTTCTTAATGATTTCCTCTGGAGTTATGTTAATGAAGACTTCTGCTGGAACCCGCAGCGCTTCATACTCTGCAGGGGAGAGAACTGGAAGGATTTTAAAGAAAACAGCAAGTATGCCGTTGTGCTCTTTCACAGTCTGAACAGCCTCGAGAGACAATGCTTTATCTACTCTTGCTAGGAAGGGTGTAGGCCTTGGAGAGCCTACAGGACAGGACATAATCACAGCACTGTAATGCTGGCCAAGCATGAAGATTTCCTAGGGACCGTGGCTCAGTCACAATGCATTTCTCCTGCATTTCTGACTTCCTTATCATTCCTAGCTGAACTGCTCACGACTGGGACAGAATTCTTTTCTCTGCAAGGAACAAAGATGTGGGACTTGCAAGCCCAGAACCCCAGCACAGCACATCTCCTCTCAGCTTTTGGCTCAGAAGACACACCTGACAACATCCATTAGCACCTGGCAGACCATAAAATCACAGAATCACAGACTGGTTGAGGTTGGAAGGGGCCTCTAGAGATCATCTAGTCCAACCCCCTGCTCCAGCAGGGACACCCAGAGCACGGGGCACAGGCGGGTTTGGAGATCTCCAGAGAAGGAGACTCCACAGCCTCTCTGGGCAGCCTGTTCCAGGGCTCTGGCACCCTCACAGGAAAGTTCTTCCTCACATGGAGATGGAACTTCCTGTATTTCAACTTACACCCATTATCCCTTGCCTTGTCACTGGCCACCACCAAGAAGAGTTTGGCCCCATCCTCCCTACATTCTCCCCTCAAATATTTGTACATGCACATGACCATTGACATCTAGGCTTTAACATGTGGGAAACCACACTTTGGCACAGAAAAAGATACTGTCCTCAAATTTGTAGACATCTTGTGGTTTGTCAGCATCTTCATGACATGGAGGCAGGAAGATAGAAATGTTCTGTACGTCATCTTGGGCCACATCCTCGATCAAAGCTTTAGAGGGAAGCAAGAAAGAAGATGGCATTTGAAGGAACCAGACAAAAGCACTGGGAACACAGCCACATAACAAATGCTTTCTTTGAATGTACTCTACTCGGTGGGGCTTTTGGTTGAACACCAGTAAAATTACAGCTGGAAGAAGCCGAATTGCAGTTTTAGACATTTATCTGACCTTTGATAAAGTGCTAAGGAAAAACTAACGGAGCTTTACTCCATTCTGCCTCTTTACTGGCACCTCGGCAGCATTTTGCTGAGCACCAGTTGAGAGCTTCAGAACAATAAATAGAAACTGAAAACTTCTAGTAGTTCATCAAGACAAATCACTTGCTGCTGCAGCTCCTTATGCCTGCAGGACAGACAGGAGAGCATGTTTTTGGTGCTCTTGTTTCCACTTGGCACCCATTTGGCTCAGGGCAACTTTCAGAAAACTGCAAATATCCAAGCTAGAACACAAAGGATGGGAGAAAATTGACTGGTTTTATAGGCAAGAGAGGTTTCTCCCAGTCAATAAAACGTGGGTTTGCAGAAACACTGGTGGAAGGGAGCTCTGGAGGTTTCCAGTCCAACCTCCTGCTCAGATGAGGACTGTGCTCATCACTAGATCAGGGCAACCCTGGCTTTGTCCAGCTAAGGCTTGCAGGTTCGCTAGGCTTGCAGGTCCCTTGTCCAAAGGATGAGGCCCCTCAGCCCGGCACAACAGCAGTTGATGTGGCTGCAGCCTGGCTTGGGACATAGGCCACTCTTTACGCTGCTGTGCAACAAGGACACAGTTCACCTCACTGAATACAAGCGTCTCATTTCAGGCCTAGGGGACTTGTCTTCATTCAGATATGCAAGGACTTGGCAACACGAGCTCCCAAAAGTGTGTGCAGACACTGATGCCAAGGGGACTTTCTTTAGCCAGGCACCTCTTACATTAACTCCAAGAGGACCAGAAGCAAGTAGTTCTCAGAAAGATGTGTAATTTTCCCAGCACATGCCCTTCTCAGACGTTCAATCTGCCACCTCCTTGCACACTTTAAAGAAAAAAAGACTTCTCCTTCCCACCACCTCTACTCTGCACTTACAAAGAATCTGACAGGAAGACGTCCTTCCGACTGCCTGGGCTACTCCTGCTTCTTACCAGTTATTCCCTTTGTGTCTATAATGTTTGCTGCTGCTTTTGTGACTGCTGTGCTCAGGATGTCACTCCCCACTGCATTCATTCGCCGAGAGCTCAGGGCTCGCTTCTGCTTGCTGGTACCAAAAGCCTCAATGCACAAATCCATCTGTGTGGGACAGAGATGCAAATTCCAAGAAACTGCTGAACTCAAGACACGTTGCATGCACAACTAAAACCCATTTAACCACTACCAGGTAGCCCCATAACTACGTTCTCCAAGATGATTTTAAATAAACCAGTGGGTACGACCCTGAGATAAAACAAGCACTCATCAGTAAGGGAACAGAAATTTCCAAAACTAAAATAATTACAGTAATACTGCTCAGTAAGGCACTAGCTATGTGCTGTCTCATAGATCTTTTAATGCACACAGGAAGCACTGAACCTACACACAGGTTTACATTGCAGTGGTAAAGTAAATATATGAATCTCTCACAAGGATCATCTACAGTCATTAGAGGGATAACCATGCTAGAGTGTCATATGTGTTTTCTACTTTACCTTCTCCCTGTAGGACTTATTCTGATAATCCTCTCTTTCATCAGCTACTAAGTTATCTATAAAAGAACGAAAATTAGTAGGTTTAGCTTGCAGCAACCAGGAAGACACCTGCATCTGGTAGTCCTCCTTCTCTAATTCATTACAGGAAGACTTGGCACATCACATCGAGATCTCTTTCACAGAACCTCTTCAGTTAGAAGAACGTAAACATATGAAGTATTACGCAAATAGAACAAAGAAGAAAAGTACTGGCCAATTTTTGTTGTAAAACCCAGGTCCTGTGGTATATGAAGGAAATGAGCTCCAAAAGGCCCGTGACCTTAGAGTGTGAATTACCCTCCTGGGGCACACACTAGAAACCAATCTGCTGATGGAAATGTTCTGTTTGTTTTGGTAGTTCGGCCCCTAAAGCTGGTTCTTTTGGACTTCTCTTCCTCAGTAGGACATTCCTAGACACATCTGACCAGAAACAACTTTGTCACCAACTCTGGTGATGCCACCCTTGCTCCCTCCCACCCATCATGCTTTCTGTTTAGCCTCCATCGCAAATTTCAGCTGCATTTGGCTGCAACCTTGCTCTCCCCTCTCTTATTCTGTACATCACGCAGCACTTTAAAGCATATGTATTCTCCTCCCTCCCTCCTCTATTTTAAGGTTATCAGTCAAAAAATGAGCAACACAGAACAACCAGGGGAAAGTATGGACTGCTGCTGTGAGCTACCACGTGCGCACAAAGCGCTACTGCACCGTGACTGTGGTGCTAAGGTTCAATACAGGGCCTTTCTTACCTGACAACCATGGCTGCATGTTGAACAATTCAGCATTGTAGACGTCCATTTGCCCGGTATCCTTGTCTAACACACCAATGAAGTACCTAAGCAGAAGACAGGAGCAGGTGATTAGCAGGAAACAGCCCAGCATGAAGCTGTTACGATACTATAGTACAAAGCTTCAGGTAGTCCCCATCCCTGCCAATTCTTCTGCCTTGCAAACATTGATTTTCCAAACATATGTAGGATTTCACAGCAAGTTCCCTTCAAGGCACACTTGTATAAGGCCTTGTTCTAATACACAGATGTGGAAGCCCCAAAACAATTAAATTAGCTTCAAGATGCATCAAGTGGAGTCTCCATGTGTGAGTGATGATTTCTGCTCTTTTCTCTCTTTTGGTCATGATGCTTGGTTTCTTAGTGCTTCTATGCAGTTTCTTGCATTTTCCAAACTTCTTCCCTGTGGCCAGTTCTCTGCCTAGAAAGAATCACTTTGAGCCTAAGTCCTCAGAGTTTCACAGAAAATATTACTCTGATTTCTCTGGAATGGAATCACTTTGCCCCAGACAAAATTCCTTCTCAGTCCACACGTTACAGAATTGCAGAATAACAGGGTTGGAAGCGACTGCGGAGGTCCAATACCACCCTGCTCAACCCCTGTTGCCTATGACAGGCTGTCCAGGACCATATCCAGTTCAGTTTTGAGGATTTCCAAGGATGGAGGCTTCACAACTTTTCTGGACAACATATTCCACTGTTCGACCACCCTCTCAATAAAGAAGCGTTCAGAGAATTCAGGTAGAATTTCTTCTGTTTCCACTTTGTGCTCATTGCTCCTGCTCCTGTCACAGCATGACAGAGAAGGGGGCCTGGCCCCACACTTTGTGTTTTTCTTTCAGTCTTTGTGCTTGTGCCTCTTTCCTCCCATGCTTGCCTTAGTGGCACGTGTGGGAACTTTCTCCAGGGAATCCACTCCTGTGGAAGGGGTCAGCTGGGAAGACTAACAAGCTTTGCTGTGGGTATCGGTTCAGCATCAAGTCGCAGTTTTGCCTTGGGTAGGGACAGATGTCAGCAGCTCCCGGGGCAAAAGCAAGGATCAGTTAGATCATTAAAACTACCTGGGGGTGTACCAGGGCAAGGCTCTGCTACCAGCTCTACCCACAGCCCGTACCTGCAAAGGGAATTGCACTTCATAACGCCACTGCCAAAGTTATTCCCCACGTAGGAAAGCCTTTCAGTTTCTGAGACCTGAAAAACATAGAAAAATGACCTTAATGCAGGGCCACCTGCGAGCAACCTTCCATACATTCATTTTATTTTCCCTAGCGCAGCAAAGCTCTACACTCCCAGGCATCAGATGTCAGCTACAGTATAGGCAAAGTACACTTCGGGAGCTTTTTAAAGTGCCTTTTATTTTATTAAAAAAAAAAAAAAAGAAAAGAAAGGCAAGCATTTATTCCCTCTTACTATCAAGCAGAGCTGTTTTTATTACTCAGGTTTCCCCTACCTTACCTGCTCACTGTCACTCCTATCTCTAGCAATCAGCAGCCAACAACAGTACTAGAACTTCTCTAAACGTCCCTTAAACATATCAAGACAGAGACATTTGTTTGTCTGTGTGTGGGGGGTAGTCAGGAGGAGGACCCAAATTCTGATCATTTTAGACACACGCTTCAAAAGGTAAGCTCGTACCCTCACTGTACTGTCATGAAACCAAATAGACCAGGAACACAAGAAATGGTCAAAAAAGAGGGAGAGAGGTGTCCCAGGTATTATGCATATCTTTGTACCTGACAAGGGTTTCTAGCTCCTATTCACAGAAACTACCAGCACCAGAGCCCTGAAGAGAAGGTGCAAAGAAAGAACCCAAAACCTCTTTGCATGCAAGAGGATGATGGATGCACCTACACCTGGGCATCTGGTTAAACCTCAGCCTGATCCCCAAGAGCCAAAGTGGAGCCTGGCAGGGAAGAAAGTTGAATATGTAGCTCATTGCAGACATATGCAGGCCTAAGTGTTACACATGCCCTGCTGTTATATAAAAGCTGAGGCACGATAAGGGGGTAACTTGCTGGAATGACATTTGCTATGGCCATGCACTCAAACATTGGGTGCAAGTGCCTGTTTCCGGATTTTTCCGGCGTCCCCTCCCAGCAAGGGCCCCAAAGCACCTCTCCGGGAAGGCTACCGAGGAGCAGCAGAGGGTCCTACCAGGAGCCTGCGGTTCCTCCTGCGCGGGTGGGTGCGCTCCACGTCCCGGTACACGCTGAAGCGCAGGTCCTCGTCCCTCTGCAGCCTCCCGTTGGAGAACTGCACTGCGGGCGGCCGTGAAAGGCGTGAGGAGGCGGCAAGACGCGGCGCCGCCCCGCTATCCCGGCCGGGCCTCCCCGCTCCTGCCCCCCCGCTCTTCCCGCTCCCTCTCGCGCCCGGCCTCGTCCCCCCGCTCCCTCTCGCTCGCGGCCCCCTCGCTCCCGGCCTCGTCCCCCCGCTCCCGCCTCACCGAGCAGCGCGGGCTGCTCCTCGCTGAGGTCCCCCCGGTAGCGCCATGTCGCAGTCGCCATCTCCAGCCGGCACACAGCCGAGCCAATCAGCGCCGAGCTTACTGGCAGCTCCCGGCGAGGCGGCGGCAAGCAACGAGGGCGCTGATTAGCCAAGCGGGCGCTGCCCCCGCCCGCCGGGGACGTCAGCCCGCCCCTCCCTCTGCTGCGGGAGGCGGCAGCCTCATGGCGTCACTTCCGGCTGCCGGATTGCCGGGGCTGGCGGGGGGAGGAGACACGGCGAGCGCGGCCGCGAGCGACGGGCGCCCCCCCTGCCCGCGGAGCCCGGCCCGGTTCGGCCTGGCTCGGCCCGCCGCGGCGAGACGCGGGTAGGGAGCGGCGGGGAGCGGGGCAGGGCGGCGGCGGGCGGCGGGCCTGGTCTGGCGCGGGGCGTTGTGTCAGCGCCGGGCGCCACGGCGCGTGCGCGTGCCCGGGCGCCGCGGCGCATGCGCGGCGGCGGGGAGCGGGGAGGGGGTCCCGCTCTTTGTCCCGCCGGGCGGCGCCGGGGGACGCGGCCGGGCCGGGGGTTCCGCCTCGTCCTGGCGGCCCCCGCCACGGGCTTGTCTGGTGTTCCTTGTTTTTCTTTTTTAATTCGTTAATTTTTATTTTTCCCGTTGTTTTGTTTTGCCCGTGATGGTGGTTCTCTAAAGTACAACGTTAAAAATACTCCTTTCAGCTCCTCAGGAGAAAGGGGTGAGGAGTAGGAGCAGCCTCGCATCCCAGGAGGCAGCCTCGGAGTTCTGAGGTGTTACCGGGTGGCTCCGTCTTTCCACGCGGCTCCTTTCGGGATGCTCGGGAGGGAATGAGAAGCGCCTTGTCTTCCTTCTCCATATGTGCTGTGATGTTCGGGAGCACTAAAAGAAAGATATCCCTGTTTGACAGGCTCTGGAGCAGGTTTTCACTTTTCGGATCCCTCGCGCCGGGCTCATGTTGCGGAGGATGGCACACAAGTGCGGAAATGCTCCATGTACCACGCGTGTACGAGTGTTTCTCACAAACTGTGTTTTACTCCTGCGTGTGTTGCCTGCACTAGAATGGCATTGTCGGGTGCCCCTTTTTCTCATGTTGACACCAATGGATTCCTGCCAGGCCCAAGCTCGTAACCATGCAGCTGCTGTTGTGCTTCGCTGCGGGCTGCTATGTGATAAAGCCAAGGTAGATGTAGACTGATTCCTGTGTGAGAACAGCCAATGCATTTGCTACCCTTGCACTCACAAAAACTGCTTTTTCTCCCCCACCCTTTAAAGATCAGTCAGAAATAATTTAGTTAATTTGGCATACATTTGCATAACTTAAATAATTCTTGGCTGACTCTGGTGCGATACAGCTTTTTTTTTTTTTTTTAATTACTTTTCACATGTGGGTCATATGGAAGTGTTTGTGGGTGTAATGTTTATATACAGGCATTTTCTCTTACCAGCAGTATAAAATTACACTGTTACGTTTTCAGAATGAGCTTGGGAACATTAGAAGCAAAAAAGGTTTTGAGAACTCTTATGTGGAATACAGTAGTGATCTGTTGAATCATTTATGAGCACAACTATCTGCTGAAGTTAAACATACGCCTAAAACCAGCACAGGCTTTGTGGAGATTGCTTCGTTCATGTTGCTCTGATCTAAATCATTTTCTGACAAAAGTCGGAATAGGCTTCAGCATAGAGTTAAATTTTCCCTCATTTCATCCAAGTGGCTACTTAAAAGCTTAAATAACTTCAGAATCAAGAAGGAGGTTGATGGCAGAAATTGTTAAATTCCTTGAATTTACAGTGATGTTTGAAACCCTCGGTTTAGAGGCGAATGAATACATCAAGCAGGATTGCATAGGATGCTGTTTCCCTTTGGGTCCCTGTGCACAATCCTTTGGCTCTGTGTGAAATCTGTGCTTTGACTGATCACAGAATCCCGGAATGGTTGAGGTTGGAAGGAACCTCCAGAGCTCATTTAGTCCAACCCCCTGCTCCAGCAGGGACACCCAGAGCATGTGGCACAGGGTGGCATCCAGGCGGGTTTTCTGCTTCAGTCTCACAGGATGTATTTCTGCTTTAAGCACGCTGCTGTACTGCTTGATCTGGAGCCTGAGAGGTGCATCACAGGGCTCAAGTAGGGTGCCAAAATGCAAGGAAGGCAGCTGGGTGCCCCATCTTGCCATTGCAGGCAGGATATTTACTTCACAAAGCCAAAAGTATGCAAGAAAAATTGTTTTCTTTTAGAAAACATGGTGTTGCTCCTTTTAGACATTCCTCGCAGCTGACAGGCCGTGCTGTTTCAGTTTGCTGATGATTTGGTATTGCTAAAGGTTGCAGTAGGTGTTTGCAGTACACCAGGTGATGAGAGAACGCAAGGCTGTTTGGAAGTTTCTTCCCTGCATGTCTGGTGCATCCACCAGTGAAAGCAGTTCAATCCCCCACGGTTCCCAGGCACGTAGTAACTCCCCAACACTTCCACGGAGGGTGTGTGAGTTGTGAGGAGCTCAACTACACATCAACCCTATCCAAGCAAGCACCTCAAATGCAGTGCTGTGAGCTCGGTTGTCAGCTGGTGAAGTCACTAGCTGCTGACACCTTTCTGTGTCGTCTCGGCAGGCACAACATAAAACGCCTCTCCTGACTGGCACTCGCAGAACTGCAGCCAACGTGAACAAGCAGCATAAGGCTGGAGTCTGCTCTCATGTTTTAGGGTTTTCATTTCTGGGAGAAACGCCAGAAATGATTTTAACTGCTGTGGACAAAAGTTCCACTTTAGGTTGGAAGTCTGGGGAAATTAAAAAAAAAAAAAGAAAAATGTACAACACAGAACACATGTAATTGCAGGCTTTGAAGGGCTAAAACTTGCTGAAAATTGAGACTTCCATTTATTGTGCATCCTATTTCTCACCTTTTTGGGGGCTTGTTAACAATCAAACAGACATTTAAGTGTTTTTTTGCTTGTTTTGTTTTACCAGTGACTACAGTCTACATTGAAGTGTGTGTTTTAGGTTTTAATGGAGCATTTTATCAACTGCATCGTTTCACAGAATCACAGACTGGCTGAGGTTGGAAGGGGCTTCTAGAGACCATCCAGTCCAGCCCCCTGCTCCAGCAGGAATGCCCAGAGCACGTGGCACAAGGTGGCATCCAGGCAGGTTTGCAAGATCTCCAGAGAAGACTCCATAGCCTCCCTGGGCAGCCTGTGCCAGGGCTCTGTCACCCTCGCAGGAAAGAAGTTCTTCCTCACATGGAGGTGGAACTTCCTGTGTTTTAATTTATACCCATTACCCTTGTCCTGTCACTGAGAAGAGTTTGGCCCCATCCCCTTTACATTCTCCCCTCAGATATTTGTACATGTTGATCAGATCTCCTCTCAGCCTTCTCCAGACTAAACAGGCCCAGCTCACTTATCTTCGCTCATATGATAGATGCTCCAGTCCCTTAATCATCTTCGTGGCCCTATGTCGGACCGTCTCTAGAAGCTCCACGTCCCCCTTGGACCGTGGAGCCCAGAACTGGACACAATACTGCAGATGTGGCCTCACCAGGGCTGAGTAGAGGGGCAGGATCACCTCCCTCGACCTGCTGGAGACGCTCTTCTTAATGCAGCCCAGGATTCCATTGGCCTTCTTGGCCACGAGGGCACCCTGCTGCCTCATGATTGATTTGTTGTCAAGCAGGACTCCAAACCCCTTTGTGGGATGTGGACTGTGCATCCATGTAGTCTTATCAGTACAAATAATTCAAGAAACCATTAGAAGTACTATTTCATGAATATCAGTGTCAATAAAATCTGAATTTCTGTGGGTAAATCCTCCTCCCTCAGTGTGATGAATGTTACCAGCTTTCTTTTATCTTCCCTGCCTGAGGGAATGAGTGGATTCTTTCTAGCCGTGGGCACAAAGTGACCACCAGGCTGCTCTTCCTCCTTCCTCCTGCTCCCTCCCATTCTTCCTGAATAAGGAATGGAGTTATGACTCTGTGGGAAAGAATTCTGACACATTTGGCTTCCTCTGTAATTGGACACAGATTTCAGTAGAAACTCAGGAATTAAATATCTATTGTCCCCTGTGCTAAAGTTGGTTGGAATTGACTTGGAGGTTAATAACCAAAGGGAGAAGAATAAACAAGCAGTGGAATTATAAGCCTTTTATTTCCTCTGAGGAATTCAGAATGCTTGTACTTGCTCTTCACAATTGCATGTATTTAAACCTGCAGCATCATTAGTATTGAAGGTTTAGCTTAATCATTTAAGACTTACTTTCATTTTCATATAGTATATAGTAGATATTTTACTACATTACGCAGGTGAAGAGGCAAGTTAATAGTTCACACCTTTACTGATCACACCTTTTATTCAAAAAAAAATCTTTTAGGAGTGTGATCATGATATTTGGAAATGCTTACTGATCAATTTTTATTAAGTCAATCTTAAATTTGCAAAACTTTTTTTTTTCTGATATCTCTTTCAATGGTATCAAAATAAGCTCTAAAACTGAAAGCCACAGGAGTAAATGTATGTAGAATTAAGTCTCTACTGACCTGTTTTAGTGACTTCCCAAATTGGAGATGGAGCTTGAATATCTAATAGCCCTCTGTGGAGTTTTCTTAAACAAGTTTATACAGTAGCTTTTGGAGTAATACCAGCTTTCTTGTGGTTCAATAGTTTAGCCATATATCACATGAATAAATATTTTCTTTGGTTTTCACGGTGTAGTTTCATTTCATAGGGACCTCTCCCATGGAAAGAGAGGTGAGAGCAGTTGTTTTGCATTATGGGTTTTGTAGATATGCTTTTATTTCTTGCCTTGAAAATTTTCCTGGCTTCCTTTATAGCAAACAGTAAAATACCCAAATACTCAAACAACGTGGGCACTTTCTTTTTAATTGTGGTCATTTATTCAGTTTTATACTAATCTTTTCCCTTTCCTAAAGGCAGCTGAACTGAATACCTGTTGTTTATGGCGCAGGTGTCCGAGCTGTGACCTAGGGCCTGGATCTCACTCAGCAGCAGAGTTCATCTAGCGTCCCGTAAGGGGTGCGTGTCTTTCAGTCATACGCTGGAGCCTGAGCCACCCAGCAGAAGAGTCAAATTCTTCTGTACACATATGTTTTCATGTTGTCTTTAAATCTACAAGCTGTTGGCACCGCTGGCTTCATTGCTGTGGCGTCCAGGGGCAGCAGTGCGCGCCTCGCTCGGTGGCAGCTTCCTGGCTTTGCAGAACCCTGGCTGGAGGGGAGTATCCCTCAGAGAGCAGGAAATAAACATAGAGAGGGCCAAAGGAGAGCGTTAGTTTAACACAACGCATGTTCCTCCAAGGACAGGCAGCTGCAGGGCATACCCCTGCAGCAGGCCCATCCTCTACCACATCTATTCCTCTCGGGACTAGTGGTTCTTCTCACAGGGGCCCAGTGCTCCTTTTGCCCATCTGCCTGAGACTCGTGAGTTCCAGAATCTCTTGTTGTTGCTCTCTTCTTCTTTTACACACCAGAAGGGAGTCCCTCACCTTCATATATGTTACAGTTCTCCCAGAGGAAAAGTTCATAAATCAGAGCTGTGATTCCAAAGTGTGTCAAAGCGTGTCTTTAATATAATTTCTTGCTGTCTGAACGTGCCTTCTTTTTACTCTGAAATAAATATCTCATAATATTTTTGTATTTCCATTTCTTTAAGAAATTCTTCATACTCTTCTATTACATGTTTTTATTATAGAAATAAGGGGGCTGCGATAGAATACTTAATTAAATCTCAGTACAGTGTTTATTTCAGGTCAATGCCATAGCCTTAGTGCTGCCAAATTAAGGTTTTTTTTTTTTAAATGCTCTGGCAGATCACTGCTGGAAGGCATAAGGCACAGTTTCTTACTGTGTTCAAAATACAGAGAACTAATTACAGCTGGAGCTAAGTGCTTACCTGCCTCCAATTTTTGCGAGCAGAAGTTTCAGCTTTCCTTTGCTAGCCTCTTTACTTTGGACGGGGGCAAGGTTATCAAACCAGAGTATATGGTGAAGTTTTTCTCTAGCTAAGATTTTCAAAGTGTATGACGTGTCTTAAAGGAGGAGGAGGTAGGTGAATGCCAACTAACTGCATCTTCGTCTGGGGGCAGCTGCTTGCTGTGCTTTCCTTGGCATGAATCTAGTGAGTCTGTCAGGGAATGTTAATGACCTAATAACTTTAGTCTTTTCAGTATTACATTAATTTACCATCTTTCCTATTTTTTCAACATTTTCTTTATTTCGTGGGAGAAGTAGAGGACGTTCGGCATTTTCTGGCTCATAAACTACAGCAGAGCTGAAAATTGTTTCGCATTTTTGGTAGCTAAAGGTGGAAATTCTTCTTGATAGCCATTGACTACTCTTCCAATGCAAAAGCTCCTTGTTTCTTTTCCATTAACTGTTTCTTCTTCTTTTTTTTTTTTTAAGCAGCAGATATTTGAGAGGAGATTCTGCATTGGAGCAGAGAAAAATAGGCAAAAAGTAAGTTGCTGAAGTAAAGGCAGGTGACAAGAGACTACAATTAAAGTTAAGATACTTCAGAGTGAGGTTATCTACTCATCTGAACAGTCTATCAAAGGCTGCAGCTACAATGGATTCTGCACATGTGGAAAACTTTTAAATCATAATCAGAAGTTTAACTAAAGAGTATGTTTCAGTTTGGATAAGGATTAACATGGGCCCCGTGATTTGTGTTATTCAGTTCATAGGAGAACTGTCTGTGATGCTGTGTTACCTGCTATACCAGCTTACCCCTATGACAGCATCTCCGTTGTGCTCTTTATAGCATTGTACCTTGATTTAATAGCATTATGGTAGTGGTACATTAATATGGGATGTTGTTTTTTTATTCTGCCTTTTAGCCACTCTCTCATTTTCAAACTTAGCCTCACTGTGGTCTGAGTGGAACTTCAGCCATTGTTAATGTTAGAATTTATACTGTTCTGTTTTATAGGATCATGGATTTTCCAGGACACTTTGAACAAATCTTTCAGCAGCTAAACTACCAGAGGCTTCATGGCCAGCTGTGTGACTGTGTCATCGTGGTGGGAAACAGGCATTTCAAAGCCCATCGCTCCGTTCTGGCAGCATGTAGCACTCATTTCCGAGCTCTCTTCACTGTCGCGGAGGGAGATCAAACCATGAACATGATTCAGCTGGACAGTGAAGTGGTGACGGCAGAAGCTTTTGCAGCTCTGATTGACATGATGTACACCTCCACATTAATGCTCGGGGAGAGCAATGTTATGGATGTCTTGCTGGCGGCTTCTCACTTGCACTTGAACTCTGTTGTTAAAGCATGTAAGCACTACCTCACTACCAGGACACTGCCCATGTCCCCGCCGAGTGACAGGGCCCAAGAGCAGAGCGCCCGCATGCAGAGGTCCTTCATGCTGCAGCAGCTGGGGCTGAGCATCGTGAGCTCCGCGCTGAACTCCACGCAGAGCACCGAGGAGCAGCCGAGCGCCATGAGCTCCTCCATGAGAAGCAGCGTGGAGCCGCGCTCCGCCTTTCCCATGCGGCGTCTCCACAAGCGCAAGCAGCCCTCGGAGGAGCGGGCCCGGCAGCGCATCCGAGCTGCCATGGATGAGTCTGCCTCGGACGCCGCCGCCGAGAGCGGGCCGTCCGCGCCGCACTCGCGGGAAGACTTTTTTTCACCCGATTCCCTGAAGATGGTGGACAATTCCAAGACTGACGCTGTTGCTGATAACCAGGAGGACAACACTGTCATGTTTGATCAGTCTTTCAGTGCTCAGGAAGATGCCCAAATGCCCAGCCAGTCTGACAACAGCGGAGGAAACATTTCACAGATGTCCATGGCAACGCAGGTAGAAACCAGCTTTGACCAAGACACTACTTCAGAGAAGAACAACTTCCCATGTGAGAATTCAGAGGTCAGTCTGAATGAAAAGGAACATATGAGGGTGGTGGTTAAATCTGAGCCCTTAAGTTCCCCGGAGCCTCAAGATGAAGTGAGCGATGTCACTTCCCAGGCAGAAGGCAGCGAGTCCGTTGAAGTGGAGGGAGTAGTGAGTGCAGAGAAGATAGAACTGAGTCCAGAAAGCAGCGATCGTAGCTTTTCTGATCCTCAGTCCAGTACAGATAGGGTGGGAGACATCCATATTATGGAAGTATCAAATAACCTGGAACACAAATCCACTTTTAGTATCTCCAATTTTCTAAATAAGAGCAGAGGTGGCAGCTTTGGTGGTGGTCAAAGTGGTGACGACAACATTCCAAACACAACGAGCGACTGCAGGATGGACAGTGACGGCTCCTACCTGATGAGCCCGGAGTCTGGGCCCGCAGGTGGCCATTCCTCTGCGACAGTCTCTCATGTAGAGAACCCGTTTGGTGAGCCCGTGGACTCCCACTTTGTCAGACCGATGCAGGAGGTAATTGGCCTTCCCTGCGTGCAGACTTCTGCGTACCGGGCTGCAGAGCAGTTCAGCATGGATTTCCCAAGGTCGGGTCTGGGCCTGCATTCCCTATCCAGGGCCATGATGGGCTCCGTAAGAGGGGGAGCTGGCGGCTTTCCCGGCTACCGCCGTATAGCCCCCAAAATGCCTGTTGTGACCTCTGTCCGGAGCTCCCAGCTGCAAGATAACGCGTCCAATTCCCAGCTCCTAATGAATGGGGCCACCTCTTTTGAAAACGGGCATCCTTCACAGCCGGGCCCCCCGCAGCTCACAAGGGCATCTGCAGACGTCCTTTCGAAATGCAAGAAGGCCTTATCTGAGCACAACGTCTTGGTGGTCGAAGGTGCTCGCAAATACGCCTGCAAGATCTGCTGCAAGACGTTTCTGACGCTCACAGACTGCAAGAAGCACATCCGCGTGCACACGGGAGAGAAGCCTTACGCCTGCCTCAAGTGCGGCAAGCGCTTCAGCCAGTCCAGCCACCTGTACAAACACTCCAAAACAACCTGCCTCCGGTGGCAGAGCAGCAACCTGCCCAGCACTTTGCTTTAATCCCTTCCACGCCAATGCAAACTCCTCGGTCTCTGAAGTATTTCGGGAACGTTAACGCTACTTTGCTCCAGGCAGTGGGTTGGGAGGCGGCCCTTGCAGATCATGGTTGTGCCACACGTGCACACAAAAGGTTTTGTAAATTGGGGATACCAATTGGGGATACCATACCTACCTCACAAGGGACGTTGTGAGGCTTAAACAGCTGTCAGTTAAGTGCTTTGAGATCCTAAGAGAGTGGCACCGTTTATGTGTTAAGCATTAGTAGTAGTAGCAGTGGCATTATTAGAGTGTTGTGTATATGTAGGCCTTGGGCTCATGGGGATATAATCCCTGAAACCTCAGTTCCTTTGCAGGGCAGAGAGGTCGGGGTTGAGTGAGGACGTAGTTGTCTCCTAATTATGTTTAAGTACATTTCAAGAAGAACAAGAAATTTTAAGTGCAAATTTCCTCTTTTTTAAGG
Organism: Tinamus guttatus; assembly: GCF_059628265.1. Lineage (NCBI taxonomy): Eukaryota > Metazoa > Chordata > Aves > Tinamiformes > Tinamidae > Tinamus > Tinamus guttatus. Next base: position 222,440 of record NW_028288812.1, on the reverse strand, counting down.
TATTTTGTAAAAGTGAAAGCGTTTAAATAATGACTTGTAAAATAAGTTAATTGTATATGAAAAAAAATCAAATCGCATATCTTTAAAAGAAAAACAACTTTGGATGCATCTGACTGCCATAAAATACTTTAAAACATGTTAATTATAAAAAAATAGCGGTAGAATTCTGAATGTATGTTTGGCTGTTTTGTAGTAAAGGACACTGTGTAATGAAGGTGCTTAAATTAAATCCAAGACAATAACTTTTGGTCTGCTAGATGTATATATACTTCAAACACAGCAAGATTTGGGTGTTTGGCACCCCCCCCCTTTTTTTTTCTTCTGTAAAAACTTGTATTAAGTGATAAGTGAAGTACTGTTTCTTGTTTGTGCTATTTTAGTGGTATTTTAACTAACTTGTATTTCATATTTTAAAAACTCATGTACGCAGAGTCTGAGAAGAGCTTGTCTTTGCCTGCTTTGTTAGTCTGAATGAGAGATACAATGTGATGGCTTTTTCTACTGTTTAAGGTGGTCTCTTGCAGTTTCCAGATGCTGATAGTCGATCTGATCCACGTCTGTTGCGTTAGCAAACCACCCCTTGCTGATACTCATATATTCAGGCTTTAATTTCCTTCCATGACTCCTTTGCAAGTACAGATGCTTTCTCAGATCAGTACAGTAAGGAATGATCCTCACTTGTCATATTTATTTATGCCACTGTATAATGTAGTTATCCAAGCCAGGCCTTCAGTCTAAGGTAATGTCATAGTACTATTTTTTCCACGTAAATTAAAGAAACATAAGTTTATTTCAAAAAAATAGCACTGTACACCTTATAAAGCATTTTGTTATCTTTTTTCTTCAAGTCAGTTGCCTAAATCTTGTTTTTAATTTCCTGTTCTGTGATACCGTTTTACCTAATACTGTTTGCAGTCTGGCTTTTTCTTCCTTTTTTTTGGGGATGTTGTCATTGTCATTCTTGTTAAAGATGCACATGAACTTCTAACTTTTGGCATTATTAGGTTTCTAAATAATATTTGGGAGCACTTCTACTGATTAATATTACCTGGTTACTCTACTATATAATAGATGGGTCAGGATTTCACTGTATCTGTTCTACTCACTAACGACTGATGGTCAATATTTCCTGTGTCTTAGTCACACAGCAGATGCGTCTCTAGAAACTTTCTCCTCTTTGTGTAGCAAATATATCCTGCATGACATTATTCAGCAGTTCTGAGGACTTGAGTGCTGATAGTTAGCAGACTTAAACATCTTGGGTTTACATTTGCATAAACCAAAAATAAAATCTTAATCCATGGCCTGCAGGTAATTTAGCAGGACAAGCTATCAAAATTGTTGAAGCACAAAAAACATTCATAGAATCACAGAATGCTTAAGGTTGGAAGGGACCTCTAGAGATCATCTAGTCCAACCCCCCTGCACACGCAGGGTCATTAGAGCACGTGGCACAGGACTGCATCCAAGCGGGTTTTGAAGATCTCCAGAGAAGGAGACTCCACAACCTCTCTGGGCAGCCTGTTCCAGTGCTCTGGCACCCTCACTGGTAAGAAAATTTCCCTTAAGTTCCTGTGGAACTTTTGGTGCTTCAGTTTCCGGCCATTTCCTCTAGTCCTATCTGTGGCCACCAGTGAAAAGAGACCAGCACCGTCCTCTGCACTCCCTCCCTTGAGGTACTTATATACACTGATTAGATCCCCTCTCAGCCTTCTCTTTTCCAGGCTGAACAGGCCCAGCTCCCTCAGCCTCTCCTCATAGGGCAGATGTTCCAGGCCCCTGATCATCCTTGTGGCCCTGCGCTGGACTCTCTCCAGCAGCTCCACATCCCTCTTGTACTGTGGAGCCCAGAACTGGACACAGTACTCCAGATGCGGCCTCACCAGGGCTGAGTAGAGGGGCAGGATCACCTCCCTCGACCTGCTGGAGACGCTCTTCTTAATGCAGCCCAGGATCCCATTGGCCTTCTTGGCCACAAGGGCACCTGCTGCCTCATGGTCAACTTGTTGTCCACCATGATGCCCAGGTTCCTCTCTGCAGGGCTGCTCTCCAGCAGCTTCGTTGTCAAACCAGAGGATGCACGGAGCTCCTTCTGCATTTGGCTTTATGCAAAACAGTAAATGGCTAATAAGGAAAAGCATCTTGTCTCTAGTTACATCTCTCCCATTTGGGAGAATACCTAGTGTCTATCAGTGCATCGCGTGTAGCATGTCGTGGATCATGAGGTTGCAGTCAATGGCCTCTAAAACGTTGAAATTACAGACTATATCTAATGGTCATGTATTTCGGTTCTTGAGATTTTTCAAGTATTAAATAAATGAACCACAGTTAAAAGTAGATGAGGAAATGCCAGATCTTGTTTGAAATCAGTTTGATATCTGAGTATTTAACAGCATTGGGCTATACTAAGTGATTTCATTGAGCCCTCAATAAAATGCAGTATTTCATATATTAATATTTATCGTGTTGCCTTATTAGTAAGATCATCTGTTTTATTTTTTAATTTTTCTTGGCTTTCTAGTGTTTTCTGTTTTTAAAAAACAAGTGCTTTTTTCCCATTTTGTATCTATTTTCTATAGTGCATCTGAAATTCCATCGTGCATAGGAATAAAGCAGATATATGAATATGGAGACTAAAATAATTAAGAATTAACATGAGCAGATGAATTAAATGTATATTTAACTACTTTTTGATCTGTTTTTATAATAAAATTTTAATGGCATTGGGAAGTGGCAACTTGGAAGAGAGGACTGCTGCTTTTTTTTTTTTTTTTAAGTAAATTTGGCGGTTATCTTTGGAAGTAGCAATTGTAATTTTCCTTTTTGACTGGTATCTAGCCCCTCTGAATGGTCATCTTGAAAATCCAGGTGTGCTGTTTCTGGCATTTTGCTCTCCTAGTCTTCCAGTCTGAAGCAATACCTTTGAATGGCATCTCCACTCCAGCCGTCTTGTGCTGTAAAACGGGAAATTTTTCATCTCCACGCCTGGTAACTTCAAAAAGTTTATGACTTTTTCATTTGAAACTTAAGTTTCTGAACGCTACAGTGAGATCTCGTGTGAAGATGTTAGTGTGAAACACTACAATAAATGCTACATTTTGTGCTGATGTGTCTGGCTGGATTTACTTAATCATGTCACTGTGTGTCTGCTGAGGTCTCTTCTGGCAACTCGCTTAGTGAACTGTATTAGTACGACCAGTCGTTCTTTAACTGTTATATTGCTCTTGATTTTTCTCAGAAAAGAGATGAAAGATGAAGTTTGTGGAGGGAGAGCCAAGTAACCACCGACACGGGCCGCTCACAGGGCGCCTTTCCTGAGGGTCCCCCTTGCCATTCGTGTCTTGCTTCTGGGAGCTGCTGACCCTTGGACTGAGAACGGGTAAGGCTTAATTCTGTATTGATGTCACTAGGTGCAGCACTAATTAGTTATGCTTAAACTTTTAATAAAAAAGTTTCAGGCTTCTTTAAGTACAAAGGGAGAGATAAGGTCAATGTTACTCTATCACTTACATTATTGAAAGTGTTTTTACAAAGCAGAAGCTTAACGAGTAAGGACATACTCAGCCTCCCTCATGGCAGAGCAAGACGATCAAGACCTGCAAAATGTGCCATTATTAAATTTCATAACACGGTTCCTTAGATGTGCTTCAGCCACTCAGTCCTGTTTACAAGCCCTACTTGTCAAAATCCATTAAGAGTAATTTCACCACTATCAAAATCACGTGTGTCAAACCCAAGCTCTCAAAAATGTGTTGTGCAGCCCAGCAAACTCATGTAACAGATTTTTGTTCATTTAATAAAACAAAGGTCCTCAGCAGCAGCAAGGTAAGTAATTCTCACTTCTCTTGCACCAATCTGAAAATTTCCATCCAAGAGCACACTTCTTTCTATTTTACATCACTGCATCTACAAGGCTGTTCTTGGCCAGCAGAGGCCTCAGAAACTTCACAAATATTTGCAGAAGTATGTGAATTAGAATGAATTGATAAATTTGTCATATATTCTCTGAGGCATGAAGCAAGTATCTCACTGTGAGTACAAGGACTTTTACCTGCCCCCTAAAAGAACATGAAAATGTGCACTTTCACCTTTTCCTATCTGGCAACAAGAAAGTGCTCAGGGACGATTAGGCTGAACATACACACATTCAAAGCCAGGTTTCTGGGAGATTGTTTCGAACAGTCTGTTTTTAAACAGACTAAACCCCAAAATTCCCCAGGATGTGCAAGGGAGTTGGGACCTTCTCAGTTCTTCAGCTAGAACATGTCACTACATGTCTGAAAAAAGCAGGGGAATTCACGTCAGAATCAGCGTCCTTCTGTAGGCAGAACCTCCCACTGAGAATTTCCACTTGCAGCCTACGTGAGATACCAGTCCCGTTACCACAGCTATGTTCAGAATTGAGTCCAGACAAAAAAAGGCTGAGCTAGAAATACCAGTAGATCTCCAGAAGACTCTTTGCTTCTCCTTAACATCTTCAAAATAGAAATATAAGGCCTTCCCACTGATTTAGCATAGCCTTTTTAATACTTACCTGCTTGAGAGCAGTAGGCCTGTGCATGTTGCTTAATAACCCTTCCTTCCCATTTCTGGCTAAGAGCTTGGTGTTCACATGCAAAGTCACCTGAGCTTCTTGCTTCAGCTGGGAGATCAAGACTTGTAAAGTGGAGGCTGCATCAGCAACTCTCTTCTCATGATTCAACATATGCTGGCTAACAAAATACTCAATTACAGCCCTTACATTTTAAGGGTTTTCTGAGACAGGGCCAAAGATCCATCTGCTTCTGACTGCAGTTGTGACACGACCACAGAAACAGCAGCACCTGCAACTGGAGGACTCCCGTTTTTTCCTATTCAGTTTCATGATCCAAAATGCACCCAAAGCCAACCAGTTTCCAAATTAAATGAACACAATACACCCAGTGTTTCTCTTTAGTAACCACTTCGCACTTTCCCTATTCCAGTTATCTTTAATACACGTTAGTTGCAGCAGGAAACGGGAACAGAGAGATGAGTGAAGCTTCTCCAGTGTCACGGATAACGTCGAAGTGACCTTGCGAGGCAGCGGGGCTCCGGGTTTCAAAGCAGCAGCTCACTGGGCATGGGTTCCCCCTTCAGACCAGCCAGGAGGTTCTTCGCTGCCAGCACGGACATGGTGTTCCTCGTGCTGTAGGTGGCACTCCCAATGTGCGGCAGGATCACTGCAGGGAACAGCAACATCCGCTTCTGTGTCCACTGGCGCTCCTGCCTCGTCCCAAACCTCCCACGGATCTTCCCAAAGGCATCGGCAAATAGAACCCTGCACCAGCCGTGCGCTGGCATTCAACAGCAGAGCCAGAAACAAAACGTTCCCCAGGCTGGATAAATGCTTAGCTACGTTATTTTTACAGTCCTCCAGCCCGAAGGCAGTCGGATGTGGGTCTTACTTCCTGCATTCAGGCTTTTTACTTGCCTTATTGCAGGAAAACAGTGGTCTTAGATGTACAAAGGCTCTCCCTTTTACAGCCAAACATACCATGGGAATTTTCCTGCTGTGATCTGTTTCCCACACAACTTTGGGAGTTGCAGGCACTCCAGCCTCTTTTTGTTCTACAAAAGCTGAACAGCCCTTATGTGCAGAACCTCAAATATCCTCTATCCTGCTGGTTTGGAGGATAAAAAGTGTCCTGTGAGGACCTGGCTCCAAAATTCATTTCTTCCACAAATAAGGATCATACTTGGGTTCTCTGCATGCTGCAAAACCAGTGTTCACACCTCTTCTCTGCCTATCCACTGCTCTTCCAGCTGGTGAAACTTTTTGACAGTTTTGCCTGAAATCTACAAAAAGTTTCAGAATCTATGATTCTGTGATTCTATGAATCAAAGTCTCACTTCTGTGAAAATAAACATTCTCTGAATGTATGCTTTTTTTTTTTTCCTTGCTCAGTTTTGTTCCAAAGCTTTGCATTTTCTGAGGCCCCCGATTACTTCTGGAAAGCTTCAGCTTTTACCAATCCTCAAACTATGGGATCTAGATATGACACAGTAAAAACAAGTTTTTAACAGAAAGATCGTTGAAGTATTACAGCTTATCAGTAACCTGAATTTCAGCAATGGATATCCAGTGATGGACAGTCCCAATTTTTTACTCTGAATTCCCTGCAGTTTCTTCATGGAGCAGGTTTTTCCTGCTTCTGAAACATGCTTCCTTGGCAGGGGCCTTCTGCTGCCACCTGCACAGCCAGGCTGGTAGCTTGCCCATGCCGAGGAAGATGCACAAAGAGGCAGCCTGGCCAGCTCAGGTGGGCAACAAGAACCTGCTCTGGCCAGGCCACAAGCCTCAGCCCTGCAGCACACCAAATAACCCACGTGAAGTCGAGGCATTCAGGTATGGAAAAGGCATTCTAAAGGCAGTGAAGCTGCAAACAATCACAGACAGCTACCTTTTATAAGTGGAAGTAAGTGTTTGCTCTGGATTGCATTTCTGGCTCTTCTCTGCCTCTAGGGATACAAGTGAACATAGAATCACAGAATGCTTAAGGTTGGAAGGGACCTCTAGAGATCATCTAGTCCAACCCCCCTGCACACGCAGGGTCACCTAGAGCACGTGGCACAGGACTGCGTCCAAGCGGGTTTTGAAGATCTCCAGAGAAGGAGACTCCACAACCTCTCTGGGCAGCCTGTTCCAGGGTTCTGTCACCCTCACAGGAAAGTTCTTCCTCACATGGGAACTGCCTATGTTTTAATTTGTACCCATTACCCCTTGTCCTGTCACTGGCTACCGCCGAGAAGAGTTTGGCCCTATCCTGCCTACATTGGCCCCCCAGGTACTTGTACATGTTGATCAGATCCCCTCTCAGTCCTCTCTTCTCCAGACTAAACAGGCCCAGCTCGCTTAGTCTTTGCTCATACAATAGATGCTCCAGTCCCTTAATCATCTTCAAGGCAGGCACTTTAGCAGACTGCACTTCTGAAAACACACAGCACATCTGCACCCTGCAGCCCAGTCCCACAGTGGATGGCCTAAGTGGTAAATCCTGCAAGGCCTGGACTGCTCTCGAGGCTGAGATCCTGCAGGACAGAGCCCATATGGGAAATTTTGCTAGCCGAATGGGAGTCCTGGAAATTATAGCAGCAATTCCAGAGCCCAGCGGGGCATAAGCAGGGATTCTGGACTTTGGATTCACACACCTGCTGGTACTGGATTCTTTAGTGGCTTTAAGCCAAATTTCCCAGAGAATTAGAGATCAATCCATTAGGAAGATAATGAAAAAAAATGAGCTAACCCTAACTGTATTTGGAAGTCTTAAAATACCTCACAAACTTATTTGATATTAATAAGGCCTTCTAACAGTTTCCCTTGTTGTACAACAGCACAATGCTATAAAAAAAAAAAAACCTTGAGCACCCACGATTTTCCTGTCCTTTCACATGTCAGCACTTTCTCAGCACTCACAGGCTCATGTGGACTGAAACTCCCTCTTAAAACCGCTAAGAGACCACCTGCCCTAAGCACGGGGAATGCTGCAAACACAAGGTTTCAAGAGTAGCTACAGAGGATGTCCTATCCCTCCGTACAGCAACTTACCACAGTTCTTGAGGGAGAGCAGAGGGTGATCCGTGGGCAGAGGCTCTGGAGTCGTGACATCCAGGCCAGCAGCTGCAATCTGGCCATTCACCAATGCATCGTACAGGTCCTCCTGGTTTACCACAGCCCCCCTGGGGAAAACAGAGCAGAGAGATGCTCACAGCACTCCCATCCTACGGACACGCTCCCATGAGCATAGCAGCCAGGCAGAGGGATGGACGCAGGGCACAAGCACGGCCAGCTCTTCTTGCTGTGCACAACACCATCACGTTCTGCCATGCTGGTTCCCCGGGAGCAGGCAGCTTGTTGGCTGCCTGAGCAGAATTCAGATCCCATCAGGATGCATCTGAGCCTTAGACATGGCACAAGCCCTAGTGGTTTGTCTGTTGGGGAGCGCTGAATAAAGGAGGCACCTTTACCTGAGGGACAAGGAGCCAGCTTTCAAGGTTGTGATAAACCCCCATACAAGCCCAGCCTACCCAGGCGCAGGTGAATTTCTCTCAGCTGCCTGCTGACAGTTCACCACTCAAGGGTGAGAAGAGCAATGCACCATAATGACATGAAAAGCTACTGAGCATGGACAGTGCACATAACCCAGGCAGGTAACTAAACAGCCACCCATCCTGCCATCCCACTGGGGCCAGACACACGGCCCTGGGAAAGACAGCGAGCACGTAGCCCTCTGAACAGCTCCGTGTGCTTTTGGCTGGCACAAGAGACGTGGAGATGCACCGAGTAGGCCACGAGCTGTCCTTGCAGCCGCAGCAGTGTTCATTCCCTGCACTGCCCGGACATCCGCACACGCTGCTGCCACCACAGCTAGAGCCACAAAACCCGCGCAGACGGTGTTACCTGCTGGTGTTGATAAACACGGCGTTTTTCTTCATCCTGCAGAAGAAATCTTTGTTGCATATTCCCTGGGTTTCAGGTGTCAAGGCACATGTCACGACGACGAAGTCTGCCTCTTCAGCCAGCCTCGTGATTGGGACTGAGTAGAGAAACACAGATCACCCCTCTGCTCAGAGGCTTGACAACGATATCTCAAGAGCCCTCTTTCCATATGGTTTAGCAGCAGTGAATGCTGCTTTGGAAAGACTTTGCTGACCTTTCTCCAGGGACAGGGAGAAATAGGGGATGGCAAACCGCAACAGAAACCACACAGAGAAATGAAGCCATGTTCCTGCAGATAGTACTGTAGTTTTTTAAAGTGTTTTATTTCACTTTAAAATAAAAATCAACCCAAAAGAACACCCAAGAAAGCTTCAGTCATCTAGACAAAAGGGGGGTTTAGTATCTATTTCACATTTAGCAATACCGTAGTGACAGCTCATACCAACCCTCTCTCTGCTCATTACTGCTTTTCCTCCTGAAGGCAGCAGCCACCTTGCCCTTAGACTTCATTCTTTCACTCTATTGCAATGGTTTTGAGAGGGAAATTAACTGAGAATTTTAGATAGACACAGGAAAGATGCAAGTCGAAAGCAACAGAAATAACCATATAGTCACGGTTTGCCAGTTAAAACTTAAATGCATCAAGTTCACCTACTTGCAATCAGAATTTCTCCTCTTGTCAACCAGTTCCACCGTATAACAACTGTTCAAGGTTCACTGTCAAGGTTCACTGCCTTCAAAACAGTTGAGCCCAGTTGTACTGATGAAACCTACTGAAAGGCTCCAGCCTTCAGAAACTTTCCAGCTCTGACCCTTCGCTCCTCTAGGTGACACCTTCCCAGAATCATGTCATTCCTGTTGCAGCCACCCTGCAGCTGAAGATTAAGCATCTTCCCTGCTTCATTTACACTTCTTACCAAACTCAGCCTGAAACTCTGCAGCAATCTCTGTTTTCGGACGACTGCCAGTGTACAAAAACTTCTTGACTCCAAATGGCTTTAGACGGCGGGCAACTGCCTGTCCTAGAAACAAGAGATGAGATGAGACCCTCCAGGCAGGTGCAAACCTCTGCAGAGAGGCATGGAAACCAAGGGGGCATCTTGGGCAAGCTCAGGCTTGTTCAGCTGCAAGGAAAGCAAACGGCAGAACACACCACTCGATAAAGGGTCGCTGCAACCCCTCAAACTGTGACTGGGAGGCTCGATTCGACCTTGGCATGTGTCAGGAGTGGAAATAACGGGCGGGCATAAATGCTCAGTTACGATAAGCCTCGGCAAAGGGAACTGTGGGGTGTTAGGCCTGAAGTAACCTAGAGCGCAAACTGTAAAGCGAGCAAGCTGTTGACAAAGTCCACACAGCACAACTGAACACAGCATGTTATCTGGACTTTGCTTGGCATGTTTGTTTTAACTGAGAATTCAGAGAAAAACATCCAGCTCAGGTACACACACTCAGATACAGACACTTGAATGCTCAAAATTTTGAAGTCTAGGCCTGGTGAGTCAGGATTGCTTTCCTCAGGTGTTCCATCTATCCTTCCTCATGTTTCTAATGGATTTTAAAGACAGACAAGAGGGGAAAACAACCTGGCTGAAGTTCCAGGAACACTCTGCCATAGCCAGAGACAGACAGATTTGGTGCGTGATGTGAATTTACTGTCAATTTACCTATCCTTCCCAGGCCTATGATGCCCACGGTACTGCCAGACAGACCATAGCCACACATCCACAAGGGCTTCCACGTTGTCCAGCCACCGCTAGCAGAGAGAATGAGATGGGAATACACATTAGGAGAAAAAAAAAAGGCACAGCCTACTTCAAAGTCCAACCCAGCGTTTGGACAAGCCCACCACAAATTATAAGCTCTCAGCCCATCAGACACAGGTGAATGGGAAACAGGGAAACAATTCGGCTCTTGGAGTTGGCTGTTTCCAGATACCTCTGCAGGGTTCTGCTCAAATTTTGGGTAACCAGCAGCAGCAGCCTTGGGACTAATATAATTTATGTACAACTAACCACAGCCCTGGGAATTCAACAAAGTAGGGTCAGACCTTCCCTCATTTCCTTCGTCGAAGGCACTGGAGTGTCTCAGCCGCTCGTATCTTGCAGCTGGCACACTCGGGGCGCTCAGAGGGCACTTCTGGCCTTTTAACAGCCCTGAATAACCTACCTGCACCCGCAGAAACGTGGGGGACCCCTTGCCAGCCCATAGGACATTCTGCTACGAGCTTGGCGGGACACCACCTTCAGCCCCACGTCCCTTGCCAACGTGGCATGCATGCATTCAACCCCAGCTCAAAAACTAGCCCCGCTCCAGCACTCATCTGCGAATACTCACTTCTTTACCTCCTCTACTGACTCTGGCAAGCGGCGGCACGTGGCTAGGAGCAAGGCCACGGAGAGCTCGGCAGTGGCATCGGTCAGGACGTCGGGGGTGTACCCGACTCGGATCCCCCTGCAAGGCAAGCAGAGCACGGATGGTGCTGGGTAACAGCTCATGCTCTCAGGAAAGATGCTGGTGTTAAACCTCTCCTGGGCATCTATGCTGTCACACATGGGAGGGCATTCCTTTCATTTGACGTCTCTTCCGCTGGGGTTTTGTCTCAGCAAGCTGCAAAGTTCTCACCATGCAAATCCATCCCTGGTGCCCTGTGCTGAAGCAACCTACAGCCTTAACTGCAGGACCAACTCCAAGTTCTCACAGTCTCCCTCTGCCTCCTTCACCCCATCTCAATACTCTCTCTGCCTTTTCTCTGTAACTCACAGCTAGGCAAAAGCAGTGACAGGGGACCAAGGCCACCCCAAAGAGGGACACAACACATTTTAAAAGTGGCTGTCAGGAGCAAAAGTTACCGCTTTTTGATTTCGTGTAAGTCAAGGTGGTCAAACCCCACGGACATGGTGCTGATGACTTTCAGGCTGGGCCCTGCAAAACACCAAGACAAGACGTCTCAAGAAGACCATGGTAGGAGATGCTACCTTGAAGCCAAGCAGCAACCACCAAACCGAGCGAGCGCGAACAAAACCCCTGCAGCAGCCACACTGCTGTTCAAACACGGGTGGTTTGGGGTTCTCAGCAACAGCTGGTGCAGAATGGATGGTTTTTGGTTTATTTTTAGCAGCTGACTTTGCTTTGCCCACCCCCGTGCAACTCCCGGTGGCGGGCTTGGGAACCCACGGCGCCGCTGACGGCTCCAACCATCTGCCCCACCGCTCCAGGGACCCTCCGCGGCTGCCTGTCACCGGACTCGCACCCCGTGCCGGCGCCCGGGGCGTCACACGCACCTGCGGCCTCGAGGAGCTCCCTGTCGACGCGGTCGGAGAGCAGGCAGAGCAGGCCCTGCTTGCCGGCCACCGCCGCCAGCAGCTCCGCGCGCGGCACCGGCTCCTCCGAGTCCCACAGGCGCACGGCGCAGCTGCGGCCACGCGGGCGGTCACGGCGGCCCCCCGCCATGTCCCCCGCGTGTCCCCCCGCGTGTCCCGCCATGTCCCCCCACGTGTCCCCGACGTGTCCCCCCGCGTGTCCCACCGCGTTCCCCCGCCATGTCCCCCCATGTGTCCCACGCATCCCGCCATGTCTCCCACCGCATTCCCCTGCCATGTCCCAACGTGTCCCATCACGTGTCCCCCCACGTGTCCCACTGCGTCCCGCCACATGTCCCACCGCGTTCCCCCATTGTGTCTCCCCACGTGTCCCACCGTGTGTCCCCACCGCGTGTCCCACCGTGTCCCCCCCACGTGTCCCGACGCGTCCCCGTTGTGTCCCCACTGCGTTCCCCCGTTGTGTCCCCCCACGTGTCCCCACCGCATGTCCCAACACGTCCCCCCATCGTGTCCCCCTGCGTGTCCCGCCATGTCCCCCTGCCCTGTTCCTCCATGTGTCCCTCTCCGTGTGCTGCTGTGTTCCACCGCGTCCCCCCGCCGCGTCCCCATGCCATGTCTTGCCGTGTCCCCCCGACGTGTCCCGCCGTGTCCCCCCGCCGTGTCCCCCACCGTGTCCCCATGCGTCGCCCCGCCGTGTCCTACCGCGTCCCCTCGTCGTGTCCCACCGCGTCCCCTCGTCGTGTCCCCCTGCGTGTCCCGCTGCGTGCCCCCGCCGTGCACCACCGTGTCCCCACGCGTGTCTCCCCGTATGTCTCGCCACGTCCCCATGTCGTGTCCCCCCGCGTGTCCCCCCGCGTCCCCCGTCGTGTCCTGCCGTGTCCCGCTCACCCGCCGGCCTCCGACAGCGCCTGCAGCCCCGCGGCCGGGATCCGCCGCGTCACGAAGACCTCCATGGCCCGGAGCGCCGCCCGCATCCGCGGCCAGCGGAACGGGACGGGGCGGGCGAGCGGGGCCGAGCGGGGCGGAGCCGAGCGCGGCCGAGCGGAGCCGAGCCGAGCAGGGCCGAGAGGAGCCGAGAGCCGAGAGGAGCCGAGCCGAGCGCGGCCGAGCCGAGCCGAACGAGGTCGAGCGCCGAACCGAGCGGAGCCGAGCCGAGGCGAGCGGGACCGAGGCGAGCCGAGCGCAGTGGCGAGGCGAGCGTAGCCGAGCGAAGGCGAGCGCCGAACGGAGCCGAGCGGATCGGCGGGGAACCGAGGGGAGCCGAGGCCAGCCGAGCGCCGAGCCGAGCGCCGAGCCGAGCGCCGAGCCGAGCCAAGGCGAGCGGAGCCGAGGCGAGACGAGCGCTGAGGCGAGCGGAGCCGAGCGGAGCCGAGCGGAGCCGAGCGGAGCCGAGCGGAGCCGAGCTGCCGAGGGGCGGCGGGGCGCCCCGCGGCGGCCGCTCGGTCGGTCGGTCGGTGCCGCGGCGTGAGGCGGCCCCGGGGCGCAGCCGCGCTCCCCAGCCCCGGAGCGGAGCCGACAACCGCAAGGCTTTTCCTTGGTGTTGGGTTTCTTTAGATTTCATAGATTTCTCCAGAGTACAAGGAATCTTCGGGTTTCCTTAGCCATCGCAGCCGGAGCAGCTCACCAGGCGCGGATACGGGGATTCCCCGCAGCGGGTCCGTGGAGCAGACGGGACCCCTGCCCACGCAGCCGAGCTGTGCAGGAGCAGGAGGTCCCCGCGCTGCAGCTGCGGCGGGGACGTGGGCGAATCCTCCCTGGAGCGGCTCCCGAGGCTGCTGGCAGGACTGCACAGGAGGCCCGGGAAGGAGGGACGGGGAGAGCGGGACGGACTCCTAAAAGCAGGGGCTGCTGATCCAGCTGCAGCTCCCCTGCTCTTCCCGCTCCTGGGGCTGAAACTTCTTCAGCCCTGTCGGCTTCCTCTTGCTGCCAGCAGAGAAGGAGGAGCAGCCTCGATTTTTCCCTCGTGTCCTGCAGTGCAGCAGCCTCCCACGTTGCTGCCCGTGACCTGTCCAGACCAGTCTGTGCGTAGCACTGAGCCCTGTGAACCTGAGAGGAAGTTAACATTTCTGTCTGTGTTCTCTCTTGCCATTGACTTGTCCAAAGCCCAGAAAAGAGACAGGAGTCAACTCTGAGCTTCTACCAAGAGTGACTGATGAGGATTGCCTTTGTCCTACCCGCAGTGTCCAGCGTGGGATAGATAAGATATAGATAAGATACCAGCTAAAGGGGCTAAAACTGTAACGAACACATGCTGAAGAGACAGGACGTGTGGCTCAGTGTTCCCTTGGGTGGGTGTTCCCCACCATCCCTCTCCATGAGGTCCTGCTTTCAGTGGAAGGGTCTCTTACACTCTGGGTATGGAAATAAGATGTTTTTAAGCACTGTCTGTAGGAGGACTCACACAGTATCCTGATGAGGTGAGCTCTGCATAAACTTCCATCATTTATGGCCACACACTTTCCATAATGGCCACACACTTGGGCCATGTTACAGGTTGGCACAGTGGCTTGCCCAGGTTGGTTGTGCTACACAGAAAGTGAGTGTCAGTCCCAAGCTGCTGTCTTCTTATTCCTGAGATTGCAAAACCTGGCAGCTGAGGAATAAACATAATTGGTTTGGAAGCGGAGCCTCTGTGCCTGAAGTTCTTCTACCATGGAAGCAGGAAGAAAAGTAATTTCCGGGCAGGCACACCTGGGGCAACTTGCACATCCTCTGTAAAATAAAACCTCAAGCACACCAACAAATAAAATGAACAAAGGGTTTATTGTAGTTTGTATATTCAGCTGTGGGAGACCATGGCAAGGAACAGGCCTGACCCATCTATCACACTCCAGAAATCTGCTTAGAACAGAGTAGCTTGATTTTCGTGCCCAATGCCAAACTGACATGATTAATAATCCGTTCTCAACAATTACATTCCTTGCACCTATTTTCTAGTACCTTTCCCCCTGCAACATGCACCATTCTTCAAGGCATGGATGAATTTGCCAGCTCTGCGTATTTTCTACTGATAACACGCTGGGCCAGGTTCTTTGACCATTGTAACTGTAAAAGCATTGTGATCAGGGAATAACAACTGATTAAAACATGCTGAGTTGCGTCTTCTCACGGGAGAATAGGTGGGCAGAACTGTGAAAATGGCTGTGGTGGCTAGAGATATGTGAACTGCCCAGAACAAGGCAGAAATTCAGTCAGAAATTAGGAATCCTAAGGCAGGGGTGAAATACAACACACTACAAGACAACATTAAAAAAATGCAAGGAAGGGAGTAAGAGAAGGTGAATGGAAAGATTCCTCCTTTGGTTGTTGAAGGATTTGGTTGCATTTATGGTTTGCCTGTCAAATTTTCCAATGCTATAAAAATGGAGAGTCCTTTATACAAATGTTTAGTATACACCAGTGTAGGAAGTGCATAACTTGAATTCATAAAGGAAAAAAAACACACTATAAGAAGTGCTGGGGTGATACAAATGTCAGAGGTTTTATTTCTCCAATGCGCTCATTCTGCAAAAGCAAATACACGAGAGATCTTTGCTGTAGATTATATAACTCAAGAGAAGAACAGAGATAATGTTAATGAGCCCCTTCTCCCCTCACCAGGGCAAATGCCAAGTTCACCTTAGAAAAAAAGGTCATATTCTGAAAAAATGTCTATCTCGCCACGATCAGGAGCTGCGACTTTGTGATTAATGTCAGGCTCCGTGTCTGGGCAGCCAGCGGGGTCTGTCTTTGCAGGACGAGTACGTGGTGTCTCTGTAATGCCCACGTGGAGAGAGGAGACAGAGCCCGGCTGATAATATGGTGTGGAGAGGTCACCGTGTGTTACAGAGGGGTGAGGAAACTTCCCATTCTTCCACCTTAGTAACGTGGACCTTTTCTTCCTCTAGAGTAAGACATGCGTTCCACTCACACGTGGTCCAACACACACGTGGTCATTAAAACATCAGTGATCATCAGGTTTTTGGTGAGGCTCTCCCCGTTGCCGAGCTCGGTTGCAGGACCTCTGGGTCCCCCTTGGAGAACAGCAGGATGTGGTTGTCTCAAGGCCCGGGTGCAAGGTGTCCGCGTGCTCTTGGCACAACCTCCTCCTCAGAGAAACACCTCCCTCTCCATGGGGTCTCCCCTCAGGCCTGCCAGCAGGTTGTTGGCAGCTAGCACAGCCATGGCGTTCCTCGTGCTCCACGTGGCGCTTGCGATGTGCGGCAGAATCACTGGAACACAAAAGGAGCCAGGGGAGCTGCCTCCTCCTTGCTGGCCCCTGCCCGAGCCCAAAGGCTCCGCTGCACCTGTACAACCCCGGATTTGCCCAAGCCCTACTGCTGGCCTCAGGGAGGAGCACATTCCTAGTCTTTAGAGAAGATGGACCAAGAGCCCTTGAGAACAGAGGGCCTGTGAGGTTCCCTGTGGGTTTCTGGATTGCCTAACCTGGAGTAAATCTGTTTGGTAACCCCACAGGGGAGCAGCAGCAGCCTGGCAGGGATGTTGGCAGTGAAATTGTATGAACAGGAGAGAGTTGGCAGTTGAGATCTTCCCATGAACCTTTGACAGATTAAGCTAAACTTGGTGCAGAACCTAGATCCCAAGGAATGAGAGAGGACTGGTGAATGGCAGACCTACCATCTCTGTTTAAACCTTATGGATACTTCATTCAAGTCACACCTGCTACAGGTCTGCTTTCCTGCTCTGTGCCTGGGAGCTGACAGGGGGTTGAATCAAAAACCTGCAGGGCTTTTAGAGGATTTTTTAAATTTAAGAAAATGTTTTATTAACATCTGACTGGGTTCTTACAGATGTCAATGTTCTGCTGGCTCACCAGAGCAGGGCGGACAAATGGAAGGATGGATGGAACAAAACGTTCAGGAGCATCCCTGCAGCAACCCTTCCCACAGATGCACATGCAAATGTGCCAATGTGGAGAGCAAACCATGCCTCAGTTTCTGGGAGCACCTTGGTATGGAGACGGTATACATACATACATACATTGTGTGTGTGATGTCACATGTGTGTGTACATGCCTGCCCACATATACATTCAGGGTCCTTTGAGAGAACATTTTCCAAATTCCTTACTACGCCGGATTGTTATCCATGGGCCGCTAGGACTGCCAGAGAGGCTCCCACCAGGTCCTGTAAATCATGCCACTGAGCCCTGTCACCCATCACAGTGCTCATTTCATCACTCCGTACAACAAGGGTCACTGTATTGCTGTAATGTTGTAATATAATCACCAACCAGCCAAGGGAAGTAAGGTGGGGTGGGAATGACATCAAACGGCCTGTTCTTTAGGTATGGCTTTGTGTCAGTGTCATTAAAACTGGGTTGGTGCTGGGCCATAATGATTCTACTGGAGAACTTGGGTTTCTGGACAGTTTTATAAGGTGCTGGCCCCAGCAGATTCTGTTTTACTGTAATCAGCTGATGTGGTGCCTGATCAAGGCTTAGCTCTTGATCCCTTTTCCTTTCTAGTTCCTGTGGCATCATTTGAGCATTTCACTGTGTGCTGATAAGCGAGTCACACAGGAGACACAATAATACATCCTGAAGGGACTCAAACTGTATCTCCAAGCAGTGAATACTTGCTCCAACAAGAGTGCTAGCCAGCTAGCCAAGTGCCCAGAGTGCTAACCAGCAGATATAAGCAGCCCAGCTTGCAGCTTGAAGAACAGTGTTTTTCTCCTTAAGGACCTTGAGCTCAGACACTTGAAAGGACACTGCACAGTGCCTTGGTTCTGACATTGCACCCCCATTGCCTCAGCAAGGGTTTCTCTGATGGAGAAGGATTACTACTGCCAGCAGTAATGACCTCAGAGTCTCCAGTGACTACAGTGGGAAGTTTCCAATGACCATAGATAGAGTGAATTGTCCCCTAGTCATAAACACAAAATTTGCTGCTTAAAATCTAATGGCCAAACCCTTGTCCTGTGCAATTTGAATTTGCTAGCACACAAGTCTGACTCATCTCCCTACATTTTGACTATGAATTGAACACAGGTATGAAAAGGAGTTAGTTGGGGGGGGGAAATAGCGAGATGTGATCATGTTTAGAAAGGAAGAGAAAACCAACCAACCAAACAAACAAACAAAAAAGCAAGTACATTATCTTAGTGAATGAAAACACATTCATGCCAGTAAAGTTAATTTCACCACAAAAACCATCAGTGGACAGAGCAAAAGCAGAGTTCAGCGTTGCAGCCTATGGAGCCTTTCTGCTCCTTTCTGCTGCTACACAGTAGAAGTTGCATAGGTTGATACCAGTCCATGAGACATGAACACTCACCACAGTTTTTAAGTTTAAAAAGGGGATGATCTGTAGGCAGAGGTTCAGGTACCGTGACATCCAGACCAGCAGCTGCAATGTGACCACTGGCCAGAGCCTGGTATAAGTCATCCTGGTTCACTACACCTCCCCTGTAGGGAAAACAGAGTATCCGTCACTTTCTGAGCAGCTTTCCTCTGTCATTTCTCTAGGAGCTAAGAGGTTTCATTATCTGGGCAAAGCTTTAACAAGAAGGTTTGGATAGAGTTAGAGTGCACAGCCATCTGATACTAATGGCAGTTTTTTAGTAAACTCAGAGGCCAGGAACTTAACAGTACTTTTCTGCAGCATAAATCATACTGTATTATATGTGGGATCAGCTTATCTAATGAGACGGCATCTTACTGATGGGATTTTCCTTTATCATGATGCCCCTACAGTCAGCGTGTTGTCAGATTATGCCAGCAAAAGCCCTTTTATTTTCAATAATTGCTTGAAAGTTTGGTTTATTTTATTGAGCTGGGATATCATTAGAGCTGACATCTCCCTCCCTGATCATGTAAGGATTTGTGTCAGGAGTATATGTGCTCCAGCTTGACATCTCTGTGCTAATCTTGCAGCACAGTGGCTGTAGGGTTTTTTATTATTATTATTTTTCCTTCCTATCACCCTCACCTGCTTGTATTGATGAACACGGCGGTGTCTTTCATTTTGGAGAACATTCTGCTGTTGCAGATGCCTTTTGTTCCTGGGGTCAGGGCACAGCACACGATGATGAAGTCTGAATGCCTGGCCAGCTCCTCCAGCGGCACTGTTACACGCAAGAGGGAGATCCCCAGGAAGGATTTATTAACAAAGTAAAACACACAAATGGCTAAAGGCTTGGGTTTATTGATACACTGAGATCTGGAGGGCAGATTAACTCCCTCCTTACCTGCATGACTTTAAAGTAATTACTACAAATCCATGGAAACAGTTTCCTTGGTCCATAGCTGCTTTGTTGGACCACTCATTCCAATCTCAGGCCTGTACTGTGGGTCTCACTCAACAAATACACTCGGTGCATGTGTAAAAATGTTTCAGATACCCAGAACTCCGGAACTTGATAAAGGCAGGAACGAGGGGACTCATACTCCACTGCACACCGCTGACCATCAGTTCCAGCAACAGAAGCCATCTCTTCCCTTCTAACCTGAAAATATTTAACTAGCAGCCTGAGCTCTGCCATTTTGGGTTCCACCACCTGCATGCTTCAATGGCATTTTCTTTTTCATCACATGAACTGGCCATGGTCTGGCCCTGG
Source organism: Tinamus guttatus (assembly GCF_059628265.1). Lineage (NCBI taxonomy): Eukaryota > Metazoa > Chordata > Aves > Tinamiformes > Tinamidae > Tinamus > Tinamus guttatus. The sequence continues at coordinate 203,100 of NW_028288812.1, read as the reverse complement.
AATGATTTTTTCACTTTACAGAGCCCTCTAGGGTGAGATACTCGCTGCCTCTTGGAAATGTCATAGCGCTTCAATCCCTTTGGGATGCAAGGGAGCTGTCAGTGTTGTGCTCTTGGCATCTTTCGCATTGCTGCCTCTGCAGGGTGGAGCTGCATGGGTCATAACCCTGTTACTACCAGGCCAGGCACAAATGTGATGGTGCTTGAGACCGGTTCCAACTCTCCTAATTCCTGTCTGCCCTAGTATCACACTCTCAAGATGTGCCTAAAACCAAAGGTCCTAGAGTCATAGGGCTGTGTTCTTTATTTTAAGAAAGCAGGAGCTTTGTGAGCACAGGAACAAATGGAGCTCAATTCCCTGTGGAGTTCTGTCTCATGGATGACTGCCTTTAGTGTTGAAGGAGGTGCAAGTTCTTCCCTGAAGTGTTCCCATGGGATGAAGAAGAATAAGGTGGAGGCACTGACCCAGGTGTCTGATAAGATTTGAGTTTGCAATACAGCCTTCCTCTCTGCTGGACACTGGCAAGGTCTTGGCCTTCTACACATCTCCCTGTTAGCCTGGTAGCTGCAGAAATGTGGCTCACATCTCCAAACACAGCATACAAATGGAAGTGGTGCAACATTTCTAAACCTTCACATTTCTGAGCCAGTAATTCTAGGGGTAGAGAGGACAAACCCCAGTGTCTAGTTTTGGAGCAGAGTAGTTCAGTCTTAGCAAACCTTTCAGTGTGCTTTCCTGCAGAGATGAGAGTGATAACGCCTGGGTCATGTCTGAAATTCCTCTCCTGGGGCAGATCCCAGCCTAGCAGAAGTCCATATTCCTCAAGTTGGGCAGAGGAGAGAGACAAGAGCCAGGGCATGTGAGGGAAGGGGCCCATAGGTAGTTACCTGTCCCACTGGTGCTCCCAACATGCTGGTCAGCAAAAGCATCTGGAGTGTCAGCTGACTTTTGTTGTGCCAGCAATAATGGATATAGGAGGGAACACAGAGGGCTGCCCCTGCAGATGCTTGAGCAAGAGATCTGGAGGTACTGGGACCATGAAGCACGGTGGCGAAGGGAATAGGGTTTCGCAGGAGCTCTAGGGAAAACTGTTGGAATCTCCTTCTCTGGAGATCTTCCAAACCCACCTGGACACAGCCCTGTGCCACGTGCTCTGGGTGTCCCTGCTGGAGTAGGGGCGTTGGACTAGATGATCTGTAGAGGTCCCTACCAGCCTCAACCATTCTGTGATTGTATGAGACCTGGGAACAAGAATATTGCCTCCATGCACAGAACAACTTGTTGATTCATGTCCTCTGCCTGCCCAGTTGGAAAAACAGTATGAACAAACTTCGAGGCAGCTTTGAGGCCTCTCTGAGCCACAGGCTCTGATATAATATCCACCCTTGGAGCCCCTCGTGTACCCTCTTACCAAACTCTGCTGGGATTGCAGCAGCCGTTTCGGGCCGGGGAGCGCTGTTGGTGTAGAGGAACTTCTTTACTCCAAAGGGCTTTAAACACATGGCCACAGCTTTCCCTTTAAGAGAAGAGTTGAACCCGTGAGATCCCTCGCGCTGCTGCTCAGCTGACCTGCACAGTGGATGGGGCTGTGCTGTGCAGTGGAACACGTTGGTGCCCAGGACCCAAGTCCTGAAGCTCTGTGGGTCTCAGGAGAGCCTCAACAACCCACCAGCCAGTGTGTGAGTGTGCCAGGGCTCTACAGCCGCTCGTGCGCGGAGACTGAAGAGCTGGGTGGCCAAACTGGTGAAGAATGGGTGAGCAAACCCATTTCCACATGTCCTTTGCTTCAGGATGCTGGGATGCAGAGGAACTGCTGGGATAGGGAGGCATATGCACTGCAGTCTCCATTCCAACTCCTAGACCTGCTTAGTTTTCATTTAGAAACCAATGAGGAGCCCAGAAGGAGCAATTGCCAGACAAATGAAGGATGACAGCAGCAAAGAAACCTACAAAGACCAGTTCCTCTCCTGGCACCCTGACAGTGCAGGTGAAAACATCAGATTAGCTTCACAAATTGTCTGAAAAGATAAAAGTTTCACCGTGAGCTGAACTGCACCCAAAGGGAGCATAGTGATCTTGGGCAAGATTGTGATGGCTCCAGGAGGGATAGAGCCACGGGGGTACAGCCAAAACTGCTACTCCTCCCATTTTTTCAGGTAGAGATTAAGCAGCTCAGCTATGAATATTTTTTTTTTAATGGAAAATATGGAAAACAGCAAAGTGTGCAAGTCAGATATACATATATATATGTGTATATGTAGTATATCTAATAATTATAATTATAATAATTATAATTATTAATAATTATAAGTGTATGCAGTATACACTTATTCATATATACATATATATACTATTAAAAAGGGCCAGGCAAAATTTTGCTGTTCTCTATATATACATATGCAATGTATAAATGCTGTTTTGTATATATAGTGTAATATACTTTTTAATATATAGTCAAGGTATATATAAAAGAAATATGTATATACAAAATTATAAAGGCCATAAAATTAAGAATTTTGAAACTAGCATCTTTTCTGCCTTCCTTTTAAAATTGAAGGTTAGGATTAGAGCCATAGCTCTACTGAAATACTTGTGCCATTTTATGGGTATGACTGTCTCACCTAGAATACACAATGCAGAAATTTTGACCATTTCTGTACAGTCCTGTAGGAAAGTTCTCTAGGGATGTTGTAAACTCACCTATGCGTCCAAGACCTAGTATTCCCACGGTGCTGCCAGTCAGACCATAGCCACACATCCAGAGAGGTTTCCAGCTGCCCCAGCCACCACTTAAAAACAGGAACAAATTTACTTCAGCCTAAAGCTGTGTGGGTACATCTGCTTTTCCCATGACTGCAGAGTACAGTAACACAGCAAATGCAACAACAAAATGCAGCGCCGTTCTTTGGAAAAAGGGTGTGGGAACAGATTATCCCATGGCCAAAGCTAGCTCATCTCAGCCACTTCAGAGAAAACGTCAGAGCATGGAAGCCAGTTAGTCTCCTCAAGAATTTATCCTAAGGCCTGTTAATTTGTGCTGGTGCTCAGAAATTGTGCCTTTCACAAAAAAAACCACATGAGCAGTAACTATTTTTAAGTCAGAACAGCCTCTTTATGTGAAGGAATATTGAGTCCCTACTAAGTGGTGTATGGTTTTTTTTTTTTTTTTTTTTTTTTTTTTTTTGCCTGGTTCAGTGATATGTTATAATCATAAATGAAGTAAGAATTCATGTCTCTCCTCAGCTTTACACTGGATGTCATTTTACCTGCCCTTGTCTTCTTGTTTTTGCCACATGAGGCAAATGACAGAAATTCACAGTTTCTCTCTCTCTTTTAATAGATAGGTTATTTATATGTATGTGTGTGTATAAGTAGAAATACATAAACAATCTATATTTATATTATTTTATGCACCTTCTCAATCCAGTTCTTCTAGGTGACATCTCTGGTTTGCTCTGCCTCTCCACAGCATCTCCTGCACCATTCTCATTGTGAAGCTTTCAACCCCTTTGTGCATGTTGTGAAGGCTGAATACAGGGCAGTGTAAGGCTTAGCCATGGCATATTTAGAACCGGCAGTGTTTTGATCTCAGCTCTTTTGCTTCTGAATCTCTTTCTTGCTGTGTTTTGACAGCTGTCTTCTTGGCTGTTAATAGAAGTTGCTCCAATGAGGTCATCATGAGCATCCCTACTCCTCACTGCTTTGCATATGCCACTGTCTTCTGCCATCGTATTTCCCAGCTTTTGTTGGTTCCTTATGAAAGGAATCACACAATCTACAGTCTCCTTCAGTCTTTCTAATCCGAATAAATCATTTTTCACCTCTCCTGGCTCTATTGCAGTTTACTTCAGCCCAAAGTTTCAGATCATTAAAAAGATTTCTCAGTCTCTCACTTCTAACCTGGAATCTTTCTTGTCATCTTGGCACCATGGTGAAAACTGACCTGTAAATTTTGTTTTTACTATCATCTGGTTTGTTTCAGACTGCAGACAACTTTATGTGTGGAAAACTCTGAAGAAATTTGCAAAATATTTCTTTCTTTTTTTTTTCTTTTTTTTTCTTTTTTTTTCTTTTTTTTTTTAAGGAGAAATAACAGAGATGATCAGATTCTACCTTTTTCCTGCACTTTTCTGGCATTGGGCAGACTGCAGGGGCAGTGATGACTCTGTAGTCTTCAAAGACAGGTCTAGAATCATCTCTCTTTGCTGTACTCTTTTTGCCTTAGCGGCTGTAACATTTATAATATAAAATCTGTAAAAGCCCTGGTTTGGAATAAACCCCTAGAACGCTTTCAGCTTTCTGATTTTGGGGGGCTGTTCCCAACATTTTGATGTTGCTTTCTTTTCTTATGGTGGGCTCAGTATGAAAAAAAATAAAACCAGCAAGCAGTTTGAATAGGGAGGTAACTAATAGCTACCTCTTCGCTTCATCCGCAGCTTCCAAGAGCCGACGAGACGTTGCCAGAAGAAGAGCCACTGTGAGCTCAGCAGCTGCTTCTGTCAGTACATCTGGTGTGTATCCTAACCGGATCCCTCTGCAAGGAAACAGAAATATGACCTACCAGTGATATACACCAGGGGTTTGATAGCATTCTGGGAGTGCATGTCAGGGCAAGATGAAAATAGTGTGTGAAGGGGATGTCTTCTGAGATATAAATCATCCCTGGCAAAACTTACAGCCTTCACACACAGAGGAAATTGATCTCCATGATAAGAGGGCCGGAGAAGGGAATTGGTGCACGCTGTGTTTGGTCTGTTCAGACTGCTGCTCTTGAGACCACCTGCGTGAACCTGCAGGGGTGGGATGGGCTGGTGATAGCATTGAGAATAGCCCAAACTAAACAAGGCGAGTCTGTGGCCATGGCTATGTCTTTTTCCTTATCTCAATGGATCACAGTGCTCTGGTCCACAGAGGCAGAGGGGCCAGGAGAGCAACAGACCCTCTAGCTCTTTCCAGGCATGTAAGGGGTGGATGTGCTGTTACTTGTGCCTGGTCTATCATTGGAGAAAATCTTTAACACTTACCTCTTCTTCAGCTCCTCCAGGGAAATATGGTCATATCCCACTGACATGGTGCTGACCACTCTCAGGGTGGGCCCTGTCATTGCAAGATAGCTAGTGGTGAGGAGGTTCCTATGGCAGGACTTGTCTGCCCCATCCTGGATCTATTGCTGGCAAACCCAATAGACTGCTAGAAATAACCATCCTAAGCTAGGACCTCTCAGGCTGGGAGCGTCACCACTATCCCCTTCAGCAGAATAGGACCTGATCAGTCAGTCACTGAAACCTACATTCAGTGACTGCTTTGGTGCAAGGTGTTTATCTTGCCATTTCCACTCACACATGGTGCTCCCTTCCACAACCATTCCTTCCCGATAAGTGGCTGCAGCACAAAAACACAAACCAGGCTGGACACTTGGACACAGCTGGATATGAATGTGAAACTTCTAGTCTTGTCTTAAGCAGATCTGGCTCACCTGCGACATCTGAGCCCTGCTTAACCATCCATACCTGCTGCATCCAGAAGTTCAGAATCTATCGTCTCTGACAGCAAACAGTAGAGGCCCTGGATCCCAGGCACTTTCTTCAGGAGCTCTGAGCAGGGAACTGGGTCATCAAAATCCCATTGCTCAATGTGGCAGCTGTGGAGATGGGACTGTGAAGAGGACCAGACATTGACCAAATTCACAAAATTCCTCCAGTGCCCTGCTCCTTCATTCTGTAAAAGCTGGATTGTCAGGTGGGGTAAGAGATTGGCAAAGCTCTGAAAAGGCATTAGAGACCTTGTAAAGATAGTAAAGCTAAGGTACAGAAGGAAGAACCCATAGAGGTGTGCGGTGACATGGGACTTTTTGCTCCACCAGTCATTCTTCCTGCCATTGTTGGCACCTCTGATGACAGGAAGATTTTGATGCATGAAAGAACCTCAGAATGTGGTTCCCTGGGGCCTCTGTAGGCGACAGCGCTCATCTCTCTTGGTTCCCAGTCTGTTGCATCAACCACTGGTCTGTGCTGCCTCTTGACATCTACATACATAAAGACAAGACCTCCCTGCCCCATGGAGAACCACAGCCCCTCCTAGTGTCACGCCACCAAATATATTTACTTCCACACTGATCTTATCCCTCTCTTGTATCTCTATGACTCCCTCGTAAGCTAGAGGCATTATGAATGGAAGCGTATCACCCACATAGTTAGGTCATTAGGCCAGCAAGAAGCCACACTTACAATTAAATTTTACATTTGAAATCTGGTTCTAGCCGCTAGTCAAAGTCTTTCCCTGATTTTCTTACATTTCTAGTTGGGCTGCCAGCCCAAACCAGAGATACTTTTTTCTCTTTTATTTCATTTTCACTGCTAGAGATTTTGCATATGGATCAAAAATTTGGCACCACTGCTTCAGATTTTGTGACATTCAGAATCTATTAACTAAATCTGCTTTTCCTGAAGGGCAAATATATCAGGGTTGTTACACTATTATCACAAAATTATTTTAAAAACATTTTCAGAGCTTTCCTGTAGGGAGGAGAACATATTGTCTCCACTAGGGATTTCAGCCAAACCAGTTTCTTTAATCCTTCTTAAGGCATAACTAGGATTTTGTGATTAGGAGAGACCAGAACCTTTGGATGATACTGTTTCAAGGAGGAATATTTTAATTTTCATTTTTTTTTAAATAAATATGTATTTAATTAATTAATTAATTTTAAAGAGCCACTACCAGTCTTGGAAGGCGTAAAGGTTCAGTAGGAGAAAATTTATAGAACTTGCGGATAAAACTAAGCACCAGTTACTTTTATAATGGCGACTTGGAACAACCCATCCCTAGGCAGGGGCACATTTGTGCCAGCCAAAGGCCTGACACACAGTCCCCAGTCCTCAGCCCGCAGGTAGATTTTGGAGAGCTCATATGCGGGTGCTTGTTGATGACTTCCCCCTGCACTGCTCAGTAAGCAAGCCCAAACTACAGCCAGTCGTCCATCTGCTGGGTGGTGAAGGGGCAGAAGGGATGGGGCTTCTCACGGATTTTCGCAGCAACAGCCCTTTTTCTGGGAAGACAGAAAAGGTGTCGTCTGCGCCTGGGCAGCTGAACGGCAGCAAGTCACAGCGTGATGACTGCAGTGCGTGAGGCTGAGCCCTGTGCCTGGGCCTGTCTTCCCAGCTTGCTGACTCTCTAAATCCTTTAGAAGAGCTCTGGCTCGCAAAATCGTTTTCTGGATATCTTCAAATGAACGTTCCACCTGCCATGCTGCTGGAAGATGATTTTTTTTTGTCTCTTGAAATAGAGATTCATCAACAGTTTCTCCTCTCCTCTCCTCTCCTCTCCTCTCCTCTCCTCTCCTCTCCTCTCCTCTCCTCTCCTCTCCTCTCCTCTCCTCTCCTCTCCTCTCCTCTCCTCTCCTCTCCTCTCCTCTCCTCTCCTCTCCTCTCCTCTCCTCTCCTCTCCTCTCCTCTCCTCTCCTCTCCTTTCCTCTTCCAGGATGGGATGATGGATGTTTTAGGAGCCTCTATCCTTCTTAATGTCTCATGGCTCTACCATCATACTCCTTTTGGCAAAACAGAAAGCAGTTGTTTCCTCCACCCCTCTACAGTTTCTTTATTTGCTTTGAGTAGGGCAAATAAAGTCCATTAGTGAGGGACCGGAGCATACATAATTTGTCAGTTTTGTTGGCAATAGAAAACTCATTTGGGGTGAACAAAAATACTGCTGAGATTTGCCTGAGTTCACTGAATTTGATCAGAAAACAAGTGTATTCTAAGAACTGAATCCCAAACTTCCCACAAACAGCAGTATCCTTTGCTTTGGAGGAGAAACAGTTCATCATCTGAAGCGTTCTGGTTCTTGGCCTTGAAAGGATGTTTCACCTATAAATAAATTTCCAGTTATTTGAAACAATGATTGAAGTTTCAAGAAGTAGCTCACTTACTTTGCTTGATCCAGAATTCTCTACTGAAAAGTTCTTAAAAATATGTTCAGAACATTCAGCTGGAAATTTTGAAGTTATGTTAATAGACTCAAAAATAATGTGCTAGTTATTTTGTGCATTATTTTTCCAGTATGTAACAGGTATTCCCTCACCTCTGCTCTGAGGGGGGGCCAAGCATGAAAATTTATTTGAAAAACTTACTTACAATTTTTCTACAGCACATAGTTCTGTGTATACTATTGATGGGGAACTGCTGCCTCTCCAGTGTTTTTCATGGAAACTTTATCTTCTACAGTCAAAGTAGCCACAGATGCTTTGTTAGAAGGAGGTTAGTGAAGCAACTTGAGATATAATGAGCAGTGGGTGCCCAACATGTGAAAATTCACATGGCTGTGAACTGGCATTGGCTTTAAACCCACTTGTGTAAGTTTAAAGTTCTTGTGAAGACTTTTTTGAAGCCTCCTGAGTTCCAGTCATTGCTTCGATGATCGCTGCTGTCCCATTGAAATAAGGACTAAAGGAGTTTTCCAAATTATTCCCAAACTATTCCAAATTGACTTGGTCACATATAGAACTTTTCTTGAATGAAATAACTTGAACACAAAAACAGTGATAAAATAAATATGTATATATTTACACAAGAGACACAATTTGTAGGTATTTGAGTTTTCTCAGCCTTTTTGAGCAGTTTGAGGAAAAAGTGAACGTTTAAATAACAAAAATCTCCACAAATGTTGTTCATAGGTATTTCTGTCACCTCTTCTGACCTGCGTACCGGCGAACCTTGGTTTGCTTGGGCTGTGTTTTGGGCAAAGTCCCTGCACAAAGGTTATTTATTTGCTGTAGCAGCTGTGGGCTTGGATAGAAGTCCAAAGTCCTGGTTTGCTGTGTTACACCTAGTGAGGTGTTAATTCAGCTGTTAATTCACGTTTGGATCTAATTAAGATCCACCACTCAACTTGTCAAAGACAAACAAGTTCTTTTAGGAAAACAAACAAACAAACAACAACAACAACAAAAAAAACCCCAAGCAAACACAGAAATCCCGTGGTATTCGTTTACCACTCTAGTCTAATGAGGGATTTTTCCTGAAAAACAGGGAGCCTGCTGGATCTGGGTAGCTTATTTCACTGACTGGTATTGTGCCTTTTGTGCTTGTGCTTTTTGCATCAGAAAGGTCTAAGGAAAGATTTAGAAATATTTTCATTCCCCACAGTTTCACAAGCAAGGCATTATAGGGAAAACTGTCCTTCCTGGCATTGGTTTACTGCATCTCTAACATCTCAAAGGATGCCTGTGACCTGCCACTGCAGGCCACCTGGATTGCACTGGAAACGGCCTGTTTAATTGCAGGCTGGTTTTATAACAGATAGAAGATTCAGGTCCCATTCGCCCTGAATGCCACATGTCCATGTGCATCGAGCCCCTGCATCGGTTCAGTGCCAAAGCTGGTGCAAAGGCACTTTATGGCTGCTGAACAGCCTTCAGGATTTCAACTTTGGAGACTACCCTCACCATGCTAAGCAACTGGAGGAAGGGGATGTTACAAAGGATGCCAGCAAAAGAAAATCCAGTATGTTACACTCATGCAAGTTAATGATTCCCCCAGTGTCACACTCAGCATAAAACCCAGCACAATGGACAGTCGTGTCCATTCACAAACAGATTTTTCTCTTCCCTTTTGCAGGAATACTCACAGTCCCGCCTGCCTCAGGATCTTTGCTCCTTCAGGAGGAATCCGCCTCGTCACATAGATCCTGGGCACCTGCTGCCTGGCTGCCTCCGCTGCCTGAGAACTGCAGCAGGCATGAAACTCTGATGCCAGGACCGGCCTCAGCCATCTCAAATGCCTCAGAATTCCCATTGCAGTGAAGAGGCCCCCAGATGCCCAGAGACTTTGGACAGAAAGCTTATATGTCAACCCAGCAGCAAACAGCAGCTTGGCAGCTGGCTTCCCACCAGAACAAAGACCTATGAACCTGGGCTTATTTGCATGGGATGACCCTCACCACAAACTGTTTTTGCATCCTTCCTAATCCAAAAGTTCCTGTGCAGCAAGGTCTGTTGACCTCATTATTTGATTAATGGGATATTGCATTCATGCTAATTTTCACATGCGGAAAACAATCCATGAGCTAATTTCTGTAGCACAACTGATTAGGTTTTACTCCTCAGTGAGAAGCATTTTTTTTCAGGCTCGCCTATACGTTTGGAGATAGTTGCTAGCTAGAGTGGATGGGGAGAGTTACTTCTTTGGGAAGTCATAAATATCAGGATTCTTGGGTCACACATTTTTAGGAGGCAGTGTGTGAAAAAGTATTTATATAGAATTATATTGGTCTCGATTAACTCTTTCAGTTTCTAATGGGAATTAATATGGAAGTGGAAAATTGAATCCCATGCTATGGCTTGCAAGGGAGATTTTTTTTTTTTTTTTGAAGTTGTGTGTAAAAAGTGTAGATTCCAATCTACACTTGTAGAAGTGTCTTGCTGGACTTTTCCTGGAAGAGTCTCCATGACAGTGGCTGAGTCACTACTTGGAGGCTGAGAACCTCCATTTGTCCTTGTTCAGGTGAGTGAATAGACTTAAGGTCTCTGGGAGGTTGCCTGAGTGAAGAAGTGCATGGCTTGGCCTTCCCTATGAAAGTGGCTCCTGCTTTGCTCTTTCTGTGGTTTGGTCTTGATCCAGTTGGTCAGACGTTGAATGTATAGGCAAGAGGGAGATGATACAGGTCAGCAGATTTTTTTTTCCCCCTAAAAATGCAATTTTTAAAAGATATTCCTTTTTGTTTTTCATACCAAAAATGAAGAACTTCAATTAAAATCCAAATCCTTCAAGAGAGGAAAAATTACTTCTCAACTCTTATTTTTCGACAGCAGAAATCTAATATTGTGTTCTCTGTGCTTGCAGGTAGGTGGCCAAGCCTGCTCTGTGCTGCTGTCAGTGGAGTTATACTGTCAGATATGCTACAAAATCAGCACCACTTGTTTTTTTTCTCCCGTGGATGGTCCCTGCTCTTTCAAGAAATGAATGGTTTATACTGGATGGGAAAGGCCCAATGAGGAAGAAGAAAGCAAGGCAATGGAAGGCTAGGCACAGCACAAAAGGCAAGAAGGAAACTTACTTAGATATTGCTTGTGAAGTAGTAGAAGTCCAAGCAGAGAATGTTCTTCAGGGTGATGAGAGCTCCATCCCTCTTTTCTTAAGGAGAGTGTGCTAGCTGCAATACTTTGGGTCTGCTCAGTGTTGTTATTGCTGCTGGGGTGTCAAAGCTACCCCAGCAATATGTTTAGTGTGTCCATTAGTCCAATTAGGTGTTGAAGCTGCACGCCTTGGAGTGATGGATTGGATTTCCTTTCTCCAGAACTCCCGTCTCTGTCCACCCGTGGTGCCCTTTTCATAGAAAATAAAACAAACAAAAGGTGTGGAATGAGTTCATTAGATGAGGCCTGAGGTTCCAAGGATTTATTCTGGAATTCTTCCTTGTGAGGGCTGCAGTGACAGCGATGGCCCTGGGATCCGTGTTCCTTCTCAGCCATTCACTGTCTCTTTACTGAGCTCAATAAATGGTTTTCCACACCAGATAGTGCTACTAGATTTGTGGTGTTGATTTGTTTTTCCAGAGATTTAATGGCTCCTGTATGAAATTAGTCAGGGAGACATTAACAATTTTTAAGAATTATTTTACACTGCTTTCAGAAATAAATCTTTGGCTACATTAAATTGGTTATAAAGTACAGAGAAATCAAAAATCCTGTTCTGCTTTATTCCTCATTTACAGGCAGTGTTTTTCACTTCTGATGACTGACTCATTCACCCTGTGACTTCTAGGACCTAACACGACTCTGGGAAAAGATGCAGGCTTAGTGCGGGCACCATCTTCACACTTCCAGGAAAGATGTTTTCCAGATGATTCCAGGGAAGAATTCTGCAGTCTGGAACCCTCTGTAAACTCGCCCACATTGTAATAGTTGAATGCTGCAGCTCAGAAATCCCCAAGAGAACACACGGGAAAGAATCTTTTAAATAGAAACAAAACAGATGAACGATGCCTGTATCTTGGTGAAGTGCTGTTTGCTATATCAATGATAACTAAAAAAAAAAGAGCTTTCCTCTTTTTAATATATTTTTAATAACAATGTAAGAGTGCTCAGGGTAACTGCAAGGACAAGATGGGCGAGGGATCACATACAGAAAAAGAAAACAAGCTGTGGTTAACAATGGAGCATTTAGAGAAAAAGAGAAAGGAGGCAGACAGATGGCACGAATATTAGTGCATGAAAATGACTAACACTCTGAGAATTTCCCAGTGTACTTCTGACTGGTTTTGGCTTGCTTGTATAATTAATTTATGGAAAGCACCTAAATTGGGAATAAACACAATCTCACAAATCCCTTCTAATCTCTGCCTCTATTTTCAAAATGATACCCTGAAGGTATACTTTCTTACAATGGTTAAACTGTTTTCTGTTTAAGAATTAAAAAGGAATTTTTTTTTCTTTTTCTTACAACTGCACAAAGCATTAGTGGTCAGGACTGAATTCAGAGCTGTTTTAGATGCAATCTATTGTTGTAAATGCCTGTATGGGGGTATTTACCCACTAGACTTCTGGATGCTAAATCTGCCAGTATTTTCATCTTGAATTCATGTATTCTGAAGCAAAACATGACCCAGGGTGCCCTCAGCTACCTATCAGCTCAGCATAGATTTGGAAACTTCATTTAAAAGGCTTTTTTTTTTTCATTACATTGTTCTTCTCTTTGAAATAAAAGCAAGCGTGTTCCTCAGGGTTTGCAGAACTTGCTCCCCCAGGTAGCTTGCTCAGAAAGCACTCGGGGCAGTTGTGCAGCAGGAACAACTGAGATCTTGAATGCTTCTTGTTCTTGTTCTCTGGATAGACCCTAAGGTTGTGCCAAGCGGTTCAGTGCAACTTTGCACATTAGGAGAAGCCTGCAAAAATGTTAAGTAAGTCGGACTCTGTATGTGGCCACTGCTGGTACATCTGGCTCCTCTTGGTCCTCACAGGGAGTTATCTGATTCTTTTAGCTGACTGCATGCGAAGACGCTGCAGTCGCTGGCAGAGCCATATGCTTCCCTGTGGAATTATGAAGCGGGGAGGGGGCAGATGATCACGGAAGCTCCCTGGGATGCTCTCCATTGACTCCGGTGGTCCGAAGATCCCCTGGGATAGCTATGCACAGCCTGCCGTCTGGTCCACAGGGAGATACGCTGCAGGTATGTTTAGTGAGAACGCTGAGGATGCATGAGAGAGAGATGCAGAGATAGATTCCATGCACGGGGCAGTAAAAAGGCTGGCAGGAAAGTACGGGGGAGCGGGTTTCAGGAGATGATAGCTTTGTGACTGTCTCATTCTCTCTGTTCCTTTGCACCAGTCACTTGGCACCCACAAAGAATGGATGCCCTCAGCAGGGTTAAAGAAGCTGGAGGGCAACCACTCTGTGCTAGAAGAGACCAACAAACAGAGAAACCAGAGAGTACTGGCACAATCTATTGCACGAACAGTTGCTGACAGTATCTCTGCTGCCCAGAGAAGCAGCAACAGCCACCAATTTCTTATTCCGATTTGCATGGCTGTGCTGAACCCTTTCCTTCCCCCCAGCATGCAGAAGCTTTGCTGCAGTGTTACACAGATGTTCTGTCGCTGCAGCCAGCTGCGGCACCTCATGCCAAAAGCTGCTGTTGTGTCTCTGATGTCAGCTGTAAGCTCTGTGTGTGCTGTTATGTCTACAGCCCATAGGTGATACCTTGGCCTAACGAAGGAGGATGTGCCAGTGAAATTCACTGCTGTACCACGGGACTCAGGGCAGAGCCCACTAGTGAGATCATGGAAGCTCAGGGAAGGGAAATAGACCTCTTCTTACATGGCTCATCAAGTTTCAGTATGGAAATCTAGGTAAGAATTACTCAGGGCACAACCTGTCCCTTTGATTTAGCCTTTGCACTTCATGCACATTGTGCGCAGGAGAGACTGTTTTCCTTGTTCTCTCCAGCCACTGTAACGGCTCATGGGCAAATACCACATTTGTGAAAAATTCTCACCATCATAAACATGATGATAAGTCTAAGTAAAAGTGATCGATCTGCGGAGTTTGTGGGACATTTGGGCAGCATATCTCAGGTGAATACTTCCCGTTTTGTTGGCTGTTTGCATGTAGTTCTTCCCAGAAATCAACATAGTTTGTATTGCTTAATTCTTTGCTACACATAGTACTTTAAGATGCTTTTTTCTGTTCTTGCAGAAGGAGCGGAAGAGAGAATGAAATCACTGCCATCTTTGTTTTCAGAATATTCCTGTAGTAATTAAAATGCTTTGGAAGGCATTCTGTTCCCACAAGTAATAATTTTGAATATATTGCCCATTAATTACACTATTAGTTAAATATGTATTTTTATAATGTGTATTCATTCACCTGCTTACTCTAACAATTAAATGAATATTTAAATATGTATTATACACATTACACGTATACACACTAAAGCATAGTAATTAGATTTTGTAGAAAGAGAGGACTCTTTCTGAGAAATCCCATTCCAGGGAATAAGTGAGTATGTATATGGTATTTTATTGACTCCAAGAAGCATGCTGTATCTAATCTATTAGAGCTGTCGTGCTCCATAAGGCTGTATTTAGTGACTTTGTTTTGTAGAGCTCTGTGGTAACACTGGGGATTTCATAGTGTACTACAGCTACAAAGGCAGAGTTTCTGGGTTATCATATATTTCCCATGATCCATCTCCCTCAAGCTGTTTCACAGTGGGTATTTTGCCTTTTTTCACATTTAGAGACAAAAGCGGTCACAGACCAGATGTCCAGGCTTTTAAACGATAGTTAGAGTTTAGGGGCATTTACCTGTGCTGTATTTGCAGAATACACAGAGAAATCACCAACAAACCATTCTTGCCACTGATCATCTTCTCGCTCATCTTCTCAGGCCCTGTGGCTGGAATAACCTATGCTCCTACAACACAGAAGGAGGTAGCCAGCATGTGTGTTCCAGCCTCTCAAGATGCTGCATCTTGCTGTTTCGGAAGATACAGGCTAAAAATTCCTCATGATGACTGACAGGCTACAGCAGCATTTCGGAGCTCTGGATAGGAAAGGCAGGAAGGCACCTTCATCTCTCTGAGGAAGAACTAGGTGGTTTAGGACCTGCTTGAGACCAAGTCCTCTGTCGCTCAAGTCATTTACGCATTTATGTCTGTCACAAAATATGAGTGCTCTCATCTTTTTGAGGAATGCCTGAACCTAGATGTTCTTGTTGATATGAGCATCACTTGTTTTTTCTAAATTGCTGTGATGGATGCCAGTGACTACAAACTATTATAGAAGCTGAGAATCCTTAGTTTTATAGCCATTCCTTCTACTCATGCTGTCCACCATCCCTCATTGTCTTCCCAGGCGTGTTTTGTGTGTTAGGCAACAGAATTTTAAGGAAGGGGATCGGTATTCTTTATAGCATCTGCCAAGACATGACTCCGCTGGCTCTTGAAGAATATAGGACATCTCATTGCTAGTCAGACTGATGAGCTCCTGCCTTCCTGACATCATGTAGCTGAGAGTTATGACAATCTGGAACTGGTGCTCCCCTTGCGCAGGACAGGCAATGCCATTCCTTCATGCAGTCGCAGAAGCCTTGCTTGAGCAGCACCCACTTTCATCAGCATGAGGCAGCAAGGTGAGGGGTTTATAGCTTTGCTGAAAGTGCCTTTTCAGTGGGACATCAGCCTGTGCTCAGAACATAGTCCCATGTCATAGCAATATTGCTACGGCAATTTGTCTTGGGAAAGACCACTTAATAAGGCAGTCAAGACACAAAGTCGAAGACACAGCTTGACACCAGACTGTTACTTATTCCCGTTAGGACAACTATTAAATGCAGGCCTTGACCCCCACCTCCTCTCAGGGTGCTCTGAATTGTGCAGGGTGGGTTATGTCTGCACACACCGTTCAGATGTAGCTGTGCTCTTAACAGCGGGTCTGACTGCAGCCTTCTTAGAAACAATGCACTTTTAGTGTATGGTACCAGATTGTACATCAAAACTATTGCTTCCAACATCTCTGGCTTAATTGTAAAACTATAATACAAATGACATTGGGGGTTTCCTGGAGTTAAATTTTAATAATAAGCCAGTGCCCTTTTAATGACATTTTATACATTTAAATTGGGCATGATCCCTTTGGGAATAGTAATTTTATTCATGGAGCTTATGTCTAATTAGAATATAAAAACACCACAAAAAGATACTGGATTTGCTATTTTTCCCTTCCAGAAGCTCTGGAGTCCAATCTTCACAACTGATTGGGCTTTGGTGGATTAAATTAAAAAAGAAAGAAAGAAAGAAAGAAAGAAAGAAAAAGAGAATAGAAATGAAAAGTAACTTGCACTGAGCAAAACCAAAGCACAGTAGAAATTTGTGTGCTTATAACTATCTCTAGACCTTGCAGTTTGTCTCCTCAGCATGCTGAATACAACATGTGGATCAGAGAACTATTTCACTGCAGAGATGGCTGATATATGCTGTAGTCCCTCGAGTGTGGCTCTGTATGTTGAAGAAATGAGAAAGAGATTGCAGGACAACAGCTCAAAACGGGACTTGTTGTCCTGCTGCAAAAATCCTGTGTCAGTCCTGTTGTTGTGTTTGTAGTGCTGAACTGGTTTATGCAGGTCCAACCTTGTGTCTTTTCTTCTGTAGCAGCATTTATTTTTTTTACAGGAGCTACTGAGAAAATAAAGTCTTGCACCTAGGGAGGAGTAAGTCTGTGCACCAGAGCAGGTTGGGATTTGACCTTCTACAGGGCAGCTCTGCAGACGAGGACTTGGAGTACTACAGACTGACCATGAGTCAGCAAGCTGCACTTTTGGCCAAGAAGGCCATGGGTATCTTGAGGTACATTAGGAAGAGTGTTACCAGCAGGTGCAGGGAGGTGATCCTCTCCCTCTTCTCAGCCCAGGTGAGGCCACATCTGTAGTACTGTGTCTAATTCTGTACTTCACAATACAAGATGGACCTGGAACTACCTGGAACAACCTGGAAGAAGCTGAGAGACCTGGGCCTGTTCAGCCTACAGAAGAGAAGGGAGAGAAGGGATCTGATCAATGCGTAAAAATGCCTTAAGGAAGTGTGTCAAGAAGGTGAGGACAGACTCCTCTCAGTGGTGACTAGTGATAGGACAAGAGGCAAGGCCCACAAACTGAAGCACAGGAAGTCCCATCTGAACATGAGACTGTGAGGGTGGCAGCGCAGTGGGAGAGGTTACCCAGAGAGGCTGCCCAAATCAGTCTGTGATTCTGTGGAGAACTTGGAGTTTGCACTGGTTACGTGGGTATGCCACTATAAAAAGACTGTATTAGTACATGGAGTTTTGTTTAACCCTCCCTGGCCATGAGGTCATACCCTTCAGCTTAGCGCAGATGATAAAGGTGCTGAATCTGTGTTGTGTGCCTTCACAAAGCTGTAGCCTTGTCTCTGAGACAGGATAAACTGTTTGGCCTTTGGACAAGATTATTTCTGTTCAGAACAGGATTGTTATCACTTAATTGAAAATAATTATGCAATGCAAATTGACTTCAAATTGGCAGGCTGAGTTAAAAAGACAGAGCATTTCCAAACTGTCCTAAAGAGAACCGAGTGAAGCTGTGTGTGTGCAATGGTAAACTGAAAGGCTGAGACTATTGTGTGGGGCTGAAGGAAAGAAACAAGGGAAGGGATGGGGATGAGTGTTTTGATATAGCTAAGGGGATGGAGACCAGGCTCTTCTTTGAGCGAAAGGCAGCTGTTAATGCAATGTCTTTGGAAGTTCTTTCAGCCAAATCCTTTCCAGCAAGCGTTTTGCTGGAGAGGGCTTCTTCACTGTGCATGCTGCAGCCTCTGAAGGAGGATCATTAAGGGGGTTAGATGTTCTGTTGCTCCAGATTGACAAGAAGCAGCGCCTGCGGCACCAGCATGTGGCAACGCTCTGCTGAGAGCAGAGGCTCTTTGGTTTCGTGGCTCCAGGAGACTCCAGCTATAGGTGGCCCTTAGCTCAGCCACTGAGGAAGCCTCGCTGGGTCTCGATGCCCCTGTGACAGTCCACCTCACTTTTAGTGCACAAAGGGCAGTACTAGCACTTACAAGCAGCGCCAGGTAAGTGAAGCCAAGGTGACCTATACCCACCACAGTGCTTTGTGCCATGCCATTTTGGGGAAGCCAAGATGCTTACAGGGCTCCTTTATCGTGGCGGTTCCATCTGGCTGCTCTGAGCACATGAAATACTCGAAATCCCCCCTAGGCACCACGGCAGGAAACACTATGAAACACAGTGCCAGCAGGAGACTGAAAGGCTGCAGCAGCAGAGCAAAGGGCAGGGAGAGCAGGTGCTCTGATGCCTCACCTTACCTGGACCCTGCAAGTCTGGATTCACTCCTCAATTGTCAACCTCTTAATAGATCTACACCCCCTAGCAGAAATAATGGCCCTGGAAATTGCTTCTCTGAAGAGAGGTCTGTTTTGAAGAGTAATAAAGAAGCTATCGAAGACCTAGTACTCAGTCATGGGGAGCTTGCACCCCTGTTCCATTTGCACGGGAGATTGCTTCATGCAAAAGATGCCACTCTGCTGGTGCTGCTGGTTGTCTTCACTCTGCTCATGGAAAGGGGTTGGAGACACCTGGTGTTACGAAGGCTGATGAGCTGGATCCAGTATGTGGAAATCCTTGTAGAACCAGGCCAGGACACGGTCTCTGATGTTCTGAGGTATTTACGCCTCATTTAGGCTTGTACTTTTACTGTAAGTCCTAAGCAACCCATTCAAGTGTCACGTGTATGCGTGTTTTCTTCACAACGCTTCCGAATGGCAAAGAAGGTTCCTACCTGCATCTGTGAGATTTCCCCCTACTCATTCCCTGCCATGTCTGCCAGTCTTCCTGAACACTTGAAGCATTTGTGCTCTTTTATGCTTGCAATACGCTAGGGCATGGTTAGGCAAAATATGCTACAGCGCATATTGGTGCAGAAAGCACAGGACGTGGCCGTGATGGAGTTTTCTGTGAACCATCTGTGAAACAGAGGAAGTGGATTCTTTCTAAACCCTGCTCACCAAGGTGAGTGTTTACCCCAATTAGATAAAAAAGACTGCCTTGAAAAGGAGAAATCTGTAAGTCTCCCACACATCCCTGCCAGTTCTAGTGTCTTGCTCGATGACAAGCTCTTTGTTGTACACTGCCTCCTTACGAAAGCCTGAAGGCTCCTCATGAGAGGGGTTCCACAGATCCCGCAGCTGCCCTAGGATAGACCAGGACTGCAGAAGATAAAAGCCTTGAGTGGAACCCTGTGTCAATATCATACCACTGGTATCACTGTGTCTATGCTGAACCCAAACCCTACGGTCCATTTGGCTTCCACTATCATTGGTGTTTTCTCCTTTCTCTTACTTTTTTTTTTTTTTTTTTTTTTTTTTCTGCTTGGCTGGGTTTGGATTAAACAAGTCCTTCCAGAATGTACACTCTGCCAATGCAAAAATACACTAGAGAATTCTGAGTTTCCACAATATTTTAAAATCATTTCACTAGATTGGTACAAAGTTAATTAAAAAAAAAAAGAAGTTTAATAGCCAGTTTCATCAGAAGCATAAAATGCTTCTGCTAGAGTCTCTGTCAGGACTTTTAAGAGATAGTGTACTTTACCTGGCAAAGCACAATTAGACACAGTCAAATATTGTCCTGGTTAAAGACTATTAATTTTCCTTACATTTGTCATGAATTAATTTTTTCTGGTTATATCAACAATGTTTCCTTTATAAATACAAATGGCTCCTCCACACTGAAAAATTAAATTTGCTTTGATAATGAACTGAGGTGCTAATAATCATTTTGCAATGCAAAAAAGTGCAATTACTGGTTGTCACACCATGCAGTGTCACAGCCGGTTGTAATGTCTGAAAGTCTGCTCCTGTGCCAGTGAACACATTCCAATGTCCATAGAAAAAAAGGTAAAACCTGGGAGAGCTGTGCCATGCCTTGGGGCTGCATGTGCTTGGATGATGTAGTCTGCTTCGTCCCTGTTCTGATGAACCATGGATAAGGTCGGGCTCGACTTTAGCAGTTGTACTGAGTGGGTTCTTTTCTTCCCAAGCTTGCCAGTTCAGGAGGCCACAGCCACCTTTCACAGCACGAAAGGTTCACGTCATCATTGCTATTTTTTTTCTTCTTCTCTCTTTTTTTCCCCCATCTTCACAATGTGTATGCTGTTACCACAGGCTGTTAACGGGTCAAGGTTCCAGCGATGCAGCCCACCCAGCAAGCTGCTGTTCTCCTGGAAAACAGGCCAGTTTTCCCCATTGCCCTTTCAGAGCTGAACTGCTTGTTCTGTTGTGCTGTTGACAGGAGCTGCTCATGTACTTGTTGCTGCTTATGGGGATTTCCTCTTCCTGCAAGTGGTTTGGAAAAACTACGTGAAAATTTCCCTGACAGATGCTCATCCATGGCAGAGCAGGGGGGACACGCGGACCTCCTGGCAAACGGGATGTCAGTGTGGAGAGCCCCATGGGATCCACACACACGTGCTCCACGGCGCTCGCAGGAGCAGGGCCAGCGCGGGGATGCAGCACCGCTCTACGGGCTGGCACCGAATCCAGCACCTCCGGAAGACTCTGCTAGGAGAGGCCCTGAAGCTGGGCTCTGCCTTTAGCAGTTCTTGCCCAGTGCCTCCCTGGTGACACGGCTCGAGGCCTGTGCAATGTTGGATCCTCTGTTCTTCGGTTTCAGCCTCCACCTCAGTGTTGTACACACAGGAAAGCAGCAGTGAATTAGGCATAAGCAGCCCTTGTTAGGGTGCAAAAAGAAGCAACTGCAGTCACCTTAAATGGTCAGTGCTCAGTACAGTGTAGCAGTGTAATTCACATAGTGCCTGCTTAAATGGCTTTTCTAGGAGCCACTATGGTAACTCATGCTCTGTTTCTCCTTTTTCTTAAGGTAGGCTTCAGAGAAAATAAAGCTTTGAAGGGAAGCCAGCCCTCTGTTCCAGTGTGTTACCGTGTGCCATTTAATTCTTCTGTCAATACATGCTGATACACTGCAAAGATGTAAACTTCAAATTATGGTATTCGCTCCATCTTCAACCTTGCTGTGTAGCGGCTGCAACAAATGATGGCTTGAATTGCTGAATCCTCTCTTCTCCCCTCTTCACTCTTGGGATAGCTGCCCCCATTACGAAACAAGACTCTGACCTTTTGATCCACCCATCTTGTCTCTTCCATATAGCCCAGGTTGAGCTACAGCCCTTTATTTATTCACGCAGTGTAAGTTCCCTCATGCTGCTTCACCAATGCACATCAACTGTGACCCTGAGACACCATCCTCTCCTGGGATAAGCATGTTTTTCAGTCCCAGGCATCTCTGGAGTAAAGCCTGACAGTTCTTTGAAGGAAGGAAAAAATAGCAGGTGGGAGGAATGACAGGCTGAGAAACGTTTTGGTTTAGCAGAATAAAATTGAGCTTGGTGAAACTGACTCAGTCTGCAAGCAACCAGGACTAGAACAGGATTTTACCGCAGGGCTTTCTTTTATAGTAACTATTGTGATTGATTGCTTTTATTGCTGGTAGAAAGTGCATCTGCCCTGTTGGTCATTTTCCTATCCAAATGCTGAGTCCAACCAATTTAGCTTCAGTTGCCACAGGAAAGAAGTCCTTTACTAGAGTCCTCCATGGTGGACAAGGACATTCACGAAACAGGGCCGATACTGGTTCTCCCACAGGTAAACGGCTGGATTTGAGGGGCACAAATTACTCAGTCTGTGTGTATATGGCATCCAGCAGAGCAGGAGCCCTTCTTCTCATCTGGGACTGTGGAAATGAACTCTGTGCCGGCTCTGCAGGCTGGCAAAAGGCAAATCCTTCCTGTTTCGCTGTACGTGACTTGCCGCACGTGTGGGAAGGGCCAAGCTCTCCATGTGAGCGAAGCTTTTACAGCTACAGCCGAGTGCGGTGGTTATCCTGCGTGAGGCACCAAGTCACGGGCGCTTACACGTGATCCCGTGTGAGAAGACAGCCTGATATCCCCCCGAGATCTTAGTGGGCTGGTTCCACTGCTCTTCACTGCAGCAGTGCCTGGCTGCATGGCACACTCACCCACACGCTGAACCACAGCAGAGCAGGACGTTGCTCTTCGCATGGAAGGGACAGAAGGACAGATCTTTCAGAGAGCACAGAAGAGCTGTTCCTCTAAAGTGACATCAACGGGGATCGCGACCTTCTCAGACAACTCATCCTCTGCTATCTTTACCATTTTAAAGACTTTTGTCTCTGTGTCTTGTCTATATCTTTTTTGCCGTAATTTAAACTTATGCCTGCTTGTCCTTCAACTCTTCCATCGCAGCTTGGTTACCACCTGCTTTTCTCTGTAAACACACCAACAATCAAGACAACAGGCTTATGCCTTTCATTCTTCAATTGCTAAAGGCATTGTCTGGACTCTGATTCTTCTCTGAACTTTCTTCTGGGCACTGTCTGGCAGATTTTCTGTCTTAAAAAGTGCAATGAAATTGTGGACTGATCCTTTTTATCTGTTGGTACAGTATCTGCCTCTCTTACCACAGTTTTGCTGCTTCATGTTGAGCTGGGTAACTACTGCAGAGCTACGTTGCAGCCAGTTAATTCCAGGTCTCCAGCTGCTGTTTTGCTATAGCAGCTCTTCCACTTAGCTTCCATCTGCTTCCAGATCTTGCTGTTGTTTATTTATTGTTTTTCTTTCCATCATCCCAAAAGTTCTGCTTTCCCTCTCTGCTTTTAGTCAGTCTTGCAACCAGAAGCAAGGGATACACACCAGAGGAAAAGCCAGGTTAGATACCAGTGAAACAGGACAGCTACAACAGGCAGACAGGAAAGGCAGCAATACTACCTTTGCAAACACATGATGTGGTGCTTGCAGTACTCATCACAGATGACAGACAGAGACCACATTACACAGCCAGGCTTCTGAGGGTACCTGCAAGCACTTGTATAAATCGCCCAACTTGCCTTAACTTCCCACTATTACCTTTCCTGGGAGAATTTATGTTACTTGTTTTTGTGCTTGTCATAACGATTTGAGAAACATCCATAGAAGAGTTCAAAGTAAAAAGGAGCTGGCTGAAGTTGCTGACCATCTAAGAAACAACTCACTGTGGACTCCCAGCTCATGTGAGTCTTGTCACAACACTCAAACACCTTAAGCGTTAGGAGAAATTCTCACTCATTTCATATCAGAGTATCATACAAAACTGTACATAGACAATTTAAAGGACACTTGCACCTATTAAGCACAGTGGCTATCACTTATCAGATGTCCTACAGGTCCACTAGCACAGCAGTATTAATGTTACTGTACTTCCCTGTATTGAGTGCTTCCATGTTATCATTTTTGCATTACTTATGTTTCCCCTCACATTGGCTAAACCTCTAAACACCTCTAAACATCATATAATGACCAAATGAGAAATGCATGGCACTTTTCACTTCCTGGTGGGTTCCCTGGGAAATAATGAGCTGAATGTTGGGGGAAGGACAATGACAAATAGGGGTTGTAGAAGACTCCACTCCAGCACAAATAAATAAATATATAAATAAACAAACTCTTTGACCTTTCTTTCTAAAAGTGACTGTTTTCTCCCTCTCTTTCTCTCCGTCATGACATATGGCATCCTTAAAACACCTCAGAAACTGACTGTGGGCTGCAATCATCTCTCTCTCTGCTAGACCCTACTACAGATCTCAGTTTTTCCCTTGGTCCTCTTGGAGCTTTTTGAAAATGCTGCGGTTCCAGTACTTAGGGAGCGGGCAGAGGACTCGCTGTTCTTCATTCAGAGAGACGAGGAAGATAGACCAGTCCTTACCACCCCACTGTGCAGTATAGAGAATGGTAAGGCCAGAATTTTACTCTTTTTGCATCTTCTAAGCTCTTGGTGGTTATTTAAAGGGTTTAGCAACAGAAATCATAAAGATACTTATGTCATGATGGCTTGGTTTGGCCACATCACCAAACTCATGTTATCAGAGGAGCTGGAGTTGATTCTCATACTAATTCCAAACACTCCTTCCTCTTGGTCTATGTGCTGGTCCCACTGTAGACTAATGGAGACTTTTTGTTCAAACACAAGCACGTACTGATAAACAAAAAGGATGGTAAAACACAGCAAATGTAGAAAGAAAAGTTCTTATGTTAGGGGAAAGTCCTTAGTGGCATTAAAAATCAATTAGGGCTAAAAATGATTTACTTTCTTGATAGTGCTTGGAGATTTTCCGTTAAGTATTCCATCAAGTTAAGCAAAAAGCAGCCCAGCTGCCAACAATGACATGCTTAAATGCAACTGGGCATCAGGTTCCCAGGTATATATTTATTTAGCTCTGCTCCTCGTTCTAGTTTTCTGAGATGAAGTGATATGATCTGTAAAATCCCAGTGTTCACACTGGTGCCTTTTCAAGAAAAAAAAAAGAATTAGATAATCTAAGTGGATTTCCCCTACTTAGATACACACACAGTTCCACAGGTTGTGATCACTTTCCAGTTTCAACATACAGCAGTAGCTAAATCCATTTTTTTGAGGAAGAAATGGAAGAGAACATGTGACTTCATGCAAATGTGCTGTTACTCTCTCTACTGTACTAAAAGCATTTAGAACATATATTCTATAAAAAGTATTTATAGTATAGAGTATATCCTATTAAAAAACATAAAACCTTTTGTTAGAATTTATGTAGTTTCAACACATAACAGAGAAGCTCTCTTTTATTTGATAGTTCTGCTTGAGAATGCAAGAAAATACAGACTAAATCTGCAGTTTTGCATAGCCCTGAAATAAATTTTTATTTGAACTATTCCTTTGAACAACCATTTATTCTTAAAAAGCTTTTAACACCATAATTGTTTAATCCCATAGTACAAAAATAACTGTCTTTAAAAAATTAAATTATTAAATTTTAGCACAGTATGCCTGGAATTAAACACATTTTCATGTTCTGCTATGTTGCTACATACTTTTGTCTTCAAAAACAAAGTCGACACTATGCAAAATCTACCTTTAGTTCAAGATGTAAACCTGGGTGTCTGTTCCATGTTCTTAACTCATTCCACCTGCTGTGTTTATAGCCAGCAACAACAAGGACTGGGTTCCCTCAGAGCCTCATGTGCACTTGATACTGAGGAGGTACCCGACACTGATGATCATGATGGATCCATTGCACCATAGCAGACCGTGAGGTCTGGTATGGGACTATCACGTCCCAAAGTGCAAGATAACAAATTCACTACACCCTCCAAGAGGGAAAGAAATGAAAAATCACTTTCTGGCACTCCAGAGAGGACTGACCAGAATTATTTTAGAACTACGTGCCTTTCCCTCTACCCTGACTCCTCCTGAAGGAAAAGTTCTCCTGCAATTTCCACTGCAAAAGGAATCACATTTGCCTAACAGCAGTTCGTACTTTGAAAGATAAAGAAACATCTCACCAGTTACGGAATAAAATTATACCAAATATCCAACAAAGGCCCGTCCCCCACTATAAGAAAACAAAATAAACTTACTGCCTAACCTGGACCTGCTGCAAAAATGCAGTCATTCCATCCACAGATATTAAATACTTCCTATTAAGTGAGTTAGAAATATCATGTTCAGGAATATTCTTCCGGAAACAGAGAAAGAAGTATAATTTAAAACTGGATTCAGAAGTGGATTTAGAATTGTATGTGTTATAAGAAGGACAAAAACAAAAAAAGAGACAGAGCTACTAAATAACATGGCTGTCTACTTTTCTGTTACCAGATTTCTATTTAGATTTCTTTTTTCTCTGTTTAATAAGAAATAAACTCTCATCGATACTGGGACTACTGTCTTTCCGCTTTTTCATTTTCTTCTTCCTTTCAGCTGCTTCCAAAATCTTTTGGACATATTCTGTCTTGCTGCCGTGTGCCTGGAAATCTGACTTGTGACATTTTTTGCCAGCCTTTGATGCATGCTTTTTATACCCTCTAGGAAAGTCCTCTTCCATCCCGTGGCCCCTTTCAGCCTCATTTCTGTGCTTCTTTGCTCTGTGTTTGTCTGTCCGGGACGACTTAGTCTTTTGTTTACTATGCTCTTTCCAAGGCTTTTTCTTTTTCTTATGGCTGTGTTCCACGTGCTTTTCTCTCTTCCATGGGCTCTCCAGACGCACGGGCAAAAGGCCAGCCTCTTGCAGTTCTGTAAAACAGGACAGCTCACTTCAGTACTCACCCACAAGCATGAAACCTAGTGTCTGAGCTATCATAGATTTCCTTATGTTATGGAGACAGTAAAGCAACTTGTTTACTCTGATTATAGATTCTTTCACAGTGTTTTTTTTTTTTTTTTGTGAACAGGCTGGTATCCCAGCAAATTACAGTTTAATCCTCTTGCTGCCTCTGTACAGCAATTTTAATATCAATGATTTTTTGGATGAAAACATCTGACAGCGCCTGTATAGTGTCTCTGAAACAATAAATAGACAGGAAAGGATAAAGTCATAAATCTTTTACTAACTGTAGACTACGTTTTTCAAATCTCTTTTCTCAACACAAGAAAATAATCCTACAATATTTCAAAAGGGAGCAAGCATAGAAGCAAGTATTTTAAAGAACTGATTCAGTTCTTTAGGCAAGCAAGAGCTATCTCTCAAAACACACTGTACCTGAAGCCTTCCTTTTTAGTCTGTGAGCTCTCTTCTCGATGTCATATTCATCATCATAGTAGTAGATAAATGGGGAACTAGGGAAAATACTCCCATGCATCCGCCTCTCTGAACACGCCTGCAAAACACATTTCAAGTCATTAGATGTAGCTGAATTATGACTCTCAGGCAAAGGAAATGTATCAGATTTTGCAGGCTGAATCCTCAGTAGGTGCAAATCAGGGTTCCTTCACTCAGCTACTGCTGATCTGTACCTATCAAGAATGAGGCCAAAAATTCTTAAAACACTGATGATTTCATTCACTTAATCAGTAATTTTATTTAAAAAAAAATTGAAAATGTACTTTATTTTAATCTAACTCATAGTTTTACTAATTTCCAATAATATTTCCTGTACACAAACACATACACATTAAACGAGCTAAACCGCAGTTCTCTTACAGCAAAGGGAAGGAGTTTCATGTTTCTCCTCAATTATTACAGATAAGTAGCACTCAAAAAAGGGGATAAAATCAGGTGAACAGTAGGTAAATACAACGCAACTGCCAAACTGAACCTGAGGAGAAGTGCTGCAGTGACTGCAACTGAGCCATGTCCTCCCCTTACCTGCTTCAGCTGCTTCCTACTGCCCCCTCCAGTCTCCCAGCACAACTACTTGTACGGGCAGCAGCCCTGACCTGCCAAAAGACTAATACTTCTTAATGTAAAGGAGCTTTTTTAAGCTGCATCATTTGAGTGGAGTCTATGTGCTAAAAGGTGTCAGACTCAAAGGGCCATAGGAGAAAATATACGTGAAGACCAGATACAGACTGCAGCATCCCCACACAGCTCATCCCATGCCAGCTGTATGTCTGACCACACACAATTTTCTCTCAGATGCAGAACAAAACAAAACAGAACAAAACAAATCCTGCAGAAGATTTTCCTAGGCAAACCTAAGAGGAAGAAGACCACAAAGTGCGCAGGAACAGGTTGTGCATGGTTTAATTTATGGGTATGTGAGCTTTTTTTCTCAAATACTTGATCCAGTAATACAGCTTTTTTCAGCACTGCTTGTTCACCATTAAGTTTCAGCAGTGTCTTTTGAGGCAGGCTAAGTAAACCTGTGATGCTTGATAGGATTCTGCTCTTTTTCCATGTGATATTAATTGATAATTTGCTTTCCTTGCAAATGGCTTGTTAATTGTTTAGTTTACCAGTATGACCTTTCTATTTATTGGACATTACAGAATCACAGAACAGTTCAGGTTGGAGGGGACCTCTAGAGATCATCCAGTCCAACCCCCCTGCTCCAGCAGGGACACATAGAGCACGTGGCACAGGGCGGCATCCAGGCGGGTTTTGAAGATCTCCAGAGAAGGAGCCTCCACAGTCTCTCTGTGCAGCCTGTTCCAGGGCTCTGGCACCCTCATAGTAAAGAAGTTCTTCCTCACATGGAGATGAAACTTCCTGTGTTTCAACTTACACCCACTACCTCGTCCTGTCACCGGCCACCATGGAGAAGAGCCTGGCCCCATCCTCCCTACAATCACCCCTCAGGTACTTGAACATGTTGATCAAATCTCCTCTCAGCCTTCTCTTCTCCAGACTAAACAGGCCCAGCTCGCTCAGTCTTTCCTCATAAGATAGATCCTCCATTCCCTTACTCATCTTCGTGGCTTTACGAAGTGTCTCTAAATGTACTGAACTCTGGGCCTTGTGATAAAAACTCTCAAGAGCTTTCACTCACCCTAGTGTCTACACCATAGGTAATCCGCTTTCCTGCACTTGTCACTTCTACCATGGGGTACCTCTAACTCTAGCATTACCTTTCCCTCCATATTCTACCTATTCCTCTTTCTTGTTTTCAGACACAATGCATTGGAAATGTGTTTCATATGCACTTCATGTGCATTTCTCAGCTTACAACTGGTCTTTACGTGACTGAAATTAAGTGAAAGATTTGAAGATTTGGGTAATTAGCTGAAGTGAACTCCAAGAGGGTGTTGTTAGTTATAGCACAAAAAGATTGTCTCCACACAGCCAAGGGAGTGCAGAGGAACAACGCAGCTTGTAACTGGAATTTACTGAGGTCTCTGCCTGCAGCCTTTTCATGACTGCAGTATCAGGCTGACAGGGAGTTTGGAGGGGCCATTTAACTCCGCTCTTTACCATAAGCCTCCTCTATGCTCCAGGGAGGAGCTTAGGGATATCCAGGAAGGCTCGCGGGATTTTTCAGCTAAACAGCTTAAACACCTAGAACTTCCCCCAAAGAAATTTATTTTACCTCCTGCAATTCCTCCATTTGATTCCCACAGATTTAAGAGGACAGAAAAGCACAGCAGGAATATGACATTTCAAACATCTGTGCTTCAGATGAGCAGAATCTAAGAGCGGCCTTTAGATAGGACAAAACGTTGTCTCAATATATTGAAGAAATGAAAGACATTACCCTTAAACATTGCCAGATAGGTTATAGAAAGCAACATGGATCTGCTTTACATAGGAGTATGTAAAGGCACATTCATCACTGCTTGATGCCTGTGAAACTTGTTTCATATCACAACATCACAGGTGTTGCATTAAGTCTAGGGATTGTTTTGTAGACAAGGAGCTTTCACTATTTTTTACTTGGTTAATATGCTGACAGAAAAGTCTTAGTGAATAAAATGCACATGCCACCAAAATCAGCACTATTTCCCTCTTTTTAACTTCACTCCAATGAAACAAATCAATTCAACAGTGTCCAAAATACACTTTTCTATATCCCTTCCTCTCAAGTAAGCTGCCACTACTGCCATACACTTTGTACTGTTAAATACTCTCGGGACATTCTTTAGCACTGGAAGTAACACACAGAGGATGGAAAGCACAGCCTGCTATCAAGCCACAGGAGAAATTTTCTGTTTGATTGGCACATTGGGATGTAAATGCAAGGCAGATCTGCAGATACTGTCTACTTCCTTATCCCCACTGCCCTGAAAACTTGCTGCTGCAAGCAGCATAACACAATGGGGTGTTCTTGATTAACTTTCTCGTGCTTTAATAAATAATATACCAAATTCAGAAAGCTGCCTTTAGAACGGACAAAATGGTGTCTCAATATATTGAGGAAATGAAAGACATTACCCTTAAACACTGCCAAACAGGTTATTGAAAGCAACATTTCAGAAACTAGAACTGTTAGGCATTGCAAACTTTGCCAGGTTATGTCTAATTATTTCCTTTTCTGCAAACAATACTGAGTGGTCCAAAATGATTTTCCAACTGGAAATGGTCCCATTAACTCTTGGATTTAGTAACTGTTCTGCTGTTCCCTGAGTTTTTTTTTTTTTAATGGTCTTTGTACATCTCTAGCAGAGGAATGAAATTTAAGGTGTCCCTTGGCTAGATCTAGTGATACTGTAAAAGCATGGGATTCTAGTGAGAAGCACTGACTGAGATGAGCCAAAATCAGTCCCAGACTTACCGTGTTGAGCAATTTATTGACAGCTTTAACTGTCTAATAGAGGCAATGGCCTCTATACACAGACCCTGAAGTATAGAGATAAGAAAGCTAAGATGTTGACATGAAGGTAGAGACGTTTACCATTTGAAGTAGGTTCTACAGATTAACAAACATTTTTAATGCTTTCCTTTCTTTAAATTATGAGATATTCCAAGCTCTAACAGGGTTGCCCATTGCATGAAGAGACATAGTGGTTATTACCACACTTTTCTTGGCCAGCAAGAGTTGCAGATCTGAAACATATTTCCAGTCCAGCTGAATCATGACAAAAATGCACATGCTTGCCTTAGTCTAGTTTGTTTGGCCATTTTTGAATTGACGAATTACTTCAGTTATCGATCTGAAGGCAAATATTCAATCACTATCATATTAATCAAATATGTGCATATTCTTCCATATTCATATAGGAAGATCTGTTGCATATTTTTGCCCGTCTGTATTATTATTGACTTCTCTCATTTTCATTTAGTCATTTTTCAGGCCATTTGTGCTCTTTGTGCACTACAAACAATAAAATTTTATCTCTGAAACTGTGGTAGTCACAGAATGTTGTTCCTGAATCATTTTAGCACCTGTTTTTGTATCTTTTCAGTCTTTTTCATCTGAATAACTGCTATCTACTTCTCCTACATTTTTAGCAAATACTTTTACTGAAGCCTTAATTGTAACTACATGTGAATGTCGTTTTTGGCAGTTATTAAAATGTGTCTTAAGCCTGTCCTGCTATTCCACACATAAATTAAGTACTTAGGAAGAGACATACCCTTTTCTAACAGCAAGGTTAAAGACAGCAACAAGGTTTAATGATACATATCTGTAATATACTCAGTGCATGAGTAACTCATTTTCTGAAATACTGGTGTGTCTTACTTACTTATTCCATTAAAATAATATAAATAAAAAACAACAAAAACAGCAACTCCCCCTCCTTACATTCGCTTGGTTTAGATCTTTGCAGGTACAGGGCTTGCAGGTCATGAGAGGAGGCAATCAAGATAAATACCCATACTCAGTGCTACGCAGTGCAAGAAAACTCCAAATTTAATTGAAATCATTTAAGGCAAAGTATGTACTATTAGGAAGGATGAGGTTTAACTTAATCCAGGTAAGAATAAAAACAAGAAGTTAGGAATAATGACCCTCTAAAGCAGGGAAATGGGGAATTCCTAAACAGTTTTCATCAATCAAAGCCTGAAAAAACAGAAATTTCACACCATCATGCCAGGCTGATAGTGGTGAAAGAATTTATACAGTGTTAAACATGGAAGCAGTGCCTTAATATTTCATCCCATGAAGCCACCAAAAATGGAGAGAGAGAGAGATCTGCCCATTTTCCAATATTCTCTTCCAGAGAGAGTCTTATTTTAACTTAGGTGAAAAAAAAGCAGAACAACCTCTCCCCACAAATCTCCCAAGCTTACACAGGATTTTTTTGAAGTAATTTTAAAATTAGATAAATTTCACTTGAACCTGGCCTCTTAATAATTCTGTCAATGCTGCAAACTCAGAAACATTCCAGTAGGGCAACTCTCTTTTTATAGCATTAGCCTGATTATTTCAGCTCGTTTTTTCAGCCATAAGCTATGGCAGAGATGAGAATCGGTACACCCCAGACATAGTCAACACTGAAGCAGGGATTATGAAGACTTACATATCCAAAATGTCCTTCCCGGGAACAGTTGTAGCAGTACACCAGAGCAGAGGGCTCGGAGTGAGAACTGGCCATCTTTATTGGTCCTGGTTTTGTCTGAAAGATGGAAATTGGTGAGAATGAAGACTGGCATTTTTCTGAATGCTGAATTCAAAATATTTTAAAATTATATAAACAGGATTTTACTATGCTTAAATCAATATATTTCTTCTTGCTGAGGGAGTATTTTGTTTGAAAAAGTGACTTGCTCATATTACCATAAACTTGCAGAAGAAATTAAACCCTGAGCATCATAAATGAGATGCAACCTCAGTATCTACTCCACCTGGCTATTTTATTTCAGCTTTGAATCCAAGAAAATAGGCTGCTGATTTATATCTCTTTCCTCCTCCTTTTCTCCCAGTGCTCTTCCCTCTTACACAGATGCCCCCCTATCCCCAGGGGACAGACAGGGCCATCAGATATTACATCCACCAGCTGTATAGCCACATTTGTGTATTGCTAAACCAGTCCCTCTCAGCAGTGTTCACTTAAAGCAATATGGTAAAGATCTGACAGAGATAAAAGACCTTCACCTGCCGCATTCCCAAATCTCTATCAACTTCCAAAAACAATCTCATTAAAAAAATATTCATTCAATATAGCAAATTATTACTTTTAGGGTTCCATACATTTCCTCCCCATTGACTTTGAAAAAGCACAGAAGAATGTGCTAGATTTCTAAGAAATTAGAAATATTTTGTAAAACTCACTATAACAATGCATTTTTCTTTAAATCTTCCTCATCATGTTCATCTGCTTACTGAAACCACTGTCTTTTTCTGAACAGTCTCCAGAAGAATGACCACAATACATCTAAAATATGCAGAAACCACAGAATTCCTCTACAACTAATTTTTATGAATCTGATCACACTTGTAGGGTTGCCTTATTTTGAACTCCCTTCCCCTATGGGTTTAAATATGTGTTTCAGATTCATTTGACTAAGTTCACTCTCACTCACCAGAAAGGAGGGTGAAGGAGGACTAACAAGAGTGACACAACCAGCAACAAATACCATGAAAACCAAAATGATTTGTGACAGAAGTGTGGTAAAACAGGGAAATAATAATGAAAAAAACCAGTAACTCGTATATTTCTCATCCATGTCTTAAAATCAGAGCTCCTCATTGTCATCTAACAGTACTAGATGAAGTACACTCTAGTACACATCTGACAGTGTGCAAGTCACTTATTAAGCCATCTTTTTCACTTACTCTTTTTATCATAAATGCATAGAGCAGACAAGAAAAAAAGAACCCACAAACATTCACATAATCTTTTGGGGCAAAAATCAGTGGATTTCATTTACTGGAAGAATTTTCTCTGTTCTGATTAGTTGAACATGAGAGATATATAGTCTCCAGCCACAGAAATCACCTCCACTTTGAATTTGTCTCTTAAAAGCAGAAATAAATATTAAAAATGATACTTTGCCTCCCATCATGTAGAATGTTACATGTATTAAATCTGCTTTTAAAGATGATGCCAGTAGAAAACCTACACTGTGATGCTACCACAAAACCCCAAAGGTCATCACCTCCTCTTGTGTGCTAGAGGACTCTCCATGTAGCATGCTAGTACAATGCAGCTGCAAAGAGAATCAAGAGCATTATGTTACTATTCTGTTATTCAGGAAGCTAGGCCCTAAAATGAATCATAATTTTACTATGAAAATGATATGACTATATTATTTGGTAATGTGAACATCACCACAGTGTAGTGAGAACATACAGTTACAAAAACCAATAAAACAAAAAGTGTCCTGCCAGAGATACAATGATTTTAATCACCAAAAGGTCTGCTAAAATGCCTATGGAAAAGTTTTATATTTTCCATTATGGAATCGTTGCCCACTGGATTTGAACAATTACGACTTATTTTGAAACTTAGTTAAATTTAGCTTGAGTTCAAGGTGCTTTCTTTTTTATAAAAAGAAAAGATAAATATTGTATTTCACTAATTTCAACTGGGCTCTTGAAAATAAATGCCAGCTATATGGAGGTTGACACAAAATTGAGCATGCTCACCAGAGTACTGTAGTGATTTATATGGCTAAATTAGTAAGCAAACAACATTTAAATACTTCTTCAATAGGTGTCTCATTCTAATCCAAAAGTTAAACATACAGCAGAATATAGGAATAACTCATCTAACGAATAAATTATGCTTGACATTCTGTGGCTGGTAGACTTTTCACTATTGAACGTGTCAAGTTTTTAGCTGCTAACAGAGATTCATGTAGCAGCTGAAAATTTAATGGCACTACAAATTATTATCTATATGTTATCTTTTGACTACAGCGCAAGTGCAATCTGGAAACCTTTGCCTCATCAGGAAACAATCTCCCATAAGGTCTTAGTTGGTAGAAACAGAAAGATGTTAAAGCTTTCCTATGCCATTGTACAAGAAGTAGAGAGCACAAGGTCTTTAAGAGTATTAGGAATGTGATCCCAGTCTCTCCTGCTCTATACTCCCTCCCAAACCAGCTCCCCAACCCCATCCCTGCCATGTCATTTCCTTTTGTTTAGCTAATAGAAAAGGTCACATTTAAGGACAGAAATTAAACTGCATACTTACGAGTCAGATTACAACATAACTTTACTTATTTCCAAAGCCAAATAACAAATGAAACCTGTATTGTACAAACCCTGTTTCCTTATTATTTAAGGCTTAAAAAAAACATCTGAAGACTCCAGCCATATGGGTACAAAATAAACTATTCATGAACGTAGCTTCTCTATGTTATATTTTTTTTTGTGTGTTACAAACATTTAAATAATCTATATTTGTAGGGTGATATCTTGGAGATTACTTCACTATCAATATATAGGAGTAATAACCTGGTAGATAGCATTAACTATGAAAGGTCCATCCCATCTGCTATTCTTGCTGAAAGCTTTTCATGCACCAGTAAACTCAGTAAATATCAGAAGATAAAGCATAAGCCTACCACGCCAAGGATTTACTCCTAATGTCTCCTCAAAGTGCAGCCTGATGCAACGATTACAAATGATTTTTCTTCTAATGTCATTTTACATAACCCTTTTTTCTGCATGAGTAGTTAGTGTGGAATGAATGAATGAATGCCATTAAAACAGTTAATCATTATCTGGGACACTGGCCTTCCTCCCTTCTCAACTAGGAATCTCCATGACAAAGGCCAAAAGATCAAAATGCCAGGGCTGCCTCACTGCCCTATTTCTGTCAGTAATTTTTTATGCAAATGGTCCTGCTGGGCAGCTCCCTCTGTGACCTTGAACTGCCCTTATCTAAACTGACTTTGATCCAATGAGGGCTTGCTTTTGTGAAGCTCATTACTACTTAGGATCTGCAATCTTTTATTAAAGAAAATCTTCCAATCTCCATTTTTGTGTATTTTCTCCTCTTTTTCATTGTACAATGTGTAGACCTTGACGGCAGGGAGAACCAAAATAAGAGATTCTTCTCTGCAGATCAAACTGCTCGTATTTGACAGAAGTATTTTATGGCTATGTATGTAAGCTGATTCTTAAAGTAAAGCATACTTCATTATTCAAACTTACCCAAAGGCACAAATTCAAATTTAGTAGCAATCAAATGTACTTCTTATTTGATCCGTGCAAAGTATACTCTCTAGTAAGTCACAAAGATGCATTTGATCCAAATTCATAAGTGAAGCACTTTCTAAAAAAAATAAAACCCTTCACTATACATATGCAGTGAAACTATTCTGACAACTCAGAAAAACGGGAAAGTGCCTACCAGAGTCTCATAATCAGATGAAACCAAGGTCATGACCTTTGTACATCCGTCAGCTTAAGGCCTGCTTTGCTTTTTTGGGGGGCGGGGAAGAGTTAAATACAACAATATTTTAGGTAACACAATTTTAGCATGTGACAGAGCAACCTGGCAAATTCTGTACAGGGTATATCCTAGACTGCCTAATTTAAGGCTTCTAGTACCACACCTATTCCATCCACTACTATTCTCTCATGCTGAGAAGGGACAGTTATTTCTTTTGATCCACTATATTAACTGCAATGTTCACATCTAATCAATCAATTTACTTTCAGCATTATTCTTCACCGCACGCTAGCATTAAATAATCAAATTACGGACTTAAGTGTGAGTGGGGGAGGAACACTCCCTACCCAAACAAACGACGTGTGATGCTCCTTGTTCTAACATCGTGGCCATCCAAACCAATGGAAAAGTTCTGCAGGAAGGTTACCCTGTTCTGTACAGCCAGCTAAGACAAGCAGACAAGGCTGGGACTCAACATCATTAGCAGGGATGTTCTACCAGTTTTCTGAGCCACTGAAAGATGATCGCCAATTGATATTTGAATTGATACACTGCAGGTGTCACTAGGGCTGGACAAGGAAATGGTCAAACAACTGTACCAATGGAAACACAGTTTTATTGCTCCTTGCGAATTATCACAGTTTGCCTGCGTTTTAGCTGACACAACGGTAGGTAAGCATCATTCCCCTATAACCAAAATTGCCAATATAAGATCACTTGTAATACTGCAATTATACCGCAGGGTTTTGTTGCTGTTATTTTCTTTAACCATGTCATGCACCCAGTAGGCTTGCACTCCATTGGGTAACTCCTTAATTAGGCAGATTTTTCAAACAAGTATTATGTACACAACAGACCGTAACGTCTCCTTTGGAGTCTTCCTAGTCTATCAGGTGATTACATCATTAAAGGCACACATGCTACGTAGTAAAAATCCTTATGAAAATTCATGAAAGAAATAAATTGAGCTTTGTGCATGCTAAAATATGAGAAACAAACAAATTCAATATTTTGACTTTTAAATCTGCCAAACTCCAAACGATTTTGAATATGATCACTTCTTTCCAAATTTTATTTATTTGTTTCTTCATCCATTAAAAAAAATCATTTTCCAAAAGAAGCTGTG
Source organism: Tinamus guttatus (assembly GCF_059628265.1). Classification (NCBI taxonomy): domain Eukaryota; kingdom Metazoa; phylum Chordata; class Aves; order Tinamiformes; family Tinamidae; genus Tinamus; species Tinamus guttatus. The sequence continues at coordinate 166,409 of NW_028288812.1, read as the reverse complement.
GACGTTTCCCAAACACTGAACTATTCTTTTTAAAATTACATATCAGTATCCTAATAAAAATTGTGCCTTGTGTTTTCTAAATGCTTTTATGACTAAACACAGTGAATTTTTGAAGCAAAGTCTTTCTGAAAAGAAGGAATAGAAGAAGGAATGTAAGTTGTTTAGTCCACAGTACAAGCATTATGATATGGTTGTTTTCTACGGAAATAAGACAGTTATATAATGAATTTAAATAGATGCAAATAGCATCTACAAATGACTGTGTGAAAAGCTTAGAGCAAGAGATAGAAAGCACAAAATAATTTAGTTAAAAGAAATGAATGTAGCATTTTGATACGCTTCTAAGCAAATATACAATACTAAAATATTAATTCAAGAAGGTTTTTTTTCTGAAAAATGAACAAAAATTTCTGGTTAATACAGAAAATGAATATATGCAAGATGGTAAAGATAACAATGCACTCCCTGAATGCTTCAAAATTTTCATAGTTAACAGGCATCCCAATTTTCTCCAAAGGTGGTGGCATCTATCCAGTCGTCCATGGCTAATTTTACATGGAATGCAAAACATTATTAAAATAGGATGGTGCATTAAACTTCAACTATTTCTGATGTAGCTCTCAAACTACAAACCTATCTTTCTTCTATTTTAATTTTAAAGTAAGTTAGCAAACACTTCCTTCTTAATCCCCAGAGACTATCTCTACAGTGACACAAATGCACAAATTTATGACAGTAACATAAATGGTCCTCTGAAGTAATGTGCAACATTAAGTGAAATCGTTTCCTGGAAAGATATTATAGGTATCTATATTTTATTTGCCATCTTAAACATATCTGGGTCTTTATGACCTTATTTTTAAAATGTATTTCCCTTTTACATTTCCTGGTGCAAATGGACTGCATAAATAAGCAATGTGCTATGAGGCTTCAGACTAGCCGATAAACCCTTTCAATTTTCATGCCAGCTTCTTCTTTTGTAATTCAAATCTAGCTGGAAACTGGCAGCTCTGAAAACTGAAACAAGCACTGCCACAAATACCTTGTAATGCTATCGACCTTGTCTGCCCATGCAGTGAGAAAGGGGGATGCATATGTGTCTGCAGTCATCCAGATAACACAACTCATTTTTTTGGGGGGATAACAGAAGCCAGCCCTGGACTGTGCACCAAAAGCAGTCATTACCAGGCGAGCTGGAGAATAAGTCTCTTCAAAATACACAGTGCATTTAAAAACCATATACAGGGCTCAGCCACTGCTTTCATTACCAATTTTAATTTAGCTCCTTCAGTTTGCCAGTCAGATAAACTCTTTAGTGCTGTTTTTTAATCTATTTGCTACATTTTATGTTTAAGATTATAGTAATGTGGGACAGAGAAGGAATCACTTTTAGAGGAAATAAAGAAACAGATCCGCTTATCAGCGCCCATCAGAAAGTTCATTAATCAGCCAGGCTTTGTGCCCCCTAAATTGAAAGGTTAAATAATCCTCTCAGGAATATTTCTCGGCACCACCGCCAATTGTCCAGAGAGAAGCTGCCATTCACAACACTCTGGATCGGTGACAGGGTATTTTACCACTGTTTGGACCCCAAACAATGATGGACAAATGGCCTGGCTTACAAAGAAACCTTTTAGTACAAGGATGGAAAAAGGACCACAAGCTTTGAAGTGGGGTGGGGGAGGCAGGAGCAATTCAGAGGGAAGCAGAGGAAGGAAGAGGAGGAGGAAACCAACGTATGGGGATCCACGTATATTTTATTTGCATGTTTATTAGGAGATTTATCAAATGCTTTTATATATACATGCATATGTACACGGAGTACACATATAGGCACACATTATATAACCACACTCTCATGACACTATGTGTACTTACACATTCACTTATATATTAATCTGAACACAAACATTTGCAAAGCCTGTAAAGTCTGAAGATGAACAAAACTAAAGCAAGGTTTCATTTATTAGGTAGTAGTACACTGGGGATATCAACAAACCCTAAGGTTTTAATTTTTACTGTCATTCTGGATGATTTACAGCTTCTTTTCTCTCTCTTTCATGACCTTTATGTCATGTACTAATCACCTTTCACTATCAGATGCAAAAGAAGGAAGTACCACATTTGAAATAACTTTCTGTTAGGAAGAATTTTTAATAAATTTTTCTTTTCAAGTCATTTCTTTACATGGCTAAGATTAGACACAGGAAAACATAATGCTGCTGAAGTATAAGAGAGGCTGCAAGAATGATATATCAGCATGTTAGAAATATGATTTTTACTGGCATACATTACAAATAAATAACAATTCAAGACTTCAACCGTCATAGCACCTAGGCTTTAATCTGTAGCACCTGATTTTCCTTAAATTAGCAATACGATAACTTTGTGTGTTAATGCTTCACATTTTTTTTCCTACATTCTCCATGTAATCATATATATTCGGTACTGCTGTACAATGACCCTTATCCAGAATATGTCCTTAAGGAAGTGTCTGATGATATATATATATAAACATCAGACGCTTTCTACGTCCATCTCAATCACTCATTTTTTTTTACAGTGGTCTGAATATCGTACACAGTCTTCTAACAATATTCGGAGCACGGAACAGTCCACACCTTATAAGAATGGAGGAGAATATGTTTCACGTTTCTCCTCTCTAATGTCACATAGATACGTCACTGATCAGAACTTTTCTCCAAACCTATTTTGGAGGAGCATGGTGCAACCATTTTCCCTCTCTTTTCCCCTTGTTCCGTCATGAGAAAAGTTGATTTAATTCAACCAGGTTGTCACCTGCCATGAAAAGAAGCCAGATAGAGACTATATATAATCTGCAAATCCAGTGTAATTAATTATAAAGGACTATCACACAGTCCTGACAAATTCTTCATGTATATACATGTGCATGCCCATGCACAAGCACCCACCAATTATTTTTCTAAGTGGCAAATAATGTTACAAATACATCTTAGAAATAGAATTAATTGCATGCTTAAGAAACAAAATAAAACAAAAAAATAAAAAACCCTTTTAAACCCAAGCAATAACTGTCCCTTTTCTTCCAGTTATATTCGTTAGTCTATTATCAAAATAGCATTTCTTCCTGTAACTCCTGCCTTCCTCATATATCTGGAGTATCATTGCCCTTGTACATAATAATTCCTTACAATAGGCAGTAGCAGTGCTTTATACATATATTGCACTATTTCATATTATAAGTGTGCAGTTATGAAAGATGCTTTTTCTTCAAGGTTCAGATCATACTACAAAGTATATTAAAAAAATACACCAAGTTTATCAAATTTGGCTGGAGATGAAAAGATGAGCTGCCAGCAATGTTATCACGGTTTGTTTCAATTTTAAGTACTACAAAGGCAAGTATTTGAGTGTTACTCATGGCTAGATGTTACTTAAAACGAAATCAACACGCAAAGCTGAAAACCTTGCTTCGATCTTCCGAAGTCAAAAAATTCTAAGTGAAGATCTCCTCCTTGCTACACATAGGTATTACAGCACAAATGATCCCACAGATCAGCACTACTCCTGAGAATTTTCCAATACTGAGCCTACGTAATATCTTTTTAAGCTAGATCTACACCCTTCATCACACTACATATGTCTTTAATTCTTTTTATGTTTGATATTTTTAAATATGTAGCCAAAACCAGGATAATTTTATTCATATGACAGGGCATAACAAGGTGTGATAATATTGCTGACAGACCCTCTCAGGGTGAAATGACCACATACTTGCTGGGAAACCTAATCCATAGATTATTAGCATGATCAAGCATAACTTTAGAAAGTTAGAGTCCAGCACCTTTGGCGCTTAGCTGCTCCTTAACACTTGCATCACTGACAAGATAAACTAACACCTTTTAACAGTAAGCACTGACTATCATACTTACTTCTACCATACTAGGGGCAACATACTGTAATTGCTAAATGTCTGTTGGATTTTAACATGCAAAGTATCTGCATGATACAATGCAATAATTTCAGTAGTACTAAGGCACATGATTTACAAACACCTAGGGAGTGGATATTTGACAGTCAAAATATAGTTTTTAGTTATGAGCATATAAATAGTTTGTGGACATTTATGTTCTGCTGATTATATTTCCTATCTTATCCACATGAAATACAAAAATCCAACAACAACAAAAATCTGTATTAGCTACATGAATGTCTTCTTTATTTATCTATTTAAAAATCTGATAGATTGCAGAACATTTTTGCCTGCATATGGAAATTTTGAAATGATCGCGAAGATCCAGCAAAACTGAGAAAAAAACACCTTGTATCAAACTCAGAAGAACAATTTTCAGGAATTTAGGGTTTTTTTCCCTCAAACAGAATCTGTTTCAAAAATTTATCACAAATCTAATTCTAGTTTGAAAGTTATTTTCCTTGCTTATGTTTAATACTTGAAATAGCAGAATTATGATACTATAAATGCACCTACTCAAAAAGGAAAAAGAATTTTTAAAAACCTAAGCTGTGAACATTAAGGAAAAGTTATCAGTAATTCTTTTTACTGAATGAAGAATACATGTATATGATGGGCAGACATTTCAGCAAAGAATAATTCCATAATTATCCTGTTTTCCATTTAATTAATTACAATTTTGGCATATCACACAAACAATATATATTGAGCAAAAAAAGAATATATTTTTAGAATAGAACAATTCCTGCCAACAAATTTGTGTAGGCATGAGGTGTCTCTTATTATGCTTTCTCCAATTGTGGGCACGTCTTGCCACCTGCAAGTGCCACAACCAAGGAAACACATTACATGACACACAAATAATAAGAATTACACAAACAATTTGGGAGGTACTTTAGGGCTAGTTAGCAAACTCACTGCAGATTCAAGCATTCAGAATATTAAAACATATTAGTTTTATTGTTTATTCTCTTTTTCCCCTCGCCCTTTTCTAGTTTAAAGAGAGGATCACAACCTTTTTTTTTTTTTCCAATTTGGTCAAAAACGTACAAAATTACGTACAAAAACGTAATAAATGTACAGATCGAAGTAAGAGATTCTCTGAAGGACTCAAAGCTTTAGTGCTTCACTTGGACTCACAGAATTAGAGAAAGGCGGATGCCTTGGCTCAATCAACCAACTCTCATATTTTTAATTATTTATCACAACACAATTTCTGGTCAAAATATAACTGCGCTTTAGCCTTAAATGTAAAACTACCATTCACTTAATTGTATGAGAGGAGAGATGGGGAAGAGCAAGACACAAAGGAAATATTAGGGAGAACAGGGCAGGAAGAAACTACCACATTTAAATGATTTAGGTAGCTGACAGTTGATTATTTTGTCATCAAAAGATTATACGATCCATCCAAAATAGTTTCTGAAGGTCTGTGTAGGAACCTAATTTTTTTAAGATGCATTTTAACCTTGTTTTCTAACATGGTCAAGGCCAGGGGCTTCCCTGGGTTAGCAAATTCGTGATATAATACCATTTAAGGATCTGTCCTGGGAAATAGAGAAGTACCACAAAACCTTAAAGTTTTCTCTTGAGAGTGTGAGTGCTTTGTGAGTGCAAAGCCACATGGAAAATTTATAGGCAAGCTAGTTGAACTATTTATTTCAACTTCACCAGAAAAAAAAAAAATCGGCATACATGGGTGGGTAGGTTAATTAGATAAGACCCCTCATTTTCCTGAAAAGACAAACTTTAGGTACTCTAGTATATTTTTGTAAACATTATGTTATTATATACAATGTTAATGAAGCGATCTCTTTTTATTTTAATATTTCAAAAGCATTTTTAAAGTAAAATACGGGGAAGTCTACAGTACTGAAAGGCAACTTACTAAAAATAATATTAAAATACGTAAGACCAACTGCTTCCAAGATGAAACTCCCTGTGACAATCTAATGGTCTAGCAATGTTGGTCTGGTAGTCTTACTTCATGTAAGACCAGAAGAGCTGATATTGCAGTCACGCTCAAAGCAACAATCCCATTCCTGAGCCTAAAGGAAGCTTTAATTGCTTCTTTAAAACACTGCTATGCGCATCCTAAGCCTGCACAAAACTTACAAACATCTTCCTAGAAAAAAGATTTTTCCCTAGAACCATATTTTAAATATTTCCTTTCTGAAAGTCACATCTTAAAGGCATTGACATTAAAAAACACTACTTACATTTTTATTCCAAAAAAAAAGTGGCAGGCCATGAGAAATTTTAATAATGGCATAGAAAGAAACCCGAGCGCAAAATTTAAACACAAAAGATGCATTGTCTGTTCGTGTCTTTTATGCATAGAGGCCAAAAGAGCCAATTCCTGTTTCACCTTTTTTTATGTAAGTGGATTAAAAGTAAGATTAACAAACTGTCAAAAAGCATGTTAAATGATAGCTTCTGCTAGTTAAAATTCTGATGGTTGTAAAACTCTGTTGGTGGCCATCTTGACCTACGAGTTTCAATATAAATGAGACCAGGGAAGGCAGGAGATGGGGGAAGGGGTCCTTACTGCTAGAATAGTTAGGACAAGCGGATGGAGAGGTTATTAAACATGAGGAATCCTTATGGAAAGAGACAACGCGAAAATAGTAGCATTTGTTTTTTTAACATACGCATGTATTTTGAAAAACATTAAAAAAAAGAAAATAGAAACTATACTTTGTCCAGTATAAGAATGGAATTTCACGAATATTTATTTATTTACTGAAGAACACGCCAATATTTGCCATACTAATTCCTATCTAGTTATTGTACCTATGTTTTACTCTTGAGCTAGACCTCCTATATTCAATTCTGCATACAATTCATCCCTCGGAATTCTGAAAAAGTATAGCATAGATGGGCAAATAAACATAGAACCAGTACATATTTTATTTTATATCAATTTATCAAGGGGGCATTTTGATCTTTTCTTGGTACCTTAATCTACTACTAAGATATAGAATAGATACAAAAGTTGCTCTTCGGAGAGTTTCATATGAAAAGCACATATATTTTCTACAGTTTTGCAACTGAAAGAAAACAAAAATTACTATGTATTGAAAATAAATTTCCTTTTTATTTTCCCATGATGTCATCTTTTGGGCTGAAATTCGAGTTCATAACTGAAAACACCACGACAGCTACCATCAATTTTATCAGGAACATAAAATGCTAAAGCTAGGGCACTACCTACAGAATGAGACCTGGTCTGGAAACAAGGTCTCTTCCACTAAAAGACCCTCCCACACAAGGTCATTTCCGATTTTTCTGTTTACCAAAAAGCAGTCCTATTTAAGCATTTCTCATATCTAGTCATACATTTTCTAGAACTTCAGAAAGGCTTTGCTTTCCAGAATTCACCACCAAATACTCCGCAATGAATATGTGAGGTTAGGGAACGGTAGATTTGTTTTATTCCTTTAAGATACAAAGATTTATTTAAAATGGGAGCTGCTAAAAGATAAAAAAAAAGGTAGGCAATCATATATCAAATCAAACACACAGGGATATTTTTTTTTAAGAATTAAGTCCAAAACTGTCAAAAAGAAAGCTGTAACCTAAGGAAGGTGCCTTAAAAAGCCTATGCTCTGATATTTATATTTTGTAAATGGCTATAAAATATATTGTTCTTGAGAACAAATAAAATAATGTTTACATCTACATTTATACTTGAAATTTGAAAACACAAGGAAAAAATGAATTAAAAAAGTAAAAGATTATGAGTATTAAAAAGTGTTATTATGAATATTTCTATTATCCTTAGAATGCAGGAAAAAGGGCAAGATGGCATTTTTTTTCAGCAAATACCATATTTTTTTCTGCATTTGTGGAGCATCTGGTACTTAGAAAAACAAAGTTAAATGCTACGCTGCTTTAGTAACCTAAAATAAAGAGTACCTTCTTTGGTACACTTCAAATTCCTTCACTGTGAAAAAAAATACACTTATCATTATCTACATGTTATTAAATATATCAAAACTGTTTATTCTAGATCTGTAAAGGAAGTCTTTGTGTTTTCTTTCTTTCAAATTGCTAATAACCTCTTTACTAAATGTAAGCTGGTATTTATATGAAGGAAAACGCAGGTTTTCACGACAGGTTATGCTTCTTTTCTGCTAAATGAGAAATATATTATACAGAGCAGACACAATGAAAATAATTTGCAGTAGTTTTAAATCAGCATCCTAAAGAGTTATTAAATATTATTTTAACACACAGTGGGAATTGGATTGTTCTTCTGATTTTGTTTTTTTGTGGAATTTTAGTTAACAGAGTTGAAAGAACGAGTTTAAAGAAATTAACTTCATCTAGTTATAAAATCTTGATTATTATAGAGCCTTTAAATTTAAGCTTCATTGAATACAATATGATTATCTTTTTCCTATCAAAGAACAAATTAAAATAATCTGCTTATAATCCTTTTTGCCATTTCAACTGCTCATAAGATTTCTTCTACAGGCAGTCAATTTTCGTTAGAACAAGACATTTCTTCCCGTATTATGACCTATTTGTAATGTGCCAAAAATTGCCACCATACTAGCGTAAACAAGCAAACAAAAAAAAATTACCATCCATAACAGCAGAATAGATTTATTATTGGGTCATTGTTTGTGGTGAATCTGTGTTTCAGTGCAGGGGCTGTAAGGAGTCAATAGATGGCAGTCCATCTCTTAGGAAAGAGCCACAGAACGAATAAAATCACCAAAAGCTTCACAAAGAGAAAGTATTAAATCCCGTTGTTTTTAACAAGCATTCATAGTAATTAACTAAGAATGCTTTAAATAATGCACAAGCATTTAGACAGACTTTGCAATGGCTGTTTTAAAATAGCATAACAAAAGTGTGTTTTTCTTAAAAACCTGAATGTATTGTTTTTTTGTGCACATAGGTGCCTGTATGTGTGATACTCATGGTCAGTTTACCAAAATCAATTTAAATCTAGTTGAGTCTATGGTTAAAGCATAAGCAAATTTCATTTTGGTCTTAGTCTGATTGCTACAGTGAGGTTATTCTATAGAGCAAAGTAACAGCCATAATTATTCTTTCCCAGTTCTTTGATTTTTGATTGAACAGTCATCCCGTTGTACAGAAATATTAGGTCTAAACTGGAGAATTTTTAAAATAATTTCTGTATTGAAATACTACTATGCTATAATAAATATACAGTAAATATTTTTCTATACAGAAATCTAGATTGAATGAACAATGAACACTATTTACTTCTTTTCTGAGTGTCAAAGAGCATACTTAAGTGGAAAAATAAAAGCTAGGGTTCAAATATTTAAACTACTCAGAAAATATGTTTCTTGTAATATTAAATTTTAAAGATCAAGTATGTCTTTTACCACTCAAAATTTGAAATCCTACTTTTAATCGATATGCAACTCAGATTGTGTCAAAATTAGTTTTCCCAAGCTAATGGGAATTTCAATGGCTAAATTCAAAGTATTTCTGAAATACCACAAATTGGTATTACCAGCAGATAACCTGGACTTTATTGAAAACAAAAACTCTTTTTCACACGAAATGAGAAGCTAAATTTATCATGGTATGTCTATATTTAAACATATTTCAAAATAGTTCACGAAAACCACCAGAAAGCTCCAAATTGATATTTTTACTCATAAACTATATTCCTAACAATTCAATTTTTTCTGCAGAACTTGTTTTGACAAATGTTAGTTTCACGCTGAGAAAGAAGAAAGTCAGAACACTTTCTACAGCATTCATTGCTAAAATTTTTTACCTCATACTAACTCCTTGAAGGAATCAGCTCCTTCATATTTTAAAAAAATACATACTTTGAAATATTGATTGTAATTTGCTTTTTGAAGAATTTTTGATGGCAAGGAAGATTAAAATTAAATTTTACAGACCATTAAAAAAGAAGAGATTTCATCATATTACTTCATCTAATATGCCTATCTCATTACTAGATTCTAAATATCATAACACTTTTAGAAATAATTTCTACACATACTTCTGATTATAATGAAAGAAAATATTTACCCTTTTCCCTCATACATTTAAGAAAAAGACTAAGTGCACCTATTGCTCATATTATTTTTTACGAAGTCTATACCAACCTAGTTAAAGACAAAACTATCTGCTCAGAAAGAGCAGAAGACTTCCAAAGCAGATCTTTGTTTTAAAATCATGAAATAAGACAAAAGAAAATGTTTTAGTACAAAGTTTTCATTAAAATTAATTAATTTCATTAATTTAGGAGCAGAAGAGAAAAGAAAAAAAGAAACTATTTCACTACTTGGTGAAGGTAAGAGATTAGAAAGTATTTCTAACACTTGTTCCTTAATTGGAAAAATCTACACCAAGAAATTGAAATGAAAAGTTGTGGACAAACTTTACTACTTTGTCTTCCAGATATAACTACTACTACTATCTCACAGTTAAGCACATTACTCATCACAGTAACCCTGATTTGGATATTCTGAGGGAAAATATTCATCTGAACAACAATATCGCTCATTTGAAAGAACATGACGTATAATTGTTTTAAAAAGGAATTCATTAGAGCTTTGTGATATAAATCCATGGTTTTGTTGAACTAACTAGTGTTTCAACCTAAGTATTTTGCTTTATTTTTATCTCTATTTTACATATGATAAAAAAGCTCTAATACTACAATGGTACACTTCAGTAAATTAAATTTTGTTTTTTAAATGAATAAGGATCAACTAATAGAGGCCAAAGAAGAAGTTACAACTATCTTCCTCCTGACCAGAAATTATCTACAAAACTTTGTAACGTTTATTTCTAAAATTAACTGACTAAAATTTCTTCTGTTACTTAAAAGGAAAGTTTTTTCATATATAATAATAAGTAAACAGAATCTAGGATACGTGAGATTGGACCATTGCTTCTACTACATATCTCAAGTTAAAATTTAACCTTCTTAATAAGTGTACAGTAAATTTAGCCACTTACAGGACAGTGTCCTGCTAGACATGCATTCTATGGTTTTAGTATTAAAACCAAATTAGAAGCTCTAAATATGTTTAAAAATAGGGATAGTGTTTTGTTGCATTTTTCAGTTCAAAAACTCTTCAGATGTTTATTATCTTCTTGCAGAAAATACATGTCAATATTTTATGGTCAGCAGTTCACAGAAGAGTAAATAGACTGGGTGTAGAAGAAAATAAAAACGGTGTTTCTACTTACTGTTAGGTGATACTGCCTCCATATTTCTGGGCAAGCCTGGAAAATAAAAATATTGATCAGCTAGGAGCATGAAACAAGGTGCTTTACAGCCTGTTGGTTTTGGCATAACACAGTATCCACCGGTGTCGGTCACAGGAAAATAAGAAGCTTAACTGAAAGGGTCTGCATTTCAGCTTCAAAAACCTGGCTAGACAGTTTAATTGAATTTTACACTGGTTTAACACACTCCCTGCCATTGTCAGAAAGCCAGTAACAGTTTTCTCTCTCCCTTTCTTCTCTAAAGGTTATAAGTTGGGGAGAATAACATGCCCTTAACTCTTAAGAAGTATTAATACTGTAAAATAAACAAAAACAAATTGAAATTCTACATTTTCTAAAATTCTAAATTTACAAAGTACTTTGGAAATTAAATCACAGGGTACTTTCCTTTAAGGAAGGAATAGAATCATTTTATTATTTTTGTACATATCTCTGTCCTAATCAAAATATAATTGTTACATGTAATAATCCTTAGTAGCCTCATGTCAGATGAGTTGTAAACAAGGAGCATAACAGATTGCTATAATGTTTCTGTTTATATAATGGTTTCCTTGATCTTTTTCTTTTCTTCTTACCTTGCCAATATTGCACACAAACTTGAGATTTCAGTCCACTGTAAATTAAATTTTACAGGGCAGATTTTCAGTCAGAACTATTCTACAATATACCTGAAGAATATGTAAGAGACAGGAAAGAGGAAACGCGAAATGTCTTTAACAAAATAAGAGCGTGTTAATGATCTGTGAGACAGGGATATTTGCTCAATTTTTAAAAATATTTTTTAAAAATTAACATTATTTCTGTCTGCTCCTATACTTCTGCCTCAAATTCTAAACAGCTACAGCTATATTTTGTCTGTTAGCATTTCAGCACATGTGTACACATTTACTTCAGTGAAGGTCTTCCAGTTTTGTTTAAAACACAGTAAATTAACTTCTTAATCATTTGAACAATTACAAACAGTTTTTCATATAACAAGAAGAAATATTAGTTATTCTGTGGATTCTATTTAATATGTTTTAGCTCTAATTTCAAATACTGAAGTCTCATGAATACTTGCAAATTGTTATTATTAACATTTCTTACAATTTTGACAATTTATCATCTCATGCCTAAATTCTTGCCTTCTTTTATATGACAGAGCATGCTAATTAAAAAAAAAAAACAGTAACAACAACCAATATCAGCAACAAAATCTCTCAAAAATAATCTGAATTTTTGACAGTCACCCTCCGGCATATACAGTATGTTTTCCCCGGATGTGATGGAAATTATATTATTTATTATTCATTCTGTCAGTAACATAATTTTCTGCAGAAAAATCTACAATCTGCTCTGTGCAATGGCTCAGCATATCTCCTCTTACTCAAATATCGCAAGTAAATATTTAAGTTTTACATTAAGATTTCTATAAGGAAGCTGTCTTGGAATGCAAACAAAAGCATTTTCTTCCTTTGCCAAAATGGATTCTATGCTGGCACTTGCAAAGGATCCTCAAACGCAATACATAAGCATTCTCCTCTGAATAACAAAAATTCTGTGAAAGGCATTGCCTTCTTCCTCAAAGCCATAAAGGACTGCAACTGTACACAACACTTCAGCTGGTTTAGTGCAGGGGTAGCAGGCAGTTATTTATACATTAGTTCTGGATAGTTTTTGATTACCACAGTGTCCCCTGACTAATATGGTTGAAAAATCACAATCAATGAGTTGTCATACACTGGCAAAATGCCACTCTGCCATATGACCTTTACTTACACAGCAACTATTTATTAAAGAAAAGAAACATTTGATTTTTTAATAGTTTGGTGCTTTTTTTTTTTTCTTTATCCAGACATAATGATGTAAGTTATGGAAAAAATCTGTAACTCAGAATAGGAAACTACATTTGGCAGAGTTTTAGAGTTTTTAACAAAATACTCAAAGGGTAACAATCCCAGACACTAGCAACACTATCAAAAGGAAAGTTTTATTATTATCATATTTAAGCTAGTTTTAAGGCTGTGGGAAAACTTAAGCTAGACAGGAAGAGGAAGCCAAAGGAAAATTGGCCAAGCATATTTCTTCATTCAGGCAGTCATTCAATGTAATACTTTTCATAATCACAATGAGCACGTAAAAAACTTCAGAAGTGCAACACAATAGTCTAAAATGGTTGTGTGGCTAAACAACGGCCTTTTAAAAAATGATGCTTTTAACTTGCAATCTTACTATTTTGCATCGACTCAGAACTATTGTCTGTATTTTTTATCATGGAATGACAAAAATATAATTAACAATTATCACCAAATACTGGCTTCTCAAATGAAGTAAAGCGCTTTGTTGTGGAAGAGAGCATAACCAAATACAACAACAACTGAATCTGTGATTTTTCTTATTTATTTAAAAGTACTTAACCATGAATGACCCTCATTTAAAGAAAAGCTCTTGTGGTATACAAGCATAATGGTAGTGTGATGAACTACATTAAAATAAAATTGCATTTATTTCCTGCCCCAGTGGTCTGACCTTACTAGCATTTAGATGTATGAACACAAAAGGTATCTACTATTAAAAGCAGTACCACCACTCTACAGCTTCACCAAACATAAAGCATACTTTCCAATACCTTTAACTACACCTCTACACCTTTTCTAAATTCTACGAAATTCTTTTTCTCAAAATTAATACCATTTTTATTGTAACCCATATTTCAGTAATTTGAAACGGTTATTGTTCACGCCATTCAAACACAAACCAACTATGTTTGCCACACCAGATGAATCAAGCCAGTATATTGTGCATTTCAACCCATATTGAATTTTATCAGGTGCTAATTATTGTTTTACGAGAACAACGGCTTAATGCATCTGTTGTTTAATTCCCACTTCCCTATTCTCAAATGTGAACATCAAAGAAAATAAAACACTCAATCTTAAACAGCCCCTGACAGCAGACCAAGACTCAAGTGTTCAATAGACAAGGCCCTTGCCACCAGTTCTCATATTTCCACAACAATGAACAAACACAAAAACAGCACTAAGCGGCCTTTCCTCCCTTTCAGCTCCCCTTGGCCAGTTGTCTGCCTTGTACTAGAGAGAACCCTTGAACACAACCCTGCTGGGAACACAGCACAGGAGAAAGGATTAGCCTTACTAACATGCTAGCATTTGCAAAAGTGAAGGGGAAAAAAAAAAAAACACACACACACACACACACCACTACTGTATTTGGTATATGAATAACCAAAATGTATGAGCTGACAAGAGACCGGGACGGGCCTATGGCTCCCCGGGAGAAAATGTAGCTGTGATGAGTGACAGGGCTTTCAGGAAATATGTTCACAATCACAGACAGTGAAGGCCATGACCTAGATCGTTTAAGAGCTTGTCTTGTCAAATTATCAAAAGCTTCTTCCTCTCTGAATAAAGAGTGACATAAGTGAGTGTCAGAAAGCTGCAGGCTGACAAGCCAAGCATACAATAACAGAATGCACGTCACATACTTGCCGAACACCGCCACGGCTAGCGGCAAATCTTAATGAGAGCGCGGCTGGCCCAGGAGACTTGGGTCCCTGCTGGCACAGCTACTCATCTCACAAAAATCCTTCAGCTCCAAGTCAGTTATGGTCTGACACGACGACTACAATTACTAAACACAACTTTTTAACAGAATCCTCTGGTGCTTTGTCAAAAGCGGCGGCTGTTAGGAGCTGCCCCCATGCAAGTCGCCGCAGGAAAACAAAAGATTTAATAAAACAAACATTTTTCATTACCTTTTCTCTGTATTTTTTTGTTGTTGTTGCTGTTTTGTTTTGTTTTTAATAAAAACAACCAGGAAAAAAAATGTTAAAACACTTCTCTTCAAAAGCATTCTTAAACAAAGAAAAGCAAAGAGTCCGCCCTCATAATAAGGCTCACATGACCATATTCTCCTGGCACCTCAAACAGAATTAAGGTGTTTAACCACAGGGATTAAAAAGAATCTTTGTAATGTTTACATACGCTTACAATTAGACAGAAATTTAGCTAGGAGCAGGCATGAAAAAAAAAATGCCACTGAGAGAATGACGTGCCACATGGAAAAACAGGCAAAAGTATTGCCTTCTTTTAAGGGGCTCTACAAAAAAAAGAAGAGAGAGGAATGAAAGAGAGCACATAATGTAACTGAAGGAAAAACACCCAATCACAGCACCGGCAGCAAAACCCTCAGACTTTCAGACACTTTAGTTCCCATGTTGAGAGAGCTACGTCCAATCCCTCTGATGCTGGCATATCATTAATGATAAGTGCTTGACAGAATACGTTTTGAAAATGACAAATGCCAGAAAAGAAATCTTCTGAGAGAAGTGACTCCGAGGATGGTTTATAATGACTAAAAAGATGCCAAGATAAATGAAGAAGTTGCCTGCTGAGATGTACCTCCTTTCTTTTTTACGAAGATGCACTGGCTAAGAGGAGTACAGCTAGAAGTCTGCAGACATGTCCTTACACAAACAGTGCCAGCAGACATATAGCACAGTTAAAGAACTCAGGAGACCAGAGACTTGCCGCCTTCTAACTCAAAGGGTAAGGGGCAGGCAACCCAGGAAATTTCTGTACACAGTTTTTTCCTCTGCCTAACTATAAAGGAAAATGTTGCTTTGTCCACCACTTTTGCATCCACTGCTAAACTGTGATATTCAGGAAGTTTCTCTTCCACTCTCGCAGGAGTGGAGGTTCACAAGAGCTCTGCTATTCAGCCCTGGAACACTTTATTTCCGTGGATCTCTTCAGAACAATGGTATTGTCCAGCTTCAGATACTAACTCCATAAATCCTAAGTATTATCCTTTTCATTCCATCTGAAACAGATCATACATAATAACACATAAAACAATACGTCATTCTTCCTAATTTTTTTTCAAATAACTTTTAAAAATTGAAATAAATTTTTAAAAATAGCTTAATGTGGAAGGCTCTAGAACAAAAACTTGCAGATATTTAGGAACACCACTCTTGGGAGACAAGCTCCTGGAAAACCAGAGAAGCACCTAATGAGATAGAGGTACCTTGCTGAGAACATTGATTGTCCTGACCCCTACCTGCGCAGTCGCTGTATCTGGAGAGAGAATATTAATATTTGGGGTGTTTCAGCATATGTGTATGGGGGTTCATATATATTTACATACACACATGTAAGCACATGCACACATATAAATCCATAAACATATTCAAGACTGGACAATGATTTTGCAGGTTGCCTACTGAGGTGAGTAACATATGGCCAAACAGAGCTGTATCTGAAACTCTGAACAACTCTGCTACACACCAGTTTGTTATTGTTGTTGTTGTTTTATTTGATGACATCATACTGTACTTAGCTGATTCCAGCAGGACTCAATCTAAGATGAGCCCATAGATTCTCAAGGTTATTTCAAGGAAGATGACAGATGTAATGGATAATAAATTTATTATTCTGAAAATGTTGTAAATTATCAATGTTAGTTAAATCAACCAGGCCTATGAAGGATACAATAGAGTTTTCAGAGCATTCTGAAGAAGACTCTTGGAGTAATTCAACGTCAAGACCAGAGCGAAAGTTACGGTCTGTCTCCAGTTCACATGGACAGCAGAAGCACACAAAGGGATGGCTGATAGAGAACAGCCATAATTACTGGGCTTGTAAAACAATGACAAAATACCCCATTGGAGGCTCATGATTCTTTACTGACTGTAACAGAGGAACAGAATGTAGAACTACTGTTATGAACAATTAACAGATGATGGAAACTCTATTATGCTAGGTCAGCTCTTGTCATGGTCTCTAACTGTGGCCAAAAGCCAATGCCTCATGGATTTAAAGAACAGAACACGTAAGCGTGCTTTGCCCAGTTCTCTTCCATGGACACCTGTTACCAACTCAGAAACTTTCCAAGCTAGATGCAGTTTCTATTTAATAAACTTCAGCAAATACCTCTTTCATGAACTGGTCCAGTCTCATCTAGAACTTGGGTAAACTTCCTGCATCTATTATGTCACATGATAAGAAGCTTCAGGAGTCCGCTGCCTATTGCATGAAGAACCACCTGCTCCCATCTTTTATGAGAGTAGCTCCTACTACAGAACCGCAGAACGCCTGAGGCTGGAAGGGACCTCTGGAGTCCAGCCTCCCCGCACAAGCAGGGTCACCTACAACACGTTGCACTGGGTTGCATTGAGGTGGAGATCCACCTGCGCCGCATGCTCACTGATTTGTTTACAAGAAGAAACAGTGAACAATTGATCACTGAGCCCCCAAGCCTTCTCATAGATGACGATGTAGCTCTTGGTAGATCATCCCGTGTGCCACCTCTTTCAGACTGAATAGATCTAGCTGACTTTATCATTCCTTGTGCTGAAGGATGCAGAAGACAGGGCCTAAAAATGCAACTCCTTCCCTACTGCTTTCCTGATAATTCATCACTTAACCATCTTTTCCTGTAAGTTCTGAACGCTGAACTGGAATTTTTATGGAAACATCTCTCCTAACTCTAATCTTAATCCTGAAGGATAACAGTTTGCTCAGAACCCATTTCATATGTGCAACTGGATTTTTTCCTATGCACACCACTTCAAATTTATTGATAATAAAATTTATCTGCCATTTTATTGCAATTCATTTATTTCAGTCCTTGTGCAATTCTTCACAGTTGGTTCGTATCTTTGCCAGTCTAAACAAATCAGTGTTCTCATCATTGTCTTGCCTAACTCCACACACATTCCAGTTTTGTCACCCTATTGCTCACCTTTATCCATGTAATGCTGGAAAATACTAAAAAACACAGAGCTCCAGAATGCCACTGCAAGGACTTTCTCTCCAGTTTTTACATTTTAACCAAACATCTATGCATCCAAACCTTGTACCTTTAACCTCTTATTCCTCGCTGGTTTAGTTTGCTTAACAGCTTTTGGTCAGGAACTTTGTCAAACTCCTTTTGGAAACTGTAGATTATGTCAGCTGGATCATGTTTACACACTTGCTTATTGACCTTGTCCTCTGAATAATTCCAGAGATTTGAGAGGCGGGATTTTCACAAAAGCCATCTTGGATGCACCCAAGGGTAGTTTTACAAGAATTTTATAACCATTACACAATTGCTACTGTTCTTAATGATTTTCTTGGTATAAACGTAAGCCTGCAAGACATGATTACTGAAATCTTCCTGGAACTGATTAATTTTTTTTTACATTTGCCTCTCATTTACAAATCATCTATAAAGTAAGAGGTTACATACTATCTTCAAAAATCTGGTTATCTCATCCTTCATTTCCCTCACAGATTTTGGATAACTATTAAAGAGTCCTGTTAACTGGTTAGTGTTAGTTTTATATTTTTAATTTTAGAGAGATTCTCTGATGACTCCCTCCACGTAGCAAGGTTTTAAAGCAAAGTTTCAGTACAGGAGTTTTCCAGCTTCTTCCAAAATGAACAACAGATGCAAAAATATATACACTTCATCTGAATGACTTTTTAGAATACCTGAACAATTTTAATACCTGCATATCTGTTTTCATGACAAAGTTATTTAACCACTTATTTACTTATAAAGTATTAAATTTAAATACAACATTTATTCATTTTTTTCCGCATTCTTCTCCATTTTTAAATCAATACATTGAATCTCTCAGGACTTCGTTTGTTAGGTTTCCAAATCTTTCTATTAAACGTGATGAATCAGTCTGTAAAGGTTTATAAAGCATTTTATCAAATACGATGAGTAAGATGTGGTCACGGGTATTTTTTACTACTCAAACTAAACTGGATGAAACTACATTAATGAACGGACATTTACAAATATAAAGTTTATTTCCTTTGAAACACCCTTTATAAAAACTGCCATGCTGCTACATAAGTACTAGCTATAACATTTTCATGTGTTTACACATATATGCATTATAAAAATTTTACGGCTGTTGCAGCTTCCAGTTTTAACAGATACAGGAACGACAGTGAACGACTTCTTTGGCACAGGTGGTACTCACATCAGCATAGTGCCCTTTCATATCACAGCGGTTACAGTGCTTATTCCAAGAGGCTCTCTCAAGACACTCCTTAGAGCAGTGTCCAGGCAAACTGCAGTTCAAACAAAACCGCGCTGGGCAAGTGTTTTGTAGGTGGCCTCTTTCCGCACACAAACAACAAGGGGGAATTTTCTGTGGAGAAATACAAAAAGAAGCATGGTGAGTGAATAAATTTGAATGGTCTAAGGAAAAAAAAAAATTTTTAAAGATGAAGAAGAAACCACTACAAATAAATGTCTGCTCCTTCCTGCATAGGTATTATGTTTCATGATGAAATTCTAGTGAAAGACGAGTGAACAGAGTAAAACTTGATGTTCTAACTTTGCAAATTCACTGTTCCTCTGGTTTCTGACTTTGTGTCGGAAGAATTGAAAATCTTGCATGCGCTTATATTACTTGTTCAGTGAATACTGCAAGAAGTAGCATTAAATTGGATGGCATATTTTACACAGAGCATAACTGCTAGACACTCTGTATGAATTCTTATTTTTATGATATTTCTTAAAAGCTTATAAAGAGAACCATATCATACCCCCAAGCTATATAGCACACAACACAAGGTACTGAGACGATTTGTAAATACGCTCTGTGCTATAGACCACTAAGCCACTTGCCTTGTGGTTCATACCAAAGAGCGTAAGTGCTTGCATGAAGCAATAGATGTAAACTGTTGAAAATTATTCTTGGGCCATAATTGCATCTGTTTAGAGCCAATTTCCTCAGTGGCTGAGTGTGTCATCACTTTAACGCCTGACATTTCCACAGGGTAACATGTAATCACAGAGAAATTTGCTTTATATTGAAATATTCCAAGAGTCAGTGTGGGGAACTGCCTCAGAAACTGAGATGTGAATTTTTGAAATCTTTATTGTAGGAATGAGTAAATCTTGACTCTCACGCAACTGCCATAATTTCCTCAAAAGATTATGATATTTTTTAAACCATTAGTATCTGGACAAAATTTCAAAATTTTTGGCATATTAGGATTGCTTGAAAATAGTTTTGATTTCATCCTGTCGAAAACTTTTAACTTAACTCATAAACAGGTTTATTACTTATTCTTCTTTAATTCATTTGCTAAGGGTGATTTTGGATTCCTCAGGCTCTCCTTGTGAAAAATAAATTCAAAATATTATATCTTAAAACTGTTTTTTACAATACAAAAAACTACATCCTTGCTTTGTACTTATGCCTCTTTTTGCTTTATGTATACTTCCATTTTTTTTCCCATTATAAAAATGACATGAGTGAACTGTGCATCGTGAATTTTCTTCACAAGGCAGATAATTTTCTGAAGTAAACTGATCTTGTGCAAGATAATACATCCTTCAGCCTGGAGCAAAATTTCAATGAAATAATAAAGCACCAAACAAATAGGCTCTAATGGCATGCATGAAAGAGCTTTAGAAACAACAGCTACATCTTAGAGTAAATAAAACATTGGATTTACCCTTGGAATAGGACAGTTTTTGGACAAATGACCCGTTTTACCGCAATTTCTACAGGTAACATTTTTATCAGCTGTGTAGTATCGGACACTCGTACGCCTCGTAGGTGCATAGTTACATATCTGTGCCTGAGGAGACAAAAAGAGAAAAACACATTGATCACTTCTGACTGCATGGTTTAGCGCTTGGCAGGAATGGAAATTTGGATGGGTCACTGTTGATAGTGCTCAGCTAGAAATCTAATCTTTCACAAACACAATTTGTATCATAGCTTCAGTAGGATAATTCTGTTCTAGAAAAGCTTGCATTGCCTAGAAAAAAATTACTGCCTTTTTTCCAATTTCCATTTTGGAGCATTACTTTTTGTAGTTTAGATTTGCAGCAATAAAGTTTTGCTTTCCCTTGATGGATCCACTTTTATTCACTATGCTATTTCATGAACTGAAATTTTCCAATGATGCCAGTACAACTAACACTAACTGCAAAGCGCATCCAAGAGAATTTTGGATACTTGAGTAACTTACACAAATACTTCAGAGCTAATCGTACCAACCACCCAGTGGAGCCCAATTTCTGGAACTGCAAGAAGGCTACTAACCACAGTAGATCTGTAACTTTTACTCTCTGAAGAGTCTGAGATGGAAGAATTAAGTTCATTGTTATGGAATGCTGAACTCCTCTTTGAAGGAGCTCCCATTCCCCTCAGTCTCCTCCAAAACTGTTTTGCAGGAAGTCTTTTACCTAACAAATGACCTCTTCCAACTTTATCAACTTTTAACATCCAACTTCTGTACATCCTTCAAGGAAGCATATTCTTAAGACTTCCAGAGAAAAATTACAGATGGATTTTTCATTGCAGTTTATATTGTTTAGCTTGTTCCTTCTTTTCAGAAAGAAGCTATGGATAACACTGTCCCACATATTGCTCTGAATAGAGGAATGCAAATAGGGAAAAAAGAAACAGAGATACAGGAAGAAAGCAAAAGACAGATATATTAGAGCAAACAGAAGATACCAAGTGTAAGGTTAATGCTCAGGAGCTTAAAGAGCAAACAAGAAAATAAAATTCTTAGAAAAGAAATATAGAAGAATACAAACAAAAAATGTTATCTACTGTCTAAATCCATGGCATACATCCGTTCTGAATGCTACCTAAAGTTTTGAGCTTCCTCTTAAAAAGGATATAGCAGAACTAGAAAATGAATACAGAAGGCCTGCTAGATCCTCAAAGGTGTGGAATGGCTTCTCAAATGAGGATCAAACACGCAAAGCAGCAATTTTCAGCCTAAAACCAAGCTTTATTTAACTGTTTGTCCAGTACAAGAACCAGAGGTTAAATCAAATAAAATTATAACATAGAAAAGTCAGCTTTTTTTTTTTAAACAAGATGTTTGTAATCTGTAGAATTCTACATCACAGAATGCACTGAGTATCAAATAGTTGTTACAAATCTATGAAATTAAAAATACCCAATTTCCAAATATCCAATATCTAAAAATATCCAAAAGCAAAGATATCCCAACACACTTTTTTCATGAAATTTCTGAATTGCAAATTACTGAGAACAGGAAAAGTACATTGGGAAACCTGTATGCTTTCAATGGTCTTCTGTTCTTCCATGGGCATCTAGCAGTGATGATTATGAAGCAGCAAATTCCATGTTAGACAAGCCCTTAGAAAAGTCACCCCGAGTTGCAATTAATTTTGCCAAAAATCCTTTAGTGCTTTTATAATAAAATGTAATTTTTTAAAGAATAAGCCTACAAATACTGAAGAAAGGAGAACAGCTTTAAGCGATAACAGGCATTATGTAGGGATTATTCCTAAAAGTAAAATCTATTCTTTTGAAATATTAACTCGTCACCAAATAGAGTCTGCCTAAATCATAACTTTCAAGCCGCATTGCTAGGGTTCCAGATGCCAGCAGGCCGTTAGGTCAAAGAGGTACTTGTGTATCACAGACATTTCTAAATAAATTAGAACCTTTAGAAATTAGTCCCTTCCCCATTTTTCTCCTTTTCCTGCTACGGGTACCTGCATGAGTGACTTCTATTTTTAGTTAATCTATTCCTCTGCCCACCCTGTATCTGATCATCCATTTCTGGCATCAGAATTGGCTGCTGTGAAAAATGGCCCTGCTATCAAAAAGAGATATTACGCCAGTTTGAAAATAAGGAGGTTTGACAGCTACCATGGAATTATTCTCCCTCCTGTAACTTTCCTTCAGATAAAAGACAGAGAAATGCAGAAATTATGTACAAAGATGTTTTCTACATCTGTATTTCAATGTTTTGCTATGTACGATCAGAGGATCTAAAATAAAAAATCACAGAACAATTTGGCTGTCTGTGTTACCTCCGCATCTTTATTACTGATGGACCAGTCCACAGCAGCTTCTCCTGGAAAACAGAAATACAGTCAATTATATTAAAATTAAATCAATATTTTATACAGCATATTCAACTATAATGATTATTTCAGTTATTAAAACTCACAGTAGACTTTGACAGTACCACGTGACAGAAACTCATTTTATTTTCAGTAAAAGAAAGCTCATGAGCATTCTTGGCACCAAATTTGATTCACCTTAAAATCAACACTTGCCAACTATCAGTGAACTTCAACACGTTCCTCTTGTTGGACCGCCATCCTCAACACCCCCCAGAAAATTACAAATCAGGCAAGGGTTGAGTTTATTGAGATGCAGGGAAGTGAAAACTTCTGATTACAACCACTGGAACTTTCGATCATGCAGACCTGCATGGTCAGTTCATGGTTTTCATACCTTAATGTTAATACACAGCACAATATATAT
Organism: Tinamus guttatus; assembly: GCF_059628265.1. Classification (NCBI taxonomy): domain Eukaryota; kingdom Metazoa; phylum Chordata; class Aves; order Tinamiformes; family Tinamidae; genus Tinamus; species Tinamus guttatus. The sequence goes on along the minus strand of NW_028288812.1, from coordinate 142,932 downwards.
CTTTTCTTCTTGTGAATTCAAAATAACTCACGTCTTCACCATTGCCTTCTCACTACTGCATGCCAAACTAGTCAACTGCAGTGATTAGGACTGTTTGCTAAGTAATACTATATTCAAAACAGTGTTTGCTAATGTACAATTACCAGTAAATTACCATTTACGCTACTACTACACACTGAATTACCAAATGTCATACCATAACCTTCTCATATGCTGATTTTTGACTACCAAAAGTATAAGAAAAAAGGCAATAAACTGAAGAATCCCTAGAATGGATGCTGTTACAACTGTTTAAAATTTCTTTATCTCAAAACTATTTAATGTTATGACTATGCAAAGACAACAGTACAAACACTGTATCATTTTCACCATTAGAAGAGGAACTGAATGATCACAGGTGTTAACCCTACCCATACTCATACAGTATTACAACTGGCACATACATAAGTTGTATCTGTTTGCAGACTGTTGCAGACACTGCAATGTGTCTCATCCTATTGACACAGTCCAAATCTGGAACATCTGGGTATTTTACTAACACAAAGCATAACATCACCAAGAACTACCAATAACAAGAAAAAATAAGGAAGAATTTATCCAATTGCTCATCCAACCGATTATATCACCGATTTCCAAAAGAAGACTAGAAATTTAAATTAGTGCCATCTAATATGTCATGTCTAACCTCACTTCTAATGAAAAGAAGTCAATAAATTCAACTCAAGTGAACACAACACGCAATATCTTGATACAAGTTTTCTATGGGAGCTTTGAAGCACAAAACCTTTTGCTGCTGCTCCTCATCCAAAAGGTGGAGCTAATAATATATGATTTGCTCTCAAGAAATTCTGTAAATTTTTTTTATTTGGAACACTCACTAATTCCACAGTAATAACACTCACAGAGATGTTTAAAAAAATATTCTATTTGCAGAGTGGTTTGAATCTTGTCTGGTACTTGGGAGAGCAAAAATCTAAGTGGAAGAATCAACCTCAACCAAGCATAATACACAATAACAGGTGATCACACAATAAAAAATGGTATTAAACATGTATATCTGGAAACAGCTTTTCAAGACTGTCCACAACATTTTGGGTGCAAACAAAGTCTTGTCTTCTTTAGTGTCAAAATCCCTAAATTTCACAGTGCTTCCAAAATTTCTCATATTAGAAACAAGAACTCCTCCGATCCAAAAATGTATTTAAGAGCTCTAATGGTGAAAGAAACATTACATTATTAAATCTATTCAGTGACCTAAAGTCTAGGTCAAATTTACCACAGAATGAACAAAGCTTTGGTTTTACTTACAACTGAAATATGAAGAAAAAGCTGTGCTTCAGGAATAAAAATCTTGGTATGGAGACCATGCAGAAAATTTGCATTTTTTTTTTTCTCATTGACAACAGCATTTTATCTGGAAATCCACAAGCAGCAATTTAATTTGCTTAAAAGTTAGTTGAGCAAAATACACTTAAAACCTTTTGGTGGCTATAAGCATTTCTGAGACAGCTTTCTGGCTGTTTTACTTCCTGCGAGTCATTCTGCTACCCCCTGCTTGCCTTTGAGCAGCAATACCAACACGTTGGCCTCAATGTGTTGACAAGTCTCAACGTGTTGAGAACTTCTTTGCACTATGCTCTCCCTGGTTTGTAGCATCCATAATCTTTAATTTCTTAATATTCAGCAGCAGAATGGCAGTGAGACGGCCGCTTGGGTGACAGGCTTAACATTGATCTGCATGCCTATGTGTCTCCAGAGCTGGCAACCCTGCACACCTCTGCGAAGTTCCCAAAGAACTTCCCATTCCCTGTCCTCACTCCCTACACACCAACCTGCAGCCCGAGATTCCCTCCCAAACCTAACAGGTTAATTTAAAAAAGTCCACTAGATTTTCCACTTTCTTGCCCCCCACACTAACAACCATGCTTCCCATCTCTTTCTGAAGAGCCCTTTTGCTGACTTAGTTCAGAGACACTAGGCAGGAGCGAGGCAAAACGAGGGGGATGTGAGTGTTTCGGCCAAACATATGTGGAAGTTGGGATGAAATGAAGAGGAGCCCATGGGCAGGAATCAGGAGCAGAGAGCCTCCTACTCACGAACTTATTAACTGAAGGGAAGGATGAAGAAGGGAGCAAAGATCCGTGTTGGCATCAGGAAGGAAGAAGAAAATTGTTGACCAATTTGAGCACCAGCTGGAGATCTCCAAAGTGATTTGCAGCTGGAAAAGGCAAGCTGAATGACTAGTCTTCTTTAGTAGATTAGGCTACATGAGAAAGCCATCTTATTCACTGAAAATTTTCAGAAAAAGCAGAGATATAAAGTAAAAACATATGCTTACTGTGGTGCCAAATTGCCATGTTTTCCACAGCAAAGTCAGCATCATCCTTTTTTTCTTACTTTCTGCTTGTTACTATAAAAATACTACAGTGGAGAAAACACAAAATTCAAAAACTTATCTCACTAGAAAGTTAAAATAGAACAATATTTAAAAATATATTCCATCCTGTTGGCTAATTCTGATTTTTGGGATCAAGAAATAAATCATCTTGAAATATCAATTCTTTATATGTGAACTATACAAACACCTATTTCTGTTCTTTTCATGTGCCTTTCTTCTTTCCTCAGCCATTCAAATATTTGCGGAATTTCCTTTGGTGGTTGTCCTCAACCAGCAATCTACCTGCAAACCCAACCTTTGATTTTCACACGATTTTTGTGGTTGCTGTGAGAAAGCCTATCAAAAGTTAATGTTTCCCTTTAATAATATATCTGTAATTGCAATCATTTTGTACAATATTTGCCATATGAACTATTACTTACACTTGTAAAAAAGTTTTCGCAAAGCTGCAGAACAGTCAAGCAGAGGAAGTAAAGAAGACACCAGAAAAACAGTGACATGCAGGTCTCAACATGTATATATAGTTTCTCCCAGTCCTAACATTGAATGGTAACTTCATCTGAACAGAGACCCCTTTGCAGTCTATCACGGCTAAGTGATGCAGAGAAGCCCTTCAATTACACAACTTAGCACCATTAAGGAGATGAAATGCAACTATTCTGCTTTTTTCTTAAGACACCTCAAGGATTTCTCAGTTTCACTTTGATTTAAAAGGTGATTTATGTAAAAAGATGACACCTGCTGTTGCAACAGATTATATGTCATTACCTCTTTGGCAGGAAGTACTTTAAAAGACACCTATAAATTTCCACAGAGAAATGAGACATAATTTCAGTCTGAGAATATTCTCAGGGTATGGAAAGATTCTCTGGTCTCTTAACTTGATATATGAGCAATGATAGACCTTTTTTTTTTTTTTTGGTGGGAAAATAGCTGCAATATTTTATTTTCAGTAATTTTTATTTTATCCAGCATGGCATTTTGTAAAGGCATAAAAAAATCCCAAAGCTGACGGTGAACAAACAACAAAACTCAATTGATTTAGAAATTAACAATAGCAATATTGGCCAAGAACATTCCTGAGTTAAAAGAAAGAAGAAAACAGACCTCTGAAGAGTCCCACATATACCAAAAAAAAAAAAAAAAAAAAAAAAAAGAAGACCTATTAATGTAACTTAAAACAAACTTAAGCAGTGATTGCCCATGGGAATAGACTTAACTGTCACTGCTGAAAAATAAAACGCCTGACAGTTAGGGGCTATCACATGGTTCTCATAGGATATAGGCAGCATACACTGCTGGGGCCCACTACAGGGCTAAAGCTGGGGGTTTCAGGGAAGCTTACAGGTCTTGAGGTTTAACAGAATGAATTAAAAATATGGCAATACAGGCAGAGTGACTTGCCTTTGATATTAAAATCAGTCTTAAAAACACAAAAATAACCTAAGTGTTAGTTATTTAGTCTTTTTTCATTGGATGTTGGGCATCCAGGACACTCATAAATTTTAGTCACGTATGTATTTTCTGTATATAATAGTATATCTGTTATACAATTTTCCTAATGGCATATCATATACCTTCTTCCATACTTACACCATTTCCACCCTACCTCAAGCCCATATATTCTTATCACTAAGCATGGGTAAGATATTTCACATTCTGTATGGAATACACATGCAGTGAAAAAAATAGAAGGAAAAAAAAATCTGTAATACATATTACTGAGAAAAATATATGCTATTAAAATATTAAAATGTATATACACATGTTAAAACACAAATACATGGCATGCCTTTTATATTATGTAAGTAAGCATGATTCTTTTTTAATTTGTTTTTTATCCAGCAGTAAATACTACTTCCTTTGGACTTGGCTACTAGCAATGTTAATTCACAAAATTCAGTGTCTCCTGATTTTAAAAGCTTAGCAAAACATTTGCAGAACAAAGTAGGTTTTTCTCTCTTTTTGGAGAGTACAAGTATGGGGACCACAGGAACAGTTACATTCATGGCATGGTTGGTCTACCACACAGTCAGGGGAATTCTTTAAATAGAGCCTGTCACTCTCTTCGCCCATCAATGGGATTTCCTTCTCAAACTGCTGATTCGTTCAGGTACACAACAGAGGAAATTTCAGTTAACCTTTGTTTCACCCCGAGGAAAAATCTGTCTGAAAAGTATAAAATGAATAGATTAAAAAAAAATAAGTAGCTCAGCTGCAGGGCTATTATTCCTAGTGTTCATAGCAGTCAAAGTATAACACAGCAGAGAAAGCAAACACAAACATTTTATTCCCACCGGAGAATAAGGTATAATATCTAGTTTAGAAATTCAGAAATTCAGATGATAAAAAGAATAAATAAAAACTTCATACAGTTAATTACGCCCAGAGCTTGAGCAATAAGCCCAGAAAGCATCTATCACTCAGCTTCAATAAAATGATATCTTAAATTTCTTCTGAGATAAACAGAATCCCAAGAATGGATTGTATAAGATCTACTTCAGCATTACAAAGGCTATTTGCATATTTTAAGTGATTGTCATTTTGCAACAGACTTTTTTATTTAAAGTGGTGGTACACTATCACAGAAGCATGGGGGATACCGAGGGTTTTGGTAGGTGGTAAGCGGGCAGTTGATGTTTTGTTGCTGTGGGGAGTGCAGAAGAATTTGTGCTTCTGCCTTCAGTGTTATTGCAAGATGGTTAAGCTAAAATGACCATACGGAGGATAATTTAATTCTCAACATTGTCAGCCATAATCTCTACGCAAAGGGAACTGATGGATATTTGAATGGAATAGATCACTATATTCAAAGCAATCAGTTAGGCTATTCACATACCTAAGAAAAACAACAGATAATTTCTGTTGAAATTATCTTTCTAACTATGATTTACAAAAGAAACAGAGTGCTCTGTAGCACAAGGTTTTGCTATCAGGTGGATAACAATCAGATTCTTTAAAATTTCATGAGATAGAAGGATGAATTTACACATGACAATGGCCGGAAATTATTATTATTCTTCAGGATGATCATATGATCTCATTTCATTTTTCATCCCCAAACTGCAGAACAGCAGATAAAAGGAAAAATATATGTTTATTTCTTATTATTTAATAGTTATTTTTATTATCATGTATAAAGCATGTGATGATTATTCTTATACTCAAAGAGCTGCTTTCTGAAGTCATTCTGTTTCTCTAAATAACATACCTATGGCAATGAATTTGTTATAAAAAGGTCTGCTACTCATCCTTTAAGACATTTTCATTAGAATTAGATTTTTTCCTTCCTAAAATAACGCTAAACTATTCCACGGAAAAACCTGAAGCTTAGAAAAAGGATGGAATTTCTTTTGATCTAGCAAAAATGATCTTGTAAATAAGTGATCTAGTAAAATAGCATTCTTGAAATTGCACAGTAGCAGAGCTCCGTTGCACTTGATGGTGCATAAAATCATATAGGTAAGTTTTCAAGAACAAAACTCAAGTATTAACATTCTGCCCTAGTTTTGGTCTTCCTTACTATGACCCAGCCAAATCTTAAGCCCATTTCTCAAAGAATCCATAACAAACACGGAAAAGACTGAGAGAACTTCGCAAAACCTTGCTGAAGATTGGTACCACATGTATCAATATTTTATTGGTTCTTCTGCAAGCCACACTTCTGAAAGATCTTCATCATGCAGGCGCCAGAAATACAGCAAGAAGTTCAAAAGAACACAGTTTCTTTTTTTTTTTTTTAAATGCAGTCATCATTTTTTCAGGATACTTTATTCAGTATGACACAAAAGCAACTTCCTGAGAAGACTGAGGGGCTTCTTCTTGGTATGATTCTTCTGCTTGTAACAGGAAACATGGAGCTCTGCAGAAACATGTACTCTCCATACTAAAAAGTACAACTGCAAGGCAACAAAAAATGAAGTTGTCTTGCTAAAGAACTACTAACTCCCATTTGTCTAGAGCCATTCCACTCCTGCTACAAAGACTAAAGCATAAAAGGATAAAAGGCACCATTCTCCTTCCTCCTCCAAAAAAAAAAAAAAAGTGGAGGGATATTGAGAAAAGGCTACAGGAATGCAATGAATTAGCAAAAAAGAGTTTGCACTTCTATTTTTGCTTATGCATTTCCAATTAGTTTAAGAAAAAAATGATATATTTGAGGATAATTTCAGCTCTTCTTCCTCTGAGCATGGCTTTTACTAACAGCCAAAGCCTTGTCCCTGAAACAAGCCTTTCCTAAATGGATCTAAAGATTGGCAGTCTGAAACTTGTATATTGCATTTTTCTGAATTGTACATGGTCATGCATATTTAGGGAACTATTTTTCATTCTCTCAGAAAACAGGCTGGTGTCCTTTGGAGAAGGTTTCATTGTAACAGCAACTAACACTTAAACCTGTGACAAAAGTATCTCAGGTAGTACCTAAAAAGCATTTATTCAGGCTGTTACTCTTTGTCTCAGTGGTCTTGCCTTTTGTTTTTTCCTCCTTAAGCAAATAAACCAGCAATGGAAGGCGCTTTCCAACTTCTGCAACGACTAGCATACTGACGAGACACGTGATTTTATTCTGGATCTTCGAAACACAAGTTCTTCAGCAAGCTTTCAAAAACTAGGTTTCTTGATAACAGCACATTTTCTCCACAACCTCCATAACACGTGTTAAAGGAAGCAGGTTAGAAATGGGAACGACCACGACCCTTGGATCCCGTAACACAAATCACGGGCCTTTTGGCCCATTTACCCCTTCAGGTTGCTCGTGGTTCTAGCTGTCAGATCGGTATCTGCTCAACTCGTTTGTGTTCCCACACTCGGCATTTGCCAAGTGCAAACAGGAAAGCTGCTATGCACCTGCCAGGAACCAAGGTAAAAGCCTGTGCATTAGGGCTAGCCCAGGAAAATCAGAATCTGAACTGCTGAGATAAACACACCCAGGATCCCTACTCCAAAACACTGGCAACAAAACTAATGGCATTTTCTTTTGAATTTATGTTCCACTGATGACACTATGATGTGTAAAAGAAGTTGGGGAAAAGTCAGCCCTGTTTCACTGAGCTGCAACTGGAGAATAGCAATATGTATTCCCCTGAATGCACTACTAATCAAGTTTCTACATCAACAGGCATTAAACCAGTACCGCACTGCTTCTAGGCATATGTAATGTATCCTGTGCTCTCCCTTCTACTTTGAAATCAAATACGAATACAGTTTGTGCTGGATGAGGTTACTGCCCCCATAACTGTACTGCAGGCAATTTGCACTGAAATTCAGAAGCCCCATGCTGAAAAAAATAAAATAAAAATGCAATAGTTGTCCACTTCAATAAGTAGCAAAGGGCAAATAAACGTGAAGGCGAGGAGGAAGTGCTTGAATGGTTAAACACTACATTATCTTCTGTGGATGCTGCTCAAGTATTTTCATGGCCAGGTTGTGAAACACTTGTATGGGGACAAGCAGAGCTCATTCAACATTTGATTTTAAACATTTAAATTCTAAAAGCTTAACAAGCTTTTGATGAAAATTAATCAGACAACAGTGCTACAGCATGATTAAGCTGGATACAATTACATTTAAGACAGTCCGTTTAATAGGACTTTTTTTTTCAGGGCACTAATGAAATTTGGAGGTGGTCTATCTGTAAAGAAAGTCTTCATAATTTCAGTTCAAGTACTGCAACTCTCATCACCCTACTTCTTCCGTAGGATGCTATTTTATGTACTTCAGGTTTATAGATATTTTTTAAAGCATTTTTTTACAATATTGTGCAATTAAGGGAATTTTATAAAGCTCCAATATCAATTTTTAACAGTAGTACTCCTTAAAATATGCAATTACATAGCTCACCTTAACATCATATGAAACTCAAATATTTATAAGTCGAAACATTTAAAGTTTTCATTTAAGTCATTCATTTCTGATAAGGAATGAATAACCGCATCTGCTACATAAATCATGTAAAAGTCCCTTACCTTGGCTACTGGAGTAGAGCTATGACTCTACTGTGCAAAACCGTCAAATATACTTTCCATATTGCTTATCAGGGCAATAATTTCTGAAATCTTTAATGCAGGATTTCCCCCTTCTGGAGAATGGCAATGAATGCCTGAATCAATGACTGAAGAGCAAAAACTACTAGCTATTAATACTCAGAAAAGAATAATCCCATCATGGAAGAACCTCCATCAATGCCTCCTTTAAAATGTGCAACCAACACTGAGCGGAGACTTTGAACCAGGATAAGCATAGAGCTCATGAGATCAATGCAATTTCTTATATAGTCCTGGAGATCTGAAGAGTAAGTCAAACGTTATATGAGATACATATGAATTGCTACAGCAGCATTTAACATACAACTTTTTTCTTTTTTTTTTAAAGGAAAACACAGGGCAGACTGTGGAGGACGAAAGAGATGAAGACTCCTATCTAGCTTTTTTTTTTTCTTTGTCTGATCATGAAATGTATTGCGCAGGACCAGCAAATAGCAGGACAGTGAATTAGTGACAGTTTTTATGTTTGGAGGAACTTTCCAAATGAATAAAACACTGAAAATCCTGTTTTGCATGTCACTGTCTTTGTAATGAAATAACACCCAGGCATACTAGGTTACATCTGTATTTATTTTTTGTAAATTATATTGCCATATGCTATTAGTGGTTTATTGATGACACTATTGTGGTTGGTGTTCTACCTAGCTCTAGGTGCCTTCAGCTGGGCATGGTGGGAATTTTGTCTGCAGGAGGCATTTTTGCTGGATTAACTGTTCACACTCGAGACTGTTGTTAATACAGGTTATGCTAGCCAGGGACTGCCTTTCACTACAGTACTAACAGGACTGTACTGAGAGAAGTATAAAACAAAGTTCACAGTGATTAATCCACATAATTCTCACGGGACTTGATGCTAAAACTGTTCCACACATACGCCTCGTTCCAAGAGACATGAATTATCAGAAGGTTTAGCTGTGATGTGGAATGAGCATGGTTTGGAAAAAACAATCTACATCTACATTATCAATTAAAAATCAGGCTTGCAATATTCTTTCAAAACTCAGAATTCCTAAAATGAAGGCTAAACCCAAGATAAAAAAAAAAAAGTTACCATGTCTGAGTGGTAGTTATAATCTCTGCTAAGAAAAACTTCAAATAATCTTATTTCATTTCATTTGCATGATAGCAAGAAATAAATTTCTGGATGCTAGGAGTTTGTTCCCCCTTCTTACTAAATGTCAGTGATTCTGAAGATGTGATGTGACTCAATTCAGAATATACATTTTCCATTAAAGAATCTACAAATAAATCATATATTTATCAAGTCAATGTAAAGACCATACATTTGAAATGCATTAGTCCTACATTTGTTTTAGTTTTCTCATAAATTCAATCTAACCAATTTTATATTGATCAATGACGAATACATACTAGACCAATAGTACAATAATAAGCAAAAATAAAATGTGACGGCACTATCTTCAAAAAAGAAAGTCCAAATGGAGGTATAAGATAAATAATAATTTGGAGCTTGCTACTCTGTAACCAAAAACAGAGTACAAGAGCAGAAAATCACCTGCTCAAAACAAAACATCCAAGCAAACAAAGCAGATTGTATCACTGACCAGCAACACTCAAAAATCTATGAAAATGAGGGTCAGCTGGTTGCTGTTAATCTGAGAAGGGAATATAGCCTCCCTCCCTTAGAAGTATACAGAGTAATACTTAAGTGGCTACTTAAAAATGCTGCTAAGAGGAGTTGTGGAAACACTGCTTTCCTTCTCTACCACTGCCTTTGACCATATGCTCACCGAACTACACCGAACTGCCTCTGGCCTTCATGACTTAGTATATGTTACATTACAATGACTACACTTTGACTTTCGTGCCTGTTCATCACGAAAACCTTCATTCCCATCGCACTCTCACAGCAACGTCATCAAGAGGCACATCATTCTTGCACCTTTTTTTCTCTGTTGTTGTTTTTTAACCCGTGACCTGCTTCCCATCCCTTTCCCCATCATGCAGATTAGATGGGAAAGTATTTTATACTCAAATAATGTACAGAAATGGAGAAGTCCATGAAAACCATAACGGACTTGATAACTACTGTAATCAATTGAAGAGGGAATACTCAAATTTATATATACTGATGATCTGAAGCAGTATAAGAAAAAGCAAACAAAGGGAAAATATAAATTGCTTCATGATACTCTGTATATGCAGTGTTAAAAATCTACTGAACTGTTAAAATACCTGTAATGGCTTATTTTTTAATTAAATCTTCAGTTATTTTATGAGATGCACATGAAATTTTCATGTTACCTCCCTCTAACTTTGCACCACATCTTCCCTTATGGTGTGCACAATTTATGTGGATTTAGGACACTGTTAAACTGCAGAGGACTACACTCTAGTAGTGACTGTGGAAAAAAAACCCATAAATAGTAAAGCAAAGGCTGGGTCATGACCTCCTGCTTCTGCTCCTTGCACCTCTCTGGCAGAACCAATAACCTAGAGCCATCCTCATCCCCCAGCTGAGGATCCCCTCGAAACGGAGGAATTCCCGGTGACTTTGCTGGTTTTGTGCCCCGTCCTTCCCAGACACTTTGGGTGCTACATCCTGGCCAAGCTGCACAAGGGGCTGAAGTGGATCCACCACGGGGATCACCGAGTGTGAAGGTGACGGTGGCTCCGAGCTACTTTGCCCTTCCCATTTCACATGCTCCAAGCAGAGCTCAGCTACAAACACGGGTTGTTGTGCCTCCCGGCTCAAATTTGGGTATACAAGGATACTGGTGATTCACATTCTGCTAATACGGGTGGCTGCGTGTTCAGCCGCTGCTTAATTTTCTGTGCTAACCTTCTCCCAGGGTTGCAGGCGCTAGGACAAGGTTTACACATTTATTTGCGCTTTCAGATGACATTTAATGCAAGACTCACGGCACAATCGACCTCCTGAATGTCTGTGGCTTCCATGAAAAGATCAGTAGGGCTTCTGTTTAAAAAAGGCATTCAACTATTTTGTCAGGAACATTTTTTACTTGTTGCAATATGCTAATTCTTTAAACCAAGAAGGGGACAACAATAATCACCCTGGCTTATTCCAGGGCACTGTTTCCAAAAGCTACTTCACAGGCTTTATATGCGATGAATAATATATCTTTTTTTTTTTTTTAAATTCAGCTATTTTGCATTCGGACAAATTTCTAAAAATTAAAGTTTCCATAAACACGACGTTATCTTAATAAGTTCGGACATTATTAGACCATTCCCCGGAGGCAGGAAAGCAGGCAGCCGCGCGGTTTTTCGGGAGGCGGCCGTTGCGAAATTACCAAACGCAAAGGCCCCGGCGGCCTGCGCGCCCCGCGGAGCCGCAAACGGAGCTGCGGAAACGCGGGGAGCGGGCGGCGGGCCCGGCCGCGGACACGGGGACACGGGGACACGGGGACGGCGGTCAGCGCGATCCGCGGCGCTCCGTGGCACAGCCTGGCGATCACACGGCGCTGGTGATGATGCTCCCCAGTTACCCGTGGCAACCCTCCTCAAGTGTAACGATGCTGCCCTACAATAGCTTCCACCGGGGCCGCTTTCTCTCCCCTCGGCTGAATGCGCTGGGACCATCTGCGTCGGAACGCATAAAAGGCCAGCCTGCCTGTGGGCCCGTCACTCCGAACAACACCTCTCTGACCCCGATTAAATACAACTTTCAATCCCCTTTGTGCTCCCTGTTGACTTCTCCTATTAAGGGAACCCTTTGACAAAGAAAGCGGAAGAGCGGACTAAGTGCCCCCAAGAAAGGTGATGTCTGATACTGCTCAACACAAGGATTAGCAAGCCAATACATAACAAAAGCAAGATTGGGGGAGGGGTAAGAGAGGAAAAGAAGGGGGAAAAAAAAAAAAAAAATGTTTTACCCAGGTCTTTGACTAATTCAGTAGGTACACAATTCAACAAATAGCTATACAAGAGGCCTGCTCTGAAAGAAACAACTACTGACGGACAATAATTTGAGGAGATACCTTTCAGCATCACCACACAAGACCATGACATTGGCAACATACCAGTATTATATCATTTGCTATCCATGCTTTTTTCAGCTAAAGTGAATGCGGAGCATGGGGAAAGATATCAGGAAGAATAACTGAAAAGTTTTTTCTGAAACACTGCTTCCTACAGGATTATCGTGTTAAGATGCTGTAACTTCAGCTGTTAAAACTACCCTTAGAGATAGAAGGGCATAGAAACATACGTGGCAAAAGCGAGGCTGCTCAAAAAAAGTTATATGCTGTATTTTCATGTATTATATATTAAAAACTATCTGCTTCTCCGAATGTGTCAAGCACATGCGCTCTAAAAACAGAAACGGTTCTAACAGGCGCTAGTTGCGTTATTTTTCTCTAAAAGTGACTTTCAAGAGCAATAAGTGTCCTAATTTAACATGTATTCTGAGCTGGAAACCTACTGTCAGTACATGAGAGTGTCCAAGAAGACACGGGGGCCTTGGGAGCAGGAAGCTTCATAAAAAGCCATGTGTTTTAGCTACTTGCAGAGCTTCTGTTCCAGAAGAAATAACCAGCCCACTGACCAGCAGGCTGAAGCTGTACAACAGTACAACAGGCTTATGATAAAGACGTTAACGTTTGGAGAGAGTCAGGATCCTGCTGCTTCCCCGCTTTGCGATGTAAAAAAAACTCCACAGTTCCAAGAATATTCGCCCAAACTCTACCAGGCAATAATTACTACGTGATTAACAGAAGTGAAAATCAGGAAGCTCCTCAGTATGGAGCATTTCTCAGCCGAGCCCGAAGCCAAACAGAAGGAACTTCAGTGCACTGAAATGGCAGAAGAATAAGCAAGCAGATAAGCCTAGCCCCACAGAAAGGTCAAAAATTTGGTAAATCTACCCTCTAGTAGCATGTTATGAGTGGTTTAGCAGGACTGTATGAGAGCATCACTATTTCTCACACTACAGCCTTTCTTTTCCCTTTAAAACAGTTCTACCTCTCAAAGCTCCAAAGTTATATCCATTATCCCTCCGGCTGAGGACCAGGAAAGACTTCCCTCACAGTATGTCAGAAATACTTAATCAGGTGGTGTTTCTACAAATGATTGGGGTGATAAGCCCTGTTTTCCAAAGCCCTGTCTGCAGGGTAGATCCTCACTGGAAACTTTTCAGGAAGAAAAAAATAAAACATTATCATCATAGTTGGGTCACCTTGCTAGCAGCCAAGAAAACCTGTGATTTCACTATTTAAAACAACATCAACTGTTCTCAAATTTAGTCTCTGAAAAAGCGTTTTAAATACCCTAATCAAAGGTTGATTAACACAGGTATCAGTACTGGTGATTCTAACCTGACCTGCTTACACAACCTATTTCTATCAGGTAGACTGACTTCCAACCAGACTTTTATATCTTCTTAAATGACTAATCTGCATGTTCCTGTATGTCACCAGAATATTCTTAGATTGCTTACAAAACTGCTTGGCTCTACTTGGGTTTTTTAAACACTGCTTTTGTAAACACAAGGCAGACACCTGTCCTGACCCAAAGGACTTGTACTCTATTAGAACGTGCACAAATAAGATGAAAGGATGTGGGGAAAAAAGGAAAAAAAAAAAAAAAAAGCAAATAAGCAAATGTCTCCCAGCTGTTGTAAAGTGGTAAAAAAGCTATAAAACAATTAGTTTTTAAGACGTGATTATGAGAGAAGCCTTGCTGCCATTGCCATTGCCTGGATAAGGCAATGTGGCTCCAATTAAACTAGATTTTCTCCCCAACTCTAGCAAAGAGTATCTTGAAAGCCTTGAAGTAACAGAGATCCCTTCAGGAAAAAGTTACACACTAACGAAATCACAAATTCTCTACTGGGGGACTGTGAATAGGAAATGGAGACTGCAGCAGCATGGCAGCTGAAAAAACTTAGTTTTCTTAGTTGAGAACTGCGTGTTCCCAGCACAGCTAAGTTGCACATGGGCAGCACAACTGACCTGCACCTTGGACAGATGTCTATGCAGTCAGCTCTCACCACAGCAAGTGCGTGGACAGAAGACAACACCGGAGAACAAGGGGTGCTGCAGCAATTACGGATGGAAAACAAGAAATTTTAACTCATAGCATGGCAACTGTACCCTTACGGAATGGCAATCTCTCTTTAAAATAAAGGGCTGATACAGAGAAAAATCTGTGTGGCCAGACTTTCAGCTGTCATGATACTGGCAAACACAATATTGGCAAAATTAGCACTGCAATATTATCCAGCAAGCTTTCACACTTCCAAAACATGGCTACATCATGACCCATAAAAATAACTCCTGTAATGGCTGATTTTGACTCCTAAATTTTGCAACAGAACACAAGATTAAGAACAGCTGGCAGGTCTGTAATTTTAACTATGTAAAATACAAAGGAAGAGATAACCTTATTAACTATTAACCCACTGGTAAATTTTGCTATTCCAGAGATACCGTCTACAGACTCCAGTCGTGCATGGATTTTTGTAAAGGTTACAGCAATAGCTCAGACACAGTTGTGCAGCAACTGGGTTTTTACGGACAGCTTTATTAATATTAACTATGTTCTTTTTACATTTTCTATTGAAATGTAATGTTTTATTTGGCATAGTCAATTTAGGCTGGAGATGTACTTCCTTCTTCCCCTTTTTGTCTTTTTTTAAAGGTAAAAAAAATAATCAGTAAAAGTGTCCGAATGGGCACCACTGAAAATTAGTATTTCTCTATGCACTCAAGAAAGCAATAGATGAGAACCTGTTCCCGATAGTTTTACTTTCTGTGTTATCTGGAGAAAAACAGATTCATACATACAAAGTGGACTGTTTCAGAAGATACTGCTGGTAAAAATGAAAGACTGTTCCAAAGTAAAAAGTGATTATTTCAGATGAAATGAGAAGCTCCAGTGTCAACCCTACTGCCTGAATCAGCAAAAAATCAAGGCTTTGCATAGAATAGGAAATTGGAGATTTTCTTTAAATTTACATTTCTTTTTGCTGAGCACATTTTAGCTTAAACATGAAAGAACTTCTTAGAGACACTCGTAGTTTCAGACATTGCTTATTGCTGTGGTGTTGTAAAATGCTGCTGACTGGGACTGGGATTCCATTATCAGAATGGAATATATTTATTAATATTAGATATGAGCCACAAAAGCTATGTATGGAAGCAGCTCTTTATAAAAGACTGTGTCTCGATGATAACATCATCAAAATAAAGTACTATTTCTTTAAACTTAATATTAATCGTAATAATCTTTGTATTTAAAAAACAGGGTCTGTCTGGTGGTACTGTTAACTCTCCAATAGAAAACTGAAAGCCATAAAATCTAAAAACATAATTTGTATTTTCTGGAACTGAAATACACCAGATCTCTCTTTTCTCTAATCTTCTGCGATATTCTGAATGCTACTACAATTTATATCAGGAAAAACTAAGAACTACAGAATAAGGCCTTGCTATTTCTTAATATACAAGATACGTATTGCTCACATTCCATATATATTTATTATTAAAATTACACGTTTTAAAAATAATGTATTTCTGATATTATAATCTACCAAGTAGCTCCTTCTGAAAACTACACTTATTACTCTAACTCTCAAAACACTTTAACTGGAAAAAGTAAAAAAGAATTCCTGGTCAGTCAGAAAGCAGTTTTGCTGCACTTGCATGAACACCAAGTGTCCTTCCTTACAGCAGCAAAACAGTATGGTCACATCTCTAAACACCTGCAAACGTAGAAATGGGAAATTGAGAGCAATATAAGAAGTAGCAACGTGATTTTTCTCTGCACAGAAGGTTGATAAAATGATGCATACCTACTATCTGAACAGTGAATTCCCAAGGACAAAACAAGGTTCTATAAAATAGGCAGCATTTTCCAAGAGTGAAGCCCCTGGAGCCTCCTATGGTACTGTAGATGCTACTCTAACAACTCTAACCATCGGAGAATCAAAACTTTTCTTATGGCAATTGCTGTTTCAGTGACCAGCAGTGTCTCTGAAGTAGCTGCTGAACATCAACAGAATTATGAAATCTGAGTCGAGTCACCATTCAAGCTAGGCCTAAAAACAGCAGGAATATAAAGAGAAGTCTTTTGTTGTGAAAAATAATTATATATATATATATATAAAATATATATATGCAGAAAATATTTTATATATATATATATATATGTATATAAGTATATATATAAGTATATATATATATGTAATTTGTGATGGGAAACGAAAAATTAGATGTCCCTGTATCTGCTGTTACAGTTTGTTATAGATCCACATGGAAGAGATACACGACAACGAAGTTCAGAATCTCTGGGTGTGTAAACAAGAGCATGTGCATGGACACTTAAAAAAAAAAAAAAAAACAAAAAAAAAGGAGAAGAAAAAAGTCCGGTTGAAGTATCTGATGATTTCTAAATCACCTGAAATTGCTTTGGCATGTAAGCCACTGCTTCCCTGTATTACTAAACTCCAGTAATCCTTCAGGATAGAAATTATGCTCGTATTACACTTTGTTAGATAGATTAATAATTTATAGAAAACACTATTGTGCAAATTGCTGATTCTTCCAGAGCAACAAACATTTCAATCTTTACTAAGCCTTACCAGGTAGTAGGCCTGGCTTAAGATACTTCTTAAAAACAGCTTAAAAAAAATTGCTCTGTACTTGCTGCTTTGCTGGGGCATTATATTACTACTTGCTGCCTCCTGTTGTTTTTCTCTGTCATTGGTAACCAAGTGTCTTAGTCTCGTTCTGGCTAGCAAAAAGCCAAAAGACTAGAACATACGTTGCCAGGGTCTAGAAAATGGATGAGCAGTCAAAAAAGCAAATTCACGGAAATTGAAGACATTTCAATGAAAGACAAGCAAAAGAAGTATGGATAGATTACTAAGAACTACGAAAATACAATAAAAACACAAGAAATGCTGCAAGTGTTTTTTTCTTACTGTGTCCAATGAAGTTATTGCATTTCAAAGTAACTTTTCTAACAGGGTCTTAAACTCTAATTATTCAGTGTTTTACCACAAATTTCTCCAGCAATACACAAGACTGAAGCAGCAATAATACTGAACAGAACAAACGTTCATCTCTTGCCATGTACTTTTTTTTCCTTTTTATTCTTTGCATTTCAGAGTTTACATGCAAATACGTTAGCAAAAAATGTATCTAAAAATAAAATTTAGATAATTTAAATAATTATTTCAAATATATTTGATGAGACAGAGTGGCTAAATAGTGTTTTCACATTGGAAAATGTATTTAAATATACATTTTATAAAATAAAACCCAAAACAGCAGGGAGAGCAAACTGTACACCTTTTTATTCCCTCTGTATTTCCTCATATTCTTTACAGAAACATTAGTTGTGTTCATTTTGCAGTGAAATTGTCAGGTAGATAATACCGTATTGCTTACTTTTCTCTGGCAATCAAAAAACATTAATTACAACTGTAGGCACTTGGCTAACAACAGAGGAGGAATCGGGCCATGTGAAAGAGCATCCCCAATGGCTTGGAAATGTGATCAGCTTGCTCAGTGCTAAGTCAGCAAAGGCAGGGACCGTTCAGGGGCTCGGAGTCCACGCTTCCAGCCTCTGGAGAGGAGCAGAACAGGCAGCACATACCTGTATTTTAAAGTGTGGAGCCCCTGGGTTAGTGTGGTGGGTCAGTGTGCTAGCTGTTAATGGAGAAATTCCTGAAATAATACGTTTGGGTAAGAGGAAGGTAGATAAAAACAGAAGCAGACAAGTACCATGGGAGGAGCGCTAGGAAAGCTTTGGCATGCCAACTGTTACACAGGTGATAAATGACACATTTATGATATATAATATACCATACTTTAGCCATTTAGCTGCCAGAGTTCCTGGGACCTCACTGCTAACACAGTCAGACAAGCAGTTATATCCTCCTCTGGGTATAAGGAATTCTTCATATATTTTCATATATATTTCGTATGTATTTCCTTCATATAAGGAAATGCTTCATGTGTTCTCCATATAAGATAATGTTCTTTGTCTTTCCACCTAGTTGACAGAAAATCTAACAAAATTATGTGGCCAAACAATATAAAAGTAAATTATATAGATGAAAAATTTAGAATGCCAATTACTCATACCTTTATATATATATATATGTATGTATATACACATATCTATATATTTACAGGTCCTCTTTCCATGTGCAATTTCCATTCATCATGTACCTAGTATAAACCAAATGCGTTCTGTAATGTTGTGTAATGAAGCTGTGAAAGCTTCCACGAGAAGAGTCTGAGACTTGAATATGGTGATGTTAAAATCTAAGTAAGGTGTAGAAATCAATGAGGCTCTTATTTAAATTATCAGAGGACCAATGAAATGAAACTAAAAGATGGCAAACTTAAAGCTAGTAGAAAAAGTGACTTTAGATACAACATGTAGCTCAGCTGTGAAATGAACAATTAAGTTTGGAAATGAATAAGAGACCTGCACCTGGGCATGGGATTTCAAGGAGGAGTCATGGAGCCTAAAAACAAAAACACAATCCGCTTACTCCCCTCTGACACGTTGTCTCTATTCTTTACTGATTTACAATTAAGGCAGGGTGAGCTTGTCAGTAAATGAGACAGAAAGACGTTGTGTTCCAACCTTTTTATCAGCATTTTTTTTAAGGATGATACAGGCAAGCGTACAAAACATCATGACTTCAAAGAAACCTTAATATTCACTGCCTCAGAAAACTACTGAGAACAGGCCCATACACAGGATTTGATACACAGCAAGTATGAAACTCAGCGACAGGTTGAACTATCAGCGGTTCCTAAAAGAAAACCACTATGCTTAGATGCAAGAGATAAAACTCAGGAAATCGGCAATGCAAAAAGTACTCCTCCTTCTACATTAATTTGCTGGCAGAATTTTCAGCATGATGCAGACCTTGCCATTAGTTCCTTGGTATCTCTGATAGCATCTCATGACAGTCAATGAAGAGGAGCTCCAAAGGGCTCCCATTAACAACCCCCAAAAGAAACAGGAGTGGAAACTGCTTGGTGCTACCACCTGTAGCGTTCTGGAGTCTACAGCAAGGCCAAAGGGAGGCTTGTTAAATGCACAACCGACTGCAGCACCCATTGAGAGCCTGTGAACAGCCCTGAAGGCTGGGAAACATGCAAACCACTGTACCTGAATGTAACTCCTCTGAAATCCAGATGCTGCTTAATACAAAACAATTTTGCCTGCCCGAAGACAGAAGAGGATGAGCAACTCGTAAATAACACTAGTGCTTTACATAACTTCAAACTCCAGAGTAGTAGGAGCAAATAAACAAGGGAAACATTCAACCACGCTGCTTGCAGAAGTGTGAGTTTCAGTAGCAGCATCTACTCCTTCCAGAGAGCAGCCAGCAAAACGGTACTGATTTCACAGGAGCGTTTGGTTTCATTTAATGAAAAAAGGAAAAAGTTAGGACTTCAGACCAAAATCTAGTGAAAGGCATTCTCCATTTCCTTGTTTTGTCCTGCAGTCTTTGGAAACAGCTAGAAATATTTTATTCTACTGTGCGAGCTGAGGACAGCAGGACAACAACCTGTACAGCAGCAGCCTCTTCCAAGGCCAAACACCAAGGATGATTTGGCAGAACTGCCAAAAACTGTACCAGAAACTGTGCCAGAATAGTATGGAAAGGAATACCTCAAGTATACATCATTTCCTAGTAACCTGACTGTAAACAAATTAAGAGCTCAGCTTTTCATGTTTAGCTAACAATTCTAAATGAAGTTTATTTTCATGGATGAAAGTTTCTTTTTTTCTCAGTTACATTTTTTCACAGTTCAAAAATAAAACTTATTTTGCAATCTGCAGAAGTGTTTGTATCTGACAGGAATTTACTATCAGACGGCACTAAAATTTTACCACGCCATGCAGCAAAAGAAGTATTATCAGTTAGATAGCTGGGAACAGCGATAAACTGAGCAGTACAGTGTGAATCAGTGTAGGAAAAAGCAAGGAATGTTCTGATACCCCTGTTTTTTGAACATGAAACTAAACTGGTAGGCTTCGCCCAGCAAATGGTAAGGGTGTTTCATTCCACGCCAGCCACAAAATCTTTGATTCTAACATTACTTAGTGACTCTTCTTTACTGCCACAACTCCAATGGCAAATTTGCCTTAATATACTTTATTTGTATTTATGCTTCTAATAATGTATGTTGGAAAAAAAAAAAGATACATTTGGAACAGAACTCAGAAATTTTGAACTTTTCTCTGATCTGCACCTGGTACATATGTTTCATGCAGATTAAAAAAAAAGAAAGCAGATTCAGGATGGGGTTAAGTGCATCTTTTGTCAGTAACCTGTCTTCTCCCTGTGGTCTCGTAAACAAGCTGCTTCCTTCAGAAATACAGCAGACCTTCAATTTAAATTTATGGAAAGGTTGAACCAGAGGAGCCCACACTAAAATAATTTTAATAACCTATTAAGTTGCGACTTCAGATTCATTTTATAACCATATTCCTCAGGGAACTGTACTATCTGGATAAAGATAGATTTTTTTTTTCTTTTAAAGATAAATAGCATCATTAATCTGCAACATTTCTTTTCTATTATCTTTCAAAATGAGGAGTTATTTTGTTCTGATCTTGAGGTAATTAGCCTTCATTCACTAGCCTGAAAATGTCTGTGTTCAGAAAATTAAAAATGTGTCATTAAGTGGAATTTACCATAATGTCATTTATCTTTATATAGTTCATCAGTGACAGCAATGGGCCTGGGAATCCATCAGCTTTTAGCAAGGAAGCATTAAAACAAATTGAAAAAACAGAATAATCCCAGGCACTCTTTAACACAGTCAAAGCCATTTGGGTAATTAAATAGTGGTATTTAAAGTTTTAATTTAGATTTTCCCCTCTGTTCATCAGCAGTCAAATGAGATGTTCATATTCATAACTGTTTGTAATAAAGGGTTTCATAAAGCAAGCAGAATATCAATGCTATTAAAATCAAAGAGAACACACAAGAAATCTTTCAAGTACAAACAAGGAAGTTCATTCTTACTGCTCCCCTTATTTTAAGATGATATCAGGAATAACCCCTTGCTATACCTGGCTGTCCCTCCACACTGAACAATTGTATGATATTTCACTCCCAGTAGTTGAAACTAATTTAATTTTTAATTCTAGTCTTCAAATGTTTTACTACGCAGAAAAGGAAACTTCGAGAAGCAGTATAGTCTGCCTTCTGTTCCCCTTGTTTTTTAATTATTTGCATTTTAATCTCAAACATCTTTTATCTTGTATGTTGTGTTCTTACAGTTACTGTGATGCAGCAACGTGCACCAAGGAAAAACACTATGCCTTATAAACACTGCTAACAACAATCATTTAGGAACCCAGAATTATTAATGAACAAAACATAAAACTGTAATCAATTTTTGATTCTTTTTTTCAACATTTGTAGACAAAATGTTAAGAAAATTATATATAAAAGCTTGCATAAGAATCTGGAATATCCTATACGGACAATCTCATGCAGGCATCCTACTCAGTACTGCAAGGTCAGTGTGTGTTTACTTTTGGCAACAGCTCCAACATACTCCAGCGTGGCTAAGGTGGCAGCACAGAATGATGATAATTCCCAAGGATCATCCACTAAATATAGCAAGTTAAAATTAAACTGTATTTTAATTAAAAAAAAACTCTTAACTTAAAAAACTATTTTGAATTGTCTAGTTACTATTAACCTACGCTTAGTTAAAACTTACGCATCAGGTAGTCCAAAGCATAAAAGCTTGCTAGTTCCACTCTGGTTAGACACTATTAAAGTTTATGTCAGGTTTTGCCAAAACTAAACTAGAGAGGTAAAACTAAATTGGTCCTCATTAAACAGTTTCAACTGAAGGAAGTTTGACTAGTGAAAATTTCAGTATGTGTGCCATTCTTACCAACAGGATGTTGGCTGGGACACAGTTGTTTCAAATATGAAAAGAAAAAAAAAAAAAAGTGTATTTTGTCTTTCTGGACCCAGCAGGGCCTAAATAGAACCAAACTGTCCCTAATGGTTTATTTCATGATATTGTGCTGATATTTCACATGGAAATGTAAATGAATGTAAAGTCTAGTAACTCTTTTAAAGAGACTGAAGTAAAAATCATTACTTTATTTGCAGTATTGTAGAGTCTTGGTCAGATGTACATTTTCGCCAAACCACCTGCTAGGTTCTACATTTTCAGCAGGCAAAAGTCACTACATTAGAGTAGGGAAAAATACTCTCTTATAGCACTAGGAATAAACATGCGTCTCAGATTTTTCGCATGTGGAACAGAACAGAAAAGTACAGTACATGAATTTAATGACATTTTAAATCAGCAAAACTATAGTAACTGTATAAATATCCATATGCCCACAGTAAAACAGTCTACGGTATTTTCCATAATATACCCATTTCTGCTCTACTGAAAAATACTACAATTTATATCACACTTCATATCACACTGCTGAAAATTTCCGAAAAAAGAGAAGTTTTTCAAGGAAGGGTCACTACGACATTAGTAACTAAGTCTATTTTTTTTTTTCTTAGCAGTATAAATATTCTCTTCTGATAGTAATAAAGTCTTCTGGCTAGTTAACCTTCCCAAAAAGGTTCTTTCCAACCTCACCTCTGATAATGCTTCCAAAGATACCGTTCTTGCATTTTTTTTTTTTAATTAGACAGCTTTTTGCTGTGCCTTAACTGGCTTTGAAGGACGGCCACATAAATACACTTGGTCTTTAAGCTCTACAGCTCTGCTAGATTTCATGCCTTTTTATCCAGCTCCTTTTGTTCACAAGAGTACGTATGGAGAGCAACTATCCCCACATGAAGTAAGTGCACGTTGTGGAATTATTCCTTCTAAACAGGCAGTGAGTAAATAAACTGTTACCACTGCTGAACCCTAAAGCTGAAGGGGAAAAGATGTTTTATGGAAACACCACACAAATTCCTGTAGTGTCTGCTAGAATTAACCGATTATCGCCACTCTTTTAAGATAAAGTTTAGTCACTTAAAACGTAACACAGGCTACTTTTTAATGTGTGCACAACGGAAATTTTAAAGAAGCTGCAAAACTATTATGGCTAAGCATCAGCATATTCACTTTATAAAAAAATGACAGGAGGTGTTTTATGTCAGTAAGGAGGAACTCCTCTGTCTGCTGGACGTGGCACTGACAGGCTCTGGAAGGGAACATGGTCTGTTTGTCCTCTACTTGTTAAGGTGGTCAAATACATGTACAAACAGAGCAGAACAAAGAGAGGAACAAAGGAATTCCTCCATAACGAAAACCCAAGGCATGGAACACCCCCACCGATTCGCATGTACCCATGGAGAAAGGGAAAAGGTGGCATCTTTCAAGCTACATTGATGGTCTAATTATAAACAACGGTAAACAAAACAAATCCAAACAAGTTATTTCACACACACTATCCACTAGAACTCTAAACAACAAACTACAGCCAGTATGATGTTTGGTTCACCCACCCTACCCCCCAGACCACTGGCTACCTATTAGTGCAATATAAATAACTACACTTTCGGTAATGCAAACTCTATTCTTGTAACATTTAGCTTAACTTCCTGTGTCTTTGTGTTATTCAAGGAAGTGAAACTCATGCATAGCATGTTTATATTATTCCCCGTTATAGTAGACTTGCAGACAATGTCAGGTCTGGAGAGATAAGAGCTGCCTCTAGGACATGAATTCTCATGAGGATTAGACAGCCACCATCTGGGGCCTCAGAGTTTATCTGTAGCAGCTGCATTCTAACCATCAATGCTGGATAAAACCAGGTTCTGATTCTGAAGTGTTTAACAAGTTGCAGCTCGGTCTCAATTACAGTTTGCTCCCTTTGGTAAAAATAGAAGAATGAATAACAGAATGACCTGCCTTCCCAACAGAAAAGCATCCACAAAATGCTGAACGGCAGCACTGCAAAATTTAGGCACTGTTCAGAGGCAAAAAAAGAGCAGAGCAAACCAAAACGCAACAAAACAAAACAAAAAAAACAAAACGAGAAGTTAAACTGGGGCAATATAAGGGGGTTGATGAAAAAGAATATGGAGGAACGAATCAGTACTTTGAATACGTTCTCCTGTCGGCGTTCACTGATAAGTAAAAAATACAAAAATCAAAAATACAAACATGCAAAATGAATTGTGGGAGGGGATATAAGGTAGGTGTAATGAAAGTTTAAAGTTTGCCTGGAAAATAAGGAATCACAGGTAAACTTAAAATGTTAACCCTGACCATATTAAAATCCGATTAGACGGCTTTTCTGTGAAGTAAGAATTAATGAGTGACCTGATAGATCACATTTTCTGCAGGCAAAGAGATCAAACACAGATTGCCCTCTCCTGTGTTAGCTTAGAAGTAAAAAGAATCCTTGCGCATAGATTCTTGGTACTTTTCTCTCTGGGTGCTCATCTTTTCCTTATTTTGCTTATATTCTGCTAAAGCCACATCCTTCTTTCTTTCTCCCCCTTTTTTTTTTTTTTTTTGGTAATTCTGCTAAGCAAATTACAGCATGCCAGCTGTAAATCATGAACAAAGCTCCTTAAAATCATGAAACTAAAAATACCTTAGGAATTATTGCTGATGAAAAACGGGCATTAAAAAGAGATGCAAGTAAGCTAGCAGGAGGGAGGAAAACTTTTGGTGTGATCTCTGGACAGGTCTTTCTGAATTGTTGTCCTAAGATGTAAATGTCTCACTGACTTCTTAGAGAATCTTTAGAAGTTGATCTTTAAAAAAAAACCTTAGGTTTTGTGGTATGGTCTGCCTTATTGCTGAAATGGCAAAAAGCATCCTTCTTCATCCTTGAATTCCCTTATCTTGAGTTAGTTCTGCTTTGATGCAGATGTATAGCCTACATCTACATCACACCATAACTTAAAGCACCACAACTTAAAATAAGACCTAGTTTAGGGTCATCCGTTTTGGGTAGTTCAAGAAACAAAAATGGCCCTTGCATCCAAGCTCCACAACAGGCGCACAGCTTAGGAGGGATGTTTCAGCAGTCAGTGTCTAATCTGATCTATGAGCAAAGAATCAGTTCCAGTTTGAGAGAAATTTAAGTCTTTTGTGACTCTCAGACAAGTTAGAATCTAAGGTCAGGAGATCGATCACATGTTGTTCATGCGGCTGTTTTCTTGAAGCTTACTTACTGCTGAGAATTTTATTTGCAGTGAGCATCAAATGACAGACAGAACAGTGGAAAAGAATTAAATACCCAGTTCAGTGTTTGCATAAAGCTTGTGAACACTTCATATATTTCTTAAGCGGAAGGCAGGTATTTCCAAATATTTATTTTCCAGTGGACAGCACCCTTCAGTAAACGTCTGGCCCAAGTAATACTCAAGACTTATCCAATAAAATGCAATCATCAAGTTTTCAAAAAATAGTGCTGTTGATTAAAATTTGAAATCTACATCAAGCTTTAAACCAAGCCAAATATTTGGGAAACTGCTTTAGTGACAACTCCCCTCCACACACGCACTGCTTTTAACAAGCCCCAGGACTTTCCAGATACACATCGGAGCGCGGTGTCAACGTCTTTCCTATCCGGAGCACAAGCACCACAGCCTGTGCGGGGAATATGACTGTATTTACTACGTCTAACAGACTTGTGTGGCCACCCTGACTGACCCCCGCCTCACTGCAGCCTCCTCTCAGGTGGTTGTAGGGAGCAACGAGATCTCCCCCGAGCGTCCCCTTCTCCCCGGCTCCCTTGGTCTGTGCTCCAGCCCCTGCACCAGCTTCGCTGCCCTCCTTTGGGCTCGCTCCAGCACCTCCGTGAACCCGATGAAAGGCACCAGCCTCTCCTTGGCAAGGCTGCCAAGACCAGTACGAGACGGCTGCCTGTAAACTACAGCGGGTTAGTACTGAAATTTCGTTTCAAGACATACAATATCACCTACCCAGAAATTTTTACTTCTGATCCTTATTCTGAAATATCCTCTTTTCAGTGGCCCAGTGGCAATTTCTGTGATTTTCCAATGTACAGTGAAACGGGAGAAGAAATAACACCATGTTTCGAAATCAGTGTAAAATTAGAACTTTTCAAAATTTATGCCTTCTTAACTGCTATGAAAATACAATGATGACAGAATGTGAATTTAAATCATATTCTTCCGTTACTGTGATACTACTAGCAGTTCCATTACTTTGCATTTAAAAGCAAGACGTAGCTCAGCACGTAACTGCTTCTAGAAAAAGGCAGACTACTAAAAAACGTTACGGTGAACTCACCACATTTTGGTAAACCCCACCTCTTCAACATATTTATCAAATTCCTAATAGCAGAAGAAACACTGACAGAGTCTGGAAGGTTTCTCTTTTCTCAGGAGATCACTGTACTCATGACCCTCAACTTGACAACCATGGACGAAGGATCTTTGTGCCTTTTAATTTGTATCATTAATTGCAACTCATTACAAAGTAAGCAAAGTCGGCATTTTATTAAGGACAAGAAATACTCTGGCTTTGCATAAACCTGGCAATAACACCTTGGTAAAGAACATAACACAAGCCATGCTTCCAGTCACTGACCAAGCGCCCAGTGCTTAAACATGGGAAAGAAGTGCACAGCATCCAAACACGGCAGTCAATTTACTCCAAAATTAGATCCAGGACCCTAGATAATATGAAGTCAAGCAGAGGATTATTTTTACGTGTCTTATTTTTTAGAAAGCACAAAAGCATGAAACATTTTACACTGAGGAAGAACGGCTTGACTAAGACCAGCACTTTCATACACATTAAAAAGTATGTGGTACTACTATATGCTTTCCTGTCAAAAAACTTTCTGAAATTTTTCTTGCTTTCACTTTAGCTGGATCTCATACTGCTAACAAGAACTGATTTGGTCCCAAAGCATGTTCTGTAAAGCTTTGCATACTGCAATATAGTAAAGAACTTCTATTTATCCAGTTCAAGAGAAACATGGTCTTTCCTAATGGAATACTTTTAAAGTCACCTTTAAAAATATATCCTCAAGCATGAAACATATGACCACAGAGAAACGCCAGAATGAAAATACAAGTATACTTAGCATCTTACATAAATCTCCCTTAAACCAGTACCAAACTATCTTTGAAGGGATGCTGAATTCATTCTATGCAGCTTATAGAGAATTCTTTAAATCCATTAATATCCATAAAAAAATTGTAAATGTTTGTTGCTTGTTTTCATAGGTTACAAAATCCTCACATTGAAGGCAAATGGCAGTTTCTGCCAACTGTGCTTGATGTGTTTGTAAAACCATAAAGATTAAACAGCATAATGCTATAAATCCTATTACAGTATATAATCTCTAAATTACATTCAAGTGGATAAAAAATACACAGCTTGTTAATGAACTTTACATTTTCATAACATCATTTATACTGCGCAGAAGAACCCAGTTGCTCTGGATAAAAAGTTTATGAAAATTCATTTCTCAGAGTTATTAAGTGCAATGTATTCTATTTATCCTGGGAATCAGTTACTCTGCATACACTGTCAGCCTTAGAAATGGGTAATTTTGTCACCCACTTCTTTTTATGGATTTTCCCAGGGTACCCCGTATGTGAATAAGAAATTTAAAGGATTTCGATACTTGGAAGAAAAAAAGGAATAAAGATAAATATTTACAGCAATCCTGATGCTCCTGCTCCTGAAAATCTGGGCAGTTATCTGAAAAGGTCTGGCCTAAGGACAACAGCAGCCCATAGCAATGGGGAAATGATGTTTCCCAATGTCAGACCTCCAAAACAGTTGAAGTTATCACAGAAAGCTGAGACACAGAAAACACGTTTGACTGACAACTTCATTTCACATTTTTACTGAATGAAAACTTATTTTCTCTTTGGGCCAGGACATACAGGGAACAAAAAAAGAGTGAAATCTTACAAAAACACTACTGTAAAATGAAAAGTGTATTTGTCTGATGTTATGGTTCTAAACTGAGCAAGCTGGAATTTTAGAAATAGCTTTTTGCAATGGACGAATGAGTTTTCCTGATCCTCTGTAAGTAATATGGAAACTAATGTAAATCTGTGAAGCCATGAAGCAATACCCATGCCTCTTGGGAAACGTTTTTAAGTCTTGAAGTTGGAAAGCTGCAACTTTCTGACAAATGCCAGAAGTAATTTAATTTCATCTGAAGAATCTTATTTACCAAAAGAAAAAAAAAAGTTTTAAAGCAGCATTGAGCAAACAAGCATTAAATAGTAGAAATAGTAAAATTAAGCAATATTAAATATGAGATAAGGAGAGATTATGCTGTTTCGTGTACTAAAGTTTGTAAATCCATAGTCTTTTACTAATACAACTATTAGAAAAAATATGAAAAAATTACTTTCAAAAAAATTCAAAACCAGTCACTCTTCTAATCTCCAAAACTTCCTAGCATTACTAAAGACAAGAGATCATAAGAAAAGCAGCAAGAGAAATATATCTCCTCAGAAGTCAGATGCAAACTACGAAATAATAAAGGAGACAGACAGCTATGTGTTATTTAAGTATAACCTTTCTTACCCTAGACTAGAAAAGACAGAAATTCAAACTACATAAATATTTGCTGTATCTTATACAAGAACATGTAAGAAAAATTGTATCACGGTCATCAATCCTTCACTCCTCCTGTGTAATTCATTCAAAAAAACAGAGGAGTGTCAGTGGACACAGTTTTGAAAATAGAATCTGAAGAATCTGGCCTCCCTGAGTCTGCAGAGTCTGAAAAAACAAGCTCTGAATGTGCAAATTACCAAATTCAACTCAAATTCCTTAACCCACAGATCTGAAGCCTTTTTTTTTCTTTTTCCCTCCCAAGAGGTCATGTATTCTGACTTTTCTTAAGGTTTGTATAATTCTGCTACAGCAACACTTCTTTTTTTTTGTCTCCAGGCAGCTGTCTCTCGCTCTCCACCTTGACCCATGTTGGGGACTTAACTGCCACGCAGAGGGTGCTCCTTGCTGGACACAGAGCTGGGTTTTAGCAGAGCTGCAAATCTCCACCTTGTCTTCTAGCAAGATTGCAGAGACTACAAGGACTGGTGTGCAGTTTCCAGAAACTGCAATATAACCACTGCAGCGAGATGCAAACACTTGTGTCTGGCCAGCCTGTGTAGAACAAACAAGACTTGGAACAAGTACACAGATATATCACCTCAGAAGCCAAGCCTGGATTGCTTGCAAGGTATGTGAATGCAGTTGAATATTGTCTTGACAGACTTTCAGCTGCTATTTCTGGTACTGTCTCACAGCTATAGAAGGGAAGACAGTTTACAAATGCCAAGCAGCATGCACCATGCCGTTTTTAAGACATCATTTTCATCTGCCTTTCTTGTTCACAGGAACTCGGTGCAATATTGCAAAGCCATCATTCTGGTAGGCCGATTCTCTGACTGTAATCAAAAGAGAGATAAGATACAAACAAAAAGATGCCGTGAAGGAAATGGAGGCGAAAAAAAGGAATGTCAGAAAGAACACAAGTCTCAGATTTCAACAGGTTTTTGGGATGTGGCTAAATGGGTATAAGGCATACCCATATGGATTCCTCCCTTGCTTCAAACTGGACATTTATTACAATCAGAATACCCCCATTTTGTGGTTTGACTGTAAATCCCACAGCTCCAGAAGTTTGTGGCATGACAGATAAGCAGTAAAGCGTTTGGCTCTAATTGATGTCACTTACTTTCCTGCTTTTTAATCTCCAAGTCCTATTTTATGGGTCTATGACTGGTCAAATAACTTCAAGGCCTACGCATCTTTTATCTGATACCTTAACAGCACTTTGGGTAGTACCATAACATGTTTTTCCTAGTCTAGTTTTCCATCTCTGTAATTAATTTCTACGGGCAGCTACACGTAGCAAGTGGCTACTGTTTACTGGAAAAATTAAGCAAGCAGAGACCTATGTGCAGCTTTCTCTCCTCGTGCCATGAACAGACTACAGCTTTCCATCAGAAAAGGTTTGACATGATATGCTTGTAATAAACATCAGAGAGAGGGAAGCACTTCTTTGTCATCCACAGACAACTGTTTCTTAAAACCTGTGATGCGACTTTCCATTGCTGGCACATGAACAATGACTAAAAATGCTTCGTGAAAATGTATCATATGAGCTCATTTCCTGCTGCTATTACATATGTTACATATAACTATATCTTTATATATATCTT
The DNA here is from genome assembly GCF_059628265.1 of Tinamus guttatus. Classification (NCBI taxonomy): domain Eukaryota; kingdom Metazoa; phylum Chordata; class Aves; order Tinamiformes; family Tinamidae; genus Tinamus; species Tinamus guttatus. The sequence goes on along the minus strand of NW_028288812.1, from coordinate 112,361 downwards.
AGGTAAAAATAATTTGTACAATAGCTCCAGATCTGTCCAGGAGATTTAAAACCCCTGCATGCTAATGGTACACCACTGTGTATTTTCACTAATGGATGTAGACACAAACTTTCCAGACTTGGTGCAATTTGTCCTCAGTGGGCTGGTCCTGTGCCAGAAGCCTCTGCAGTCTGTGTGTTCACGGGGTGCTGAAACATGAAGGCACTAGTAGCTGCAAACAATCTCTGAACTCCTACCAGAAACTCAGAGACTCACATATCTTGAGTGAAACATAAGAGAGCTTCCCGAAATCGAAGTGACAAAACTCAGTGCTGGAAGAACAACAGTTCCTGCTTTTCACTTCCATCCGACTACAATCCAGACTTACGCAAAGAGATCCTTGGCCTGAGAAATATATGCAGGGATTTCAAAGAATTCTGAGACTCTACTGCAAAAAACTATATCTGGGGCATTTTGTTACATTGTCAAATCTGAAGCAGGTCTTTGGTAGTAAGAGACTGGTCTTATGTAAGAGACCTTTACACTGTGACAACCAGCAGGCCTGAAAAGAGACCGTATAGACACTATCTCCTTCCCCACCTGCAAATGGTCCTACTTGCTTCCAAGAAAGGTAAATTTTCCTGCAAGCGTGAGAGTGCGTTTTCCTGGATTACCCCGGAAAGTCGATTTCCATGGATCTCTTTCAGAAATTAATGATGATAATGTTAAACTGCAGATACAAGTCTGTAGACCCCAGAGTGTGTTCAACCAACACCAACTGCAAAGAAGGAACAGAAGTGTTTCAAGGGCAGTGGCCCCGTATTGCTGACCCAGCGAGGAGTAAGGCACTTGGGACTGGCTTAAAAAGGGGACCTGGATTAACAACTCATCAAAATTTACCTCATCAATCAAAGCTTATTAAAAAAAAAAGGAAAAAGGTGTCCTATGTATTCAAAATAAAAGAGCAAGGACACATGGAAAGATTCTGTGCTTTTTTTTTTTTCTAGCATTGACTGGAAAAAGAAGTTAGCATATTTCAAAAAAATGAGAGTTGAAACACAGAGTACTAGCTATAGATGGAAGGAGGCTGCTTTAAGTTTTAACATTACCACATAAAATTAAAACATAAAAACTTAGTCAAAAAACCAAACTTTTAATGTTTTCCTCAATATCAGCTATCCAAAAGGCAACTTGGATGTATTTATTTAACTCTTGACTTTATGACTTATGTAAAACCTGTGCAAGTTTCCTTAAATAAACTCTTCTAAGACATTATGAAAATAGAGGCTGTGGATTAGTAACCAGGGAAAGATGAGGTCATCTCGACCTATTGAAACAGCATTCTGCAATCTCACAGACTAACAATAGGAGAACTTCAGCAAATCCTCTGAAGTACCCTCCCTTGTTTTCCATATAGCCGGGATTAGACTCAAATTCTAAAAACACAACAACGCTTTTACTCACATATGAGAGATATAAACTATACTAAATAAAACAATCAAATGGATTTATTTCCATGCTTTAAGCATAAGAAGTATTTCTACATTTTTCATACACTGCATTCAATATTTGTAATGCTAGCAAATGAAAAACAAATGAAAATTTAAAAAACACATTTTCTTCCAAGCTATTAAGATGCGATTTTGCTATTTCCAGGGTAGTATAGAATAAATGGCATTCCTGTCTCAAACTGATAAATAAATAGGCTTTCAACTTTACCAGAGCTTACAGGAGATTTACACCTTGTTAGGTCCACCAGAAATTCCTGAACATATATGAAAGAAAAAGTTGCATAACAGTGGGCGCTTTCCTAATTACCTTTTTGTCAGTAAGGAAGGGACAGATCCAGCAGAGGTGAAGTCAGAATCCTGCTACCAATCTCAATGACACAGCAACGTACAGCAGAGCTTAACTTGTATTTAAAGGAGTATTTGAAAACTGAAATCTACTAAAAAAAAAAAACAAGCAAAAAAGGGGGTTATGACTCCACTAAAAGTTTGCAAGATGATCTGGAAAAAAGGAAGACAAATTTACAGCTGTATATAACTGTTGGTTCAAAGAAGTTTAGTGAAGAAGGGCAAAGGACCCCACTTAATATAAGAAAATGTGAACGTAGGATATTTTCAACACCTAATCCAGAACTTTTATATTGGAATTTTAGCAGTTTATGATTTCACAGAGCTGTGATCGCTTTATAACGTGGCAATAATGTGATCTAGTCTTAAAGAGTTGAAGAAATCCAGCCTTTCTAACTGGAACTGGGGAAAAATATTTCACCATGGCTTAGTGACTGAAAATGAGATGCCACTACCCTCTGCTTGCCACTTATAAAATAGAGGGTTGTGCCCTCAGCGTATACTGTAAAATATCACAGTTTTAGTTAAATAAATAGAAAAGCAAATTTTTCAGTATTTGCTCAGCTGTCTTGATACCAAATTAATTTAAATATGTCTATATCTATATTTCTGCGTTTCTTAAATAAATGGTTTTTAACAGTGCTTTTAGGACAGGAGCAAGATCAAATCATGGCAGAACTTTCGATAATCTCTGGCCTCTGCACCTTTATAGAAAAAAAATCTGAGAAAATCGTATCTTTTACTACAGAAATGAAATAACAGGATACTCATAAAAGACACACGCTTCACAAAACTTAGCAAAGACTTTCAGGTATGTGTTACAGGTTGGGAAATTATGAGATACATTAAGTAATTTGTCCAGGCTCATAAAGAAATCAGTCTCGTAAGGCAGGCATAAATTCACTTCTCTTGATTCACAGTACTGCAATCCAGATATAATCTTGGAGGTAAAATACGTATGTTCCATATTTTGTTTTAGCAAAATATGCTATGCTTGTGGCCAAACACTCTCCAGAGTCTAAAGAAACCTGAAATGCTCCTTGTAATAGCAATCAAAAATCAAGTTCTGTATTTAGTACTACTTATTTATTACATTTACTTGAAGTCATGACCTTCTTGCAACCATTCGTAAAAATTCTAATTTTAGCTAATCACCTAATATGTGGGCATGAGACACGTGAAAATATCTTGAAACAACGAAGAACAAAAATGTGTGGATTAGACGAGCGTGTCGGCACAGTAATAGCTGTTTGCTTGGTTTACAGAACATAGTTCCCCATTAACAGAACACACAGTAAGCACACAGTAATGGAGACAAGTTACAGTTGGCAGCTGAACTCAGTTTTGTGTTTCTCTGGCTACTCTCTCCGCACGATGATGTCAGAGAAGGTCTATGAATGAGCCCATTTTTTGCTATCGTGACCCAGGATGTGCTGCTCTTTACAGAAGAAAGGGACGTGAATTTGCATGTGAAGAAGGTAGAAAAAGCTCCAGCACCCCTGTAAGTCCATTTGCAAATCAGATATGCTCAACCAACTCCAAGAACGAACGGGGAACAAACCTAGGCTCGGACACCTCCTGCACCTTGACAATTGCTTTAACACTGCTGCAATTTCTTACTGTAACCACGCATCTTTTAAGAACGACCTAATCGATAGATCAGCAACACCGACAAGACGCAAAATATCTTTGCTCACTGAAATAATACCTCCAGATATACAACCTTTCATGCTAACGTTGTTCAAAACCATCGCCTCTCATGTTTGCAAGCACTTTCTGATTTTCGGTTTGAAGCTTAAAGAAGTCATCACTTCATGAAAAACAGCTGCGTCGTTGCCCTACAATTTGTCAGAAATCCACCTCCCACGATGTCCCACTGAATTCATGCCAACCATAAGCCTCCATTCAACACAACTAAAATAAAAGAAAGTGAAGTGGAAGTGAAAAGTCTTGGAAATCTGCTTTCTTCAGTGAGGCACTTATCACTTAAAAGTAAATTTCTCTTGCATGTGCCAAGAAGGAAAGCCTTTTTCTGTGTTGCTGGCAAAACTGTCAATCATCTTGATGAGCAGCAAATAAATGAATGCCCAATGATGGGATTCTGTATTATCCTTAAAAGAGAAATCCATCAAATAAACATCAACAGGTAAATGTTTATACTCGACAGCCATCAATTTCAGCTATCCATGCAAAGAGACAGGTGAGCTGGACTAGTAAACCTCGAAATTAGAGAGGTATTAATCATCTGCTCCCAGCCAATATAAACAGATGTTATTTTTAAACAGGCAAAATCATCTCTTCCTCTGAAATTTATTTGCAACAGATAATGTTCTGTTACATTTTTAATCAAGCAGATGAAGCTACATTTAAATTGAAAATCTGCTGCTCAACTAATCAGGCAAGTAGAATTCTGAGATGACTGAATGGCAGTAAAGAGCACACTATTACGGCAGGTAAATTGTGAAATTTACCTGTCACACCATACAGTTTATTGTTCAGCCACTGCACCTGCAAGTTAGAAGCAAAGAACTAAGACAAAAAAAAGGAAAGGCATGTTAAACATATTTATAAATCCATCATATTTTATGAAAACACCATTAACACTGTCAGAAAAAGAAAAAAGCCTCCACCTCTTTCTCACAAGTCAATAAAGATATACAGATTTACATAAGTTACTTCTATGTGCTTCATAATAATACAAGCAGAATGCCCAGATAATTAGGTTTAATGCAAAAAAATCTTAGTATTTTTATTACCAAAACAGAATAATAAAACAAAACAAAAATCTAAAATATCTTTGGAAAAAAAAAAAAAAAGGCGTTTATTTTTAATCATTTTGTAGCCTGGCTCTGCTACTGGCCTTTTTTGAAAACTCTGGCAGTCTACTTAACTTTGCCATGCCTTAGCTCATCCACTTCTAAAGAATGAAGCATTAACATGCTGACTCAGAGTTTTACTCAGGATACATTTATTTATGTGAACACTACTGTAATATAAAAAGCAAACACCTAAACAGATGAAATACAGAGTTCAACCACTGACAGTCTAAAGAAGCATCCCAAAACATTTTGTTAAAAAGGAAATTCCAGAAGTGAGTCTTCATCTTAATTTTAAAATGAGATCCATATAGTCTTATGCATGACATCTATAAATTATGCATAGCTACGATTTTATTTATGTTGAAATGAATGGAAGATGACAGCACACATCTGGAAGACTGTCAATTTTCTCGTTTTGAGGCATTTAAAGCTCTTGGTTAGCTACAGATGCAGAAGTATTGACACTGAACAGAGAGCACACAGATCAGAACTGGTTTATGTTGCAAACTGGCTCTTCCATTGCAAGCTTCAGGTGACCACTTCAAACTGCCTTAGCACTGAAAACTTGGAATGCTAAATGGCATTATTGTGAGGGGCAGCAGCTTCCATACAAAAATAACCCTTGCTGCAAACTTTAACGTGTGTTTGCCCTTGAGAGTATCTTATCACACAGTGCTGGAGCACATACACACAGACTGCATGTGCTCCTCAGTGCACAGCTTTGCAAAGCATTTCCATCTCCTCAGCCAGGCAAGGGCAATACTCTCTAAGATTTCTGCTAAAACCTGCCATTCTCTTTAAAAAAGACAGAAACCTTAATGCATCAGCATTCGTATGGGCTATATGGGAAAGAATGGCATAAAATTGTTCTTAAATTTTAATGTTTGTAAAGTTGCTTCATTTATCCTCTTGCAATTTGCAAAATAGTAATTAAGAATTTTTTTTTAATATTATTATTTGACTCTTAGATATTTAATAGAACAAAATACACCACTTCATACACCACTTATTTTAAAAAATGTTTCTGGGACAACAAAAAGATTAACTTTCTAGTTCAATATGGTGTCTTCTAGAAAGGATTTCACCACAGAAGGATTTCACCTAGAATCTACATGATAAAAATAAACACTTAAAAAAAATCAAGGAAACCAAAGCATATTTTAAGCACTATACCACCAATAGCTTAGACAGGGTGGCAGCTCTCAGACTAGAATTTTAAATCTTTAAGATAAAATTTATAACTGCAAACTCTGAAAGTCCTATGGTGAAAACTGGGTTCGCCAATATCAGCTTGTATGTGATATTATTTGCTGTGCTTATCTACCCATCACAAGTTACTTCTTCACCTCAGGACTCCCTCGGTTAAGCCCTGCCGCAGCCCTGCGAAGGCCACGGGAACGTGGCTGCAGTTTTACAGAGATAAGGCTCAAACAGTGGCTTTTCCGTCTGAACTGGACTAGTACCAAGCTTTTGCACAGATATACTAGATTGAAAAGACAACATACAAAGTGGGGAGCAGCACAAGAAATACAATCTCCTCTGGTGCTACTCCTGCATTTACAAAGCACAGTGCGCGCATATACCTTAAAGGTAAGTTAAATGCTGTTTCTGCAGGTTTTCCAGAAAAAACACTTCATTCCAACATCACAGGACCCCCAGCTCACAATTCTGCCTGTCTGCGGGTGGAAAGGCTTCTGCAAAGGCAGAGCACACTGCAAAGGCTGATGGCAATGCTCATAACCTCTTGCACAAATAGTAGCTACGGAGATTCTCCCTTCACACGACAACTCGTATTACAAGGGCTCAGGCAGGCAAACTAAGGCAATCCAAATAGTGAAGTGTTTGGATTTCCTTCAACTGTAGCTGAAAAGCAGCCAGAGAGAATATTTTTTTAAGTGAGGAAAATAACTCTTTAACAGCCAAAAAAGTTCTTGATCAGATTCTTCTTATTTATCTTAAAGAGGTAAAACGATACATGTGAACCAGAGACAGGAATGGTTTAAAAAAAAAGATCATTACAATATTATTTCTGATTTCATTAACATTGTCCTGAATCACATACACCAAACAGTTTAAAAAAAAAAAAAAGTATTATCCAAAGTGCATATTTTAGGTACTGTTAATACAATTCAGCAAATGTAAATAAGGAAGTATAACAACTTGGTATTGATAAAGCAGCTGTTCTGGAACACATTCATGTGCTGTGTGGACAAATATTTAGTAGCTTACAAAAAGGACGACTTTTTAATTTTTTTAAAAAATAATTATTGGATCAAAAAAAAAAAAGCAGCATTAATGCTATCATTTTAAACAGAGCAATCAAAAATCAAGATTTGTCAAAATTTAAGCCTGGCTGCGTGTGCTTTACATGGCTTGATGGGGAACATGAGGAACTATATTTTTTGTTGCATAACCACCGGTGATTATGTCAGGACACCTGCATGACTGTTACGGGGTTTGTGGTAAATGGAGTAAATATTCTCTCTCTCTCTGGTTTTTTTTTTCCTCTTTTTTAAGAATTACAGGCCAATGATTGCTTTCTCTTTCAGTTATTTACTGTCATTATGAACTGAAATATTTCTCATTGCAGATAAGTACTCCTCTAATAATCCAAAGCTACACTACAGAAATTCCTAACAGTATATGCCCACAAACAAGGCTAAAATACTCTGTCTACAATTAAGAGAATATTTAAGCTTGTGCTTAGCTTTAAACTAGATTAATCCTTAAACTGGAGGACATAAGCATACATTTAAACACGTGTTTGACTATTTTGCTGAATCAAAGTCTTTCTGCGTATTTCTGTCTCATTCACTGCACACTATTCAAATTATTAATTAAATGCCTGGGCAATCTCAACATTGGTTTTCATTGTTCTAAGTACTTCAATTTTTTCTTCAGCCCTAGTTATTTCTGTGATTTTTACCAGCATTAAAAATAAAATAAAAAATCCACCCCATATTAAAAATGTATAGAAAAATTAAAAAACTATAAGCCAAGTAAAGGGCATCCACTAAAGGGGTTATACATAAACTAACAGTACTGCAGTACATTCAGTCTATATAATCAGGTCACAGCATATCACTGTAAGAATTTTAACTGTACATACCAGAAGTCAAATTTTTGGACAGCATTATATATGCATTATGTATTACAGGTAATTGCAAGATCTGTAATTGTCCAAATTTAAGGCTTCACTCAGTAAACGTGAATGTGAATATTGCAAACTACATTCAGACAAACAAGCATTGCACCAACCTTTAAAACTAGAACTGCCCATTGCCTGCAGAACTAGTAACAGCCAAGAAGAAATACCAGACACTGAGAACTGAGGCTTCCCAAATACGGCCTCACTTCTAGTCCATCTGACTTCAAATTTCAGCACATGAATTACTGTGTCAAAGGCCTCAACCATTAAAAATGTTACAACACCAAAACAGTTTCCTTTATACTCAGACTTCTTTTAGAATATAATCCAAACTTGTGACAAAATACGTTGTGTAACATTTTCAACGAAGTTTATATATATACATCGGTACTCAATAACTTAAAAGAAAATACGCAATCAGTTATATAAAACTGATGTAAAAATGTAAAACACTATTAAAGAACAGCATTCATTTTTAAAATACTTTTTTACATTTGACTCTTCCATATTATATCCGTATTACAGATCGGTGATTTTTGCACAAAATTTACATAATACTGATGTAATATCTGAAGTGACGTAAGCCCCCATATCCAAGAAAAAGAATAATTTAAAGTTCAAAAGAATTCATTTTTGAACTTTAATATTTTGTATATTTTGCAATATTACACAAGGCAAATTTTGTATATATTCTAATTTCTTCAGTATTCACTCTATTGTAATATTGGTCCCATTCCAAAATCAGGAATTACCTTTCAAAAATACATTTTATGCAGCATTATATTGACATACTAATGATAGAATTAACTGCAACTTTGATTAACACTTGCTGGAAAGATTTGTTAGCAAATTCTGATTCATTTATTTAAAGAATTCTTATCTTTTTCACAGTTGCTGGGTCTAATAGGATGTTTCATTGAAAGAGAGTGTGACACTGAAGGTTAGAGTTGTTCCACAACTGTGATTGGTTTATATTTCCAAGTAGTAAGCTTTTGAAAATGAAAAGCAAAAGAAAGAAAAAAGAGAAAGAAAAAAAAAAGGAGAAACAAAAAAGGAGAAACAAAAAAAGAGTAAGAGAAAGAGAAAGAAAGAAAGAAAGAAGGAGAAAGAAAAAGAGGAGAACGAGGGGGAGGAAGGGGAGGAAGGGGAGAGATTCCTTCAAGACGTTCCGTCTAAGCTGCCATGCCTGAATTGGGGGTGGTGGTGGGGGAACCTGCTGAGCAGGATGTGATATGATCCAAAGGAAGTGGAAAACACACTGCGTGCTTTGCATGGCTTTCATATTTATGTTTCATTTTCAAAAGTGTATTATTTGTTCTGTCTAAGCAGCCATGCTCTGTTTTCTTGAGCTCCTCCTCTATCAGTATGAATCACACAAAAATAGGAAAAAGAAAAAAAAAAAAAAAGAAAAAGGAATAACAGAAAAAGATAAGTCAAGACACGACAACTTTTGGGTTGGAATTGTCCCTCAAATTAAACGCATGGAACAAGACGCAGTACTAGGCATTTCAGTAGTACTTACACCCCTATGGCAACAAATGGCCAAGCCAAGGTAAGGCAGAAGTTGTTTCCCCAAAGAAATTTCTCCATTTTTTTTAATAAGAGTACTGAAGATCAGAAACTTACCATAATTGAGTTCATCAGCTTTTAGAACCTGTGTTTGACCACCCTCCATCAACAGTAATCTACTTCTGAGATACTGGAGGAAGTTCTGCACAACGTGTGACTGTTTCCACCTTTCCGTTATCCCGGAGTCTGAAGGAACATCACTTCATACGGCAGCTCATCGGACCCTGCACACTGCTCACTGCATAGACCCCCTCTGAGCTCCTCCCAGCCTTTTCCTCACAGTACCATTTTTATAGATTGGATTTTACCTAAAAACCCAGTGGCATTGGGTTTAAGGGGATCTCTGCAGTGTAGAAAGAAATAATAAGAACTTCATCCAATTGGCTAGATTAATAGCTCATGCCCTCACAGCACCCTGCTATTCTCAAAAGAAAGTTACATTTTTATTTATTGTACATTTCTCTTTTACCCATATTGGCCCACATCAACTATGGCAGGCAGAATTCCTGAAATAAGAGAAAATAAAAGAGAAAAAAAATACAAACTAATATTTTTCCCGACAAGTTCACTTTCTGCAAGGACACTTGCAGCGGGAAAGTAGCAACTTCAAAGAATTACTGCAATTCTTTGTTACAATTGCAGCAAGTCTGCTCAAATTACTTTCTTAATTAATTTTAGGAAAAGCCTGTTTTAGTGTATTTAGTAAAGCACTTACATTATAAAGTGCAACTGCATTTTGAGCCGAGCGGCATAACCTTAGCTGCACTTAAATCAGCTACTTATTGTACCTAAACGAACAACAGAATTACAGTTGCCATTTACAATTTTAAAAATGGTGCATTTCCCGAGTCGCATTTTATAATTCCTCCCCACTTCTACGAGCAGACGATGATCATTCCTTTCTAAGTTTTAGCTACCAGAATTTCAGTGCTTCATCTGAGATATGCTTAAAGAATAAATGCAATTTAAAGAAAAGAGCAACCGCAGTTTTCAGAACAGTCAGCAGCTACAGTATGAGTAAGAGTGTATCTCCTGTTTTCATAAACGCCGGAAGGAATCAAGACAGCATAACGGATCAAATGACAAATTTCCTAGAACCCCATGGTAAATGGAGTTTATTATTACATGGATGTTGCATGAACTCTGTAAGGGATGAGTGAGGCAGAAGGAGTAAGTTTTGGTCTTTTTAATTCCTTTACTTAATAGAGAAGACAGTCAGACTCTGAAGTACAGAAGTATTTAAATATGTATCATTTTCCTCATTAAAACACACACACTCCTGAACTAGAGGTATATTTATTTTCCTATCTTCTGCACCTTGCCTGAAATAGTGAAACCTGATTTCCCTAAACTAAGCTTTCTGTAATTAAAAAGTGAAACTATTTTTCAAGTGTCTGATGAGACCACAAGCACCATCCTGAGAAACATCTCAATCCAAGCTCATCCAAAACTGAAAAAATGAACTTATAGCCCCACAAATTAGAGAGCAAACAGAACTACAAAAGCAACCTTCAGCTGGCTTCCAGGGAGAATTTCCCAACATCCCATGACTTGAGGCAACAATGCAGGATGTCTAGAAAACCTGAGATTCTCCAGCACCGGAATCTGACTCATTTGAGGTCCTCTACTGTGACCCTCAAAACTGACTTGTGCTCAGGAGAAACTGTATAGGTTATGGTAACTAAGACATGTTCCCTGTGCAAGGCTTGACAAACTCTGAAGGGAAACATCTGAGAACCAAACTCCAGAAAGTGTAACTAAAAGTCAGGCAGGAGGTGGCTTGTCTGCCTCCTGTGCTGGGCAGCTTGGCCAGCCAGGTTCCTTCCAGCACATCGAATTCCCTGAGAGGGCAGAGTTCAGGGGTCTCACTGACTCTGCCTGTGGGAGCTCTTCAAGCCAACACTACAGGAATAGAGCAAAAGAGGAAAACTCACAACCAGTTATACGTTTGTGTCTACTGCCAGATCGAGTTATCACTCTAAAATCATTTCTCCTATATTGCTAGATATCTAGCAATCATCTCAAGGCTAAAACACAGGTATTACTTTTTCTCCCATCCCAAAATCTTCCTATTTCTACCCCAAAATCTTTTTTTTCTTTTTTTTCCCTTTCCAACTCAAAATCACGTACTTCATCCTTCCGTAGCTGTCTGTGCACTGTACTGCTATCCTGGCAGTAGCCCGGGCGTCACTGTCAGAGCTCTGGGCATCCAGATATCCCAAAGTTTCCAGGCACTACCTACACAATACACTTCCCCCTCCGTCCACAAGCACAGATTTGTTGTCCAAATCAGCATCTGGCACCTTGATTGCTGCAACACGTTTGTTTCTGACTTGACACACACAGTATGTCTTTTGACAAACAGTCTGCTCTATCTCCATCCTTTATTTTACTGCCCAGCTATATTTCTCAGGCCACGATTTAGAACCTTTTACCCTTCTCTTTGCACCACTCATACCAGCAGCATGGATTCCCTTACTGTGTTTTCTTTTCTACGTTTTTAAAAGTTGATTTTTGGAAGAACATAAGCAGTCTGGGGAAGAGGGAAACAGTTATTGGGAAGATGAAAAAATAAGGAATTCACGACGGAAGCAAGAAAAAAAAATGTAGTAAACTGCTCAGGAGATGGGGAGGACCATCTCCGGTCTTGAGCTAGAAGGCTGAGAGGACTGGTTTCCACCGCCACAGTGTCGTGGAGTAGGTACTATGCAAGCAGGGGCTTTGCCCAATAAGTACAAAAATATTTGTCATAGTTACAGACAAATCTGCTCAGTTCTCACGCTGCTCCTTTCACTACAACGTGTAAGCGCTGCACATTGTGTTGGTTGCGCGCATTGAATTGGGAATCTTGAAAAATTTCTTACCTCAACAATCCATAAAAGGTTGCAAGTGAGAAAAGTTGCCACACATATTTTTAACTGAAATTTAAGATTTTTAGTCAGAACACAATTCCTTAATTTGTGCTCAAAATACTCACTGTAAAAAAAAAAGAATAAAATAACATTAATTATTGCTGACTCTCCTGTAAAACCTTCCTTCTGGGTAGAAGGAAGGTCTTCCTTTTACTAGTCTTAAACACCACCATGTCTGGGCCTGATAGCAAAACTCTTTTGGCTGCTTTCATTTATTTGACCACGTGACAGATTGGCTGCTTGCAATAAATGCTTCCATTAACAATTTTACAGAGGTATGAGCTTTACAGAGATTTACAACATTTATCCTCCTCCTGTATCCTCCTACAGAGGACAGACTAGCAAGGCACACATGCATACTTTAAAAGAAAACAGATTAAATTCCCTAGCTCCTTTAGGAAGACCTTTAAGACTCAATTTTAACTCATTTTTAAGTGTATCATTCAGAGATCAAAGAATGACCAACCTGGCACTACGCAGAAAGCTGACAGCCAGACCAAAAACAAACCAAAGCTTCTAAAAGCAGATGACTAGGAATATTGAAATATATGACCATACATTTCTTAACCAAGCCCAAACAAACTAAGAATCCCCAGTAGATTGAGTCAGCAGAGACAACAGACCTGGGAGAAGATGGGCTTGACATAGTGCTGTATCCTCACCCTAAAAACAGAGTTAACTCCCAAGTTACCACTGAACACTTCATCAAGATCACTAATTAGCTACACGATAAACGTGGATACCCAACGCTCAAGACTGGCAGGGTTTCCTGAGGACTACAGCCATTTCAGATCATCACCAGGCTACACAGCCCTGACAGCACAGGCTAACATAACACAGAGGCACTTGGATACTTCTGCTGTTCTCCATGTTCCAGGAGAGCTTATCAACCTTATCAAGAGTACTGCATGCTACAAGCATGACAAAACTAGATCTCTGTGTAGCACAGACAGATTCACGTTGTGCAAAGCAAGCTTGGTTCCAGCAAATCTTTAAAACTTCCAGGCAAAGGTGGTAACTCCTGCTGGAATTAAACTGATAATTCCACTGGCAGTGGATCTGCACTTGTTTCCTGATCATCTCAGAGAATCTGACCACCGCGTTCAACCACGGGCTGGGTTACCTCATCTGCAGCTATTTTAGGTAGTGCAAAATAGACATAGTCATCTCACACACTCATTCAGTGGTCAAGTAACTAAGAAAAGACACAATTTGGGAAAAATCTTCAGACTTTCCAGGCTGTCCATTCCCTCTTTTCTTCAATATTTTGCCATTTCACTCACCTAAACCATGACTTGCCTTCCAGGTTCTTCTAGCTGAGGCAGGTTTTGCCTACTCTGTGCTACTCACAGCCTCACTACTTCTATACAGTGCAGGGTTGCCCAAGCTGGAATATCCTGTAAGCACATGGCTAGATTAAAAACCGTTTGGATTCCAACAACCACACACAAGGAATAAAGCCCCAACGCCAGCACATCCTAATGTCAGCAGCAGGCTACACAACACTACTCGCAAATTTAGCAACAGAAGATTCCCCTTCTGGAGCCAAAGAAAACAACCTATACCTGCAAAATGACATTTAATAGAGTGTTTGTTTTATTTTGATTTGGGAGAAGAAGGGGAGGTGACAGCAAATATATACTTTAAGGCCACAGAGTTCACATAACAGCTGATTACTTACTAGCCCTTATCATAATTTTCAAGATACAGGAATCCTTAAATGAATACTATTAAAATAAATAAATAAAATTAAATTAAAATTAAATAAAACTTTTACTGTATCTTCTTAGTTATTTGCATTCGAACTAGTTACCTCAGACACTGTCTAACTCCAAAGATAAGTTATTATTGTTTTAAATTATGCCACATGACTACTGGCAGGGGGGACAGTAAAATGAGTAATTTTAGCTCTGAAAAGGATGGAAATGAAAAGCTTTTCACAGGATTACTATAGGCTATTTTCTGTCCTTTGAGTTATGCTCGAAGCTGTTTGCTGAATTTGGAATAAGTTAATAGATTCTGAATAAAAAAAAAGCCTACCAGAGGCACTGGAAATAACATTTTACCAAATATTTTGTACTTGGGAAGGGAATGACTACATCCCACTATGTCACTCAGACATCAATCTTCCATCTGTCCTATTCAATTTATAATTTTGCCAATCTCTAGTAAACAATGAAAGAAACAAAGCTCGTTATAATCAGAGAGTTCAAGGCAAAACCACATACATATCTAGGAAAAGATAATTAAAACGTTAGCTGTGCCATGCACTTGCTGTAAAGTGGTATTTAGGAAAAATCTACCCTATCCGTTTGGGTAACCCAGGGATGTTTTTTAAAGGATTCGAGCCTGAGAGTAAAGCACCATGAGAAAAGCTGGGTGACTTTCAACACGGTGTACCTGGCTTCAAGAGCCCAGGGAACACTCAAAGAAAACCCAGAGAAGCAAATGAATAAAACTAGCCTATGGCGAACATATTTACATTTGCTATTCAGATGCCTCAAACTCAACAGTTACAAGTGAATATAAACTATGGAAGAATTTAATTATATAAGGCACCGCGCTTTCTAATTCCCTTATGACAAAAGACAACAGAAAACTTACAAGTGACCGTCCCTCCTTCATGTTAGTACTTTTTTGTTTGATATCTAAATCTGGTTCTTCCTCACGTCCAGAATATCCATTTAAAATCTCTAATATGGAAGTGAAATTATACCTTAGATATTAGGCATAATTACCTATGTAATATTATTATAGATTTTATGTATCATATTCATGTTCAATACAAAAAGCAGAAACCCTAAAGAAATGTTAAGCGGCCTACGCAGTCCAGCAACTTTTATGGTTCTTGTCCTCCCTCCCGTTGTTGATTATCTTCATTCACGAAGCGCAAAAACTGTACTACAGAGGTGAATAAACAGTTAACCTGATACCACAAATAAACATATGAATAAACCTTTCCAAATCTAAAACTTGCCACACTCTAAAAAGACATCAAATTTAAATTTCTCAAAAACGCCGTTGTTAGCTTAGAAATTTTTCATTCTTCGAAATAACTTGTGTTGAAATTTAAAGGGATTATTCACAAATCCTTGTATTATTAGTTTCTTGAAAATCAAAAGGAAGTCTTGTACTAAACCCTAGTCATCATTATAGCAAACCTTTTGATACCTAGCAGTCAAGCAAGGATTTTATGTTTTTTTTTTCCTAAAGATCTTGATACATTTCAAAGAACCACCAAAAAAAAAAGTTAAAATGGAGAAGAAATAACAAATGTAACTTAGGTGGTAAATGTTATGCTCTGATAGATACTATTTGACTTGCGCAGCCACAGCAGTCACAGTGTCATTTCCGTAAAGTTTTCACAAGACAACTATCTCATACAGCTACAAAACTGCCTTTGAAGGGGTGTATTTTGATATGCAATTGCGAAGAATGAGAAAAAAATCCCCAAAAGCTAGTATAAATCACTCCTTAACCATAGTTGTATTGCAGTACGCATCCTGTAACATCATTTCCTACTTAAACTCATCTCATGTTTCTGCAACAGAAAATGGGAACAAAATAAAACTGGAAAACATATTTTTCCATTTCTGCTAGTTTAAGAAGATTATTTAAATGCAAGAAGCTAATTCTTTTGCAAATTCATGTGATCTGGTCTTCTGCTGTACTACAGCTATGGATACTTTGGTCTAGGACAGAATACAGCTGAACTTACCAGTGTTAATATTTTATTAGCAATCTCTGGAGTAACAACAGAGCACAACTCTATTTTTTTGCAGTGTTTTGCATTATCGGCTTTAGATCTGAATTTGAAAATAACTAGCATGTACCTCTTAGCAATCACACCATCTAAAATTGCTTTTATTTAATGTTTGTGTAATTAGAGGTGCCACAGACGAATAAATACAAAACAGAAATATACACATACATCACAATACAAAACAAGGTATGAATTTCATAGAAAAAAATCTGACAATATAAATTAGCACTTATCTAACATATTACTTATTATTTCTGAACTATCTTACATCATTCCCCTTGCCTCTGTGATGTGAAGTGTCTATCACACATTCTCCATGAATCACCGAAGGCGGAGTGGTATTAGTGATTTTAATTACTGTGATATATAAAATACCACTGGTGTTATATAGAGGAGCAAGTAAAATAATCTGATATATAATAATATGAAAATTAAATATTATAATAATAATATATTGCTTTACTTGTTCCACTATATACTAAAGGATACTTCAAATGTTATAGAAATGTATTTTAAAAAAATTATAAAGGGAAATTAATGGAAAACTGCTTAATGGAAAACCCTACAACAATCAACGGTTAACAGTAAGCGTATGTAGAGTTAAAATGCCATTATGGAGGTTCAAATATGTCTCCTGCACATACACTCGATTGCTTTGACCAAGTTATCTGTCAATTATTTTCAATCCTAAGCAATGGTAATATATATGCTTTTTTTTTTTTCCCCTAATAGTCACTTGTCTTAATTTTTGCTCACTGACATGCAATGACATAGCCTGACAAGAAAAATCTAGAATTTTAAGCATGGGAGCAGGCTAAAACAATGCAATATGATTGCATTGCAAAATGATTCCGATATGTCCTTTTCTTTTTTTTTTTCTTTTTCCCCTCCATTCTCCACCTGTTTTCTTCCTTTGATAAGAATTGTTTGAACTGGCTCCGATTTTTCACTCATCACAGATATAATTATGTCCTACAGGATATTTCGTTTTAAAAAGAAACTGAAATATTACAGCTAAAAAGCTTACATTTTGGAGAAAAAACTTGGAAGACCTTGTTCACTGTCTCAGTTTCACATACAGAATGCATAAATACAAAATCTCTTCATCCTTGAATTAGGTCCCCTTAGCAGTAATTTCCAGCTTTCCTGGTTAATGGTAATACGTACACTATTTAAAAACAAAACACCCACACAGAAATACTAAAACTGGTATCCGGTTTCACTAAAAAAGGAAATGGCCATTTAAACTTGAGATGTTTCACAGTCTGATTTATCCTAGCAAGTTCTGATGACCTTTTTTTGGTCAGTCAGGTAAGCAGAATGGCAGAAATCCATTTCTAATCAGAATGCATACAATATTCAGTGCTATCACAAGTAAGATCTGATTCTGTCCTGCTTCTCTTTGAAATTCAAGTGGCAAACCCAAAGTTAAAAAATAAGATAATTACATATGGGGGTAGGTTAATCTTAAAAACATTTTAAAAAATCCACAACTGTTAACAAACATCTCTCTGCTTTGCAATTACTAATAATACATTTTTAAAATAACTGGGCAGTGCTTAATATGCACACTGAAGTTTTGCACAGTATTATAAACAGTTTCCACAGTAAGGCCATTTAGGTTTTTGCTATTCAATTCCAAAGCAACTAAGCACTCATGTAATATGACAAAAACAATCCACCTACACAGGGAAGTTATTGCTTACAAGAATTACTGCCTACAGTAATAAATACGGAAGTTGGAATAGTGGCATAGGAACATGCACTGAGAAAAAAAAATAAAATAAAATGCCTGACAAAAAAGAACTTTGGTAAAGTTATCTTTAGTAATCAATAAGTTTTACCTCTTTTGCAATAGTAAAAATAATTTTAAAAATCTTTTAAAAAGATTTCATCTTCAAAATTGTCTGATTAATCCTTAAAGTATTTTAACTTACACAGAACTACTCAAATTTAACCAAGCTTTGAAGTAAATGAATGAATGAATGTATAAATAAATAAATAAATAAATAGGTGGGTGGAAGATGACTGTGAAGCTGCATTCTCTGTGATGAAGAATGGTAAATTCTAAACCGAGTAAGCTTTATGTGAACCAAATGCATTAGAAATAAGTAACTCTCAGATTTAAAATTAGCTATCAATTTATGTATCAATGTTCCCTTCATGAAATAAGTCACCCCACTTTCTAGGAGAGTTTTATCTACCTACGAGCAGGCAGGCAGTCTCAGATCCAGCACGTGCTAACTATTTTTCACATTCTAACAATGTGGATGGTTTACTGCTAACCTACACACTTTCTCGGCCTACACTTATTCCCCTTTTCAGTGCCAAAACAACATGTGCTGAAAAGAAGTTAAGCTTCCTTTTTTTTTTCTTTTATTTTGACAGAATTGTGTTGCACAACATCAACAGTAGCTGAAACATTTTCATGTGCTCTCTTGAATTTTTTGAGGCCGTAAGATAATGATTTTCAAATGGGTATTCCCATGTAAAGGAAAATATTTTTCAGGTCTTGCCCTTAAGAGGCTGCAAATATGCACCCTACTAAAAAATTATGTCATCAACATACGTCACAGAAATGTAATTTCTATTTAAAAAAGCATACAGCACTTTAAGAAGAGAGAGACTAGAATTCAAAACTAATGAACTAACTTGATATTTAAACATCAATTCAAATCAGGACTTTAAAAAAAAGCTTGATTTTTGCTGTATTTTTCTGTTTTCATAAATTAATTCACTTTTAATTATTTCATTTTTCCCAAGTTGGCATCTTTATACACATTTTTAACAAAGCAATTTTAAAGGTACATCAAAATTATTTAGATTCGGGAGTCTTTATGAGAAATGCTGCTCTCACCTTACAAACTCTAAAATAAAGAGTTTCTGTAGACAATAGTATAGACAGGACATTCTAGATATGTTTCCTTTGACTCTTTCACAAACCCAATCAAACAATGAAAAAAATATTACAAGAAGAAGAACAGAAAAAAATCATAATGAGCCTCTCAGATGAGAAACTAATTGGTACTAAGTACACAATGGCTTACATTTAATCCTGTTAATAATCACATATAAAGAGAAATAAAAGACTCACTTTTCAGCCATCTCTCTGGACGACTGGTCTAAAATAACAGCATGACTAAATCTGACATTGACCCTTTGGCCCTGCTAGGAGTTTAAAGAATTCCTTCTCGCCTTCAGAGACCTATTTTTCCTCAACGGCTCCACAAGGGGTGGGCTAACTTTGCACATTTGACAGTCTCCTATGCATAGCAGGTACAAGCAAGAGCATTCATGTATAAATTATGTTCCAATTATAGTAACACCGTAAGTCAACACTTGGTTGAATAAAATTCAGAAAGTTGGCACTAAAACAGTGGAAATCACGTAACAAGTTGCCTTGAAAAACTTCCCATTTCAGACAGGACGGGTGAGAAGGTTAGTGACTGGGAAAGTCCAACAGCGAGACTGTAACAGCGAAAAAAAAAACAAAAAGCACTTGCTCAATCACAGTAATAACAGACAAATAAAAAGATTAATATAACATGAAGAAATCAGAAGCCTACGCTAATCTTTACGGACTAACACACACACACTGGAGTTTTCAGGATCTCCTGAAAGTCCACATTTGAAGAGGTCTACTGAATACGAACACTTATTTCGGATGCCTTTCACAGGCGTTTTCACAGCGCTACCTCCTCCCTGCCTCTGTGACACGAGCACACGAGAAAAAGCAGATCACAGGCAAACTCCGAACCTGGGCAGCAAATTGCTCTGAAACGAAAATGAGACATTACTGTTACTGACAACAAATTTAGTTTGTTGTTCTTCCCTTTCAACTTTGCTTTGCAATTTTTTTTTTGTAAGAAATGACTTCAACCATAATTAAATGATCTCTAGAGGCCCCTTCCAACCCTAACCATTCTGTGATTCTGTAAATCCCTTGATTTTTAGAGAAGTCACTAGTTAAACAGCATCCACCCTAAACTTGTATAAGGCTAGAGCAAAAGAACAGCAACAACAAAAAGTGCATGCACACAGAGCATGCCTGTTTCTTGGGTATTTCTAGCAAAAGGATATATATCACCTTAACATTTACAACAGCATCTTAAACATTTACTGCCTGGAAGCTTAAAAGTTTCCAAAATATTTTTGAAAAGAATGATACACCAAAGATTAGATAAAATACAAATGTATAATAATAAACAAACAAAACCACTGCCACCTTAAAATTAAAGGCCAGCAAAGATACATTTCATGTAAACACAAGAACAAATTTTCTTCACTATTAACCCACCAAAATAATAGAAAATCTCAGGTGGGATTGTGTATAAAGTCACATACAACAAATCTAAATTGAATTGTCTCTCTGCTGTAATTGCTGATATTCTTATTCTATTAATTTCAATTTTTAAATGGCTAATCTTTTTTGATATTTTAATTTTTCTGTTAAAACAAAACTACAGTAATTAGAAATTTAATGGAAAACATCCTCTGTAAGGCCTATTTATAGTGTGTGCGCACTCATTTTTATTTCTGTAAGTGTCAGAACCACCGCTAAATTGATGAAGAAGTTTTGTACCTCACAAAAGGGCAAGCACCAGGAAAGAGTTTTGTCCTATGTCAGGATATCACATAGTGATAAAGACTGGAAATACTATTTCCCATCTTTAAAAGATTATTTTCAGATATTAGCAGAATCTGTATTCAAAGTAGACAGCTGTGTTCTTCCCTGCACTTCTTTCTGAGGCTGCAGAGCAGGTATTTCACATGAACACAACCGAGATAGTAAAGTTTAAAATTGAAGTGACATATATACATACATTTATAAATATTTGCATGTACATGTTTTCATGTGTATACTTATACATACGTAATTATACAATCACAAATTAGGGTTACATAGAGTTACATGAAACTAAGCAAATAGCCACATTTAGAGACACAGTCTCTGCCCACCACTACGGGCAAGGGGAGGAAGTTTTCAGTGTATAAGATGAAATTTTAACAATCTTTACTAGTTTACCTTCACAGCAGTATCTAGACTGCTAGTACAATGTTAAAGCAGCTGCTGTCACCATCATGGCTGTAAACACTAAGTGTTTCACAACCTCTGCCTTAAAAAGGAAAGAAAATTCTGGTGTTTCACCATGCACAGAGTTTCAAAAAGAAACTGGGGAGAAAAAAAAAAAACTTCCGGCAGTCTCTCTCTCCTCTCTCTCTCACTCTCCCTCTGCTTATTTTGCTTCTTTAAGGGAGTCGGTGGAAGATTTATAACGTATTTAGAATATCTGAGGAGGACTTTGGTCTTTCTTGTATTTTAGGCTTTAAACAAAGCCGAACATGCTACAATAGCCAACGCAACGAGATCAGCAACAACAACCAAAAAAGTGTTTGCAGCTAAATCTGCCTACACTGAGTAAAGAATAGTTTTGTGACCATCTGCCACCAAAAGAACAACATCAGCAACAACCAAGTGCAAAAATTGACTTTGCACAATGATAGCAAAGGAATCCAGAGAAATAGCAGAAAACTGGTGACCAACAATCTTTGCTACCACTTACGTACATATTGTTTTCTGTATGCTGGGCGTGATGGATTCACTGTTCCTTTAACATAAGCCACAAAATATAATATTCAGTTTACATGTCCACTTGAATGAACAGAGCTTCTACTTTATTATTTTCAGACTTTTTATCATGCCATTACCTCCCAATATATTTAAGACACTGAATACTGTTGTATGAAATGTTAAAGACACTGGAAAGAATATTAAACAAAAAACTGACATACATCATACAAAGTGAGAAAAAGTTCAACCTTATAGGTCCTAAAAATTCCTAGTGCTCAAACATCTTCACACATACAAAAAGGAACAGTTAAAGACTAAACTCAACAACTGCAAAAATTTCATGTTAATTAGGAGCACTACTGTTAACTGGAAAGGCTTAGGACAAAAACTGAACAGTGGACAGTTTACGCAAAACTCCTGAAACTGTGCTGCCTGCAGCTCTTCTCAGTTTGCATACACATGGGAGATAATCTTGCCTCTCCTACCTTCCCTAGGACAGGCAAGACTCCAGCTAATTTACTGATAGAAAGGAAGAAAATAGCCAATGCTAAGAGTTTTCTGGGAAAGCCAGATGTGAACACACTGATGACCAGAAAACTAGACAGATCCTGGTTACCTTACTAACCCAGAGTTTCTCCAGAGATTTGA
Source organism: Tinamus guttatus (assembly GCF_059628265.1). NCBI lineage: Eukaryota > Metazoa > Chordata > Aves > Tinamiformes > Tinamidae > Tinamus > Tinamus guttatus. The sequence goes on along the minus strand of NW_028288812.1, from coordinate 90,095 downwards.
AGAGTTACTTCGGATTTTCACTTGGAGATGTGAAACTGTCTCTACACTAAAGAAACCAATTAAGAGAGTGAGGCAGTTCAGGACTGAACGCATTTTAAAATACTCTAGATTTTCTTTGCTTTTTCTGATGAATAAAATTATATGAGCATCTAGATATACTGACTAATTGCCTGTAGATACTACAATTCTTGCCTAGAAAAAGCTGCTGAAGAGAATCATTAAAACACACATGGTATTTATAAATAATAACACTGTGCATATCAACTGTGTACATTAACAAAGACAACAATTATCTCAGAACTTACTATTTTCTATTATATAGGTGCTTATACAAGGAATGTAACAGTCCAAGAATATTCTTATCTCCTCCAGATTAAAGTGAATATCAACTAAAAATACTTCCACAAGATTAACAGTCACTGTTGCATTATCGCTGCACAGTAAGTTTTTCTTACTTTTTGGTAAGACATATACAAAATATCTAAAATGCTGCATGTTGCTTTCTTTGACAAGACAGTAGTTTAACAGAGTTGCAGTTTTCAAACCTTTACAGCTTTACATTCCTATCAAATAGTAGTGAGTTCTTTCCTGTAAAAAGGTCTAGATTTCTCCAGGAACATGCCAATATAGGCTAAGCCTACATGGCTCACAGAATGAGCTCACAAAATCAGTTCCACCAGGTGGTTCTACAAATAAGAACATACATAATAAATGATTACTATAAATATATTTTAATCCGCTTATTAGTCCTTCTTTATTGTATTAGTTTTATAACTCTTTTTTTTTTCTGTGCTTATGACTTCATGTGCACACATTCACACAAATACTGTCCCTTTGTAGGTGAAATCAAATTTCACTTTTTACTTTCTAAACCCTGGGTCATTGTCTTTGGTGTATTCCTTTTGTTATGCCTAAGTTATATGGTTTTTTTAATTATCTAAAAATCTTGAACTGCTCCTTCAAAAGGACTCAATCGGTTTCTTGCAATCTTCAAAAATTCCACTGCAATGTGAGATTTCTTCCCCACCTGTAAGGAACTCAAACAAATAGGGACAAGGAAGAAAGATCAAACTGACGACAGAAGTGGGAGAAAAAAAAAAATCCCCCTTTTAACAATAAAGGGAACAGACAGAAAAAAAAAAAAAAGAAAAAAGAAAAAACAGAAAAAGTCACCCGGAATATATGACCATGTAAGCATGGTCACTCTTGCAGAAAACCTAGTCAGCAACCTAAAGCCATGGGAAATTTAAATTAGAGCTAAGGTCCACAATAGGCAGAGAAATCTGTGCAGATAAAAGGGCCTGGTGAGGCTGCAGGTATACTTTATCTAGATCTTTTCAGATTTCCAAAAGAACTTTATTAGGTTTTTTTTTTTTTTTTAATAATCAAGAGATTCAAGTGTATCCATTTTACACCGTAAAGAAGATTAACTTTTTTTTTTCTCCTTTAATCAAAATATCCATATGCATGCATCTTCTAAAAGGTAGGTGTATTCCCACTGCTTATTACAGCTCGAGGGTGCATTCTGTTAAAATAATTCATGCACAAAAAACTCCTATTACATTTAAGTAATTTTAAGATTAGAGCAAACAAAAGGAAGAACCTCTTCTCCCAAGACTTAAATGAAAAGCCTCAGCTTTCAGCTCTTCCACTTTGGGGGAAAAAGAAGCTTATAAAGAAACTGAGTAATACATAAATAACCAAACCAAAAATGAAAGTTTGTGACATAAAACTTAATTTTAAATTTAACCGGCGTGATCTAGAATAAATAGTAACTTATTCTTATTTGTGGAAATTATAAAGCCACAAAATCTGTTACTGTGCATGAATAATATTATATAAAATTGAGATCCAGCGCTTAAAAATAAATAGAGAGCTACTAATTAACTACAGGACATCTTTATAAAGACCAACATGCACAGAAATTTTGTCAGGAACATGACTCAATTCTACAGTTTCTACTTTAATTTTTAAAGCTTCTCGGCATAAATAACCACAAAGTTTATCCCAAGCCTCAACAACTAGTCTCTAAAGGCAGCCCACTGAATTCCAACGTGACTAGCTGAGACTCACAGCCTTTAATGCACTGACCCTTTCAAGAGACATGGCACTCCGTGAGAGCAGAAACAAAATCAAGGTGAAACTTCAGAACACGTTAAGGAAGGCACTGTCCTGCTTCCGTGCAGCACCTCAATTAATTTTTATTATACTGAAAAACAAGAATGATAATAGACTAATTTCACAAAAAAAAAAACTTTTTTCTTTCTTTTCCTTTCACCAAACCCCTCCAACTGCCCAGTCTTAAGTGATTAAATCTATCAAGAGAATATTTTTACATGGCATCAAAATTTTACTTGGGACTGAATTGGATCATTAAATTCTAAAAACTTAGAATTGGAGAGCTGAGCAGACACTAGTACAACATGTGCCATAGAGACTGAACCATAGTATTTACAAGCTTCCAAGGTTAGAGCAAGGTTAGAGTTTCTACAAAATATCTCAAGAAAAAACAAAACATGTAGACAGACAGTAGCTATCGTGTTTGCAAATCTTCTGTTTGCAGTAACGTGCTATAAAAAAGCACTCGTAATTGCCACAAAGTAAACTCTTGCTTTTCTGGGTGTGTGCATGTTGTTATAATAATTTATACAGCAACCACATTAGTGAGCCTTTCTGAGGTTAATAAATGCAACACATAGAACTAAACTTTATTCAATAAAAATATTTAATTACTTAATTTCCTCTAAAAATTGTTTTCAATTTTGAAAGCAACATTTGATGAAAATTAATTCAGCAATTCTGCAGATTTAGGCACCCAACAGCACAGGAAAAAAAGAACCATTTAAACTTTTTTTTTCTACGATGTAACAATGTAAAGTTTCCTGTAGCCTTTTTTGTGAGAAAAAATATCTTGTTGCTACAAATATCAAGACTCTAGAACACAAACATGCTACACTGTGCCAAACTCAATTGTTCAAAGCTGACTGTCACAGAAAAAAAAATAAACTAAAGAAGAAAAACACCACTACTTAGTGCGTTCCTCCCTCCAATAGATGTTTGCATTTAAAATACCATTTAAAATGCATTGAAGGGATTTGGGATAACAGTATAGGGAGGCGATAACAGTTTAGAGAAAAAATACAGATCTGATCAGATTTCTCAATATTCTCTGTAGTAATACAAAGAATGAAAATTGATGTTTATATATCTAGAAGAATCCATTTTAAACACTGATAGTTAACACAGGACTTTTCCTTTTTGGAGCATAGCTGATAGAGATAGAAAAATAAGTTAAATTTCTCTGAGATATCTATTTCCATTTTGACTCTATAGCAAACTCCACGAGCTGCAGTTATTGCTACCAATTAGAAAACTCTATGCCACACTGAAGATACAATTTTGAGGAGAGATGCAAAAATATATTTTTTTAAAATATCTTTTTTTATTTTAGACACATTTTTTTTTAAGAGTGTCATCGTCTACATGAGACAAGCAGCTACTATGCTACCAATGCATAGAAAGATCTCGAAACACCGTATATAAGGTGAAAGTGGATGCCAAAGTATAAAGCTGAAAAAAACAGTTTGGGAATACTGGCTTCTGCTTTATCTGATGGTCACTATTTCTTTCTGCATATCCTCTTTTACATCCTTGTAAAAGTCAAAGCTTGTCTAGAATTCTATGCCTGAAGCGAAATAATTTATCCCTTGGAAGATGGCTTTCTTTTAGAACTTCTACAAGAATATATTTTAGCTAATGTCAGAAGCTGATCTGTCAGAAATATCAAATTACCTCATATATTCACAGACATAGTAAGATAACTTCAAAATATCTCAGAGCAAACCATAAGGCTTCAGCTGACTTTTGTACATTTTGTTGTGTCTTCTTCATTTGTCTGAATTTATCATCCAAACTAAAGCTATAGGAAGTAAAGCATTCATGTAATCTTAAAACAAAACGAACAAAAGCACAGAACATTATCTTTGGCACACAGACCTTTTTGTTTCAGTACTGATATTTGCTAGAACTAAATTCAATACTACAATAAATAAAAATTTGAGTCAGATATCTAGACTGGGGCACAGCTGCTGGAAGACAGGAACTATCATGTGCTGGGATCCCAAACAGTATCAACTCCATGCAAAACACATGTAAATTAGTCAAACCATCTCAAGTTGCATCAACATCTCAAAATGTTATTAAAATGCAGCCAAAGCTGCTAAGTAGGTTCCAGAGCTTCTAATGAGGTTTTCAGTCTGCTGAGCAATGACCACAAAGGGCATCTTAATGTAATTGTTTACTAGGAAAAACTGATAACCAGTATTTGTTACTTTTAATAGCAATATCTAGTGCCAGAAGTAGTATCTCCAATTATACCCTTTTAAAAGGCTTACTACTGTGTTAATAAAAAAAAAAAAAAAGGAATAAGAGAGGATGGTTTTCCAATATGCCAGCAGAGAACAGTACAGTATACGCAGTTGCACAGAAATGTCGGATTCAAAACCAACCATACAAATTGTACACCAAAAACTTGCTAGGAACAGGACATGGAATTAGCCCATTGTCTCTGAGGGAGCTACTGCATAAAATAGTGAGAAGATAAATTGTTTTCTGTACCCCTTAGTGGCTGGACATCAATGCTGCAGCATTGAAAACTGCCTTCCCAAAAGCCGTGAGGGAAATAAATGCAGAGATTAGGATTGCTGCGATACATAGGAGAGGAAAAAATGTTAAAAGGAAACTTTTAATGAAGGAATGGATGAAAGACTTCCAACTACAGGAGATTAGCATTCTTATCATATATACCCTTATTGCAAAGAAAAGGAAAGAGGTGGGAGGGGAGAATCCTCCTTCAGAGACCTGGAACCTTTGTCACACTAAAATTGAATTCAGGGCATTAAATAAATGATACAGTTTGCAGTAATTCACTTTCTATACTTTATTGTGCACTCCAAAAAACTTAAAAGTTCAGGAAAATTGTGCTGAAGACTTAGGATTTACTGGATTGTAGAACGATAAATTAAGGAAAAAACCCTTTCTGAAGTAAAAAGAAACAGCTCTGTGTATTTTTCTAAATGTCATATAAGGAAATGTAAAAACATGACAAGCTGAGTATAAGTGATGTCCATAGGAAACGACATGCTATGGTCACTATAGCCAGTCTGTTTTTGAATTCATCTAACAGCATGTAATTTTGAGAGTCTTGTTCAGGCTTCAAGTATTTGCAATCTCACCAAAGAAAATTAAGTCAGAATAAGGTGCATCAGAAGCACTACAGATGCAGAACTTTCCCCTTGCTCTCTTACATCTCTCTGAATGAAACAAGAAAGCCAGCATCCATCTTCATGCTGCAAGTAAAGAAATTTTGGAATTTTTTTTTTTTTTTAGATTTGCTGCAGAAACAGCACTTATATGGCTAAAAGTTGCATTTTATAGAGATACAAACACAAATAGTTCTGGTGTCAGACAAACAAAAGCAAAAAAGTGAAAGATAAAAGAAGGGGGAAATTCTAACACGGTCCAGAAAGAGAGAAAAAGTTTTCATCTATATGATCTGACCAGCCATAATTTTCAAAGTATTAAGGCAGAAAGTTACAGATGAATCTTGGTTTACGATCAAGAAACCAATGCTCAATTTTCTGAGGCAAAGGGACCCCTCTCTATGTTACAACAGGAGGAAAAGGTCACTGAAGCTAAAAGGCAGGATGCAGGGAAGATTATCTCTGTTTTGGAGGAATCAAGAAAGAAAGCATGCTTATAAAAAATGTTAAAAATTACAAGGCTATTATTTTACAGCAGAGCAGGCATATAAGATGCATAAAAACTAACACAATGAAGAGAGATATGCTTAATTCCTTTTCCTGAGTGTTTTTTTTTTTCGATTCCAGTGGAAATTCAGCATCACAGACACAAAAACAGACTCATCAAATAACTGACAAAACAGCCTTCTCTGGTAGTCAGAGTATTGTTCACATTTCAGTTGCCCTTTTAATGTGAAACAAACTGGATATACACACCATGGAGCTGTCATGGGAGGTCTGTCCCATTTACACAGCCACAAGCACTTTCTGGGGAGAAGGGAACCAGCAAGGTCTCACCAGGCACTAAAATTTTTATTACATCCTTAATCATATTTCAAGCATTTACAATTTACATACTGTGTAATCTGCTAAATATTTGATCTTGTTCTTTAAAATGCTGAAAACATAACTATACATGCTTCAAAATAATGTATATGGATTAGCAGAGAGTATCTTTAAAAGGATAATTTTCCAAAACAAGTAATTTTTAAAAATTCCTTCCTTCTTTGAATTTAAAAATATTATATTTAAGTTTCAAGCTTTATAGTCTATATAAATTTAGAAGCAATACTACATAAGCTCAATACACAAATCATAGCTACTTTATGTTTAAGATTTATGGCTTTTGTTCCCTAAAACCAGCAACAAGGTTTAAATTTAACAATATTTTGATGCTGTTTTGGCTTTAGATTATATACATGCAATGGAATGAGTTTATTTTCAAAATGCGTCTCTGCACCACCATCATCATAGGTGTTAGAAATGAAGCAAGAATTGAACCAAACTTTCTACACTGAAGCTACTTGAACAGCATCCATAGAAATTTTAGAAAAGGTAGAAGATTACAGGTTTAGCCTACAATTCAGTTGTGCTGTATATTTTACATGCCAGCAAATATTCTTATGTTTAGGGGTTAACATTAAAGCATGCTAATCTGTTCAAACCATCATATACAGTAGATTCAAATACACCATTATTAGCTTGTTCCTTTACACTCAAAAGAAAATGTGCAAATGCTAAGACTTTCTGTAAAGTAATACAAGGGCAAAAAGGAAAAAAAAAAGATGGCTATACAAATCTGTACAAAACTGATGACTATTGATGACTATTCTGCACATCTTAAATCTCCAAGCACGAGACTACTGTTGATAATACCATTACTGATGTTAGGCAAAGCACAAGAAGGGTTTTCAGTGATGAAGTAGTTACTGGAACAGCTTGGAGAATAAAAATCACAGAGTAGTAAAATCACATTTACACGCATTGTGTAAATGTCTGTGACTTCCAATTCAAGCATCTCAAAATAGATGTAGCACTCTTACATTAAAGGAAACAATTCAAGTTCTGTTCGTTTTGACAAGTTTATACAGGATAGGAAAATTCTTCTCCCATATCTGCTTTGAATGCAGATTGGTTATTGTCCAAATCTAAGCCAAAATAAGAAACATATCACTATAAGCTGCATTTATTGTAAAAAAGTTTAAAATGCTCTGTTTGAACATTTGAACACCTTTAGTACGAAAGCATAAAGAGAGAGGGATGAATTTTCATTTTCATGTTAGACATAATTAATCTGATTAATTACAAAACAGTTCTCAAAATGTATATTTGTAATTTTGAAATTTGAAAAAGACTCAAAAATGAGCTCAAACAAATGTTTAAACATTGTTCTATTTTGGGCTAATCTTCAGAGCTACCATCAGCAATTTCAGTACATAAATCTGAAAACAAGACAAAAACAAAACAAAAAAAACAAAGAATCCTAACCCAAAATAATTTGCCTATCCAATAGTTATGAGAAAAACAGAAGCTAATCTGAAAAAGGATTAACAGTGCAATGCACAGACTGTATCCCTGTTAAAGGAGACACCACACGGCCTGAAATATTTGCTCCCCAACAGGGAAATTCTTTGAAGAAAAAAAACACAAAGTGATTTGCTCTAGTTTTGAAGAAAAGGTCAAATCAAGAAAATATAAAAAGAAATCTACTGATAAAATTTGGCAACTTCTAATTAATTCTTAAATAGCTATTTCTTAATAACTTGCATTTTACAAGCATTAAAAACATTTATAAGAAAAAAAACCAAACTCTAAATATAATGTGGCTATCTTGGTTTATAGAACAGCATCTATATTCTTAGACAATCCCCTGATATTGCACTGAAAACACAGAAAGCTATTTTAATTATCTGAAGCTTGGGCAACTACATGGAGGTCTTTTATCAACTACCTGAGATACAATGCACACTATAGTCTATATAGCAAAGGACTATGGATAACCAAGCAAAAATATACACAAGAAACACTCTAGATGAACTAGAGCTACTGAACTGGCAAGAATACTGAACTTCTTTTCTGCAATTAACAGAAAAGGAGGAAAGAAAATCTTCCAGTTTTCCCTTCTCAAAGGATCACTACCAACATGTGAACGACATCATTGTTTGTACAGTCATCCGGGGTGGGGAGCCCACTTTACTAGTGTCAGTACACAGTTTAGAACTACAGAACAGTCCATTTCTCTCTATTCTTCCCCATCTCCTGTTACAGTTTATCCCTTTCCTGGTCTAGCATACAGGAAAATGTTAAAAACCATTTGTGCCTCCATAATAGGAGGCAGAGGGGCAGAAATTTCTGTCTGGTTTCACAAAAAGATGAACCTTGCTCCCTGGGCTATGATCACTAATTATGTTCCTACCCTGATTTATTTTTCAGAAAACTTACTGTAGTTATATAATTCCCACATCTCAATTTGTTTAGGTCTTTAGTCCCGAAACTCTTTTTTTTTTTTTTTGTTATTTACTGTTTACAGCAACAAGCCACTGCACCCCTCTTTATCCCCTACACTCCTACACTCCTTCAACAAAGAAACAGAAAGTTCACAATGCATGTCACTCTGCTACTGCAAAATTTCTAGCAGCAAGAACACTGTTTTAGTAGTCCATTACAAAGTACACTTGCATATATGACACTCTGGAACAATGCTGTAGATGGTTATTTGCTTCATCACAGTTTGCACCCAACATTATACACTCCCATTCACTTTCTATTTACGTTCCCTGCAAAGTTCTGTCATGAAGGTCATGCAGTGCCATCCCTTCCTCCCCCAAGAGATAGGAAAGTACTAACCTTCACCAACAGAAGTTCCACAGCCTTCAAGGTTCAAAAGGATATCTTCATCTTTGTCATCCGTACTGCATTCCAAAAGCATCCAACTCTCCACATTATCACTTTCAGATATCAAGCTCTCCTCCTCCGTATTTGAGCTATCATCTATTACCATCACCTCCTGCAATGTTCTAGTGGAAGTAACAGAGCTAAGCTTCCCACTAGTCCTTTTCCTTTGCCTTGAAACTTTTGTGACTGATTCAGCACCATCCAGAGCATTAGACTCAGCAACTTTGGAACGATTTGGTGTGGAAATTCCTGGATGGACACATTTTTTCTCTGAATTTACAGAGTTTGCTGACTTCTTTGCTTTGCTTTTGTAAACACTGTCTTCATCCGGTGTATCGGACAAGACGATGATCTCACGGTCATCTGGAATCTGAATGACATCACGATCAGGCAGTTCAACAACGTTCTTGTCCTGATACAATTTCTCAGTCAAAACTGAACTCTGACCACTGACTTCTGTAACATCAGCTTCTTTGTTTATTTCTAGGCTACTGATTTCTCCAAGATCTTGGGAATAGTGGATCTGGCTGTAAAGATGAAATTCTACCTCACTATCAATACTCTGCTCACTGGATGATTCCTCATGATAAAGTTCATCTTCATACACTTCAGTATCCTCTATGTCTTCATATCCATCAAACATTCTGGGAAGAAAACAGACTGTATCTACCAGAAAAAAAAAAAAAAAAAAAAAACAGTCAGTATGATCAAGAATGCATATCCAAAAGCATCTTTCAAGTGATATCTTTGGTCTTTGACAATAGCATGAATAGCTAGAGTTAGTCTTATAGATACAGGTGATAGGACTCAGCAGATTAACAGCTACAAAAAATAAATTCTCACAACGTAAAAGCTAACTCTATATGCAGAACACAGGGCTATGCAAATTTTAGCTGCACAAATAAATTCTCACAACTACAATTTGAACACTTACCTAAGGCCTCTTGTTTAATCTCATGTAGTACTTTAAACAAAACTACTTTGACTTCTCAAAGTTATATTTAATTTGCCCTCGGTTTCTTCAGCTCCTCTCTACCGCTTCAAATCTAGCACTCCTGGATTGGAATTCTTGGTTCCCCGGCTTCATGGGAACCCAAATGAAGTGTCCAAACTCTAATTTTGATCCATTCTGTTAGTTCTGGGTATTTTGCAACCTGTGTTACTAAGTTATGTTGCATACAGTTGCCCCAAAAAACACAGAAGCAACATTCATCAATATTTACAAAGGTAACTCGAAGCATATCCACACCTGGGCAGCAGAGTCAAGTAAGTAGGTACTTTGAAATTTGAACTTGGAACCAGAAGTTCAAGAAATATGGTACTGAAGTACACACACACTTTCTGCAGAGGTGCAGATCTACAGGTAGCATAAGAAACGTATAGCAAAGGCAGTGCACAAGCCTACAGCCTTTGTGCACACTTTCATCTGAGTTGCCATGCCATGTATACAGCAGCAACCCTTCGTAACAAGGAATACCTGCAGACACCATCAGCAGTCACCAGCCCAGATCAGAATTAGCTATGAGATCTCTGTACTGTTACCAGTTGTGTGTAATAATGGCCTTTTTGGCAGATCTAGAAAGTCCAAATTTTTCTTCTTGCCCACTTAACAATAAAGTAAATGTGCCATAAGACCTGAGCAAGACTGGAAAAACCAGACAAACTGCCAAAATGGGCCAACAGGAATTTTAGGAAGTTCAACAAAAGAAAACACTGAATTCTTGCACATGGGAAGGAACAGCCCGTACATGAGCACACGCTGGGGGCCAACAGCCTGAAAATGATCTGGGTGCCAGGAATGCACCTTTGCAACGTCCTATGAGAAGAAGCTTAGAGAACTGGTTTTGCTCAGCCTATAGAAGAAAAAGCGCTGAGAGGATATTAGAGTATAAATACCTGATGGGAGATAGGGTAAGACGGAGCCAGACTCTTCTCAACAGCACCCAAAGACTGGACAGGAGGCAAAAGACTTTTATTAAAATACCGGAAATTTCATCCACAAGCAAGAGTTTCTTTTCTTATTATGATTGTTAAGATGGCCAAACACTAGAGCAGTTCACTCAGAAAACCTCTGGAGTCTCCATCCCAGAAGATTTTCAAACCGTGGCTGGACATGGTCCTGAGCAACCTGACCTAGCAGGGCCAGCTTTGAGACAAGGAAGTTGGACTAGGCTATCTCCAGAGGCTCCTTCTAACCTCAGCTATTCCATGATTCTATGATCCCAATCAAACAGAGAGCTCAAAAAAGATCACTAAATATTCTCCAGCAAGAAAGAAAATTCAAAGATACACTGAAGTTACATGGCTAATTCATAGACCACATTTTTTATGCATTATGCATTTTTATCATTATGCATGGAGAATAAAAATAATACTCTCTCTTCATTTATTTACTATGCTCAATCCTGGGGAATTCAATATAAGATTTTCTAGACAGGAAATAAATATCAGACTGAATTTAGTTCTTTGCTTGGGGAAGAAAGAGGTAAGGTATTTTTAAGCCCGCATGGAGATATTCAGGTACAAAAGAGATCCCGGAGCCTTATGCATTGGTAATTTGTGTAATGATAGTATTTAAAGACCCTAAAAACTACCACTATGACAAGGTCTTTGAGCATCACAGAGTCTCTGATCATGACAGATTTGGCCTCATGTGTTTTCCTTTAGATCAGAAGTCAAATGGAAAACATCTTTTTCCAGAGAAAACATCCATGTATATGCAGGAAAATAGTGTACTTATTGACAAATTACATGTTCTGCTTAGGTTTCAAGTAGATCAACACACACCACTCAGTAGTCCTCGTACAGCTATAGTGGTAATTACCTGGTAATAATCTGCTGAGATCAAATTCAAACAGCATCACAGCTTTCCCACCTAAACACGGACAATAAAAGCTTCTTCCTAACTTAACAGCAAAGCCTTCAAAACAAAACAATGTAGATCTTAATATCTACTTTAAGACATGATCCTATCTGCATGATGACCAGGTAATTAGATATAGACATCTCTAACTTCAAGGAAACAGATCAGTCCAATAAATTTCTAGAACTCACGCTTGGGGTCTCTACTTCGTAACACAATATATGCAATGGTAATCTGATACATGGATCTATCTACTAAATACCAGACTTTATTTCTCTCACTGTGTGGGTTTTTATATATATGCAATCTAAAGTATGAAAGAACATAGCCAGGACCATGATAAACCTATTTTCTACTGGTAGCTAGGTATGTACACTGTATTTACAACTGAAGAGTAACTGAGGTCACTTGAACTGTTTAAGATAGTTAAAAAAAAAAAAAAAGACACCTGACGGACCAAATAAAGCAAGTACATTTTAAAACTCATCTTTCAGATCCTAACTGGTTCTGGGCCACACACAGAATGAGAAAAAAAAAAAAAAGTAAACAAGTAAATATATACTATGAATATCTGCTCATGGCACACTCTCCATAACACAAGAAATCAAACATTCCCGCAGAAGCAGGTGGGAAGTTTAACGATACTCAAAAAAAACAAACTTGCTAATTCAAACACTCCTGTCACATTATTACTTCAGTTACATCTCAATAAAGTTAGGCAAAGTAAGCAAACGAGTTATTACTGAAACATGCAACTAAACTTGAGATGCCAGAATGTCAAAGTAGTGGACTCATAGACACTTCATAAACAGGACAGCAACAAGCAGCAGCCTTGTACCACAACTGCTTTGAAGTATCCTCTTGGATGTCACAATGGATAAGGGCTCTCCCTTCCTTTCCACTACTCACTCAACAGCAGAATGTTGAAGGGCTCTTTTTCTTCCATTCTTGTATTTCAGAACACCAGTAAACACAAAAAAATACTCTGCAGACATCCACTTCCACCCTTCACCTATTGTCAAATAACTATACCCCACGTGAGAAGAACCTGGTTCAACTGCTCTTGAAAAGAGACAAAACCACTGCCCACAGGAAAGGGAGAGAAGAGCTTGGTGAAGTTTTGCTTGTTTTCTTATTGTCAAAGTGAAGCCATCTCCTACTGAAATAAATAGAAAAGAAAATTTCTGACTCAGCTATTCAGGTTTCCTTTCAAAACTGGAGTGTGTAGGCTATGTCCAATACTTTATACCTTTTGGCTGCCAGCTAGATGACAATGAAGTAATTCCTTATGTCTGAACATGAAAAACTTGTTAAAAAAAAAAATGGTCCTGCAAAGAATAGCTGATTTTATTGGTCATATGGACTGTGGACAGCATAGCAGAAAGATGCCTAATATTCTGGAACTGGCCAACCTTACTCCCAAAACAAAACAAACAAAAAAAAAACAACAAAACTTCAAAACCTAATGCGTGGGAGAACAACCGCTCTTAATCAAGAAGTATTCTACTGCTAACTGAACCAGAACACAGCCTTCCAGGCAAGCACAACTTGCCTTGAAATACTTGACTATATCTCTGACAGATAAGAACACTTCAGGTAAAGAGTTACTGTTGTTACGTTAAAAAACAAATAAAACCAACCAAACAACAACAACAAAAAACACTTGATTCTTTTAAGCACTTTTCAACAACAACAACAAAAAAAAACCCCTATACCTATGGCTATACCTAGATTGTTGGGGAAAGAGAGGAGGGGGAAAGTTTCTCAGATTACATACAAAGTGTGCTTCACAGCGTATTACATCTAGTCCATTAAAATCACCACTTGGTGAAATAACAAAAATTGGCAGTGATAATGTCATAATCAGAAGATGCTGATGTTGACCTGAAAGCTAGGAAATAAAACACACAAGTTACTCAAAACACGCAAGGTCTTTTTCAAGTTGCATGAGGAAAACTGCCTCCTCATCCCAAAGTTCTTAGTAGTTTGGGACACTCAGAAATAAAATGAAGGTGCATCGTATAGCTGCCAGTGAGATGCCTGCGACAGTCTTTCCTATGCCATTTCTGCCTCATACACCTTATTTCCCCTTATCTCCTTTCTCCCTTTCCTTTCCTCTGCAGAACCTCCTTCCGCTGTTCTTACTTTTTCAAATCCAACTTCAAAAAAACACTCTACAATCCCCTTTCAAAAAACCCAACAGTGAGGACTTCAAAAAAGAAACCATCTACAAGAAGTATTCATTAATTGCAGCTAAGAAAGTGTTTATCCTTTGTTGTGGAAAAAATAACTTTTCAGACTACTGGTGCAGTACTGCCACCAGTGAGTTCCATCTATTTCCTCACCCCTCTTGCTCTTGTATCTTTGCAGTAGTGTTAAATCTAACTTTTGATGACAAAAGCTGCATTGAAGGTAAAAATAACAGAATGTAAGAGTAGCATAAGTCTTTCTGTTATAGGTAGGAATAACAACAAAAATAGAAAAGATCATTTGAGGAAATTACCCAAACTTCCTAAACTCACAAGTCTCTACCATTTTGTTCAGACAATATCAATACAGTTTATACTTTACTGCAGACTAGTAATCTTTCTTGTTTGTTTTTAAAGTTATGCTTCTGATATAGAAGCTGACCAGTGCTTCAGACCAGCAGTTATTGCGTGTAGGCACTTAACAAAAAAATGATTCATCCACCTAATAAACTTAGTAAACTTTAAAGATTACTGCATGTATCCATCTGTGGATTATGAAAACTTTTATTTAAACTGCTATCCTATGAAGCTATGTAACTGCCATATCTAAATTCCAAAAAAAAAAAAAAAAAAGAAAAAGCTTACTATAGGAGGATAATGTAAGGATGCAGCTCTACATCACTTGCATTACTTCAACCAATGAAGTTTCATAGTTGTTATTTTGGCATAAAGTGTCACCAAACTCTACCCAAGACAGCTACAAAGACTTTTTTTTTTTTTTTTTTTTGGTCTTCTAAGGTAAGAGAGGCAGTTTTGAGAAATATAGACTAAAACCCTGCATGGGCATTCTCAACTTAGATCAAAAATGTTCTCACAGATAATGTTTCAAAACAGCTACCACGAGATAAATACAATGACAGCTACTCCTGCCATGGATCAAGGACCAAAATGCACTTATTAACACAATTTCAAGTAGTCAAAAAATAGGCAGATAGCACCATACATCTGATCTACTGACTACACTAGCTATTAGTTTACTTTCTGGCTACAGTTTGAAAACAGTTTGTTCTGAGGATAACTTGAATTGTGCAGTGCCAATAGTTCTCAAATTCATTCCTGTGATGTTAACTTACTGTTAACTTACTGTGTGTTTCTAAAATGTTTTTTTTTCCACCATATGTTCAAATAAATACAGCACGAATTAGTCTAAAGGAGCAAACAAACAAAAAGAAAACAACAACACACAAAAAAAGTAAACAAAGCAAAATAAAACAAACAAACTAACAAAAAGCAACACTTTCAAGAGATCACAGGAAAATGTCTTCTATCCCCAAAAGCCCTGGGGAAAAAAAAAAAAAAAAAAGCTTTAAAGCACTTGGGCAGAGATTTCTGCCTTCTCGCAATTTTCAGGATCATATTTAAAGGTGACGATTTTTATTAGCACCATATACTTTCCCTTGGATCAAGGACAAATTTGATCTAGGCACCTCCGTACAGCAGTACCTGTTGAAAGGTTTGCAAGGAAAAAGAAAACAGAACTGGAGCTTCTGGTGCAGGCAGCAGGAAGAGATATACGAGCAGTATATGTACTACTGAGGGGTATGTTTTATGTAGCACAACAGACAACCTCTAAGTGGGATCTTCACGAAGCTGAATCCACTCCTACCTAAGCCAGCCTCCTCCTTGGGATCCCTTAGCAAACTGCAGCGTCCAAGACGGCGGACACCAAACGTTTAACCTGCCTCGGTCGCTCACGCTCCTCTAAGGGTCGGGATGAGCCGCAGACGGAGGGAGACGCTAACAGAAACGGGAAGAACACTTGTTCAACGGCGAGCGGAGGGGGGAATCCCAGACCGTTTCGCTCCCCGGAAACCCGTGCCGGCGCAGCCGGCAGTTTTCAGGCCACCTCGGCCAGGGCGGCTGATCCGCAGCGGCGCTGGGGGCTGCGCGCCGGCGTTTCGGGGGGCGCCGCCACACTCTCGGCCTCCGCGCGGAGCGAAGGGCTGCGCGCGGGGGCCGCGGGCGGCGCGGGGAGCAGCGGCGGGGCCGGGCGGGCGGGCGGCCCCGCGGGGGCGCGAGGGGCCGCGGGGGGCGGCGGGGGCGGCGGGGGCGGCGGCGCCGCGTTACTCACGGCCGCGCGCACCGGGGGACGCCGAGCAGGAGGCCGCGCGCCGGAACACGCGCCGCTCGCCGGCGCCGCGCTTCCGGCCGCGCCCCGCCCGCCCCCGCGCGCGCGCGCGCGGGAGGGCCGCGCGGGTCACGTGGCGCCGCGGGCGCCATGTTGGGACGGCGGCTCCGCGCCGCGGGGGCTTCGCGGTCGCCCCTAGCGGCTGCTTCGGGTTGGCCGCGTCCAACCGGCGCTCAAGGTCGTTACGGCCATGGCGCCATCAGCTCCGAGGGGCTCCTGCTCTGGAGACCTTCCGCGCCCGCCGGGATGCGGCTGCGGGTGTTCTTGCTGCAGCAGGCCGCTGGGTTGGGTGGTCTCTGGAGGTCCCTCCCAACCTCGGCTGCTCCGTGTTCCTGTGAACGGTGTGATTTTGAGGGATCTCGAGCTTTGCATCAGCCCACTGCCTC
This sequence comes from Tinamus guttatus, assembly GCF_059628265.1. Taxonomy (NCBI): domain Eukaryota; kingdom Metazoa; phylum Chordata; class Aves; order Tinamiformes; family Tinamidae; genus Tinamus; species Tinamus guttatus. The sequence continues at coordinate 73,494 of NW_028288812.1, read as the reverse complement.
TCACAGGGCAGCTTCGGCTGTTACGAGGCGCTTTTGTGGTGCCAGCTACAAACTAAATGATGGCAGTGAATTGTGAATCACAGAATGCTGGACAGGGCCTTCGGAGATCACCGTGTTTAAACCCTGCGCTTAGGTCAGCTTGCCCAGGACCGTGCCGGGCTTTTGGATGTGTCCTGGAACAGGGAAGCTGTGTCTTCTCTGGGCAACGTGCCAGTCTGCAGAGCCCTGTCCTCACCAGGCCCAAGCCGAGGGCAGGATCCCCTCCGTTGGCCTGCAGTGCTCCTGCTAGCACTGTGCAGGATCCCCCTTTGCCATGAGGAGGTGTTTTGAACCAGCATCCAGCTCGTCCCCCAGAGCCCTTGTGCAGAACCCCTCGGCAGCAGGTCAGCCCCGGCCCATGCAGGGATGATTCAGCCACCCTTTGGCCCCTCTGGGTCCTCTTGCCATCCTTGGATGCCACCCTGTGTCACGTGCTCTGGGTGTCCCTGCTGGAGCAGAGCGGTTGAACTAGATGATCTCTAGAGGTTCCTTCCAACCTCACCCATTCTGTGATTCTGAGTTTGCACAAGAGTGTGATACAGAGGGCAGTGTTGAAGGACCTGCTGGAGTCGAGGTAGAGAACGTCACTGCTCGGCAGTGCGGCACCTGCCACACCAGCTACGCCGTAAGTGAGACTGAAACACGTTCATTTAGGGGGCAATGGGTGCTCTTGAAAATACATACCTCTTGTCTGAACCCTCTGCCAAGTTTAAACAACACTCCTACAACAGGCTTTTCAATCCGAAACAGTTGCTGATTTGGAGAAGCGGAGGGCCTGTCTTGTTACAGGGCACTTTGCAGAAGAGATGGGGGAAGAGATGACTTGGATCAACAGGTTATTAAGCTCATTTGTTGATACTGAACTGCCTGCTGCAAGTTAGTTTTGTGCGTGAAAAATCATTACCGAAAAATTAAGAGTTGCCAGGTAATCCATTTGTTCAGTATGTATCTATGCCACATGGTCCATTGAAAACATTGGGTAACTCAGAGTTAAAATGTTTGTGTTCCATTCCTAGATTTTGATAAATGTCACTGAACTTCTCAAAAAAAAAAAAAAGTCACCTTAGCTGCATAGTCCCTGATTTTCTCATGTTGGAATTGTCCTTTTTTTTTTTTTTTTTTCCCAAGTTAGATTTTTCCCTAAAGGGACTCAACAGTCAATGGACAATCTCAGGAATATACAGTTGTATGAGGACTTCCCTGTAGGCCTAAAAAAATAGTATTCTTTAGAATCTTTAAATAAATAAAATTATTTAGAATCTTTAAATACTTTGGTATAAAAAATTTACACAAAATAAATGTTTTGTAAGGTGAATTTGCACATCACACTGGGTTTTGCATTAGGTTTTTACCTGCAGCTGTGGTGTTTGTGGTTCAAAGATCAAGTATTTTCTTATGGAACTTGCTAAAGATTAATAAAAATGAATGCTAAAAAATCTTCTAATGAAGCTAGAACCAAGGTAGGGTAAAATTGACTTTTGTATAAAAGCACATTCCACGAACATAATTAAAATAATTGTTAGAAACTCCATGATACTCTGATGTTGTTAAACTTGCTGAAAAGCTTAACATCATTTTTCACTAGTGCTTTGGTGTTCAGTTCAAATAATTAAAGAAGAGAAAGAGCAAACAGTTTTCCCTTTAAGCAACAAATAGGTCATATGTGTATTCTGGACTTTCTCATACCTTTCAAACCCTTCTAGCACTATGTTTTTAACATTAATGGCATATAGTTGCAGCCAGAATTATGCCTCTCTGAAATTTACCACACATATGCATATGTTGTTTGGAAACAGGCCTCTGGAAGGACAAAACAGTTTCTCATGTGAGCTGTTAGCCTGTGGGCCTAGAAAGCAAGAAAGCAGACAGAAGATGAGCCCTACGTATGAGCAGATTCTCTGAAGAGCTTGAAACACATCTGTGACACCCGGTGTACAGTAGACAGAAGTCTTCTGTAATCAGCTCTTGCTAGTTTTCAGAAGTAGACTGTTTTTATGGCCTCTGGGTATCAGAAAGCCGCTTCAAATGTGTGGAGTCATCATCATGGTAGGACAGTGTCTGTTGCTGTGACCAGAGGAGACAAGGGCACAGGTGAGGGGAGCAACAGCTGCAGCACGGAGAGTGGAAATTGCGTTGCGGGTATTGTCAAATAGGATTTGCAATGAGAAAGTAAATGCTCTTGTGTAGTTCTCGTTGCTGTCCCACTCAGTTTTAGTTTGGTATTTTGCACTAGCAGTTACTAAGTTGGTATAAAATAGTCCTGCTTGAGCAGGAGGATTTGACTAGATGATCTCTGGAGGTCCCTTCTAACCTCAACCATTTTATGATTCTGTGAAATGTTTGGAAAACTTTTCTCAGATTATTCTGAGGAATTCTGTGTTTCTAGAACCTGGAGCAGAAAGACTAAGCGTCTTCAAGCTCAACATTGAAAACAGTGGTACTTTATAGTGCAAGAGTTCGTTCTTATCATATTTGGCCTTGAAAGGATGTTTTTCTGTCTATCGCTTAGCTGACAAACTCTAGTGGCTCCACACTGGTCAGCTTTTCCAGAGGAAAGGAAAATACAGATAAAATGTTCAGTTGTTCACGGTTGTTCTCTGCAGGTGCTTCTGCCCGTCTCTGATGTCTCCAGTCTCCTGCAATGCCACAGACTCACTGTGAGAAGCACTGCCGGCTCTGCAGGGCGCCAGAGCCTGCTTCCCACCCCTTCTTTTCATCTGTTTCTTGTGGATCAGAGGGCTCTCCTCCTTGCTTATGCAGAGGGACTTAGATTTCTAAGAAAAAGGATTGGCTAGGATTTAGAAGCTATTTCCATCTGTTCTCAAACTAATACCAGGACTTCATCTTTATATGTCAGATTACCTGAATAATACTCTCTTCCAAGGCAGACAATTAAAAACTCAGTTCCCTGACATGTATTCTATACGCTGTGGTGGGATTCTGCATGTACTTTGTTCTCAATAACATGTGTACATGGCCTTAATTTTCTTCGTTTTATAACCTTCATAAAGTTTTTTTTTTCTCCTGTGTTCACGTTATCCTCAGCTGATGTTGACTCTGTTGCACCCCCAAGTTCTTCTCTTGGTACTAGTCGCTTTTTCCCTCCCCAGCCATTTACCTGCCCAGTGTATATATGTATAAGATAGCTCGGCACGCCCTTGTATGTGGAGGATCAGTGGTGTCTGATGCCTGTCCAGCTTTTGGCTGTTCCTGGTTGCTCACCCTTTTGACAGCTATGCCATATTATTTCTGCATTGCAGTTGTGAAAGATAGTGTTTTCCTGTGCTGCAGGAGAGTTACTTCAGAAAGAAATCCTACCCAGTATTTAAAACAGAATCACTAATAGCCTCAAGTGAAAGCTCTAATCTTTGATTTTGTTCTTGAGGAATTTATTTCAAGAACAGTCTGAAGCACAAGTGTGGCCAAAACTAATTATTAAAGTAATAAAGCCATCTAAAAGGGTGAGATTGACTTAATGTAGGCATGCTTTTAAAACCAGGGGACACTGAGTATGTTCTACCCGTTCTGACAATGGGTTGCTCCAGTGCTTGCCCGCAGGCACTCTCTGTGCACCTGAAAGCTAAAAATACACTTCCCATTTCACTCTGCCAGCTTTGTGACGCAGAAGGAGGAACAGTCAGAAGGGAGATTCTGTCTGGCCAGTCCCAGGGTGTCACTACTCCCTTGGGGCACTAAAAGGAGCTGACAGCAGCAGTGCAGAGCTTTTCTGAAGCACACCCTCTTTGTTTTAGCTTACCAGCTATCAGTGCGTCTCTTTTAGCTCACTGCTGCTCCTCCGGGCCATATATGTAAATATCATTATCTTGTGATGGACACTTGGAGATCAGTCATGATTTGATTAGTATTGCTCTGCTCTGCGTTAGTGAACATTACTAACCAATACAACCTATACAAACTTCTTCAGTCAAATGACTGTCAACAGCGCGTATTATTGGTCTCTTTCAGTTGGGGTCAATATCTTATCAAGCTCTTCCAGTGTAATTTCTCCAGTCTAGCAAATTCTACAGGCAGATGAGGTCATCCGATGCTGGAAATGACTCTTAATGAGCTCACCTTGAAGTAGTTATTGCTTTAAGAGAGCACTGAGGCACAGTGGTTTAGGTGCTGCACTAAATCTCTGTGCTGAGCTTCATAGGGCATAGCAAAGGCAAGGCTATGTGTCTTGGTTTATCTCTGAAGAAGTAAAACTTGCCAGTCTTTCTGGGTCTTGTTGTCCATTACATCCTTCTTAGGGAGAAAGTGCCACATGGCTGTGTTTTAGAGCATTCATGTGCTTCAGGGCGTTCTGCTGCTGTAGAGAATAGGACGGCCTTGCCAGCGCTGGATGCAGATGGTGTTTAGATGTGATCCTCAAGCACTGACGACTTGCCCTTTCACCCTCAGGCAAATTGGATCCTACTTCTGCCTTTCTTAGGCGGGCTTCCAATTTCTCAGTACAAAAGATAAACTCCACTTGAACCCCAGCTCAGGCTTTCAAGGCTGGTTGTTCCTTCACTCCTTCACTTCCTTCCCTGAGTAGCCCCATGCTTTCCATGGGCCAGTGACTCGCTCGCACAGCAGAGGAGAGGACTCCACACAAAACACACGGTCAGGACCTGACATATACAGACAGTCAGAAGAAGAGCGAGTTGTGTCTCTTCCTCCCCACTCCCCCTTTTTTTCCAGTTATTCATTCATTGAGACTTTGTGTGTGTGTTCTTGAACAGAAGTGCAGTTTGTTGAGTTGCGCTGCTTCTAAGAGAAAGTTCTCTTCTCCTTTCCACAGGCCACAGCTTGCAGCTTTCTGTTCTTCCGTGTATGTTGTAAAAGAAAGAAATCCCTTGCTCCAGAAGAGATTCATTTGAAGCTGCTACATGTAGAAGGAAGGATCTTCCTGCAGTCCAGAATTGGACTTCAAAGCCACAGAAAATGGTAGCATTTAAAACCCCCTTGTCTGTTTACCCTGTCTAAAACTGTCTGCTGTCACCAAATACTTGCTGAGAGCATCTTTTGCAGCAGCAGCATATTGTAGTCCAAGGCAACTTAATCCATACTGAGACTGAGACTGAATTCCAAGAGGTAAGTTCCACTGCAGGTGGTAGATCGTTGTGTTTTGGTCATTCCAGTGCCATATTTCTTTTGTGATTTGTTCAACCTCACCTGGTAAGTCACTGAGAATGCAAAGGGCTGTTCATTTTCTTAAGCCCTGGAATACTGCCATAGATTCCTTGCTTTCCCCACTTGCCTGCCCTTTGGGAAGTGGCCAAGTGGCTGCATATATTAAGAAAGAAATTAGGTGTTTAAGATTCTATGAGAAATCTGTGCCAGTTTCGGAAAAGAAAGATTTGCAGCATCTTGAATGGCTTGGAGATAGTTTAGATCCCTCTAATACTTTGCAGATTGCAGGAGTCTAGTGTATACCCTGGCTATTCCACCACAGGCCTTGTGTGCTTAAAGAAAAAGAAAAAAGAAGGTAAATAATAAAATTTTTCTACATGCATAAACATGCAGCTTATAGTCCAGATGCCAGTAGGTGGCACCCAAGAATGTGCAGCATTGTTCATAGGCTTTGTCTTCCTGTTTGTCCACCAGAAGTGGCCACATCTGTACATCTCCAGACTCTGCACTCTTGCACTCTTCATGACCACCTAGGATGTTTGAAAGGGCTCTACCATGCTGGTGGAGAACTATCAAAGAGGAATCCTGAGAAACAGAAATTCTGGTTTTTGTTTGCTTCTTTTAAAGCGTGTTTCTAAGTGCTATGGGAAACTGCATAAGGGAATCCAGAACTAGAGTTATTAAATGGGGTCTTTGTCAAGCTCCCGTTTACTCTTGCTTATAACTTCGCCACTTGGCAATCCCTTGGGGTTATATAGCCTCTAGGAGATGTTTCACCAAGTGACGTTCCTTTGAGAAGCTTTAGAATGAGTTGGCCCTCCCAGTGACACCACTGTAGAAAATTATGTGATTCTTGGCCACATGGAAAACTTTTAGTGGTCTTTTTTTTCAGTCTGGAGAAATATGAGTATACAACTGAAGAATGCAGAGATTTGAGAGGTCAGATTAAATATGCATAGGCAATCATGTCCTAGCTTTTGAGAGCTTAACTTTGCAATCTTAATGAATGGTGTTTTTTTTTTTTTTTTACCTATGCTCAATGAATGAGCTGAGTTGTGTTTGTATCTGATTACTTGTGCTAAGGGAAGTTGTCTCTGATCCAGCTGATTCCCAACAGTCCAACTGTTTTTGTCCTTGAGCTGCAAATCATGACTTTTTTTTGGTTGGTTGGTTGGTTTGGGCACTTTGGGCGCAGATGACGAGGAAGAGAGGGCACGTGTCTGCCATTGCTGTTGTTTCTATTTTTGTATTCTGCTTCTTGTTTAAACAGCAGAAGATTGGATTGCCCAGGCAACATGAATTTAGCTTTCAGAAGACTTTGCACTGAAATGACATGAAAAACATTAGCACTGGACTTGGACAAGCCTCAGGATAGTCAGAGCCATGCCCTGGTGGGACCTTACTTTAGAGACCTTGGAAACAGTGTACGCCAGGTCCTTTGGATCAGGTCTCTGTTTCCTTCTTTGATGCAGACCGCATGGGAATTCATCACTACACTGCATTTGGACCTGCGCAATATCCTGAGGTGCAGCCCATCACCATCCTCAGTTGAGTGCAGCAGGGACAGGAGCACTTCAGAAGTTAATTAAATTCCCACCCCCCCACCTGATCTGCTCCTCCTCTTCCCAATGCTCCACTTTGCAGCTTCAGACAGAGCAGCGGGAGAATGGAGGGAGTGTAATTATTTAGCTCCTTAGAGCTAGCTCTACAGTGCTTCATAGCTTGTTAATTACAGTTTCAGCTGTGCTAGTCGGTGGAGGAGCAGAACAGCATGTGGCAGGTGGGGGGACAGGGAGAAGTGGGAGGTGGTGGAACTCGGAGAGGTCGGGAAGAAGCCACAAGCAGCTGGTGAAGGGGAGAAGCCAGAGTGAAAGGGTTGGTGCGTGTGGGAGCCAGCCGTGAGGCAAAAGAACTGCAGGGGATGGGAAACAGTCAGGAAATAAAGGAAGACAGAGAAAAGAAAGGGCAGGAAGTGCTGAGCACAGAGAGCAGCGTGCTTGTGTGAGACAGGTTAGGCACCAAAGGATAATATGCTCTGCTATGACCAAAGCACAGCCATCTCCTCTCTGCACTTCACACTGAGCCCACCTACATTCCCAGGCAGCTCAGATAAATACCAACGCTCAGAATCCAACCGCTGCTGGTGAATGCATTTCAGCCCAGTTGCATGGGGATTGGTTCCTGGATGGCAGAACAGCTTCCACAGAGTATTGGCCCTTCTCAGAAAAAAAAAATCCTCCAGTAAAACATTCTAGTTTCCTCTCTGGAAGACCAAATAATTTGAAAACTGTCCCACCTCTCTTCATATTCAAGCAAACAAAAATCTTAAGCATTTTCAGTGAAAACAAACAAACAAAAAATGCTTCTTGGAAAAGCGAAAGCCCTCTTTGGAACACACATGGGGCCCTGCCTGCTTTATCCGTTCAGTACTGTCAGCACCACAAAGTCCTTACCAACAGTGAAATGGCAGAGTTCATACAAAAACAATTGATGGAAGAGAAAGTTACTTTACTTTGCAGAGGTGACACTTAGGTCAGTCCCCCTGTGGAAAGCAGTATTTCTTCTGCCCACTATACCAAGTGTGATGTGCTTAAGGAAAAACATTACATTTCAGGATGTTCCAGATTGCCAGAGCAGTTTATTTAAAATAAAGTGGCAGAAGGAGGAGTCCTTTGTGAAAGACACATTTGTATGTGTTGTGTAAAATGAACATGTGTGAATTTCCTCTTTTGACCAAAGTGAAAGGACAAGTCTGAGCCAGAAGAGCCTCTGTGCTCAAAGACTTGATGCAGCACTGTTTTAGTTTTTAACTGTGACTTCATCTTTTCCGTTTTCTTCTGGCAGATCCCAGTCTCTTTCTCTTTTTCTGGAAATTTTCCCTTAAGAAACCATCAGTGATGTCCCACGAGACAGTGTGTGAATGCTTTGCATTATGTAATGTTTTAACATTTGGCATTCCCGTGGTATTATTCCTCACCAATACAGAATAAGCTGTCAGAGCATGAAATTGTTATTTTTACATATTCTTAATGTACAGCTGTCAGTCTGAAAACCATGCACAAACATTATGATTAAATTCTCTGTTTCATTCTCTGCCTATGCAGAGAATCTGTTGGAAGACTTCTTTCCTTTTTGAGGGGATAGATAGAAGAGAGACACACCTTAAGAAGTAATAGTTCTGCATAATAGTTCTAGCAAAAAAGGTGAAAGCTAACTTTAAGAGATTTTGCACTGAATGCAATATAGACTCATAAATCCAAAACCATAGTGTTCAAATTCTAGCACCTGTGTTCCTGGCACAGTAGCAGAGAATGAACAACAGGTAATCAGTGACCCAGCTTAGGGTGCCAAATATATCAACATGTTCCAAATCAAATCTGCTCAGAATTTACAAGCATGTTTTTCTATGTTAATTACCACAGAAGAATGTCAGAGCCTCGTGGGAGGACTAGTATGCCTAGAAATAAAGTACGTGGAGAAAAGTGGATATGAAAAAGGATCCACCTAGGACAGCTTTTTTCTTCTTTTATTTTTTTTTAAATTTGGTTGGTCAATTGCAAATGCATAAAAGAAAGAAGCTCTTGAAAATCACCTGCTTGGAGGCATATCACCTCCCATATCCTTTGTTGCCTGCCTTCATTTGAGGGGGTTGTACAGTAATAAAAACCAATGCTGCTCTGGAATGGTGCAAGAATTTGTGCAAAATGTGTCTTTGGGAGGTTTCCAGATTAGGCTGGATAAAAGCCTGGACATCCTGGTCTGGCGTCACTGCTGACCGTGCTTGGAGTATGAGTTTGGACTGGAAACTTCCTGAGGTCCCTCCCAACCTGAATTAGTCTATCATCTTATTCTCTTGTAAGAAAAAAAAAAAGAGCAAGAAGATGTTCAATTCTTATCTGACTGATCTTCCTGCTAGAGTTCCTTGTTATCTTCAAAAAAAAAAAAAAAAGAGTTATTAATATCATGCAGAGGTGGAGCTGCTGCTTAGAGGATTTTGGTCAAGAGTCTCAGCAGAATGGTAATATGTCACGATCTCACCTTGCCAAGTAACGTGAGACTACCCAAAGGCCTGACTTTTCCCAGTGCGCTCCAGAAAACAGCCCATGCTCTATCTTTTTCCTGTATTTCCCTAGGAAGTGGGTTGTACAGCTGTACCGTCAGTCGTTTTCCCCTCCCCTTCCTTGTGCTACTCACCACCTTCCTGGAAGCTTTTGCTGTTCAGGCCAGTTCCAGCCAAACCCAACAGGTCTCGCTGCTTAGTGGGCTCCAGGTTGAGCTCAGCAACTGTCTGCACAGTCAACTGGCTACCTACAACCAGGCAGTAAGTGAAAGAGGTGACCATTTTCAGCCCTTCAGTGAAAATTTAAGCTTTTGCAAAGTGCTAGAGGTGTCCTGTAAAAGAGAAGGGTGGAATGTGATGCTGGGCGTATTGGAGGATCCTGATTACACACAGGATCCTGGGCGTGAATAAAGGCCATTGGATCTGGGGAGACCCATCCTGCTGTGTGCCACATGAGGACACAGTGCATGGAGGACGAGCTGACCTGTGTGGGAGCAGGAGGAAAGGCACAGCTCAGGCCCTCCAGGGAAAAGGGCTGGTAGGCAGAAATGTGGGCAGGGACCCCAGTGGGAGAGCCTGTCCATATGGAAATTTGTTTGAAAATGGTGAAACTCAGATGGTCTGGTTTTACTTCCCAGTTTTCTGGTGGTCTCTGGTGGTAGAGCTCAGTAAAAGGACTAGGGTAGTACTGCACCCTTCATATGGGAAGCCCCGAGGGATGGTGAATTTGACTACCGCCAACACAGGTCTTGCTGGGTAGCACAATGGTGAAGCCTGATGTGCGGTTCCAGCATGATGTAGCACTCCCACAGTAGGAAAGACAAGTCCAGACTGAGCCACGTATCAGGGAAAGGGATTTTCCAGCCTGAGGAGCTTGGGAAATGGGAGCTACTTGGGCAGCTCGCTAGGAGGCAAACACTCACTCCTGGTAGGAGAAGTTAAACACCTCTTTCCACACACTTCTTTATCTCTCACACTTTCTACTCCATGCAGGCACTCCCCTGCCACAGGCTTCTTCTCTCCAAACCCTGCACCTAGCGCCATATTTACCTCTTTCTGGCTTTTATGGTGCTATTTTCAACACAGAGGGACGAAAATCCTATCAGAGGGCTTTCTGGGCTTGGTCTGAGGATCAGGAGACTGAGGCTTGCTTGAGACTGTGCTGAAAATTAGGAAAGACAGACCTGGCACTCAAGTTCACCTCACCTCTAAGCCTATTTCTACAAGTATTAGTGTTAGAACATCCTCAGAGATGCTCTGTGCCACCAAAGGAGTAACTGCAGCTGGACTGGATGGATGGTTTGGACTGGATGTGCCAGCTTGACTCTTGTGCAAGATGACACATAGCATGTGAGCTGACAGAAGTTAACTATTCCCTGGGACCCTTGAGAAATCCTTGGACCACAGTGCGCTGATCTGTGAGCTGTGTAACGGCACTGACCATGTTCACAGTTGTGATGGGTCAGTATCACAGGTGCCATGATCCTCAGGATGTAAGTTTCTATGGATGTTCTGTCTAGATTTGCAGATCTGCTTTTCCCATGTGCTGGGTCAGAGACAAGGACATTATTGCAGTGGGTCTCCCTCTGGCTTGGACCCCTCACAGCACAGAAGGGAGCTCAGTTACTTCTCCCTTGGGCATTTGCTAAATAACATTTGTTTTGAGTGACATTCAGGAGCAGCTGGCTGTTGGCAGTCAGACCCCAGGTGTCTCATACTAGGAGTACAGCAAATAAGGGTCACGCCGTCAGTACGGTCAGTGGGGAGGCAATACAAGCCCAGACTAGTTTGAGAAATTCTGCATACAAATGTGGCAGCTGATGCACTAACAGAACCCACATCTGTTGATACAGGCTCAGCAACTTTAACCACAAGGGCACCTCACAAGCCACTGTCTTCCTCTCCACTTTTTATTTTAATGGGGCAAGTGAAAAAGGAATTGTGTCATTAACAGTATCTAGTCAACCTTAACCCTGTTTCATTCCTTATGCTGCAGAGGCTGCCATTCAGGAAAGCTGGTGTCTGTCACCATGCACCTACAAGAAGTGGAATGTAGAAGACAGGAGGGACAACCCTTTATGTCATTGCCAAACCGGAGCCGTTTTGTTAATTTTTCTGAAATGCTTGTATATATTCTTTGACACTATGATCTTTGGATTCGTGTTGTCTTGAATGCTAAGGGATGCAAAAGCACGGTGTGTGAATTTGTTTGCTGGACAGCGAGAAGCTTTCTGTAGCAATAAAGTCCAAGTGTCTGCATGAGACCAGCTGCATCCAGTGTCTAGTTTTAGCTAACTTGGAATGTTTGCTCTGCTATATAGAACACAGAGGCATATCCCCAGGGGCATACAAGTGCAAAACACCATGTTTCCTGTAAAGGCATATGGGGCATACAAAGCCAAGGCAAAGCATGTAGTTGCTCAGGCAGTAGACTCCTGGGCAGGCAGAACAGTCATGTTTTGCCCATCCTGTCTTCTAGAGCAATGGAAAGCAAGACAGTGGTGGTTTCTGCTCTAGACAGGAGTATCAAGATGTACCGGGCCACAACCACCCCTAAGGTGATGGGTATGGGTGTGGTACACACATATTCCAGTGCAAGAGCATGATAATCATGATTGTGAATGTGGCACTGTTTTTAACATTGCTAACTTAACTCAGTTAGCTAATCTCAGCTAACTAAATTGCTGAAATAAATAATGGATATCAGTCTCAACAGGATGACTGGTTTCTTAAGGGACTGTGGTCCATGGGGTGATCAGACCCATCCAGATGTGGCACATAGCTAGAAACAAGTTGGTTCTGAATAACAGAATTGGAAGGCCTCCATACAGCAAAGCTGGAAGAGGGAGGTGGAGAGGGGGCATCTCTCGGAGCAGCTGGAGAATGCAGATAGTGGGTCAGTTCATTTTAATCCTCTGCATTTTGCAGAAGGGCAGATTTATCAGAAAAACTCTCAGGTATGTCTCTCCTCTGCTGGAGACAGATTCACAGTTCACAGCAGGCAGATACAGTACAGTATATGCAGAGAAAGTAACAGCTCAAATACAGAAAAAGGAAATGGAGGGAAGACAAGCTATGGTTCAACATAGGCGGAAATTCAGGTATCCAAGCAGCCAGTTGCCTGATATCTGCTGCTTGTAGCAGTTACAGTATCTAGCAGTTTACAGTGTCTTCAAACATGGATAGCTTCCCACAGGGACAAATAGATATGTAACCCTGAGAAGTCCCTGAACAGAAATGTAGTCTCCTCGTGGTAGCATTGTTTAAAGCAGTGCTCCTATACGAAAAAAAAAAAAAAAAAAAAAAAAAACTTCTGAAAACTGCTGGGAATGCAGCAGTAGTATTTTTTTATTAGGAAACAATTAGGAAACATTTAGGAAAACAAACGAACAAACAAACAAAAAACATAGCCTGACTCGTATACATGGTGTGGAAAATTTCAGTCAAAGCTTTTAGTTTGGCAGGGTTGTGAACACCTGATGGCCATGCTCATTTTGTCAGTGAAGCTTGAATTGCCTATAATTAGTCTAGGAAACGTGTGTATACCGGAAACTATACAAACAAGCTGTTAATAGATGCTTCATTTTCACTATTCTCAAGCAAACGGTTAGGGTCAAGATAATCGCAGGGTCTTGCTTGTAGGCCTAGGGTTAATTCACAAAGTCACCAATCTAATGCCAAACTGCCATTCATTCGCACCCATTGCACTGGAGGTTTAAACCACCTCTTATCTGTTGAGTTATCTTTGGCTACAGAAAGTGTAGAGCTAGCAGCTGGCTGTCCTTTCCTTTCCCGTGAGGGGTATCCAAGGCATGAATGGACTAAAACAGAAGCAAAAGCAATTATAAGAGATAAAAAAAATGGGTACACAAACTGCGAACAGAGTTTCACATTATAAATGTACAGAAAGGTAGGAAACAGATGTTGGAGTGGAATATTTTCATATTGTCTCACCCAGACTAAGCCTAAGACTAAGGCAGAAGAGTGTGTAGGCATAGGCTTATGTTGAAGATTCATCCTTTGCTGTTCATCTTCTATCACACCACTCGCCTGTGTGGTAAAGCCAGGGACATGTCTGATAACACGAGAGGTTTCATTTTGCTTTGTAACAGTGCTCTTTGCATCATTGTAATAGCACCCCCATACGCCTGCAAGCAGTCATGAAAACTGCAACAAGTCTGGGGAGGTAAGAAGAGAGGAGGTACGCTAGGGAGAGCTCCTTCCTACTAGGGCAGAGCAAGCGAAGATGACCCTGATGTGTCATCATTCAGTGAAACCTATACTCATCTCTCCAACTAGATTTGATCCATTGGTCAGCACATGAAGAGGGAGACTTAGGCAAAAATATGTTCAAAATATATTAACGTTTCCTCCAGAAAAGAGAAGGAAAGGAAAGGAGTTTTCAGTGGAGAAATGAATGGGAAGACACATGGCCACATGTAGAGACCTACAGGACAGCTCAGGAATCTAGGGCCTGAGCTTAAATGCAGCTCCCAGGTGTACCAGGGAGGCTCCCAAAGAGGCTCTTATGGCTCTTCTCACAGTTCGGCTCTTTCCCCAGCAGTCGGATCCCAGGTTACAGGTACACGGGAGCAGTTACACCCGTGTAACACCTCAGTTAACACCTGAGGCCCTTACACCCCGTAAGCAGCCTGACAAGCCTAAGGGGACACCCGCTGAACATGGCCCAAGAAAATGTCCACGAGAGGCAGGCTTGCTGGTGTCCTGGAGTGGTAATCCAGTGGAGTGGGGACATATTCCAGGTTCCCCATCATGTCATGCGAGCTTGCACCTGGTGCTCTGAACAGCAGTGAGGGGAATTAGATACACAGGGAGAACTCTAGAGCAGCTCATCACCCGCAGCTTAAGGAACAGGCCTCAGTGGACCACACATCCACTGACAGGTGACATCCTGACATTCCTAAGAAGATCTAAAATGCAGTCCGTGCAAGATGTGTCCATAATACAGGACCCTGTGTTTCTCAGACATTAAGGTCCTGATTGTAGGGTTGCCACAAGAAACCCAATGTCTTCAATCCCCTTAAGTCACTCTGTTCTTCATCCCTCCAGTTATAATCGCAGCAGGCACCTCTCAGTCAGGTTCCTGCTGGGACAGGGGGGATAGCTGTGCTTCCTGAAGACCGGGGCTGTGCAGTGGGTTCAAGTGCTAGAGAGTGGCCCCATCCAGTGCAGACTGAGATGTCGCTCGGTGTCTCTGCTGTCCTTGCTGTGGTCTGAATTGTACATCCTTCAGGAATGCATATGTAACAGAAACACTCACAGCAAGGCACAGGAGAAGTCCCTGAGGCTGAAAATCAGGGAGGGGAGAGAGAGTAGTGCGTTTGTAAGTCATATCGGATCTAAAGCTGCAGCCGGACAGAGCATGGGATATACTTTCCCGTACCGTTCAGTGCAAGAGGATCAGGGAAACTTCCCATTCAAAACTGCCTGGCTCTGGGCTACCCCTGCCCGTGAGGATGAAATGCCAGCAGAAATACTCAAGAAAAACTTGCTCATTTGTATATGCTGAAATACCTCTGTCACGTTGCTACATCATTGTGGGAGAGGTATGAACTCTTAATCCTAGGAAAGTTCTAGAAAAGGGGGTGTTTGCATAAAGCCTAGAATTTTAGGTTCGGACAGTCACTGCAACATATTTTTACCCTAGCTTATCTATGAATATTGGTTTCTGGAAAGAAATAGAAATCTCTGTAAACTTTTTTGTTTATTTATTTATATATTTTAGCATTTTCCTTACCAAAAAAAAAATCTATTTCTTTTCATCCAAAGAGTCTGTTTGGATACGTGCATGTTTTCTTCTCTGGTGAGGCCTCACCTGGAATACTGGGTGCAGGTCTGGGCTCCCCAGGACAAGAGGGACGTGGAGCTTCTAGAGAGGGCCCAGTGTAGGGTCATGAAGATGATTAAGGGACTGGAGCATCTAACATATGAGGAAAGACTAAGTGAGCTGGGCCTGTATAGCCTCTAGAAGAGAAGACTGAGAGGGGATCTGATCAACATGTACAAGTACCTTATAAGTGAATGTAGGAAGGATGAGACCAAAGTCTCCTAGGTGGTGGCCAGTAATGGGTGCAAATGGAAACCCAGGCAGTTCCACCTCCATGTGAGGAAGAACTTTCCTGTGAGGGTGACAGAGCACTGGAACAGGCTGCCCAGAGAGGCTGTGGAGTCTCCTTCTCTGGAGATCTTCAAACCTGCCTGGATGCCACCCTGTGCCACGTGCTCTAGGTGACCCTGCTGGAGCAGGGGGTTGGACTAGATGATCTCTAGAGGCCCCTTCCAACCTCAACCAGTCTGTGATTCTCTGTGATACACATAGATTTTAATAAATAAATAATTAAATAATTATTCAGAAATCAGGCCGTGCCTAATGTCGTCTTGTGTCATGAGTTCATGAAAAAATAGCCTTATACTTTGTATAGTGAATCTGTTGAAGCATATTATAGTTTCCAGGAAGTTCTCTGAGGTATTTAGATTTATTTCAATGTTTACAATGCATTTGTTGTTCATTAAACATATTTACCCAGGCTAACCCAACATGAAAGAAATTATCTTGTTTACAGTGGAATCTTGACAAAAATGCATGCAGAAAAGATAGACAAACACACATAAACCTAGATTGCTGAGTGGAACATTGATTTGCTGCCATTTCCAATTTTTCTCATTAGAACTTATTTTGTTTGAACATAACTCAGTACTCCATGTAAATCTGAAGTTGTTAATCTTATTACTATACAGAAAACAAATTAATTATTATGCATGATATTGGAAATGGGTTGTTAGGTTGGCATTGGAAAGATTAGAAAAATACACTCATTACTTCAAATGATATCTGATATACATGTACAACTCTGTTTTTAAAAATAATTTGCAATATTCAGATAGCAAATATAGCATGTAGAAAAGCTCTTCTTTTATGTGGTTTTAAAATTTGCAGTCCATATCCTGATGGTTGGATTAGGGACTGTAGTTTGTAATTAGACTTTTATATTCTAGATTGCCAATATTCTAGCGTTTACCATGCATTTGTTGTTCATTACTTACATGTATTCTATCAGTGCATATGAAGCCTTCGGGATTGAGTTTTGTCTTGCTACAATGATGTATTCACTTTGTTAATATAACTAGGCAATATGAGGTCCAGCTGCCTCACCTGGACAGGAGAAGGATCTGCATTTCAGGTTCACTGTCTCACCTTGGCTGAATTCCTAGAAATACTTGGATTTGGATGGAGGAAGTCCATTAGTGGCATTATTTTTTTTGTAAAAGTACAACAGCAAGAAAGTAAGTATTTATGTAATAGTGAAGCTTGCATAGCTGCTTGAGAAACCAGGCTGTGATTAGGACTTTTATTTCCTGTAGTAGTAGTAATATTAGCTAATCAGAGCATATGGGCTTTTGGATTTGCTTAGTTTTAAAGCTGTTCAGCTTCCTTCTCTATGGAGGACGTTGTTTCCTTGCTGGTGTCCTACAGAGAATGGTTGGAAGGGCACAGGTCTTCTGCTAACAGTTCTAGGAGTGTCACCCTCTCAGCTGAGGGGTGAAAAGGACCAGCTGGATTCACAATATTCTTTAAGATGCAATTCTGAGCTTTCCCCTCCAATTCTACTGCCCACCCAGCATCAGATGAGATGTGATGTCTATCTTCCATACGTGAGCTTTTCCTTTTTTTCAAAGAAGAGTCATTTCTTTGCCTTTGTAAATTTCACTCAGTGCCTGTCTTGGTGTCATTCTTCCCTCTCAGGGTTGGACAAGCCTTACATTTATAGCTTTATATATGTCACTGCCAAGCTGCTGTTGATTCTGATTGCCCAACCCATGCTGGAAAGCACAAACCCAGTCCAGTTTGTCACAACAGTCCCGATACAGTCATGACAGCTGGCTAAAGATGGTTCTTCATGCATGGTGGTAGTTCCTTTATGGTGGCAAGAAATTCCATCTGCACTGTGTTAAGAGAAAGGCAATCTGTGGGTTAGAAATGTTTCTTTGACTCTTAATGCGGGGATGAAAACGGAGAGAATATAGATATAATGGAGTGCTGTGAATGTCCAAGAGCAAGGTCTTTGCAAACTTACAGTGTTCCCAGAGAGGTTTTCAATAACACTTGCAGGGCCTCCGTGCCATGAGGAAAAGAGTTAGCTTGACAAAAAAAACCTCAAAGATAGACAAGGGGTTAAACGCATCCCACATGTCTAACTGCAAAACTTCACTTAGAAAAAACACTCCCTTCAAATCAATTACTGCAATCAAAATATTCGTTTTCTATAGGGCAAGAAATAAAGGCAAGACTAAAATAGCAGCATGACCAAGGTAAACAGCAGAACAGAACTATAGAAGCAGTGAGGAAATTCCCTTAAAGAATGGTTGTTGTTGTTTTTTTTCCACCGTGGTGAAGCTAGACCTGAGAATTTGTCTTTGCAGTTTGTCTTGTTGAAGGCTCCCAAGAACCCTGATGACAAGAGCACTTCTCTCCAGTAGGACTGGCAAAACCCAGAAGCTTAGGCATAGCATAGTACCGAGTATCTCTAGCCCTAAAGAATTCATCTGCTCGTGGAAAATGAGCCTTTTTCAGTATTATTTTTATTTTTACTCCATTTGCTCTGAGCTCCTGAGTGGACAGTTACACAGAGCTCCCCAGAGAGCGTCGTGAGTGAAATACAGCTGTGTCTGCCTCCTGGGGTGCAGGGTGAAACCTGCTTACAGTCAATGGTGTCCAACGACTCCTTCTAAGCAGGGAAGGCGTTTCTTCCAACCAGACTGTGTCAGAGCACTCTCCATCCTGCAGTTCGTCACATCTGCATCGAGCTTGCTACTGGTGGGTTTGATTCAGGAGGCCTTTTTTTTTGTGCTTGTACTAGTGAGATGACAGAGAAACCATACCCTTAAATTCTGATCACTTATTTTCCAGTTGGGAATCAGAGGATGGCATAGACCACTGTGTTCTTTCGGTGGTGCATTTGGTATTTCTCCTCACCTGTTTTGCCTGGTCTTGTGCTTAGCTAAAATACTAGGCTGGTCTTGTAACAATATACTACAAAGCAAGCAAGGAAATTCTTCAGTTTTCCGTCCTGCAGAACATATCACAAAATAAATGGCTTTTCATGGTGATTATGGCTATGTATTGAGCAAACAGGGTAAGTGTTATCAAACTGCTCTTTTTTAATTTTCTTCTTATTGATTTCAAAATTTAACTAAAGAAAAGGTTTCAATTACAAGACAACCTTTTTATATTTCACACTTAGTAATTTTCATACAGTTGTATAATTGGAGGTAAGCAGTATCTGGAGTTAATGAAATAGATTTCTGTATTGTTCTTAAAGCCTCCAGTTAACTACAATTCATTGTGTGATGATAAAGAACAGTGCTCTTTGTCTCTTGCTCTAAACATATCCTCCACCCTGCAGAATTTGAGAGTGAGTGCAAATAAAGAAAAAGAAATTATCCCCAAGATACCTAAAGGAAAGGAGGAAAAAAAAAAAACAGTCTCTTGTGGTAATTATTCTCAAGGGAATACAAGGACTTAAAACACCCCAGATTCCTAATATATGTAACTAAATCATTTTTTTCCATGTATACGAAGTATCTTTTCATGAACTGCTCCATGGGATAAATTCAGCCCAAAGTTGCAGGTAACGGTGGATAATGTTTGGTGTAAAGATGTTCCATGCACAGTAAGAGGTGAAGTGTCTCAGTTAGGAAACAGAAATTGTGAATAGATGAGTGAACCCTGTGTGTAAGAGCGGGTTTGCTCACTCCTTGAACTAAACGAGACCCACAGCTAAAGGGCCTTTCTGCCTCTTGGAGTTTTTCCAAAGTCTCAGGATTTTAAACACTGCTCCAAAACAAATCCAGGGGAAAAAAAAAAAAAGGGTTATTGTTATTCCAGAATATAAATTATTTTGGGACTGATGACTTGGGTGTAGATGAGAGAAAAACCAGGAAAGCAAGAGTGAGGAGTTCTTTTTTAAAATTAAAACGCTGAATGCAGTAAGTGTTGCAGGGATAGGTTGTCACGTTGGCACTTGGCTAAACAAACTATCTGGGGGCCCAGGTAGGACGTTGCTTTTGACTGTGGTGTTAATTTGCAAGGTCTGTCTCATTGCCTTGATATGGGTATTTGCAGTTTGTCAGAGATCCTTGCATTAGAGCCTGTGAGAACATGATGATGGAAATAATGAGCAGGAAAAAGAAGTGAATTGAGCTGATAGTAGACATAATTATCTTGGTGAACATCACATTCAGGGCATATTACTTCAGTGTGGTGTCCAGGCAGTTTTTTTCTTGCTCCTTCATGGTATCCCAGCGTGTCCAGGTGCAGGTATTATGATGTTAAAGCACTGACCTACGTGAGTGTGGGCCGCCTTGCTGGGTTTTAGGTAAGCTGGTTCCACTTTCTCTCAGTCTCCTTCACCAGTCACATGCCCCTGCTTCTCTCTCATCCAGCAGTATCACTGTTCATGCTGCGCAGCATGGGTCTTCACAGGAAACTATTGCACCGGGACAGCAGGTCAGGCACAGAAAAGTGATTTGTTTTCTGACAGTTCAACTCCCCAGAGACATCTAAAGAGCTGACAAGAGAGACAAAAAGTGCAAGAGCTGCCTTTTTGGCTGCAGCTAAGTTTTGGATCTGAATAGCTCTAATCACAGAGCCACAGCACAGCTGATGTTGGAGCTACAGCACAGCTGAGGTTGGAAGGGGCCTCCAGAGATCATCTAGTCCAACCCCCTGCTCCAGCAGGGACGCCCAGAGCATGTGGGCACATGGGTGGCACCCAGGCAGGTTTGGAAGATCTCCAGAGAAGGAGACTCCACAGCCTCTCTGGGCAGCCTGTTCCAATTCTCTGTCACCCTCACAGTCAACAAACTTTTCCTCATGTTCAAGCGGAACTTCTGCGCTGCAGTTTGTGCCTGTTGCCTCTTGTCCTATCACTGGCCTTTGCTGAAAATCTTCTGGCCTCATCTTCTCGAGACCCTTCCCTAAGGTATTTGTACACACATGATATGCAGGGCCGGACTGTGTTATGTGGAAAGCAAGTCTGTTGCGAATAAACTTATTTTGATATACAAAACAAAACAAACAAACAAAAAGCTTAGGAAGACCTTAGGAAGTGTTTTGGAGTGTACATATGAAAAGAGAAAGCTGAACTAAAGAGTTTCAGGTGCTCCTGTCAAAAAAAACTTCTGCTTCCCCATTATATTGGGTGGCAACAGCTGAGCCACCCAGGCTGTACTCCCCAAACTTGAAAATCTGACAGTTCTGGCAAGTTCCACTGAAACAGGCCCATTTCTTACCCCATGTCCTGTGCGCAGCAGCCTATTTGAGGAAGGAGGTCAGTATCTCAGGATATACATCCCTCCTTGTTCTGACCAAGTCCTTTTGAGCCCCTGTCTAACCAGTATCTTATCCCAGGTTGCTGTTAATGGAAAAAAAAAATCTAAATGTTTAGGGCCTGCGAAAGTAGAAACATTTCCACCGATGCTGGTTTGCTGGACCCTCCACTGTTTTGACCACATAACTATTTCTACACAAAAATTGTGGTCATTTGCGTGACAAAATACTTATTTTAGCCTTCTTGTGTGAACTGTATTGGTTCCTGAAGCTGTGGAAGCATTTCTGACTGTCTTGGAAATGTACTAGTTAAAACACCTACCTAAAGCATGTGCTATGGTGTAAATATCCTAAGGAAAATCTGAAATCTCTTAGGCTGGTTAGAAGTAAAATATGTTAAGATGAAAAAATCCCTCTGCAGCTGGGATTTACAGCAATATCTATTTATGTATGTGGCAGCACATTGACAGAATAAAATGTATTTACTTAACAATCAATCACTTAGTCAAGAAGGAGTAGGAGAATATTTTATTATGTTCCTGCAGATACTAAACATCTGACCAAAAAAAAAGGGGGGGGGGTCTAAATAGAGGCAGATTCTGAATTCTCTCTAATTTCTGATCTTGTCCATTTATCTGATTAAAGTTAATTATGTGTTTGCAGGCTGTGACTCGCCAACATTTTTTTCAATCAACAGGAGAGAATAAGGTTCCTGAGGTGAAACATCATCTAAGGAAGATCACAGTTAAAACCCTAGGTATGTCTCTTTCTGAGCCTTGAGAAAGCCTTAGATTTTCTTAACCTCCTGCCTTTGCTTGCATTTGCTAGACACTTTCATGTCTAGCAAAGGGGTCACTTAATCAAGTGTATTTTCCACTTTACCGACAATTGTTGGAAGCAGACTGCTCGGTTATTTAACTTCCTATGTTCCAATCTACTCCTTTGCCTGGCAATTCTCACAGCAAAGGAATCAATTTCTCCCTTTTTTTTTTTTTTAGGGTGGGGCATTTTAACAGCAGCAAACAAAACAAATAAAAAAAATAGTTGCACTACAGGAGGAACTTAGGTTGAAATTTTTGTTCTTGATCCTCTTTTTGTGATGCTTCTTCAGAGACTGGATCCATCTTTTCAAAACATCCGTGGGGCAGATTCATTCAGGGACAGGGAAGAAGGGTGTATAACTGAGTGAGCTGTTCCTTCAAGCAAAACTGCAGGTACAAAAGCGAACTTCTCTATAGATTCCTTCTGCAGCAGTACATAAGTCATTTAAAAACATGCCCACCCGGAGCGTAGTGTTTACCTGGTGCCCAATGGCCACGCTAAGGCCCAAACTCCTGAGTTCTGCTCCATGCTCTGCTCAGGCCTGTGCAACCCCAGGCAAGTCACTGGATTTCTCATCAGTGAGCAGTGTCTCCTTTCTCCACCCTGATAGTGCAGCAGCTCCCCAGGCTCTGCTCTCCCACACCATGGCACCCGTTTCACCGGGCTCTGCGCTCCAGTTAGCCCATCACTAGCAAACACCTGTGTGTCTTTCCAAAGAGGCTGCTGGAACGCTCTGTGAGATGGAGGACACCAGCTTTGCTCCTCCCAGAACGGCCCTGCATTGTTCACTTCCACACAGTTTGAATGATATTGCGGGACATGGGGAAGTCTGTCTTCTGCGGCTCAGTTACGCTGCCCTCGCAGGAGGCTGGACCCCAGCTCTACCACATCACTGAGGTAACCCCACAGGACATGATGGGGTTTTTCAGAGAGCTCTCAGGAAGAGACAGCGCCAGCATCTCTCAAGCATCTCTCTCAAGCTTTCAGCTGTGCGTGCATGTATCACTACACCAAAAGCACTGCAAAGTTGACTTTTTAAACCACGTCTTTTTTGTCTTTCAAGATAACCACACTGAGGACCAAAGAAAGCAATCAGGAGAGGGTACTGAGCAATTCGTGTGGATTCAGCACATTTCCGCATGAGACTGATAAAATGGGTAAGGGCAGGATTTTGCCCTTTCATTGCTTTGATAAAGTAGTTGGACTCTGGCCTCAACATTAATTCGTCTCTAAAAATATGGAGAAGGCAGAGCAAAACTAACAATTATATTGTTTAAAAGAAAGAAGTTCATCTCTTTATATCTCCTGCCCTCATTTCCTGAAAAAAAAAAAAAACACTGGTCTTTTGCCAGTGCTGCCTCACACTTCAGGTCTGCCCCTGTTATTTTGACTGATTAGACTGGAAAAAAAAATAAGTACTAGTATGATTTTCGGCATCTCTCCAAATCAGTCTCCAAATACCAGATCAACATTAGAAGGGGCCAGAACACCTCTTCGATGTGGACCAAGTGAGTCCATGTTGCTACTGAGTAGATGTGTCATTTCCTTGCTCTCAGCTTTCAAGCTTCATTTCCCAATGCCTTCCTGTGGACAGTTCTCGGAGGATCACAAAGGATATTAGATTACGCTGTCAAAGAGCTCCGAACTTTTAAGGATAGCCCATCTAACAATCTAATTATTCGATTAGCAAGTCTTTTAAAATTGTTTTAGCCTAATTAACATGCCCATCTCAGAGTTCAGTTTTATTTCTGGAAGCGCACTGTATCATAATCACCACCAAATCTTCCATATTTTGAATTCAAAATGAAGGGAGGAAGAGAAAGAAAGAAAGAAAAACAGACAATGCTACTGCAGAGCAACCACTAGTATTAAAATAATAATAATAAAAACAATAGCTAATTTCTGCTGAGACTGAGGTGCAGGTTATCATAATCGGTATTGATGTGTTTTGCAGGAAGGTAAGTAAAATGCAAAAATGCAAAAGCTTTAAACCTGGAACAGGGTGCTGGATTCCCAGGGAACCCCTCTACCTCCGCCCTTTGCAAAACAGTGTGAATAATCATTTCTCAAGAAGGGAGGCTGTTCAGGGATCAGAGCATGCTGGTAAATGGGAAGGAGAGGCCATGCAAATATGTTGTCCTGGATGCTCCTATTACTTTTGCCATAACCGGACACAGGGGCAGCAGGCACGGCAGCAGGGTTTGCTATGCACATGCAAGCTTTTTTTGGCAGGGTTAGGGGCGAGGAAGTGTTGTCCTTCACTTCCTCATTGCTTGCAATGAGGGGAAAAAAAAAGATGAAAGGTCACTTGACAGAAGGCAGGGCATAAAAACTCTCTCTGGCAGACTCAGAAAGAGTGTGTGGGATCTCTGCTCTACCACGACTTCACTCCTTCTCACCTGCTTATTGCCGCTTCCAGAATGTAGGAAAAAAAAAAAAAAAGTCTCTATGAAAATATCTCGGGAAGTCTTGAGGTCAGGAGAGAGTAAAGAAACGAGGTACCTTACACGGCACCTTTGTGCTTTGGGGATTTCATCACCCGGGTCCGACCTCTGTTGGCCAGCGCCTGGGGGGCGGGTTGGGGATAGGGGTGTGAATGTGGGCACAGGCACCTCTCCAGGTGCAGCCAAGCCTTTCCAGCGAGTGTCCTTTTCCTGGCAACTCTCAGACGCCCAGCAGACCGCATGCTGAAGCAGAAGTTTTATTCCAGGGAACAGCAGTATATGCGCAGGCCCTTTTTAAAAGATTCGTACAAAGCAACACTTTCTCTAGCGGCAGTTTCTTTCATAGGTGTTTTAAGACCTAGTGACATCAGCGGGAAAAAAAAAAAAGAGTATTGTCTCTAATATATGGGGATATTTCAGTTAGGAGGCTGCTTTTTATTTATTTGCTCATTTGTTTTCCCCGCGCGTGTGGGTTCCGGGCAGCAGGGCAGATGCCGCCTCGCTCCGCCGCGCGCGGAGGGCAGCGCCGGCGGCTCCGCGCGCGGGGCCCCTGCGGCTCCCACGGGCGCCCGTCCCGCGCGCGGCCGCCCCCCGGGCCGGACCCCGTCCCGGTCGGTTCTGCGGGCCCGGCCGCCGCCTCTCCCGGCGAACCCCGGTCCCCCGGGAGGCACCCGCGCTCCGCGGCAGGGCCAGGTCACGGGCTTGTTTTAAGCGCGGCACCTGTGTTTTATATATAAATATATATGTGTGTGCGTGTATATATATACATATATATATATACATTTCTGAGAACGGTTTTGTTGCTCGGCGCCGAGCCGGACCCCGAGCAGCCCAGGCCCGGGTTCCGAGCGCCCCGCGGGGCTCCGAGGGGGACAAGGCCCGAGGACGACGTGGGCTCGGGCACCCACGCGCGCGCTGCGGCTCCGCGCGCACGTGCAGGGGCTGCCCCTGCTCCGCCGCCGCCGCCCGAGGGTGCTCCCTGCTGGCACCCACATCCCGGGACCCCCAAACATCGCGCTTTCTTTTTTTTTTTTTTTTTTTTTTTGCTGGGCTTGTGGGGGACATTTAGGAGACCGGACGAGAGGGGAGCCCGATAGCTTTCATTACCTGCTCACAATAAAGTGGTTTCCCTCCAACCTTCCAGCGTGGGATCACAGAAATTCTCCCGGGCTCCTCATTGTTCTCGGGGCTTTGGGGTGTCGTGTTCAGGCGCAGGGGTGAGAGATAGGAAAGGATTCTTGGGTACGGGGGGAAAGGGGGTAATTATTACTGGTTATTTCTCAGGCATTTATTTATTTAGGGCCTTTTATTATCTTTTCTCCCCGGGGCCGAGCAGCAGGGGAAGATGGAGCCGCGCTGAGCACGCACAAACGGCGGTCCGCGCTGCGGGGCTCGGGCCGCACGTCTATTTTTGTGTAAGCAAATGAGAGCGGAGAAAAACGTTGATGAAAAGGGAAGTAACGGGGCGAGGGGCAGGGGCCGGCTGCCCCCTCGCCGCGGTTTTCGGAGGAAGGAGCGAGGCGGCCAGAAACCTCCTTGCCTGGGGGAGGGGGACGCGGCGGGGGGGTCCCCAGCGCCCGCCCCTCCTTGCAGAGCCGTCGAGGGGAGCGGGTGCTGCGAGTCCAAAGCCAAGAAGCGCAGGGGCGGGAGGAGGGGGAAAGCGGGGACCGTTTGGGAAAGTGGTGGCGACTCCTGCCCCGCGGAGGCGCCCGGTTTCGGGAAGGGAGGCGGGAGCCTTGGGGAGCGACGGGGAGTCCTTGCCCGCCAGGGATGCTCGGAAAGGGCCAGGAAAACGGCCCCTCTCCGGCCTCGCTTCCCCGCATCCTTGGAAGCCCTTCGTCCTCCAGCGATGCCTGGCGTCGGCGGGACCCGGGTTATTCATTCGCCCCGACTTTGTTTGTTTGTTTATTTGTTTGTTTTTGTTTTGTTTTGTTTGGGGGGGGGTGTGGGGGGTGGCAGTGACGGATAGATGTTTCCAGCTGCTTCCACCGGCAGCAGAGCAGAGCCCTGTCTGAGCAGCGGATTTTCTGTTTTTGTTGTTCTTTCTTTCTTTCTTAAACGCTTGTAAACGCTTTTCTTCCCGAACGAGCCCTTACCAAAGACTGACCACTAACTAATGCGCTGGTGGCTTGCGGGCAGCGGGGCTCTCCTGGTCCTTTTCGTTTCACGCGGTCGCCTTGTCCCCGGTGTTTCTGAAGACAGAGGTGATCTCTGCCCTCTCGCCCTCTCCAAGCGCGGCCACATCCAGGGATGAAGGAATTACCTTTTCACTGGCAATCGAGCAAGTGGCCTGAGTTTAGCCGCTAGGAAACGTGCTTCCTCTCTGCACCCTCGGGGAGGGGAGTTTGTGAAAAATCTCCACTTTCCTGACCTCTTTCCATCCCCAGCCGAGGACAGAAATAAGTCAGGTGTAGGGCTCAGCATGCCAAGCTCAGCATGCCAAGCTCAGCATCGAGGGCGAGGGGGTGGCAGCGGGCCCCTAAGGAACTGCCCGATCTCGAGCAAGCAGATACGTTCTCGAGAAAGTGAGCAGGGCTGTAAAGGGAAAGCCATAATTTTCCCTCACCTGTAATTTGATTATTATTGTTGCTGTTATTATTACTATTTTTCTCTTCGAAAGGAATCTTCCGCCCTTCTGGGCTGCAGTACGGGAGACCTCTGTGTGCGAGTGTAGGACTGTATGGGCACATAGGCATCCGCGTATGGGTGCGTGTCTGTGTGCCACAAAAATAAGAAAAAAAATGAGAGAGAAAAATAAAAGAGAAAAAGAAAGTGCAAGAATTCTGAAAATAAAAACACTGGGAAGATTTTAGGGTGGCTTGAAGGCACGACTCAATTGTACGCAAAATGCCCAGAACCTTTTGGTTGTTGTTATTATTAATAATAATTATTATCAGAAAGGAAAATGAAATTACTTTTTTTTTCCCGAGTGACTGATGAAAAAAATGAATAAATCTCGCAACGATCACAGCTTCATGAATTGGCTCCGCGTTTTCTTTCTGCGCCCCTAAGGCCTAGGAGCCTGGGCCCCGCCGGGCTGCTATCAGCTAGAGGCGCTGGGGCTCGGATTTAGGAGGAAGATCAGCGTGCAAACGCGAGGTGCAAGAATATCTTCTGTAACAGGAAAAAAAAAAAAACTAATAATAATAATAATAATAAACTCTCCAAAAACGTGATATCAGAGGTTTGCTCTCAGGCTGTCCGGCCGAACCATCGGGCTTGGTTCTGTTTCAAACGTTTTCCTCGAGCGAGGAGGTGAAAGGAAGAGCCGGGGTACTTAGTGGCTCTTACTGGCTGGGCTATTTCTGCTCTGCCCGGCTTATGGGCAAGCAAAGCCCCGTTCCGCTCGGCCCCTTGCGCCGCGCAGGAAGGGAGTGGGGGGCGCCGCGGCTGCCCGGGGTGTGAACCCGCGTGTTTCTTGCCCACTACAGAGGGGGAAGTCGATTTTTTTGCAGAAAACTTGTCCACGGGCTTTGCCTGGCTGGTGGCTGTAAAATCGGGGCTGTCTCTGCCTTTGCCTCTCCACCGCTACTCCATGAAGAGCTAAAGAAACGCTTGAGAGGCAGTTGGTTGAGAGCAAACTTTGATTCCTTCTACAACAGATGTCAGAGTTTTCTTGGGTTTTGGCTGCGTCTGGGGACATCTTGTGATGTTTTAGAGAACAGGACATGATCTCACATGGTGAGAAGCTCTTTAGTTTCTTAATCATTTCACGGTTCCTTCAGAGGCTTTTTTTCCACCTAAAACGTTTAGTTTCAGCTCAGTGATCAGCTGCAAAAGCTCGGCGGGGAGCGGAAGAGTTGAATTATTCCAACCTGCGAAGAGCCCCGAAAAGAAAAAGAAAAGAAAAGAAAAAGGGAAACGAAAAGAACAGAAAAGAAAAGAAAGGAAAAGAAAGGAAAATAAAAGAAAGGAAAAGAAAAGAAAAAAAGAAAAGGAGAAGAGGAAAGCCAACAATAACACGAAGTGGAAACTTTTTTTTCTCTCTCCCTGTCCATTTCACCAAATCCTGAAAAAGCAGAATGGAATTAGAGAAAAGCTTCGCAGCCCCCAGGAGCGGCCGAGCAGGTAGGACCCGCACCGGGGGGCTGCGGGCGGCCGCGCTCCCTGCGCAGGGCGCTGCGGGCCGGGCAGCACGGGGGAGGCGGCGGAGGGGGCACGCTCGGCCCCACGCCGTCCCGCTGTCGCGCGTGGGGCACCGCAGGCCGCGCTACCAGCCGGGCGCTGCTTTCGGCGGGAAACGAAGGCGCCTCTCGGTGAGCGCCGAGGCGCTTGCGGGCCCGGCGGGCTGCGGGGTTACGCGGCCGCGTGCGTTCTGCGCTTTCGAAATTAGGGGGGGGATTGTCGGGACTGGGCTGTTTTCCTTGGAAAAAAAAAAATACCCAGCGCCGCCAGGTCGGCGGCACGCGGGTCCGGTTCTTGGAGGGGGTTCGGAGGCGACCTGAGTGTCGCGCAGGGGGTCCACGCGCGACTCGGCCCCAGGGCTCGCGATCCGCGTGCCCAGGGTGCCCGTGCGGAGCGGGGCAGCCGCGGCCGCCCCCACGGGGGAGGAGGGCAGGGGTGCAGAGCCTGGACGTGCGCAGGCGAGCTGTGTATAAAGAATGCAATTTCGAAGCGATCGATGGGGCCTTTTATTAGTTAAATCGCCTGAATAATCGTTTAATCGATAAAGCATTTCATTGCTCCCAGCCGCAGGCCTCTGCGTGGCACGGGGAAGGCCGAAGCGGGGCGGGGACGCGGGGGGGACAAGGGGGAGGGTTGCACGGGCCTCTCTCCTCGCTTCACGCTCCCCTGGCCCGAGCTCTGCCCCGCTCCGCGCGGGCGTTCGCAGGAGCCGCGGCCTCGCGCGGGGCTGGGGGTGCGGAGGGAAGACGGGGGAGCGCCGGGATCCTGCGGGTGCCGCCGTCGCTGCAGCATCTCGGCAGAGAGAGATGAGCCGGGGGCTTCAGCCCTCCCCGCCTACCCCGCGTTTGCTGTAGAGGAGGAGGAGGAGGAGGAAGGGGGGGTCCCCAGCCCATGCTCGCGCCCAGCCCACGCACTGCCCTCCTCCTGTGCCCGCACCCCCAGTGTGCTCCGTCCCGGCTTTCCCAAATTCGTGACCGCCCCGGCGATTCCGAGCCCAGGGTGGACCCAGAGGAGCAGGGCAAGAGCCGACGTCTCTCCGCGCAGAGCGGGTCGGGGGAGCAACGCGGGGGCGGCCGGAGACGCCTTCTGAGGCCGCTCTTGGGCGCCAAGTGCCCAACACCAGGAGCTCGCTGCCCTCTCGGCCCCAGTCTGCCCCGTAGAAGACCCACTACCCTTATGTCCCCATGTATCTTTCTGGACCAAGGCAGCGCGTTTCATACCAGTGAGCCCCGATTTTTTTTTCTTTTTTTCTTTCTTTCTTTTTTTTTTTTTTTTTTTTCCCTCCCTGCTTGCCTGAATCTCCTGGAGCAGCCGCTCCACCAGGTTTGACCTCTGCCGCTGCCTTTCGTGAGGCTGAACGGGGAGAAGCTGTAAAGGAAGAGGCATGAAGCTTTTCTCTGTGTTTTATTTTTTTAAAATATGTGTACATATAGAATACATACATAATACATTGTATGTATATATATAATATGTGTGTGTGTATATACACACATATATACGTATATATGTGTAAGTATATATATGTGTGTATATAAACGCGCACACACACACATATACAACGTGCATTGACAACAGGCCCTTGAAAGGCGTCTCCCCACCTTCTTTTAAAAAATTATTTTCATTTTCTCCTCCCTTGCGCACTCAGACCCGTCCGCGCTCGAGGGAACCCCGCGGAGCCCCCGCGCCGCCCGGGGGCCCCGCGCCCGCTCCTCGCGGGTTTCCCGCATTCGCGGCGGAGTTTTGGCCGCAACGAAACCCGCCCGCGCCGGCGGCCGCCCCGACCGACGGCCGGCGGGTGGCGCGGGCGCCGGTGCGCGGGCGCGGAGGGGGCTGCCCGCGCCCCGCGCGAGGGGTCAGCGAGGGCGGAGGGGGCGCGGATCCTGAGCCCTCGGATCCGCCTCGGCGCGCGCTGCAGCCCCGCGTTGCAGCGGCGCTTTCACGCACGGGTCCGATAAAACCCCCGCAAGCGGCACGAGGAGGTGGGAGCGGGGCACGAGTGTGCGGGGGCGTTGGGGACGCGATGGGGGGCGAACCCGCGGAGCGGCGCTGCCGGGGGCGCCCGGCGGAGGGGAGGTCACGGCAGAGGCCGTGGGCATCGCGCGGGCGCCCACGCGGGCTGCGCGGTCCTGCTGCTCCCGGCGCGAGAGGAGAAACTAAAAACCGAGCCTAACCAAACAAAAACAGAAACAGGCAAACAAATAATTAACCGGAGCCGCCAAAGCCGGGTCCCGCGCGCAGCCCGCCCGCGGCTCCGCGCACATCTCCCCCCGGGAACGCGCAGGGGGGAGCGCGGGAACGGCGGAGGGAAGGGGGGGCCGCCACGTCCGCGCGCGCCCGCGGGAGCCGCGCCGGGAGCGCGCGCGCGCGCCACCCCCGCCGCCCCCCATTGGCTAACGGGGGGCTCGGGCCCCGCCCGGCAGCCAATGGGGGGCGCCGACAACTTTACTTTTTTCATTGGCCCCCGGGCGGGTGAGTGACGGCCGGGGGGGCAGCCCCCCCCGCCCCGCCGCCGCCGCCGCCTCTGTCCACGGGCGCCGGTGCTGAAGGCACCGGGAGGCGCCGGCGGGAGCGGAGCGCGGGTCCCGGCCGCGGCGCCCGGGGCTCGGGCGCAGCCGGAGCAGCAGGTGCGGGGCCCTTTCCCCTCCCCGCCTCCCCCGGCGCCATCCCGCCCTCCTGCCCGCCCCCGCTCTCCCGCCCTCCGCCCGCGCCTCCCTCCGCCCGCCACAAACCCCCTCGGCCCCGCCGCGCGCAGCCAGCGCGCCCGGGGCACCGGCGGCCGCGGCAGCCCGCGCGAGGCGGCGGCGCTCGTGGCGCACGGGCAGGCGGGAACCGGGCGCGGCGGAGGCGCCCGGCGCCGAGCGGCGGGAACCGGCAGCGGGAGGCGATGGGCGCCCCGCGCTTGCGACGCGAACCTCACGCAGCCAGATAGGCGGCGGCGCCGCCCGGCCCGAGGGGCGCGAGGCTCGGAGAGCCCCGCCGGAACCGAACCCCCCCCTCCTGCTGCTGCTCCCGCCTCCCCGCTCTGCGCACACCTTCTTCCCCCCCTCATTCCCCTACCCACCCACCGCCTCTTCCCGCGGCCGCTCTGCCCGGCGCACCAAGTTTCCTCCAACTTCTGCATCGCAGAGAGCCCGGGGGGAGGCAGCACGGGCGGACAGCGCCGAGCGCCCTCCGGGACGGAGACGCGCCGACGTGGCGCTTTTTCACGCTCTCCTCCGCCGACTCTTTCCTTTCCTCTCCCGGACGCCGACGCGAACCGAGGCTGCCCCGACCGCTTCCGCCGCCAGCACAAAGAGCCGTCGGGGAGCGCTGCCTCCCCGGGCCGGGACGCAGCTCGCGGGTGCCGCTTCCCTCCGGATTCCCTCCTGCTCGCCCCGCGCCGCGGCCGGGAGGACGGTGCCGAGCGCGCCCCGCGCCCGCGCGGCTCCATGGCGCTCTGACGGCAGCGCCGGCGAGGGACGGAGCCGCCCGAAGGGAGCGGAGCCGAGCCCGGCGGGCAGCGAGGCGGCTCGCGGCGCCGGGAGGAAGGCAGCGGCGGCACCTCGACTCCTACCTTGCGGAATAAGCGGACATTGCAAGTCGCAAGAACGAGGATCTGCGCTTGGTCCACGGTGTCGGATACCTCCATCCTAAGTTTGGGGGCGTTTGGTGCCTTTTTTCTTCCGCTCGGTTTTGTTTCCTCGTCCCCTCTCCCTCTTCCCTTCCCTCCCCTAACCACCCCAAACCGCGAAACTCGAGTGCTGCCGACGAATCGCGACCGGCTCCGCCAAGCTGTCCGCTCCGGCTTCGGACCGCTCCGATGGAAATACACTGTAAGCACGACCCGTTTGCAGCAATGCATAGTAAGTAGGCTGCTAGTTCAACTTCTCTGACACGGTAGGGCCGAGCCAGGCCGAGAGCATTTGCGAATGGGGGGCGCGTTTCCCGTCCCGGGGTCCGGCGGCACCGAGCGGGGAGACAGGCCCGGCGCGCAAACGAAATCCCGGGCGGCAGCCGCGCTCGGGGCTGCGCGCGACTTTGGGCTTCCATCCCGGCATCCCTTCCTTTCTGGCGCGGAGAGGCGATGTTCGCCTCGGTCCCTCTCCCCCCTTTCTGGCGTGCCTCTTTCTCTCTTTTCTGTCTTTCTTTCTCCCTCTCTTTTCTTTTTCTTTTTTTCCTTTTTTTTTTTGGTTAGAAGAACACAAAATAGAACAAGGAATACCATAACACAGGTATATATTTTTTTGTGTTCGTCTATTTTTCTTTTCTAAGAACTCTTGTCCCCGTGGAGGAATGAGCCAATAAAGAATGTATATACGTATATGTATGTGTGTACCAACACATACATATTTATATATAATAGTATATGTATGTAGTCAAATTTCTTAAAAAAAAAGTCTCCCTCTATTTCTGACAAATAGAAAAGTTTGCCATGTTATGTTTAACTGTATTCCAAATTTTGTTATATCTTAATTAAAAATATATAAAAAAAAAAGAAAAAAGAAAAAAAGAAAAAAGAAAAAAAAAAAGGAAAATCCATCGGACACAAACCGGGGCTGAAGGCGACGTTTTGTTATCCATTTGGAGAAGGGCAGAGCAATTCCTTTGCAACCTTTACATTAAAAAGTGCGGGAGAGACCCTACGGGTAGCAGAGCTGGTTAAGTTAACAGATCGTGTGGAATGGGCTTGACCGAGATTTGTTGTGCTTGAGAGGTCGGGGGAAGACTTATCCATTAGCACAGTGTTATGTGAAATGACATCTTCTCTCACGGTGAGTTAAACGGTGCATTACGGCGAGAGATTGCGAGGAAATTTAAGGTAGAACTAATCTCATTTCCTGGTGCACCGCAGTCCTTTTAGCTAAAATAGATTTGTTTGCAAAATAAACCAGCTAGTGCTAGGGCTAGAAATCTCTCTCTCTTTCGCTCCCTCTTTATTTTACTGTTTATATGTCTATTGCTTTCTCGCTTTGTCCGACACATAATTTTGGAGGATATGGAGAGTCGATTAATGCGGCAGCGGTAGTGGTCGGTGACTCCCCTTGCTGCGTGTGAGCTGCACCTTCGCTTCCACGGAAATACACAATTTTTAGAGGTGTGATTATTTGTTTCCCCTTAATCAGATAAAATAACATCAAATAATTTGTAAGAGGACGTGCTTACAGATAAAAAAAAAATCTACCTCTGATCTTGGGCGGAAAGCCCACAAGCCCCATTCATCAAGTGAGTGCCTTTTGGGGAGGTGACCCCCCAAGCGGATTGTGACGCTTGCATGCACGGAGGGCAGGTTTGCCTAATCTGGCTGGACATCAGGCGTGAGAGAAACCACTAAGGGTGTGAGAGGCTCTCTCTATTAACCAAAGTCATGGAAAATCGATATCTTCTGTAGGAATTTATTGAGAAAAAAAAAAAAAAAAAAAGCGGGGGGTGGAGGGGGAGCCAAGAAAAAAAAATCACTACCTGCTCTCTGACTCCCTCTCTGTTTCTGAAAATACTTCAAATGCGCTGCCAAACCGGCCCTGTACTCATTTCTCCCCGCAAGAGGTGCTAAAAAAAAAAAAAAAAAAAAAACCCACCATCACCAAAAAACAGTGTAATGCCCTGAAAGCGGAGGCTAGGACGAACCGCTCCGGTTCCCTCCGGCCAAGGGGAGAGGCGCTCCGCCCGCGGCCGCGCTCGCGCGTGGGTGCCGCGCTCCTCTGGCTCCGCGCGGGCGCCCGGGCGGGGTGGCAGCTCAGCCCCCGCGGCCCGTGGTGTCTCTGTCCTCCCCGGGACCGGGGCCTTTGGCCACGCACCGCCCGCGGGCGGCACCTCCGGCCCCTCCGCGCCGGGGCCCCTTCTCCCCAGCCCTCCCCGCCGGCCACCTCTCTCGCTGCTTCGCAAAAAGTTTCGCTTCCCGTAACTTTTCGGGCTGCTGCTGTTGTCGCCGGTCTTCGCGACGGATACGGCTTAACCCGGCACGCCGAGTGCTTTTTTTTTTTTTTTTTTTTTTTTTTTCCGCGGGGGACTCTGCCGAAAGGGACCTCTTGAGAGAGGGCCGTGTCCTGTCCCCGGCTCCTTTTGGGCGCTGGTATTTTAGGAGGCCGAGAGCCAGACCGCTGGACGAGCGGGAAGAGGCGAAAGGGAAGCGGGGCACGGGCAGCGCCGAAGAGACGCTGCTCACCGGCTGCCGTGGCTCGTGGAGGGCACCCGGGGCCGGGGCCCACGCTAGGGGTTCCTCGGGGATGTCCCGGAGCGGAGCGACCTGGACGCCAGAGCTCTGCCCGCAGGGTGCCAGCGCCCGCAGCACCGGTGCCCCCGCAGCCCGTGGCCCTCCGTGCTCCCGCGCACGCGGTTCCCCGGGAGAGAAACTTCCCCGAGCGGCCCCGCGGGCTCCTCTCGCGGCCTCGCAGCCCTCTCGGGGCGCCCACGGGAAAAGGCGGCCAGGCCCGGGCCTGGCACCGGGCCGGGCTCCCTCTCCGCCTCCGCGCAGCCCCCGCGCCGGGGCCGCTCGAGCTCCTGCTGCCGGAGGGGCCTTTGTTCCTTTCCTGCTCCTTTGCAGGGCTGGGGAGTTGGTTTAGGATCGGGGAATCATCTCAGTCCCCGAAAGGGACATCTTGCTCTCCTTATCCTTCTTAATCCCTTTCTTTTTCCCTTTCCCCGTCTTTTTCCTTTTCTTTCCTCCTTTCTTCTCCCAATTTCTCCTTCTCTCCTTGAATCTTTCTATTTCTTTTTTTTTTCCTCCTTTCCTTCCAACTTCCGCCTTCCCTTCCTCTCTCTATGAGGAAAAAAAAAAAAGACCTACGAAATGTTGTCGTATATATTAAATGTGCTGCTCATGATTTAATACAATTAACCTGGTAATGGGTGTAAAGCCCGAGGTCTTGTTCACTCCAGCTTTGTGGGACTGGTCCTGTGTTTTTAGTATTAATCACTCATAGAGTTTTCCTTTCTCTCGCCTTAAAATCATTTCATCATGGAGAGCAGCACTGTGTTTTACCTTTACATCACCAAATGTTCCCTTTGAAAAGGGTGTGCTGCACTTGGTGCACTCAGAACAAACTTCTGTTTGCAGGAGGGATGCCTTTAAAAAGATGCCCTGCTGCTAGGAAAGATCTACTCCTAAAACTGATAGAAGACTTTATCTTGCATGCTTTAAATGGCTTTTGCAATCAAATATATTTAATGTGCCCTGACAGTTTTAGAAGCTGTCTACAAAGTTTGATAGCACTTTATCCATGGTAAAATGACCAAATTGAAATAAAAATGGCTGCACATATATTTTTTCAATATTGAGGCATTTGATTTCTGCATTTCAAATCCTGTGAATATAGAGAGATTTTCCTTATTATTTTTGTTCCAGTGTTGCCATCTATGCAGCCTGCCTCTATTGCTTGTTTACAATTTCTCTGCTCCTCTGCAATTTAAGTAGTTTGGATGATTAACAACATGATGGTTAATTATATTTTCTCACTTGCTACATGGGATTATTACATGTTCATTGGTTTTACACAGTTTCACTGCTGTTCCTCTGACTGGGACCCATTTCCCACCAGATATATGATTCACCTTGCTAAAGGTGAACAGTGCAAATCTGCTAGAAAAAGAATAATATATTTGGCTTGGCTGAGTGTTCACATTTCATTTGTGGGATCGTAATATCTGCCCAGACTGCTGTAAATTGTAGGAGCAGAAATCGTGCTCTTTTTTTTTCTCCTCTTGATTAAGTCAAGTCTTTTGGAAGGAAAAAAAAAAAAAGACTCCCCCTCCTTATTTATTTATTTATTTATTTGCTTAGCTTTGAATAGATAGTAAACATCCAGCTTTGTTTTTCCTTGGCTTCCTAGTCAGAGCTGATAAAAAGCCTCCACTATGCAGGCACCAGGACTGACTGGGGAGTCCTTACGTGGGAAAAACTGATCATTGTGCTGAAAGGAACATGCTCCACATCTAGCAGATCTGAACATAAGCATATGGTTCCGAATGGTCATTTTTCAAACAAGGGGACCAAGCTGCCTTCAGGCAGGAGGCACTTCTTCAATGAGTAGCATTGCAAGCAGTGTGAAATTTCAATCAGAATACAACATGGCCCTGCTTCCCTTCATTCCTGGGATTTCAGCAGTGCATGGTAAAAGCAAAAAAAAAAATCAAAAAAAGAGAATAATCAGCATCATGGATGTCCCCAACACTGGAGAACACAGTGACTAAACAGGATTGCAGTGGAGAAATGTCATCCAAATATCACAGAACTGTTTTTTTTTTTTTTTTCCCCTCCCTTGTCCTTTCCCCCTCTTCCCTGTGTGTTTCAGGACATGGAGGAGTGAATCAGTTAGGGGGTGTTTTTGTGAACGGCCGCCCCCTTCCAGATGTTGTTCGTCAAAGGATCGTGGAACTTGCCCACCAAGGGGTCAGGCCTTGCGATATCTCCAGGCAGCTGCGGGTCAGCCATGGTTGTGTCAGCAAAATACTTGGCAGGTAAAGGGAGGATGACAAATCTTTTGATGTCTATAAAAAAAAAAAATCAATGCCTGTCCCTTACTCATGGGCTGCAAAACAAGGGACAAATCAAACAGAGAATAATAAAAATATCTTAGGAAATCAGTCCAGCCATGATGCAGTGTTCTTTGCTATTGATTTCCTGGAGATTTGTATATGTTTGGCTTGAGCAAAAACAAAAAAGTGCAACTATCTATACATTTATTTTGTTCCTTTCAGAGTTTCTTGCAGATAATTTCAAAGCAAATTAGGAAATGTCACATGTCGTGTATTTGGTATGTATGTGATACATATCGTGCATCTGTCTGTACTGAACAAACAGAGAAATCTGTGACTCATCCTCGGTAAAGATATGAACCATTTCCCGAAAGCTACTCCTTGTGATTTCTGAAGAATACCTTTTTTAAGCATATTATACCATTAAATATTGAGGTGTTGCATGAGCATTGTCATGTGTTCATTAACACTGGCTATTTTGGAAATTGTCTCACTATTATATGTATATACATACATATACATACACACACACATATATACATTCATACATATATGTGTGTGTCTGTGTATATATATGTATCTGTATATATATTTTACTCTTGTGATGGTCCTCTTAGTTGAAACACAGATTGCCACTAATTAACAGTTACCTGTTTTAAACTTGGCTGTTTTGAAAGTTTGGATAGGAGCTGCTCAAAACAGCAGAGCAACAGCAAATTAAGCTCTGAATTCCAAACATTTCCCAATGTCTTTTTGAAATTTGAATTAGATTCAGGCCAAAAAGGAAAAGAAAAAAAAAAAAAAAGAAAGAAATTAAAATAAAGAAACCCTGCCTCTGCTTCTTTGTAAATTGTGGACATGATTTGAACATGATTTGTTTAAATTACAATATTAAAATGCTTTGAACTTCAGGTCCATGATCGAGCATGTCATATAAAGGAAGACTTACTTTTTCTTATTACAGTATTTTTTCTTGATAGTTTGGGAAAAGCTTATTTCTTAAATACTGACGAAGCTTCAAAGGTACAATCCATTTTTAACCAATTCTTAAAATCAATCATAGCGTAGCTGTAAAGATTACCACAGCAGGTACTCATATGGTAGCACACATAGGATCTTCCCTGAATTAGCAACATTTATGAACTTGGCGAAGTCCTATGTCTTTTTTTCTTTTTTCTTTAATTCTTTCATCATTCTTCTCACTGTAGCCTTGTCATCTCTGACCATGTGGGCCGTCAAACACCTTCTCTACAGTCCTGAACTGTGTGATTTTAGAAGGCCACGTGAACCAATATTTAGGTGACACTGAGCATCCCTGCAGCCTCTGTAAGCTAAGAGCATTCCTCCCGATTTTTACATTAGTGTATGTTTACGGACACCAATGGCTTTTACTTTTTTTTAAGTGAAAAACTTTTCGTATGTTTTGAGACCTACCTGCCCATCACAGGCTGTTTCATTCTGTTATATTATTATCTGCTCTCAGGATAGGCTCCTAATCTCCAAATAATAATTCTGCTAATAAATATGTCCAGGATATCCTCCACTGGCTTACCAACTATCAGGACCAGTATAAAGCTAATAAACATTAAATTTATCCACTTCACAGTGAAATGTCCAACAGTTTTATTTTTGCCAGTTTGAATGGATTTATTTTTAGATATATTTTCACTATGGAGCTAAACGTGAAGCTCCAGAGTGTTGTCATTTAAATTGTCAGCAATTAATGAGAATTTCATAGCTCATTATTTTTATAACTAATAATTACAGTGGGTAAAATTTCACTATAATTGGAGATCTGCGAGCATGCATTTGAAAAAAAATGGGATTCTTATGAAAAATTCTTCCATCCTTTATTTGAAATTTTATTATTAAAATCTTTTAATCCATTAGTCCCTAATGCAGACTTAAACCTAACTAAATGATGACCAACAGCAAGCTGTGTTTGCCAGGCCAGAGGTAAAAACTGTCTGGTTGCCCCCACAGTCTCGTAGGAGAGAACTGTGGAGACGCCTGCTCCTCACTTACATTGTCATCTTCACGGGACTAAAAGACCCTGGAGCTAATTTTTATAGATGAAATCCAAACGCAGCCGAGCTTGTCTTTAAAACGGAGCTGAGTGCCAGAGATGGTAGCTCTCTGCCACCCATAGCTGTTCGAGCTGCTCTCAGTTTGAACACCAGGGTGAACAGGAAACGGGTGGCTATAGGTTTCACTGGCCATTAATTGGCACGTGCTACACGTGAGCTCCTTCCTGGGAAAAGGTCCAGCAACGTCTTCCTATTTGCTATGAGTATTTTGATTAATGCATATTGATTTTTGCTGAGCTCAGAATTGTGTGGATATGTGGGTAGGTACTTGATTCGTGGTTAGAAGATTTGGGAGTGAAGGTCTTGCTCTCCAGAATTCCCCAAGTGCTTTTGCTCCTTGGTTGCGCTCATGTTGTATTAAGCTGATACATCCAAATGATGTCAGCAGGACCTTAGTGAGCTGGTGCCATGTAGTTCATCCATACCTCATCCATACCTCTGGAGGTTCAGGGTTTTGCCTTCACTGCTTACCAAACATTGGCAGAGTCAGCCACGAGGAACAGGCTCTGTTTGTCCAGTTAGTGCTCCCCAAGCCTTTTCGTAGCTAATTTTCTTATCGGCTGGGTCATCTGGCATTGACAGGGAGTCGAGACAAGGGGCAACACAACCATATTGACGTGCAGAGAGGCAGTGCTGGAGAAGAACACAAAGGAATTCTTCTAAAATCTGCAGTTATTGACCAAAGCTAAGAAAACTATGACTTTTTGAGCATTGTATAATATTCATCAAGATCCTGCCTCAAAGGAGAGACCACCAGCAAAGTTTATGAGACTGGAGATGCAAGATTATAGTAGGTTTGTGGTGCAAGCGTACCATCATTTTATTAATGCCTCAGGAAACATAGCATGGGAGGAGCAAAATTTTACCACTGTGCCCTATGGTACAATTCTAGGCTAGATTTTGGGGGGCTGGATTTTGACACTTTGCACTTTCCATTAACTGGCTCAATGAAAACGAGAATAGCGAAATTCAGATCCGCATCCATGGTATTCGAAAGCATGCACCAACAACATGGTGCCATTTTCTTCAAAGGGATTTTATGTCCTGCACATACTTCAGGTTTTCCAGAAAGATTAAAAAACAGTGATCTGGCAGAAGTTTGGTAAACATGAATGCATATTGTAGTGACACAGACTCCAGCTTCAGAGCTTGTTTGTGCTCTCCTCCCACTAGAAAGACTGTGGAATTAAAAAAAAATATTGTAAAGCTGATGTCAAGTAGATGCAGACAAATTATATTAATAAACAAGCCTATACTTTTATTTGAGAGCCTTTTCTAAGCTCCTTGTTAGAAATGTAGATGCTAAGGAGCCAATGGACAAGTGCAATACATCTAGCTGGGTCCCTCTGGTTTAAATATTTATGAAGTCCAAGTGAGCTCTGTATGGGAAGGATTTACCAGACCAGGTGGTTAGGGCAGGAAAGCACTTGCCTTACTGCAGGTAGGAACAAGGTTTATTTTTTGTTTGCTTGTAAAAATTCACAAGATACAAACAAAGAGAGCCCATGGCCAGAAGAATGTCCTTGTGTGTTGCACATCCTGAAAACTGCATAGAGGAGAACGATCTCCTCAGTGGACACAACCTGACTTCTGTTTTTAACAGAATTTTTAAGACTTTAAAACTGTCTTATGTTTCAATCAGTTTAGGGTCCAGTGCTACCACCTTTCCTGGTATGACACCAGTAGAACTGCTTGTGGGTGCAAAGACCATGTATATGAGAAAAGACTGGATGACCAACCAAATAAACCATCCCTAAGCCAGCGTAGCCCTCCGAGATCTAAACACTTCCCTCTCTCTAAAACATAGCAATTGAAACAAAATCTTATATTAAAACCATAATTTTGAAAAGGTGTGTTATATTTATTTTGAATGGGCAAATGCTGTATGCAATCTTCAGTCTGCTAAGAAATGACAGTAAGCTGTATATGTAAATTATGGAGAATTTCTTTAGAAACAATAATTTATTACAAAAAACGCCCCTGAAAAAAAAAAAAAG
The DNA here is from genome assembly GCF_059628265.1 of Tinamus guttatus. Classification (NCBI taxonomy): domain Eukaryota; kingdom Metazoa; phylum Chordata; class Aves; order Tinamiformes; family Tinamidae; genus Tinamus; species Tinamus guttatus. The sequence continues at coordinate 33,001 of NW_028288812.1, read as the reverse complement.
GTCTTTGGTGTGAATTGTTTCTATTGCCAGCAGCTCTGATTAATAACACACATTTTCAGTTAATTTTGGATCCCGACATGCCCTTTAATCTGGCATTGTTTCTATTGTCTTGCTATTACAGAAAAAAATATATATTCTATCCTGAGGCCCAATTCCAATTACTGTAAGTTAATCTATTAGGTGATAAAGCATGACATAAGCAGAAAATGTGTATGTGAAAGTGAAGATGTATCTTAGGATTTTCCAGGGATTGGTTACCTTGAAATTGTGTTCTCTATAAATCTCAAAGCATGTTCTCTGTCCTTTTGAGATAACTAAAGCTTTGTTTTGGATGTTGTCCCAGGTATTACGAAACTGGTAGTATTAAGCCTGGAGTGATTGGAGGATCAAAACCAAAGGTCGCCACACCCAAAGTCGTTGAAAAAATTGCGGAGTACAAGCGCCAAAATCCTACCATGTTCGCATGGGAGATCAGGGATAGACTTCTAGCTGAGCGAGTGTGTGACAATGACACTGTTCCCAGTGTCAGCTCAATTAACAGGTAAAAATTTGCATATTCTCAGCGGTTCAGTTGGTTCTGAATCTTCATTTGTTCATGGACCTTGATGTCTGGGGTGACCTTCAAGAAATGCTGTTTGCATATGTTTTCTTAATGTGTTTGGGGTTTGAGAGAAGCCATGGGCTCACCTTGATGATGAAAGTATCACAAATTACAAACATTTCCTAGGAATGGACAAATTCTACTCTCAGCCTTTGCTTCTTCCCCTCCCCACCCCCCCGCTTTTTTTTCCCCTGTTCTCCAGACTGGGACTTCCAAAAATATTTTGGGTTATTGGATCTGAATTGGGTCTCACTTTTGGACTGAAACCTGGACTAGGCAGGGATCCCAAGGCAAGCTCTTTTTGTAGGGAGGAAAGTTGAAAGTTTAAATACTGGGGCTAGAGACAATGTAGAAGAAGTCTGGGTCTCAACTCTCTGAAGAAGGGCAGCATTGCAGTCTTTCTGCCATCTACTCAATATTGCTAAATTTGATCTGATGTTTGGTAACCATTTACCATGAATATAAAAGGTGGAATTCAGTCAGAATTTTCCAAGTGCTCCGAATATCTGCTTGTTAAATGGATATGCTTAAATGGCCTTGAATCACTTTTGTAAAGGTGCAGGAGAATCTCATTTTGAGCCTTGGCCCTGCATTTGGGAGCCTCTTAGGCTACTGAGATGTTTTTCCACTTATATAATTTCATCCAAATCCTTTGAATGCAACTATGCAGCTCAATCTCTTTATGTTTACATGAAATAAACTGATGAAATTTTATTTTATTGACCGTATCAATAGATCTGCGTGAATGGAACTGTCACTTGACCAACAGGGAAGACTTCTACAGTGTTAGCTAGGAATACTGGTTTGATCTTGTCAAGCTGAATGCAGTCATATATTTGCATGGATAAATAAAGGTTAGGTTTGCTCATTCACATCTTTTAGTACTTCTTTCAAGTTCATATTTAGCTTAGAATTTAATGCAGCAACAAATAACCCTGTAGACACTGAGATTTTATGTTAAAAAAAATTGCTTTAGAAATAGTAATGGAAACCAGGAAAAATGAAGGAAAATTCTAGCAAGATTTGTCCTCATGTAGCCACAGGCCAAATCTGTTCCCAGGAGAACAACTCAAGTCCTATCACGTAAGAAGCACTGCTGCTACTTTGAGCAGTAGGGCTTCAGGCATTGTCCAAAAATCTACCAAAAAGGCTCTAGGTTTTATTGGTTCTTACCAGTTTTTCATACTCTATCTCTTGCTCTGTCCTTGAATGTTTCCACTCTGATGATGTCCACACACTTGTTGCCATCGCATTGCAAATCTACTCCATGATTTGCAGCCGAGTCCTTTGGCCAGAAATTACTTTCTTTCTGATCTTCTTGTTACTGCAGCTAAGACTTACCCCTTTTCTCAAAAGTGTGAAACTCCTTTTGAAATGCACACAATCTTTCTGAGTCAGACTGTTCACGCAGAGAATATTTTTTGCCAGCCTGGGAGCATATCCTCAAAACTCCAATCCAAACTATTATGACAGCACACCTGGAATTCACATTGAAGTGCTATGCTTTAATTTTAAATTCTCCCAATTATATTATGTAGTCTGTGGGAACTATCTTATATTTGAAGTAAGCATGTGCCTCAAAGCTTTACTGATAGGGTTATTACACATTAAGGATGTGTAATATGCCTTACTCTTAAGGTATGAAAGCCTGGCAGGATTAGAATCCATTGGCCAGTGGCAGGAGAGCTGATGGCTTTAGGGGACAGGAGGAGATGTGAAATTTCTTGTGTACTTTATTTCCCGGCAGCCTAATGCAGCTGCTTAATGACAACTAGATGCTCATGCACAGAGATGGCTGTATATATCCCCAAACTTTCAGGTGTGGGGGAAGGTAAATGTTGTATGAGGAGTTTTCCTCTTTTCTTTAGGTCTCAGCGAAGAAGGAACTAGAGAGATACAGCGTGGCAGCCAGCTGGATTAGGAAAATACAGTATAGGCATGGAGTACAAGGCATGGTGCAAAGGGATTGTGCTTTCTACTCCTGAATGTGTAAATATACACACAAACAGCAACATAAGTTGTTTTCCAAGACATTTTCCAAAATAACACTCATAAACATGTAAGGTGTATTTTAAATGGTTTTGATCTTGCAGCAGATCTGGAGCTTTGGGTGTGGATGCTCTAAAGTGCCAGCAGCAAAGGAGACTGAATTCCTAGCTCTGGAAGACTTGGACCCTATTTACTGATGTCATTTGTGGAAAAGTGACAAGTCTTTCTCAGCCATGCTGTGCAACTTGGATGTTGCCCTTTAGTTGTAGGCTTGAGCCACCACCAGAAGTCATTCAATCAGATTCTTGCAGCTAGTCTGGCTGCACAGTCTGCCTGTGTTACAACTGTACCACCGTAATGCTCTTCTTTTGCTACTGTTCTCCTATTCAGGAGGAGAATTGTCATAACTGTTAGACTGAAGGGCTGGGGCAGTGTGCTATAATGCAGCTATGACAAACTATGTGTAGCACATCCGCCTTAATGTATGCATTCTGAAAGATAGATTTGAGCTGCAGTCCCGTATATGAATGAATAATTGCTATTATTATTCATTAATAAGATTAATATTAATAATAAGCCACTCTTCCACAGCAGGAGCAAGTCTATGTGATTAAGGCTTAATTAATCACTGCAACTAGCTCTGCTCAAATAAGATGAGAGCTGCCCAGCTGTTTCAAAGCACTCCTGTCCTCCATGCCTTCAGAGATAAAGACATTTATGTGTCAGGAGGCCCCAGATACCCTTCCTGCACCACAGAAGTGAGGAAGTCTTGTGCATGGTGCTATTTCTCCTCTCCTCTCCTCTCCTCTCCTCTCCTCTCCTCTCCTCTCCTCTCCTCTCCTCTCCTCTCCTCTCCTCTCCTCTCCTCTCCTCTCCTCTCCTCTCCTCTCCTCTCCTCTCCTCTCCTCTCCTCTCCTCTCCTCTCCTCTCCTCTCTTTTCTTTATTTCAAGGCAGGCAGAAATGGGAAAAGAGTGTGTTAGATGAATATAGCAGAAATGCTTACCACGTCTCTCTATGGTTGCATAAAAAATGAATAAAGCAGACACACGTGATTTGGGTAAAGAGTGTATTTCATTCAAGGCATAAACTCATCTTGCTTCCACAGCAGTCAGTGGCAAAACTATTTAATCTCCAGCAGCATTTCAGATCTTATCTCTTCCTTCCTAACAGTACGTTGGCAAGTCAGCACTTGACGGGGTAACTCAGTTGCTGTTTTTGATCACCATCCCTCTTCCAATACCACATGCAACTTATCTTTTATTTGTCTACCTCTTTGATTATTTCCTGACTTGTATCATTATAAATCAAAGCAAAGGCTGTCCCCAGTAATGACAGTGCAGTGACTCTTTGAATACTTAATTTGGCATGTTTTTGTTTTAATATCATTTTGATTAAACAGAATCTTTCTTAGATGTTTAAGCACTGCACCCAGTGGTAGTTTAGGGGAATATTTAAAAAGGTGTTCAAGCACCTAAGGATTCAGCCTAAGGTCATGTCTGGACTCAAAAGTGTGCATCAACCTGAGCATGGGATGTCTGGCCAAAAATATACCCAAATAGCTATAGATGTCTGGTACGTTGGCAATTAAACCTGGCTTCTCAATGGGACGGGAACACCAAACTCCCACTAGGATCCCAAAGAACTGGTAGGCATCAAAATATCACTGAAGACATGAGCTGGAGCCCAAAATATAGGCCTGAACCTGCCAAAATTTCAGATGAGAAGAGGGTGACACATGGGAAGACATTTTTGCATTTATCTAGTTATCCTGAACTGAAAAAAAAAATAGTGTCTGGTGTCCCCCGCAATTGCATGCTTAATAGTAAGTAGTCATTTATTTCTTTTCAACTGCATGCAGAATCATACGGACGAAGGTACAGCAGCCACCCAATCAGCAAGTCCCTGCTTCCAGTCACAGCATAGGTAAGGAAAACTTTTCTTTTTTATATTAAAAAATAGTATAATAGATTACAAATATTCTGAAGAACTTTTAATCATTCTTATGGACAGATAATTCTGCATAAAACACTTCAGCACACGTGCTAATGCGCCTTCTTTGTCATTCTCCAAGGGCTGAACATAGTAAATGAATTTTATAAATACTGCTAAAAGGTTTTGAATTTTACTGATTATTATGATAAATAGCTTTCACCATGAGACAGAAAATTGAAATCTAAACCAACCCCCCCACACTAATGGGGGTCTATAGAATGTCAGATAATTAAAGCAATAAATCAAGAAAGGGATACTTATTCATAACATTTTCTGCATCATTAGTCAGTAAGTAGTTTTGAATGTGTTTTTTTCATCTATCAGCCATGCCTTCCATAATTCTTTGTGCACTTGCAGTCTTGAGTGAAGAGGTAGCAAAACTTTCTGAACTTTAATTCAAATACAGACCAGCAATATGAACAGGAGAACCAAGTGAGTGTGGGAAGGTGATCTTTGGAAGGGGTTTCCTGCTTAATGAGGCCTCTTCCACAGTTCACCAAGCTGATTGTCTTTTTCTTTATCAGATATATTTGTTCTCTTCAGAAATCATTCTAGGCACCTGCATGGGTAGGACTTGTGACTGGTCTTTAGCTGTGTATACAGAGGCTGTGGGTTGAATCCATTCTTCATGGACAGCTCCGAATACCTCTACCTTCCTGAACAACACGGTTGCATGGAGGCAATTTGGGGCATTGGTTAATTTGTTTCAGGAGCTTATGTAGGAGGCTATATTGATTTTAATGCCCTAGTATTGAAGAAATATCCTGTGCTGAGGGAGGCAGTGGGTGAATTGCTACTTAAGACTATAAGAAAACCGTAATTTATTCCTAATTCTGCCAAGGAGAACAGAGAGGATGCAGATAACTTGCAACATTGTTTGCCTCTTTGCCTCTGTGTTTTTTCATTTTGTTTTGTTTTCTGTTTGAGCTCAATTCCTTGTTCCATGAAAACTGTTGAGAGGAAGATAAGGCATTGCTTGTTGTACAAAACAGAGGCAGACTGGAGGTCTTAGTCACCCTGCACTGTAATGCTTTCATGTGTGAAATGGGGATAACACTTACTGACCTCAGGTGGCAAGGGTGAGCTGATAGCGCGATAGCAAAGAGCTGTGTTAACACTTTGAACTTCTTGAAGAGATCTCACTATAGGACAGCATCCTGGGTCTTTCTTTCAAGGATATGCCAAAATAATCCCCAAGGAGGAAAAACAGTAGCCTGCTTGCAATGAAAACTTATGGGCTGACTCTTCTCCTATCGAGTAAAAACATGAGTAGAAAAAAAACTTTCTTCTAAGAATTTGGGTTTGCTATACCCAGAAGAAAATCATGACACTGATGCTACTCTGCTGTAGCTTATTCCAGTACTTTGGCTACAGGACTTGGTGTGATCCTGGTGCTAAACTGTCCCATGATCTGGAGGCATACAAACCGCTTTCTGTGATTAGCTCCCGTGAAGTGGCAACCTGCCAACTCAGGCTTAGCCTGTGAGTAGATGGAGATGGATGCCAGTTCTCCACCTTTGGCCCTGGGCCACACACCTTGTGCATCTACAAGCTAGGAGCTTCTCAGAAACATGGAACCTCCAGAGCGAAACAGGAACACCATACCTACAATGCTGGCTGTCATCTACAGACTCATATGATCTATAAAAACAGAACCTCCTTCACCTGAGCACTGAACCCAGAACCCTTCCTAAGGATTTTGTCAAAGCGAAACATTTAATTCACAGTTTGAGGAGCTTCAAGGCCCTTCAGTCACATGCAGTCAACAGCTAGTCTTGCCTAGATCTCTGTGTAACCCTTGCTGCTCAAAAATATTTTCACCCACTGGAGACTTGTAGCTTGGTCAGCAAATCAAGCATAGCAAGTGCATGCCACTTCATTGCTATATGGTTTCTGTGTCAGGAGATTGAAAGCACTGCACGCCATCTTACCTGGATGTTCTTTTTTGTAAGGTCTCAAATCCATCTCCTTCCACTCCATTAATGATATGAAGTGGTAGACAACCAATAGGTCTTAGAAATGTATCTTCCAAAGGTACCTCTGACACAACAGTGGTTGAAAGTTTCCTTCTATTTGCAATCCATTGCCATTTCTTAGCACTGTCCTTTTGCTTTCCAGTTGGTCTGAGATGAGAAGTTCAATTAAAAAAGCTCCCTTAGCTTTTTCTTCCAAGGAAAACTGCTCAGCCGTAACATGCTGAGGTTTTAAAGGAAAAGCATAACCTGTCCCACACATGCCAGGAGCTCTTTACAGTGCTCTGGAGTTTTGCACTGCAGGCTGTCACGTGAGCCAACAGCAATACACATATCCACGTCCACGAGGCACTTTGTAGAAACCAATTCAGTGATGGGCATGGGACCCACTGCTGCTTCTGCAGGCCATAATCTCAATGTGCACGAGATTGCTGCCACTTTTACCACCTCAGAGACCAGAGAGATGCAGCACCACTATTTATCTTGGATAGCTTTCCGAGCCACACAGTTTTGGTCACTGGTAGAGCCCCAAGCTGTCTGGATCACACCACAGCAATAGGAAACTTCTGTACCCACTGACTTTCATATTTTCATGCACACTGACTTCTTTGCTTTCAATTACAGCCTCCACAGGGTCTGTGACGCAGGTGTCTTCAGTAAGCACTGACTCTGCTGGCTCTTCCTACTCCATCAGTGGGATTCTGGGAATTACTTCCCCTGGCACAGAGAGCAACAAACGCAAGCGGGATGAAGGTAATTGAAGTTGTTTGCTCTTGGAGCAGAGGAGGCAACGCATACTGGGAAAAGTCTGGGCAGAGCTGAGAAAGGGATGCTCTGTTCTGGTGTGTTATTTGTCCCAGCTTTGTCTGGCCTTTGAGGTAGGCTGTGGCAAGCAATAACATAATTTGCATTTGTGATATGACGACTTGCATGAAAGCAGATTGGCATCTTTGTGTTTTTTTTTTTTTTTTTTTAATTGCCCTTCTTGTAGCATATACTTGTATTAATATATTAGAAAGCACCTGGGATGCATCATATTTTTTAAGAAATCAGCTCTTCCTCCTGAGTGAGGGAACGTTTTCCTTCTAACAGTGGAAAGAGGAAGAATTTTTATTATCTTGATGCTGTGGCGACCTGGTAACATAAAATTAAAGGGGCTTGTCATAATTTGCAGAGAGACCAAAGATTTACAGTAGTAATGTCTGTGATACTGAATTTCATTAGGTCCCACTAGCCTCCAAAGGCCTTTCATTAGCCTGGACTTGAAAGAAAACTAGTGGATTTTGTTTTGGTTTGGATATTGCCCATCTTCCTCCAATCTGTTGCAGCGTTAATATAGAACGAATCAGAGCTATTTTCATCATTTTTCTTCTGATAAAAGCACTGCTTTATAAAGAAGGGTTTTCAAAGTTAGGTAGGAAGGAAAAAGGAGAAAATCTGGCTTAGTGTTTTATAAGAATATCTTAAATCTAAACCAGAACTTTCTTTTAATGGGAGGCAACTCCTTACAGAGAGGAGCTGAGGCCAAAACCATCTCAGCTGGCAGACTATCCCATTCACCCTGTCTGTTGCAAGAGAAAGGATGCAAGAGGATTAGCTATGCTGTTCTGTCACTTGTTTGCAGCAGTGATGTTAATGGAACTTCACTGAATGACCAGTGGCAACACTTGTGGGCTTAAGGACTTTGCTCTTTGCTGATTTACTGTCATCCTGCTCCAGAAGAACAAACTCCTGCATTTTGCTTTTGGGTATCTTCGGTCACCTACTTCAGTCAGCTGTGGAGAAGTTCCTAGGTGCTCCACAGGCCACTGGTGTTCCAAGCATAGAAGGTCCTCTATGAGCCATATGCATGAAGAGTATCCTCTGTGTGCCTCTGTGAAGAGGTAGAGACCTCTACTCTGAGGAGAGAAATGACTCCAGAGAGAAAAAGGAAATTCAGAGGAGGAACCTCCCCTGGACTGATAATTCAGAGATTATCAAAGAGAGGAAAAGGGATTGTTTTCCCCATGGTCTGAACCTCACTGATTAGCTTTTGATGAAAATTAGATTGACTTTAAAAAATCCTCTAAATGTGGGTTTCAATATTATAAGGAAGGTCAGTGGAACAGGATTGGCAAACAAGCACGTAAGTGGATGAAGGGAAGAACAGACAAGCAGACAGATGGACAAAAAGCTAAATGGCATAAGCTTAATTTCTCAGGAAGCATAGCTAAAAGTGGTCAAAAATGTGGCTTCCATGCTCTACATGCAGAAATCAAATACCCTGTATGCATGGGTACAAAAGTTGTTCATGATATATATATATATATATATACATATCTATATATATACACAAATAAGTTGTATATATATATAACATGTATTTACACATTAAGACCCTAAGCATATGGATAAGTATATATATTAAAACAGCTATAGTAGAAATTTTATATTTTATCAGCTGTGGCAGGAGAAAAGAAGTCTGTGTTGCAAATTCCATGAATTTAACACAACATTGCCCTAAAGCACCACTTCTTGGGTACATGTGTTTGTAGTAGACCCACTGATTTAAGGAAGAAACAATAAGAAGCTCCTGCAGCTATAGAGAAAAGAGTTAAATATTTCATTGGAAAGATCAAAGGCAGGGGTGAGAAAGTACCCATCCTTTGCCAATTCATTATTAGAAGAAGTCACATGATTTATAAAACAACTCCCATCATTTTGGTTGTATGAGTCATGATTTTTGAGCCCACAAGAGCTGGTCTTCAGCAGGCCAATTTACCTGCTTTTATCATAGGCTCAGACCTGCAGATTTGGAGAGGTGTGTGAGGGAGAGCATTTGTACTTAATTAGGTATTTCAATGCAGTAGAATGTCTTTGTCTTGTCTGAAAGGAGATCCCAGAGAGTCTCCATCAGTTCTCCTGGCACAGCAAGGCACAAAGTGTCCCAAGACTCTGCACCACAAATGATGGAGAGATGGATATTGTGCTGATGTGGAGATCAGAAGGTCATCTTTTAATTATGGATTGTATCATAATGCAGATGTACGAGGAGGCAGAGTTAATTTAACCATTTCTCAGCTTTAAGAGCTTGATAATAAATATCTCCTTAGCAGTCTTTTTTTTTTTTTTCCTTTGCCATGACTCTGTATTTCTCAGTAGCTGTTGAGAAATGCAATTGCATGCCTTTATAACTTCGCATGTCTCACAGACAGCATGACAGTTAGTTGTCCAGCAATCCTGACTTCCCTGGGCTGGGGAGGGAAATGGAACAGAATCTTCCCTTAATGTTGCCAGCTGCATTGAGTACTCAGTGTGATACATTATCTGGTATTGTTCCCCTCACTCCTGACATTTTTTTTTAGCAGATGTCACAAGTATTTAACCCGGTGGGTAGCTTGCCTCCTAGCAACAAGGACACACCAAATCAGACAGTCTTTATAAGTTTACATAGCTGAAGGTGTCATTTTTTTCCTGTATTTATTTATTTTTTTCCCGTATGTAATATGGACTTGGAACAGATGTGCCCTCATGGGGGATCAGTTAAAGGACTACTACTGGAGCCTGACACAAGAGGCAGAAGTACCTCTGCTCTGTATCCAGAGAGGTACAACCAAAAGTCAACAGTCGTAGCTTAAAGACACAGATGCTGTTGCGAGGAAATCTTACTGGTTGTTGTTGTTGCTTGGTTGGTTGGTTTGGCTTGGTTTCCAACTATACATGACAGTTTTCTCTCTGCTGTGGGCATTTCTAGCTCCAGAAATCTCCGGCCCAGCCATCAGAGAAAATGGCTTTCATGGGTGGCTTGGGTGGGGAAGAAGGATACTCAGTTCCTGTACTCTTGCAGAGAGAAGTGACTCTGGGTTTGTAATTGGGCACTGAGAAAGTAAATAGATCTCCATTCCCATGTACGTCTCTTGCTTTGTGCAAAACATAAATAATTTCTCTAGGTAGGAAGGATGACTTTGGTGCAACTGCCACAAACTTTGATGGGAAGCGTCATGCCTATTTATGAGTCCTCTACCAATAACCTGACTCTGAGCCTCTAGATTAGCACATGCTCTTAGCAGTTGCTGTCCCAAACCCACCACCTGACTGATGCAGAGATGTGCTCAAGCTCTGATACTGTTGTTCTGGGTAGAATATGTGGGAGAGTAAAGCACTGATCAAGAAATTGTAAGGAAAGTTGATAACGTCACACAGATTCGGGGAGCTATCCTGCTTCACCCTTTTGCTAAATTCAGTGAAAATAGAGTCACTTGCTTGGCATGAGCCCAAAGTAACTATCACTGCAGTCCACCTATCTCCGGGATGTATTTAATTAGAGGAGAAATCTTTTATGCCGGCAGGTAATAAGGGTAGTTTATGATCACAAGCACCAGCCAAGCAAGGAACAAACCTGTTTGCACACAGCACTACCTGGAAAATTCCAGGAGGTCTTCTGGGTCACAAATACCACATCTATGCTGTTAAAGCAGAGAGTGCTGGTGCACAGGAACAAACGTTGTCACATCTTATCACAATTTTGTGAAATTGTCACATTTTAGGGTGAGAGGCTGCCCAAAGAGGTTGTGAAATCTCATCCTTTGGAGATCTTCCAAACCTGCCTAGATGTGACCCTGTGCCACATGCTCTGGGTGTCCCTGCTGGAGCAGAGGGTTGGACTAGATCATCTCTAGAGGTTCCTTCCACCCTCAACCATTCTGTGATTGGCCTGCCCATCCTGGTTGGCACTGTCTCTGTCATGACTTTTGCCTATGCAAGCTGGCATTGTCTCACTCAGTGTCTGCCTGAGGCATACTAAAACAGAGGTTAACTAGAATCTGAAGGACACCCTCTCTGCTCCATGGGAATGCAATCACGCCACTTCAGAGAGCAGGAGACCTTAGCGACAGAGACGCTCATGGTGTTGTATCAGTCAACCCATTTTGTCTTCTTGCATAGCTGTAGCTGTCTAGACAAAAAAAAAATGTTGCATGTGTCATTGCAGATTGTTTCCTAGACCTGGCCACTAGATTGGAAATACAGTGAGAGAGAAGGCAGGAGGATCTTAACAAGATCTTCTTATCAAAGCACTGTGCAGGATCTTTGTGCTTGTTACCCACCCATCTCCTCTTGCTGCAGAACAAATCTGGCAGATTTAGCTACCCTCACTGAATAGCTGCATATTTCAAATTCAGTGGAACAGAGTCTTTTCAGTGGTGGAAGCATTTGGCATGCATGAAACCATCACTCATACAATTGTTTTGTTTCCATTCTCACCAATCATAATCCTATATTGCTGTCAGCATCTGGCATGATGATGCAGATGCTTGTGCTTTGTTTTCTGAGCTGAACTCCTTGAAAAAAACGTATTTCCTTTAACACAGACTTATGACTTTTAGCAGTATTTGGGTCACAGCCTTCTGTTTGGGAGGACAATCTGCCAAGAGTGGCAAGGATGATAATGGCAGTGAAAAGAACTTGTAAGTGCAATCTAGTGTTTTATACAGCTGCCCAATGTTATGGAATAGTTTCAAGCAGGAATGTCTCAGGTTAGGCCGCTCTTCAGTCATCCAAACAGAGACTCTCAGTACAGCCTGGTGAGCTGCAGGCTACTTTTCTTTGGATGCCTGCGTGCAGTGGCTCACTGGGGACACCTACATTTGAAAATGGGAGTTGAAATGCTTTGCACTGACACATCTAGATTGTAAGAGCGCATGTTGTGAAGGATGTACACAAGCTCAAACTGTCAGTGACCCATTGAGGGGGAATATGAGCTAGTCAGAGAGCCTAAGAAAAGTCAAAGCAAGTACAAGTAAGTCTGAATAAGGACTAATAACACAGACAGCTGTCTTTCCTTCATACCACACTCATAAACAATGTTATCCCATGAGGTGGAAACAATAGGCTAACTACTGTGACAGGTAGGTAGAGACTTGCAGGGCTATGGACATAAATGTCTTTGAGGCTCCAGAACAGAAGGCAGCAGATCTGACAAAAAGAACACAACAGTGTCTCCATGCTGCTGGGACTTCTGCCATCCTGTCTTGTGGCTCAGGTCCAATCTGACTTCCAGGGCTCCTTTAACTCTACAATATTACTGGGAAAGCCTGTAACGTGTTTTCCCCTTTTGTTTAGCTTTACTTCTTTAAATGGTCAGAACCAGACCCTCAGCAGATGTCTAGCTGTGCTGACATTGATCAGATATAATATCCACAGCTCTATCCACAGCTGAAATCTGCCCTGCTGATTAGCAGCATGTTCATGTACCAGTTATATCGCTTCCAGTGCCATCCTGCCATGTCTTCTTGCAATGGACATAAAAATCCACCTGTTTTTTGCCCTACCAGTCCTATTTTATTTTCTCCCTGCCCATGTCCTGCAACCCTATTGCTATCACAAAGCTCTCATCTTCTTCTTGGCATTCACTGCAATCACATGGACAATGTGACTGTTGTTGAAACCTTGGCTGGCGTGAACTCCTTATCTGATGGATTTATAAAGGGCCAGGAATACTTGCAGCACCTGAATAAGACAGGGCCTCCCACTGTAAAAAAAGCAAAACCTCTCTAAACTGTACATGCAGGACCACATAGAAGGTGCTGCTTTCCATAACTTAGTCCCATTAGCTTCTTTCTACGGCTGGCTCTATAATTCAGCCCTGGGCAAGACAAACAAAATGGCCAGAGCCAGCAAAAGTTGGAAGAGTGGCCTAGATGCAGTAGCAAATAGTATCAGAGTCTTAGGTTTGGAAGCAAACAGCCTGGATGTGATAAGGTGCAGATAGCCATCTTCTGTCTCTCTTCATTCTTTACCCTTGTTCATGCATTCTAGGGGAGACAGGAGCTGGGTAGAAGTGGACAAAGGGCTTTGAAGGTGAGTTCTGGGGAACTAGCTACAGGAGACATGGTGTGATGATGTGTGAGGGGTTGCCTGGTGAGCTGAGAGAAGAGACAACTTAAGCCTGAGGGCAGGAGTTCTAAAAGCAGGAGTGGAAGGAGTCAAAGGGAGCACTGACATGGAAGAGTGGGCTGAGCTCAGGGCTAGCAAAGGAGGAGGGGCAGAGCTTGAGCTGGGAAGAGCAGAGGAGCAGAGACATGGGCTGTCTGAGACCTGGGCAAGCAGGACACCAGCAAGGGCAGGATGAGGAGTGCGGTGACACCAGTCACAAAAGGCTAATCTTCCTCAAGTAAACTCCCCTTTTAGGACATGATTTCCAACCCTATATAAATATGAATAAGATCTTATTTTAGTTTCCCTGGCAACTGAAGATCTCTATTTAATGTGAGGCCTGAAATGTGGGATTCTGCTGGGCACACTTGGGGGCCCTCTCTCACTCTTTGTGGCTACCACTGCTGGCAGAGGATTTGACATTTGGGTTTTCTCTAAAAACAGAGTCTGTCAGGAGCATGAATATCAATCAGATTTAGGGGCTAGTCTGTCTGAAATGATGTTTTGGTGTAAAAGCCCTTTCTGCCTTTGGTTAGTGCACTGGGATCATCTCCCACTTGAGACTTAGTCACTGAATTTTCCTAAATAGGCTGAGACTCTTGCAGGTTCAAACACCCTATCAGGGAAGAATTTACTGAGTGGCAATCACATCACTGCCAGGGAGTGCGGATTGCTGGACGAGGTTCTGGGATGGAAGCGCGAGAGGTGAAGGAGCCCACTGACTTGTTTGTATTATCTATTAAAACACCAGGGCATTGGCAGCAGGAAAGAATGGACTGCAGCCAGCCAGTGATTGAGTTTAATGCAGAAATAACAATGGGATAGGTTCCATCTTGATGGGAATCCCCCTAACTCCTTTTCTAACAGCCAAGAATCCAAACCTGAAAATACATGGCTGAGATCAATATTATCATCTTCATGTTTCCTTGTTATACTACAAATAATTCACAGAGGAATGAAGCTTCTGGGGACCTAAACCACATGGGAGACCATGAAAAACAGAAAGATTGTGAGGAAAAGAACCAGGAGGTTATGGAGAGGTAGAGACTCAGTAGAAATTAGTTTCCAATAGTTTACCATAGAAACTCCAACTGTATGATATCAAAGTGCGTAACTATAGGACCTGACAGAAAGTATGTGGACAGATATGTGCACGCGCACAAATGTGTTTATAGAGTGGAACTTAAAATATGTTCAAGGAATATTAGGAATATATTTTGGAAAATTTTACTGCAGATATGATGTTTGTCTAGAACATATGTGTATGCTTTTGCAGACCCACTTTTACAGAGTTAATAACGTCGGGAAAAAGTGATGAAAAATTATATTTAAAAAATCAGAGATCACACTTCCAAGTCCAGATGATCAGGTGACAGAGGTGGACTTACACAAATCTATGAAGAGGTTAAAGAGGAAAGAGCTCCCTTTAGAATCCCAGGGATGTGCAGGAATTTTCTTAAATAATTTCTGGGCTCACTTCAGCAAATTCTTGCTCACATGAGTTGTCTTTACTTTTGGGAATAATTCCAGTGACTATAATGAGATAAAGCCTTTGAAGGGAGTAAAGTTTTGCAGGGTCAGCAGGTACTGATTTAAATTTATCCTGCTGATTCAAATTGTCCTTGCATTCAGAATCCTCTTTCAATGTAGCAAAGGATGGTAAGCTATTTGTTCCATCAGTTTATTCGCTCCCTGAAAGAAGATTTTCTCCCACCTCAAAGACACTGAAACAGTCCTTTTAAATATAGTTTGATTTTGATTTTGCTAGATACATTTCAATGATGGCTTCACCTCCGCTGTAACCCGTAGAGTGTATTACTTGGTGGAATCTGATATATTTTTTATTTCATTGAAACTATGGAAACTGAATTGCTAGAATAAGTTATTCCTTTCCCTGCAATTACTATGATGGCCTTGATTTTCCACTCTGTAACACCATTCTTGCACTGCTGTGATTCCAGTGCTGATGTCTGCTGGGTGGAGATGGAACCTCAGGTTCCCTCTTAACATGGGAGGGATATATAGCAATTCTCTGTGTGGTGTGAACTTTTCTGGAGATGTAATTTAGTCATAAACTGAGCTTTACAAAACACTGAAACTGTGTGTACAGACAGCTACTGTAGAGTGTCTTGAGTATGTCAGTACCAGTCATGAAAGCTTGTTCTGTGGGGACTAGGAGCTGGTTCCAAATCAGCCTGGTTCACAGGGCGAGTCAGAAGGTAGAAAGCTGCTGTTGCTCTCTGATACCTAGGACTGCCAGAAAGGATGACATGTCCACAGGGAAAAGGTGGACCTGCAGGACAGCATGCTTTAGGCAGAAAATTAGCTATTCTTTCTGCTTTTTCTATTGTTTTTCATTTTTTTGGGGTGGTGAATACACTTGAGTGTTTATTTTTGAGGAACATGATTCAGTGAGCACTGTGGGCAGGAGGCTGCATGGTAGAGTTCTGTTGGCAATGCCTCTTCATTGAACAAACCATCTATCTCCTCTTTATTCTTTATTCTATTTATTTGTTTATTTATTCCTTGAGTTGTGAGAAAAGGAGATTAAGACATTTCTTTCCTGACTCTGTGGGTATAACTTCCCATGAGATTGGGACTGTGGTCAGGAGTCCTTTTTTGAATTTATTTATTTATTTATTATTTAATTTACATATTGTGAAACTTATATGATGATCTTGAATTTGCTGAAATGGATGGAACTTCTGGACATTCCCACCAGCTCTCATAGGAAGGGCTATTGCAGGGAATGTTTTGTCTTTGTTTTCTGGCCTGCAGACCTATTCTGCACACATTTCCAATGGCTGAGTGATGGATCTGCATGAGTGTTAGATGAGTGTGGAGGGCAGACTGCCTCCTTATACCTCATGAGGTGGTCAGAGCCAGAATTTACATGGCACTGTCTTGGCCAAGATCCATGGGAATATTTGCTGGTAACATGCTTTCTGATGTTCTGGTCATTGCAGGTCATCACTGAATGACAAGATGACACACAGACTAGCATCTTGAGTGTCTAGAGGAAGTAGTGTTAATCAGTGCATAACCATATTTGTTAAGATGAAGCCACACTAAAATGATTTGCACTGCTGCTTTTGTGAGCTGTTTGCTCTGTGATCTCACAGTTTTAGCAATGCTTTACATTGGGTCTTAGTGAAAAGACGACAGAACCCATCATGCCAGACACAACAGAGTTAGGTTACAGCTGGATCTCATGGAACAATCCCTTTCTGCAACACCCAGATCGCTTCCTGTTCTGCATGTATGCTCCTGAGACCTTGCTCAGGCAATTTCTTACCACAGTGTTCATGAGGCATCATGGGGGGTGAAGGCAGAATGGCAGGCTTGGCCGCTGTGCCTGCATATTCTGCACATGGAGCTCTGTCTCCCCTGGCAAGATGGGTAGGTGCGGTCATATTGCTGATGAGTGTAAGGAGGCCAGGAGATGTCATGGTCTCTTTCTGTTTGGGTCTACCTCTCTGCTTGTCATCTCCTCCCAGGCATATGCAAGAGGAGCTGGGACTGTCCTCTTTTCTGGTGTTGGTGATGTAGCTAGCCCTGCATGTTGTTGTGGCAATAGCAACAACTGTCCCTGCTCTGGTTGTTGCTGCCCATCTACGCTCAGACCTGTGTGCCTCTCCCTCCCTTTCCTGCTGCCATTCATCACTGCTCAAAACTAAAGCCAAAAAAAAAAAAAAAAAGGAAAAAAAGGCCAGGGAAAGCCCCTGCTAAGATGGTGCAGAGCTACTGAAATGGTTGCATTTGTGTTGGTCTCCTTTGGCCAGCAGCTGAGAGCTTTTATGAATGGAGCTCTATTTGCCTCAGGGATCAGGGACTGTGAAGAGCTCATTAAGAGATAATGAATTTTTCCTCTTCCTCTCTAATCCCCTTCCCTCCTCCCCCCACCACCAAAAAGCTGCTGAGGATGGAGGTGGCTTGACACAAGCTGTGCCTGGGTGTGATCTGCTGATGAATAGCCACTGCTGTTGAAAGGGTGACCTGGTGTTAAGTGGCACTGCTGCTCTCCGGGGATCTTGGGGAGTGGTGGCTTCTGCTGGGCCTCTGAGAGGGACCTATTCAAAGCCATTTCTCCTGACCATTTCCTGGGCAGGAGAAGAACGGAGGTCTCCTTCAGACACCCACATGCATGCACACAGTGTTCATCTAATAGCTAATAAGACCATCTGTGACTCGGAAGGGTTGGGGAAAAGGAGTGAATTGTCCTTGTAGACTGCATGGCAAAGGGAAAGGAGGGAGAGGAACTGGGGGATTTCCTACCATGAAGCTGAAATAAAAATGTCAAATTGAAGCAGCAGATGCTATGCTACCTTGCAAAAGGACTTTCCTTCTTCATGGTTCAATGTAATCTACAGACTTTTAGAAATGTCTGAGTTCTGACCTAGGAGAGTGATGTGTTTGAGGACTCCTGTGGATGTCTGGAGAAGGAGTACAACTCTTGCTAAGTTGTAACACTCTAAAAAATCCCAAACATTTTCAAAACCCCACCTCAGTCCATAGGTATGGGTGCTATTCAGGTCATCTCTGACACTAAGAGTGATGTCAGTCTGCTAGCCCAAGATTCCTCTTTGAGAGAAAAGGAGAATATTTTGATATTTCTTATGGAATTCTAGAGAAAAAACATAAATTTGAGTCAGTTCAGAATCTTTAGTTATGATGGAATTAAAATGTGATATATCACTCTGGGCTTCTGAGAAAATTTTATACATTTTCAAATGAAGAAAAGAAAGAAAAAGGATGATAAAGCCATTTCGGAACACTGGTCTGAATTTGATTTTTTCACAAATGTCCTTGAGACATTTCTCTGAGTACTTCTGTGGAGGAAAAGGACCAATATCTGTTCAGTTTTTGTAATGAATCATGTGGGCTGACATCCTCCATTTCCGGGCCAAAATTTCCTTAACTCTGTAGGATCTTGGATAGGACCAACATAGATTCTTGCCAGCTTCCCATGTCTTCCCAATTCCTTGGTATCAGCCCAAATCTTAAAATAACCCACTCGATCCCCATTGTAGCTAAGTGCAGGAAGTTAAAAATTTTGGCACGGGAATCTTGCAGATACCTGCAGGCCTCTTTGTGGTCTGCAGCACAGGGAGAAATGGCCGCTCATCCCAGGGATTCCTCCTTTCCACAGCGTGGAGGATGTGGAGCATGACCAGCCAAGAGAAACAGCCTGAGAGTTGTGTCTAACAGACCGTGTTCACATGGATGCCCGGATGCTTTAAGCATGGGGTACCTTTCATTTAGCTGGATTTTAAAGGATAAGTTATTTTGTTCTGGCAAATGCATACAGCAAGAAACATCTGTACATGGTTTTGGACAGTCCTAGCTTAATGAGAGGAAACGCTGCAAGTGCATCTGCCTTTCCAAATTATTACCTTTTGGCTGTTTTATGTTAAGCACAATTGCCACTTTTCCCCCTAATTTAGACCCCAAAGCCTCTATTTTCTGAAGAACTCTCCTCTAATTCTGGGGTGAAACCATGAAACTTTGCCACTGACTTCAGCAGAGCTGGGATTTTTCCAGAGCCATGTTAATTAAAAGCCTAGCTTTTTATGACTTTTTAGTTCTCTGCTCTAACACCAGCTGTTCTCATCAGCAGCTGTCCAGAGTTAGGTGCTGTTGAAGAACTACCTTCTTCATATTTGTTTAACAAAAATCTAGCTATATGTCTAGGCAAATGTCTTGTCAGATCATCCTAGCACTGTACGTATTGGGGCTTACTCTTTTCTGCTGGAATGCATTTTACAGAAAAAGAACAGATTTTTGGAAAAGGAGGATATCTCAATTTTGATTGATATTTGTGGATGTTTGTTATAAATGTTACTGTAAAATAAAATACAGAGGTCTGTCTGGTTTTATGGAAATAGGGTATTCCAAATATTTATGTTTCTAATACAGTTCAGAATGAGCTGTTTCGATTCTAATAAATTTATTGACAAACAAATCGGTAACATCCAGAGAGGAGGAGATATTTATGTGCAATTAGTGTGTGTAGGTATTTACATATATACATGCATATATATACTGAGTGTATATATATATATATACCAAGTATATATGTGTGTGTGGATAAATACATAACACAATATATACACACCCATACACAATACATATGTATTTATATATATCGTATATACATATATGCACACCTGTACACATATATCTTCTAGCGATAAAAGTTTTATCTCAGAATGGAAGTTTTATATTGTTTGGAGACTTTTAACAGTTGATTTTTTAATTGCTGGAATGCAATTTTTTGAGCCAAACTCCATTCTGAATTTTAAAATGATGATATTAACATGTTAGACACTTAAAATATAATATAAATATTTTGGTTGGGTTTTCATCAGCATATATGGCTTATTTGAATCTTGTTATTTTTTGTATCATCAAAAAAAAAAGATACTTCAGTGAGTTGTTTCCATGAGGCTATACAGCTGCTACTCAAAAAGGGTAATGCTCTTGGAGCATTACAGTGGAAATAATACCTTTAAAATAGATACTTTCAAAATCCCGCCCTTGGAAAGGTTTTGTTTCAGTGTTTTTAAAACTCCAAAGAATCAGGGAAAGACACCACGGACTGCTTTCAGCCATGCAGTGAAGTGGGGCTGTAGGGGAACAGCCAGCTGATTTTGCACCAGCAGGCCCAAGTCTGCAGGTCAGAGTGCAGAGCTCCATCCCCAAGGAAGCTCAGGGTCAGTTGACCTCCGGGAGCAGAGCAAGTGGTGAAATCTGCTTTGCATGGGCCAAGGATAAGGAGGTGAATTGTGACACCTGCTGCCAGGTCTGAGCAGAACAGCCTGGGACATTTTTTTTCATCTTCCGACACCGGTGGCTGATGCTCTCTTCTCTGGAGAAATAGTTATGACTGTAGAACATGCTCAGGATCCTGCCTGCAGGCCAAACTCACATTTGCTCCTTGTCATGTACTTCCACTTTCCTTGGTAGGATGGGGATGCAAAGAGATGATTTGCTTAAATGTCTTATCAAAATAGATGTTTAAACTCAAATATGTAAAAAGCTTCCTGAGAAGATGTAACCCTAATAGCATGTATTTACCCTGACATACAAAGATCACGCCTATTATAAACCTGCGTGGATACACAAATCAGCCAGACTTTTTGTATAAGTTTCTGAATCTTTGTTCTTATGAGAACATTGAAGCCTTTTTGATGGGTTACAAGAGAAAATCTAGCACATAAACTGTTGTCCACGTGTTTTCACAAAACACAAAACGCTTTAGTTCCACGATTATTATGTAAGTGATAAATTTGCTCCTATCAAAGCCAGTGCAGGATTTTGTCCAAGCTTACTGGGATCTCTAAGATGGAATGCTTTCCTTGGCTGAAATTATGAAATCTTAAAATATTGAATGATAGCAGAAGAATTTTTTTTTTTGCTTATTGGTTTTTAAAATAACTGCATGAATTGCTGGTCAAATTGAGTTTACACAAGTCTGTCTGACTGGACTTGTGCCAGCATTATGTTTATATTGTCAAAAATGTGCCTGAGTCATGAGGAGTACCACTACAAATTTGTCATGGTTTATTGACCAGGATCCATATGTGAAATAGTGAAGCAGGACAATGCTTCAATAGCCCTCTCCAGTGATGCAGGACAAAGTCCTTGGGTAGGGCTTCTGGCTTCTCATCCACAGAATTTCAGATGGAAATTTTGGAAAATGCATTGTGCACTTCTCTGGAGCAATTTTGTAAAAGCTTTCGTTTGGAATGAATTTTAGAAACACAACCCTGGTTTTCTGTATTTTCCTTTTTCTTTTTTTTTTTTTTTTGTATTTGCCTCAGTAAATGGAATTACTTGCATGAACGTTTCTGCAGCTTCATACAGTCTTGTTTGTGGAGCAGCTACACATAGGTTAAGAAGGATAAACGCTAGGTAATGATGGCTAGGACTTTAGACTTGGAAGGAATAGTCAGTTAGAATGTCTTAGATTCCAGACAAAAGCCTAGAAAAAAATAGGCAGACATCTAGAACAATTGTGTACTGATTTTCCAAATTTTAACTCCCCCGAGAATAAGCTGAAATTTATTTCTGATTAAAATGTATTGACTGTAGCTTATTTTGTGACAATAAAAAAGAGGAAATTTTTTGATGTCGTTCCAGTCCACATTAGAGATGGAGGCTAGAAATCAAGGGTCTTCAGCTGAGGTGCTTCCCTAAAAAGCCCTGTGTGGGAAAAAAATTCCAATAGGATTTGCTAGGAGCTGATCTGGCTGATTTGTAACATGGTAAAAGAGATGTGTACAACTGAAGATTGGGATATTGGAAGTCTGTCGAAGACTAATGTTAAGGAAATTCAATGGCTTTCTGATCACATATCCACTTTGTGTTCATGAAACACTTTCTTTGTAGCCATTTCTCTGGCTACTGAGCCACGAAGTAAAGAAACATGTGGAGGATGTGTCTGCTGCTCACGGTGTATTTATTTGTCACAGACTGGCCCTGTCACCATGGTACATGAACATAATACGAACAGTCATAGAGTAACAAAATGATGCCTCTTGTAGGACTTAGCTTAAGGATGTTTAGGAATAGAGCAGGTCAACTGTTGCAGGGCTGATGTCAGCAAAGGAAAACGCTTCTTTCAGCTGCTTCCCACAACCTAAATTGCAAAATTGCAGTGAAAAGAAATTTGGAAGAGCAGTTCAGGTTCAGAGGTGGCCACCTCATGTGATAGTATTTAGTTTTGTCTTGCTGAAGCAATTAACTACTGTGGCACTGTTTCTTTTGGTGGGCTGTTGCATTGCCCGGCATCATCTGATGTGGTCATGCTTCAGCACATTGTCCCTCACTTCTGATGATCAGAATACATTTTCTTCTGGTCTGTTCAGTGAATCATGCAAGACAGAGGGCCTGGCCCTAAGGGAAGAGCAGGTATGAGATACTTGCATGCCCAGGGGCACACACGGAAGGCATTATGGTCATAAAGTCATGGAGCCTGGTGAGCTGCAGCTACTTGATAACATTGAAGAAGTTTCCCGGAGTAAGATTTTCTGATATTCTTCATATTTGGTACTCACTGTGCAGTATAAGTGCTCAAAGTACATACTTGAATTTGGATGCATTTATATTCCCTGTGCTGTGACATTCCTCTGGCAGGAGCAAATGGAAGTCCATAAACCAACTTGTAAGTAGTGTCCATTGATCAGGTACAGTGTTTTTAGTTCCTGCAGTTGAAGAAGACTCAAGAGTCTCCAGTGATGTCAATGAAGTTCTTCTGCATTTCCTGTATGTGTGTGTAATGGAATTTTAGACCTAGATGGTTATTTTTGGTAATACAATTCGCAACTGTCCCAAGTGGGACTTTTTTGCCTCTTTTTGTAATTCACAGGAGGTAGAGGGGTCTCCTGGTTTCACTTTGTGCAGCTTTGTCACACGATGCCCCTGTAAACATTGCTGTCAGAAGTGGCAATTTAATCTCTATTGTCTCAATAAGATTTCATGCTTGATGATGCCTGACTTTTTTTTTTTTCTGTAAGTCCACTAATAAGAAATAGTCATGTAGTGGATTTTCTCTCTCTGATTTCTAACTGCTTCCTAGAGAATTGTATCCCAGCAGTTCTCTCCTCTGTTCTCACCCAGATTTTCCTCGAGGCTGATAGATTCAAAAAGTGTCCTTTTTTTTTTTTTTAATAAGAGTAACATTTTCTTCCAGTGAAATGTCAGTATTTGACAAAACAGTACAAAAGACATGAGCATGACTTCTTCTGTCTAGTCCCAGTCAGGAGGGACAAAGAGTGATTCTCACATTCTATTGCCTGGACTGACAATGGGAAAAATGACCAGGAAATGGAATGGATGGTCAGAGAAGGAAGTAGCAGAGTAATACATGTACCTGACCCAAAAGATTTTTTTTTCTGTAATTGTGTAGGTTTTTTGAGTTTAAGTAGTTCTGTTTTATTAATTCTTTCTCTCTCATACTTGTATGGTGCTTGTTCAGGGCATTTTGTTGCCTCAGAGTTAACTCAGTAAACAGGGTAGAGTTTGGTATATTTTAGAGAGGAAGGTCAGGATGTGAGGATGAAAATTTGTCAGAAATTTGTCCTCAGTCCCCCTCTGATTTTGTGGCAGATGAGTAAAATCAATCTGTATGTCTAGGATCTCCTGCTTTCATCCTTTCCTTGCCAGGTTATCTTTCAAAATAAGTCTTGGAAACTCTAGAATATGAATCTTTGTGTAACATCACCACAGTATGAGCTGAAAATGTGAAAGTACAATACCCGTGAGTACTTCCTCTGGCCACTACTTTATATAGAGAATCACCTAACTGATGGTTAGGGTCAGGAATAAGATCTCGCAAGACTTCTGGGCCTCCAAATGTCCACTGATGTTACATCGCATTTCTTCTCTGTGATTCCATGTTTCTCCCAGCAAAGTGAAGAGCGTATACATACTTTGAGAGCTGCTGGTTTGGTTTTAGTGGCAAATAATCAGTTAAAGCTTGATAGGCCTGCAGTAGAATGGGTACCAAAGTGGACACAGATGGGAAACTGCCATGTGCTAATTGCAAATGTACACAGCATGTTCTCCAATGAGTGAGGGAAACTGCAATCTCTGGCCAAATAGATTTTATTGTGCCACAACTTCCAGCCCTGTCCTCACTTCAGAAGAGAGATACAGATCTTTCTCTATAAATTCTGATCCTCAACATAGCCTTGTACCAACAGCCATGGTTCAACAATTGCTGTGCACCAAATGGTCACATTGGAGACAGAAACAAGCTAAAATAATTTATCGGGCATTTGTCCTGTGGTTCCCTCAACCAGGAGGTTTTCTTCCCCTCTGTTACATATAAGGAAGAGTAATGATGCCACTTGAATTTGCTTCCTCACATCCATGCTGAGTTGGTAAGCCAGTCACATCTTGCCAGTTACCACAAAATCGATTCTGGAGCCTTCTGTTCAGGAACCAACAAGGTACATTCCAGGCAATCATGCTATCTCCATCAAACTCTGAACGAACTAGTCAATAATCACCATTCCAAAGGGTGCAGATGTCTTTCCTATTGCCCACTCTATTTTTTAATGAGCATCTTTCTACATAGGGAGTAGCTGTATGGATGGACGGATGGAAGATAAATGCTCACTATATACATTGATATTTATATGTAGATATAAGTATGCATATGCACACTGGCCTACTTACCATAGTTCCTTCTCCTGATTACTGAATAAGCTATTTTTACATATGAGTCCATGATTTTAAGCAGCTATACCTAAACTCATCAGTTTTTGTTCAAAAGCTTGTTGTGGAGATAATTTTAAGAACTAGATTTATCCAGATAGCCTACAAGCCTGGAATAAACATCCTGCCCTCTTTTAGTATGCCAAAATTTTTGTGAGTGTATAACAAGCAATTTATTATGGATAATATCTGGTTTGTCAGAAAATGTTATGACACTACAAACTGTTCAGTTATAGTGTCCTCACTTCACCAATGGGGAAACTGAGGCATAAAGCATTAAAAAGTCTTGCTAAAGGTTACCAAAACTGCTGTGGAAGAACCAAGACTTGGAGTCAGATTTTTGGAGAACCAGTTCAGGGTCCCATTCAGCACTGCTGCCCAGTCAGCATCATCTTCTGAACATATGCTGGTGAATGAAGCTGCCTAAAGCAGCCAAGATTTCAATTTTCCTCATTAGGAGTACATTTGTGAGCACTCTCATGCCTGGCCACAAGAATGACAACCCTTCCTGAAACATCATGATGATGATGAATGTGGGTATATATTTGTGTCCCACTTTGTAGGCAGGTGTTTATGTGCAGTGTACTCCCTTACAAAACACATGTATATATAAGACATGGGGTACTGATTGTGATATGTGCATAAATGCTACCTCTGCATCTGAAGATTTTGTTAGGCTGTTCTGACAGGCTTCTATTTCCCTCTGCTCTACTTTGGGTAAGCCTGTGCACTTTGTTGGGGTAGATGCAAGTGTATGCAGAACACATAAAATTTAACATAAAATTTTATTCTGCACAGTGCAGAATCTCTGATTGTGTCTACCCATTTATTCCAGCCAGCTGCACCTCTGCTCTGCCTTATCTTTCTAGTTACCTTCCAAATTCTACCACTTTTGTTGCACTCTTACTCATTTTTGATACTGGTATTTGTTTGATAGCCCTCTAACACTATTAGTATGACTTTGTCTCCCCTCTTTCTTACTGCAGGAACAAGCAAGACTTGTGTTTCATAATGGTAAATTATGATGGAGCTTTAATTTGCTTGTGGAATGGGAAACTTTGGGCTCTTATGCCAGCAGTTGTCATTGTATCTGGAAAGTAACAGCAGCAAGGGAAAGATGTGTGCAATGTTGCTTTCATGTATAGGAAAGAGTGGTCGTGATGTCTTAGTTTAGACCTTTTCTATCGTTCAAAGGAGAATAAGTATTCCTGCAGTGGAAAAGCCTGGCTAAGAGAAACTGTTCTGAGGGTGTACAAATGAAGCCTGTGTTATCTTCATCATAACAGAGAGGCCACCTACAGCTTCCTCATAGAGCTCTTGCTCCCTCCACTTGCTTTTCATTTTTAAAAGCCCATCGGTTTGGCTGTTTATCATAGAAACTACTTATAACCTTTAGCAGTTTTGTCTGCCCTATCATCTCCTGAAATACAACTGCTAGGGAATAGCAGCCCAAGTTAATGGCAGTCATTGCCAACAGGATGGAAAACTCCTTCAGCATCTGATTAACACTGTTGGTGAGAAAGCAACAAACGTATGAGAGAGTGGGGATAGGTGCACCGGGTCTATGAATGGAAACCTGGGAGTATGATGGGTCCTAGCATCTGTTAAAAGCAAATTATAAACAACAATACTAGCCAGAATTGCACTGAGATGGCAGAGGTCCTTAACTGCTTTGATGGGCTGCCGATAGTTGTTTGAAACAAATCGCTCAATGCTGTGATACCTCAGCTCCCAATAACAGAAGGCAAATGGCCTTCCAGGAGGAGATATAGATTTTCCTCTGAGATATGGAAAGGGAAATAAATTAAATTATGTTAGAACATATTTTTTTTTTCCTTAGGAAAAAGAAGGGAAGAGGGAGAGAGGAAAGAAAACAGGGAAAAGAGAAAGAGACAGAATATAAGCTCCAGCAGGCATTTGCAATTTAATTGATATTTGGCGGCAGGAAGCCAATCAGTATAAGTAAATTGACGTTATAAGATAAAAATAATCGCTTAATGGGATACCTTCTCCCATGGCTGAGGCAGGCCAAATAAATATAACCACGCACACTGAAGCAGCGTGATGGCTGTTACTGGGTACAGCTTGCTGCTGCCTTACTGGCAGGGTTCTGCTCAGGCTGCAGTTTATTTTTATGGCATCTGTCTCCGCTCCCCGAGAGAAGGCAATGAGGGGTTTCACATTGATTGCCGCCACAGCCAACGGCGGCGGCTGAGCGCGCGAGACCGTAATTAATGGCTTTATTTGCTAGAGTACCGCTGAGAACAATTGAGTTTGTTATAGGAACGACCGATGCCAGCTTTCCTGGAGGCACAAGGGAGGTGTTGGAGTGTGGAGTCCAGCAGCCAGAAACTGGGCAGCTCACCAGATGATCCACACGCATGGGGAGCACCTGGCAGACGAAGTGTCAGTGAAGCTCGAGCAATCCAGGCCTGCGCTGATGCAACGAGAGCCAGCGACGAGGGCTAGTGTGAGAGATGGCTTTGCAGGGCACATGCTCACAAATTTTATTATGAGGATACTTTCTAACGATGCTTGGGAATCTAATTATGGGTCAGCAGGCTCCTGTTCATTAGTTTTTCTGCATATGTATCCAAGACTGCTGTAAGACATTCAAAAGAAATGAATACACAAACAAAAAGTTTGTATTTTAGGCAGCAAGACCTACCCTTTTCTATCAAGTGGCAAAAAGGGTAATGTAACCCTTTCCTCCTGTCTTTTCTGTCACCCCACCATTAATTAATGCATTTGTGTTTATTATTTAATGATAAAAAGTTATCTTCATAAAACTTTTCCCCCTTTTTTCCTGATCTTTGCTCTTTCAAATATCTTACCAAAGAAGCGGACTGCTACCAACTATTAATTTTTTTGAGCTTTGGGGCATCATTTAAAAAAAAATCGAATTCTTAGCTTTAACCAGGAAGGGGAAATTTGGTCTTAGCTTTATAGATTATTTTTCAGCTAAAATTACATAACTGTATATGTATGTAAGGAAAAAGTATTAGGCAGCATATATCTTCAGTGTGAGTCAAGAAGAAAGATGGGGAAATAGAATGACGAAAAAATAATAATCAAGCTCTCAAAAAGTTTTTTCTTGAAAATATTTCTGAAAAAAAAAGTCTTGCAACTAACTATTTATTATTCATCAAAAAATACAAAATTGGAAAAAAATTATGATGTACAAAATATATTTTTTGTCAGAAAGAGATGAGAATGAGTATTTTTTTTTTTTTTTGCCAGAAAAGAGAGAAGTCTTTGAGGAAAAACTGAAAATATTCAAAAATGGCCAATTTTTGAAAAAAAAAAAGTTCTGCAGAAAATTTTAGACCAGAGTTACAAAACATCTTTCTCATACAATGAGGAATAACCAAGCCTGGCACAAGTCATAGAAAATAATCAAAAAGTTTGCTAGAACATTACACTTAAGACAATGAAGTATTTTAAATATGTGTTCTGTTGTCACTGTTGCAAATAGTAGCTTAGCTAATCTGTCATATTACATACTTTCAGACTATTTAATCAGAATAATACTCCAGGAAGTAGTCTAAATATTATTCTGCATTGTAAGGATGCAGAGTAATACAGTACGCTACAAGAAACAGACTGACATTCAGGCATGAGTCCAGCACAGATCACCAGGACAGTCAGGGAAATGTAGTGGCTTATAAGGAAGGGCAAAGACACCTGGACTTTATCAAACTGGAGAAGTTAAGGTCCATTTTGTGAATATTTTTGCATGTTTATAGATAGATAGATAGATAGATAGATAGATAGATAGATAGATATAAATATAAATAAATAAATATGCTTAAACATTGAAATAATCTTGAATTGAAAAGCTAAATAATTTGCATTTGAAAATATCATGATGAGATATTCAAAACATTCAGAACATTCCCCTTTGGAGTTTTTGAGTCACGTAGTTCTTCAGAAATGATCCCGCCCTGTGAGCAAGCCAGTTTCCATGAATCAAAAATTTCCAACAGAGAAATAGTCTTAAAAAAATTCCCCAGATCTTATTAATTTACATTCAGAATCTTATTCATTGCCATTGACTTCTGTGGCACAGAATGAAACCCAAAGAGATCTATATGTGTAACACCGCATGTTTGTTCTCAAGCCACTATTACATATTCATAGAAATGATTTGTTTGCAGATAGTTGCCTGTCATGAAGAAAGAGGGAGCATTCATATACAGTGGTCTTTGAAATTTATTTGCCAAACTCTATCCATATTTTTTTTTCCTGGTTGAGTTATCCAGTTAAATGGAAGGAAATCAAGTGAGTCTAGCAAAAATTCAAGAACAGACATGACAAAATGCCAATCTCAGATTAGGATTGGGGGAAGTGTGTATATTTCAATCAAACTTTTTGAGTTATAAGAACTGTCTTGATTCCCAGATTACTGGCAGAAGTGATCAGCTCAGTGTAAACTTTTTCTCTCTTCATGAAAGCAGGTTTTGGAATAATGAAAATAAGTGAAAATTTTCCATACTTGCCTTATTACGGCATTCTTGTGATAGTCACAGTATCAAGGGAATGGCACTGTAGATTGCTGAGTTTACTAAAGGATAAATAATTAACTTTCAGGTGACACTAAATAATTACAGTAATTAGTAAGGAGCTGCACAATTTTCTATTAAAAATACAGTCTTGGTAAGGAGATACACCATTTTCCATTAAAAATACAATCTCGGATCATTTAGTTTTTTTCTGTTCAGTGCATCCAAACATTTAAGGTTTATAAGGCAGAACAATGAAATATAAATACATATTTAGAAGATGTCATTTTCTTTAGATCACTGAATGCCTTTGGTCTTATTTTGCTCTGAAGTTTTTTTTTAAAATTTTTTTTGAAGTCAAGAGTGCAGAATCATGAATGCAGCCAAGATGCCAAAATAGTACTAATAAAAACTAACATGATGTTTAACTGCCATTGCAGTTAAACTGACATGACATTTGCCTATGCCCTTGCACATGTCAGAAGCAGCTCCTTCCCTACCACCCTGCTGCCTCTGTCACTCCACAGAGCACGGCTTGTCGGCCCTGCATCCTCACACTGTTCGCCACAGTTCAGGATCAGGAACAAATGGGGTCTTTAACAAGAACTAATGCCGCAGTTACTCATAGATGACCACACTGTACCCATGTTGATTTCAGATTCATCACCCCCCACCCACTCGAGACCATGTACTGCCCCATATGCCCACTAATCCTCCTTTTTGATATGAAGTGAAGAAGAGGTTAGAAATTTTAGCAGCTAAATTTAGCATGTGAGACCTATATGCCTTCGACAGATACAGAGTGGTATAAGCCAAAGAGGATGGTGAAGGTGTCTGGAAGTGGTCACGTAGAGCTTGGTATCTGAAGTGTGCAGAGAATATACGTAGTCTGTAGATTTTATTGCATAGGATTTTGCTCCATAGGCTATACATTTATGCAAGGGGTTTCCTGTGCATGAATATGCAGTGGCCTGGAATGTGCAGGCAAACGGCCAAAATCATGGTTATTAGAGGTAGGAAGGACCGGAGGAACCATGCCCTCACTTCTGGAGGAGCGTGTTGGGATGGAAGGAAGACAGGGATTTCTGTATGTATGGTTGGTGCAGCTGGGGGAGATCTGGGTACTCTGTTGCAGTGTTGTTTTCTGGGACACTGTTGCTGTGCATGAGGTGCACCTGGTTGTGGCACAAGGAGAAACCTGACAGACCATACCACAGACAGCAAATTGTACCACTAGTCCCCAGCCTGTAGCTATCCTTGAGTCACCCAGTTGCCAGCTCTCGTCCTACATTATTTCACTACCCATGCTCTGAACTCACATTACTGTTTAACATAATTGGCTGACTTAAATGAGATCAAGAAATCACCCCAGCACCAGTACCTACAATGTGTGTTACCGATTGGTGCCTTGGAATTTGATGGAGCTTCCACACATAAAGGAAAAGGAAGGCAAAGCATATGGAAACTATAAAACTATATACCCCTCTTTGGTTTTGCTTTTGTTTTTGAATAAATAGATGATGCCTGGCTAGCAACAGTGGAGGTGTGTTTTGTGACAGTTTATTTCTGAACAACATCTTCTCAGTGTCAGGTGCTAACCAAATCCTGAAAAGAAAGACAGATACAGGACCTAGGAAGCTTGCAGACTATGCAGACTACAGCAAGCACTAGACAACATAACTGCATTCAGACAGGTAGGAAAGGTAGCTAAAGGAAATGGGTATGCAGCTACAGTTTCTGGATGTCAGAAGTAATAGAAATTTCTGAGAAATGATTCCAAAATGTATTACGCAACAGTAGAAGCATTTTAAAAATGTTTGGCTCAGCTAATGCATCCAATTAAAATACTCTAAAACTTGCACTTCCTGTAACTTGTCCATATCTATTTTTACCTACGATGTTATATCTTGTAATGCTGATTAAGGATAATTCCTGTAATTTTTGCTAGTCGATCTAAACTATTCTCCTGAAATCAATGGACATATTTCTTTGCCTAGTTGTAAGCATGCACGTTTTCTGTCTTGAAGATTGCAATTTGTGATTTTCTTTTAAATGGAGCCTTATTTAAATCAAGCCCATGAAAGGTCTGCAGGTATTAGAAGTTTTTTTTTGTGAGTGGTGTTTGTGAGTAACAGGGATGAAGAGTGAGGCTGATACTTTCCACTTGTGGATGATCCACAGCATCTATCTGGCATTTTGCAGCTGCTCAAGTTGTGTCCTCTTTATTCTCTTCATTTCTGTCTCTGCTCATTGTAAAACCAGTCCTTTTTAGAGGTTGGTAATACTGTTTCAATGTTTTCCTAGGACTCTGCTGTTTCAAATGGGTAGCATTCTACTTAGAAGGCCACGACAACTTTTAGAATTTTTGGCAAGTTCCTTGACACCACAGTGAAACAAAAATTTTCCTCTTCAGTTATTCTGTGTAGTGGAGTGTGTTACTTGGTGTTTTGAAGTTCAACCCATCACATGGATGGGATGTGGTTGAGCTCCTTGCTATTACTTTCTCCAGGTGAGGTTCTCAAAAGTGTTTTGCCAAATACTCAAGGCAAAATTGCTTTGCTTTTAAGCTTTGCTCTGCTTTTAAACTTTCATGAAGAAATTAGTTTTGACCTGAACCTGAACAGTTTATACTTCCATCTGTCATCCCCTTGAATGCTGCAACAAAACTTGCAAAACTTCTTTGTGTCACTTGACCTCTAGCTTTTATAGGAGTGTGACATGTTGTTTGTGGTGTTGGAAGTTCCCTTGAGCTCCATGAGGTCTGTTTCCACTCTGTTTAGCTTCATCAGAATAATAAATCCCCTATTTAAACTATATTGTTTTATTGAACGGTTATCCTGTTTACAGAGACCCTTTTAGATTGCTTTTATATCTGGTACTATTTTTTATGTGGCTGTCAAACTTAGGTCTTTTCTTCTTTCTGCTGCTTCCCTTACTGCTGTGCTCACAGAACCTCCTCTTCCCTCCTTGTAATAGGAGGAAAGTTTGGCATGTTCAGTGCTAAGAGGATTACAATTTTTGTCTTCAGCCGGCACTTTGTATATTGACCAAACATGCATTAAAAAAAATGGAAATATTATTGTAACATGATATTGAAATACGTGTAAGCAAGGTTAAAATAACCTAGGTGAGCTTGTAACAGCCATTTAAAAAGTACTTTTCACTAAGAGTACATGAAATAATGTGCATGTCTCTATATTTTGCTGCCAAACACATCTTATAAAGGGACTCAGAAAAATCCATTTCTCATAATTGCTTATTAATAAATTAGTCATGACTTTGTTCTTCAAGAGTTTTATATATGTATATAAAATATATGCTAAAGATGTATATCTCCTCTTAAAAACTACAATCACAGAAATGTTAACCCCATTCATACATGATGTTAGCATCTTGACTTCTGGGTCTTGCTGTCTTGGGCAAACTGCCCAGTGAGCTTGTTTGCTAGATGCAGTCACCCAGGACTTGTGTGTCACTAAGCCAAATCATATTGTGCTGTGCTTTGTGAAGGGGGAGGATGGGAGTGTCAGTGAGTCCAACTCTTCTTACTCAGGCTCTTTTTTTCAACCATTTCCTCTCCAGTTCTGAATTCTCTCCCAGTGGGTGAGGAAGAAAGGTATCATTGACATTGTTTATGCTGCTTTTTAGAAATAAAACTTCATCACAAGTGCAATCACAAAGAAATACTAAGTGTCCTTCCAAGCTTCAGTGCTCAAAAATCTCACAAACATTTCCCTCTTCCCCTCTGCTTTCACGAATGACTGGCTCAGTAGCCATGGTATTAGCACATGGGGTTGCCTGTGTAGGA